>NC_138768.1:553887926-554537926 GCF_965119305.1 Pelophylax lessonae | reverse complement strand
AATATTGTGAGCTAAAGCTCTATTTGTTTGTTGGGCATACTTTGCTAATTAGCCAAGTATAAGGGATATATATATATATACCTTCAGTTAAATGTGTAGTAAAATGGTAACACTTGGCCATACCCATATGGAAGAAAAGGTAGTATTTGCAATATATTTCTAAAAACATTCTTTGGAAACACATAAAATATTGTCAAAATTGTGACATTTCCTTGATATGTGTGAAATGCTAATAATCTTTCTTTGAAATATGTTTTACATCTATTTTTTTTCTATCTGACGACCAATTCCCCAATGTAATATTTTGTGGGTTTTTTCAGAGAATGTGGAGGTTCTATATAAACACTGTAGATTTGACTGCTATGATTTCGGAGTTAGCAGGAAAGGTGTATGGAATGTGATGGTGTTTACTAAAGGATCCCTTGTTGGAAGTGTGCATGTTTTTCCAATTCCGCCGGTTTTTGCCATTTTCTATGGGCGAGACAGCGGATTTGCAAGCGGTATTCAAAAAAAAATTGACCCAAAATCGCGCTGGCGAAATTTTTTGAGCCAATTTGACGTTGCGCATGCGCACATTCGCGAGTTCGCAGCTCGCGGCTGGAGGAGCTGTTTAACCTTTCCACACTTTCGCAGATATCTCTCTTTCTAAGTCAGTTTTTGAGATTTTTTAAACGCAAGTCATCTCCAAATTGACTTCCACACCTTCCACAGTGATTTGGGATTTTTGGGGGTACAGGGGAAAATTTGGCTAAACTTTAGTCGAGCTTTTAGCTGGCGTGGTTTTAAGTCGCGCTCTGACCATATTGCATCTTAATGAATCTCACACTAGGCGCTATTTTCCGCCCGCCGTTCTTTGAATGCCAATTTCAGACTTAAATAATCGCCGCTTCGCAAAATCACGCCGAAACGCCAATTCGCCGTACTATGAATCAGGCCCTTATTATTTATGGACTCATGATTTATATAATCTCTGGACCCTTATATTTATTCACATTATTCATCATCCCACACATATGTTTTTGATTCACATATGTTTTATTGCAATTTTTGAGTTGTATAGGTTGGATTCACCACTTGTTTTAGCGCACCCTCGCTATTTATAATATACTGTATATACACTATATTACTAAAAGTATTGGGCTGCCTGCCTTTACATGCACATGGACTTTAATGACATCCCAGTCTTATAGGATTAAATATTGAGTTAGACCACCCTTTGCAGCTCTAACAGCTTCAACTCTTCCGGAATGGCTGTCCACAAGGTTTAGGAGTGTGTCAATGGGAATGTTTACCCATTCTTCCAGAAGCGCACTTGTGAGGTCAGGCACTGATGTTAGACGACAAGGCCTGGCTGGCAATCTCCGCTCTAATTCAACCAAAAGGAACAGCATTGGGATGAATTAGAGGGGAGACTGCGAGCCAGGCCTTCTTGTCCACATCAGTGCCTGACCTCACAAATGCGTTTCTGGAAGAATGGTCAAACATTCCCATAAAACCACTCCTAAACCTTGTGGACAGCCTTCCCAGAAGAACTGAAGCTGGTAAAGCTGCAAAGGGTGGACCAACTCAATATTGAACCCTACGGACTAAGACTGGGATGCCATTAAAGTCCATGCGTGTGTAAAGGCAGGTGTCCCAATACTTTTGGTAATATATATAGATATATATATATATATATATATACATATACTGTGTATATATATATATATATATATATATATATAAAATATATAGCCTGAAAAGTGAAACTTCCACCCTGGGGTGCCTTCCTGGTTTCTTCAGAGGTGTCTTGCCAAAATGTCTAAAAGTTGACCCAAAATTGTATACAAGCCGATGGGTGGATGAAACCTACCTTTTAGTTACTGAAAGCCATAGGTATTCATTGTACACCATTACAACCTTCTAGCTGCCAACCTCCTAGTGACCAATGACATCATCATTTGATAAGGAGGATGTCCATTGCCTGCATTTTATCCTTGTTTGGCTCTCTCTTTCATCTCTCCATCAGCTTCGGGCACTCATTAGCTAAGTGATGGGGAGAAAACTGAGGGAGAAGAGAAACATTGGAAAATTAATCAGTACCAGTTTGCAAAAGTGTATTTGCTTTGTAAGAATATATCACCTCTTACATGTAATGATGTTGCTGCATCATGTAAAACTATTCAAACAGTTTTTACATTTTAGAATGGAGTGCCTCAGGACTGTCCATAGTTTTGGAGGGTGCCTGGAGATTGTCAGTAATTTTAAAGGGTGCCTTGACTGAGAAAAGTTTGAGAAACACTGCACTAGAACAGAAATAAATGCATTATTTCCTGGCGCCATCTAGAGCAAATTGTTAGTATTTTAGTAGAATTAATACATGTATGTTGGAAAGTATTGTGTTCAGCAGAATGTGATGTTATTTTCTGGCATCGTATGCTGTGAGTTTTCTTTTACAGGCTGAACTAATTTGTTTCACTAAACACATTTATATGATTATGAACAGCTGTTTTTTCTACTCTTCTCATCATAAATGTAATTAAATAAAAACTATGTCTGACAAAAAAAAAAAAAGCTGAAAGCAGACCTTTAAGTGAAAAGCAAGGTCTGCTTATATACATAGGCCCCTCCCCCATAAAAAGCATTAGTAAACATAACCCCCATCTTCTGTACTACAGGGGCTGATGCCAGGGATTGCTGACCACACAAAATCCCATGAGATAACACCCCAGGGGCATATTTTTGCAAGATTGGGGATAGTCTGCATTCCCTTGCCATAAGAATTATGACACTCTTGCCTAGACAGTGTGGGAAAAAGCTGAGGGTAAGTTAAAGTGACATTAAAGTCTCAGTTTTTTTTTTTTTTTATTAAAATCATAAACATGTGTATACTTACCTGCTCTGTGCAGTTGGTTTTGCAGATCCTCCTCTTCTATGATCCCTCTTTTGTGCTCCTGGCCCCTCCCTTCTCCCGAGTGTTCTCACAGCAAGCAGCTGGCTTTGGGGGCACCCAAGCCGAGCCGCAGCTCCCTGTGTCCCTTTAGACACGGAGCCTCGGCTCGGCCCTGCCCCTTCTCTTTCCTCCTCGGCTCACAGATTTTAATTGACAGCAGTGGGTGACAGCAGTGGGTCCCTCAGCCATTGAGGAGGGAGAGTGCGGACAGTCGAGGCCTTTAATGCAACATCGCTGGAGCGAGATGGGACTCAGGTAAGTATTAGGGGGGCTGCACACAGAAAGCTTTTTATCTTAATGCATAGAAATGAAAATAGAAAATGAAAAATGCCTATAGTTCTACTTTAAGCTGGCCATACATGTATAGAAAATCATTAGCGAAATCTTTTGTTTTTGATAAAGATCTGTCAAACAACTATGTGTTAATACCATCATTGTAGCGAATTGTTTTCCATATATTATCGATTGTTAATGACATAAATTGTACATTTGTTGCCGTTTAATGAAAAATGAACATGCTCTGTACAATTTTACGAGTTATTTACAATCGTTTTTTCTACTAATGTTTGGAAAATCATTAGATTATGCAACAAAATAACATGACGGATCTTTCTTTTTGCATAAAACTTTGCATTTTGAGAATTGAAGTGCGCCCACTAACGTTTCAGAAGTCAAATGATCAGACATATTGAATGTTTTTTCAAAACAATTTTCTATCCATATATGGCCAGCTTTGTATGGTGGGTTAATACATCTTATCAAGCAAACTATGAGTCAAAGAATGGGTGACATGTAAAATTTACCCTCTATCAGCAGACAGGTGTTATACATTTCAGATATCAGTCCTCCTCCACCTGGCTCCACTGATATTAATAAACCTGTTTCCTCTTCCCCTTGGTTTCTATATTACAGCCATGGCTTCATTACTTCCCTCCCACTCTTCATACCCCACATCTTATACAACTTAAATGTGGGGACAGTCCCCTTTTTTTCTCCCCCTTTCCTTTGTTTCTTTTTCAAATGCTTTTAATTTTCTTCTCCTCCACCTAATATCTGATCTTTACATCCGCAACATGTAGCACTGTCCCTGTAGGGCTTCCTGTGTGATGACATGTTGGGCTTCCTCTGATTACCTGCAGACAGTCACTTAGGGACAGTTCACACATCCATCCTTATCGCCAATGGCTTAAGGAAAACTCTCACTTGGCCTCACCAGGTTACTTGTTGAAGTGGTCACACTGCTTTAACCATACTGCAACTTGAATGGGAAGAGTTAAGTCTTCTTACTCTCTCTTCAGCAATAGACTTGATGAACTACATTATCTTCAGGACACTCTCTAGAATCCTTTTTACTGACACCCATCCGCTGACTCTTCTAGCTGAAGGGATGGCCCCTTCAGGACAGGCCCCTTGACACAAATCTGTACTCACTGTATGCAGAATCAGATCTTTTCCAGTGTCTCCCTAGTCAGCTCTGCAGGACTTCTGGTTTCAGTTCCTCTCTTAATCTTAGACCCTCAGGTCGACCACCTGAGGCCACATGGCAACTTCTATAGATTAGGGGCAGCCTCCCTCCAGGACCCCGCTCTCCAGAATTGATACAGTATCCCAGCATGCACAGGGACACGTTCCTCTGCCAATCACCAGGGCTGTACTAAATGTCTGTGTACTCATTTATCAGGTTCTCTGGACAGCCGGAAGAGAGGATTCGGAAACCAGATCAAGTAAGAGAGTAGGGTGAAATCCATAATTAGAAAAAAAATGGGGACTGCTTGATGGCAGAATGACTGCCATTGTTGTATGCGAACTCTGCTAACAGTAGTAGTGGCACACTGTCATCCTGGACTAAGGACGTGAAGCACCGTATGTATTGCTCCAGGGTTTGATTAGTCCCCTCTGTCTGCCCATTGGTTTGGCGATGGTAAGCCAATGATAATGAAAACTGGATCTTTAAAGACTCACACAATGCCTTCCAAAATCTTGATGTAAATTGGACCCCTCGATCTGACACAATGTTTGCAGGGACATGTTGAGCTGTCTCAACAGCAGATGGTGTACTTTTTAGGGGCAAGAAATGCGCCATTTATGATAAGCGATCCACTACCACAACGATAGTGGTACAACCTTCAGATGTCTGAGGTTAGACTATAAAATCCATGGCAACCATCTTCCAAGGTCTATCAGGTACAGGCAATGATCTGAGCAACCCCCAAGCTTTAATATGGGTACTCCTACTCCGGATACAAGTGGTACAGGCGTTTACATAGGCCTTGCGGTCTTTCTCTAGCCCAGGCCACCAGAATGTGCGCTGCACTAAATGCATAGTCTTGTGAATCCCAAAATAGCCTGCCAGCGGGTGAAAAAAAAAAAAAGGACCCTAGGGCAATACCCCAAACATTTTCTGGCATGAAAATCTGCTCACCATTTCACAACAGCCCGTCTTTTGCCTGCAATGTGACCCCTGGAGGACTAGATGTTCCTGCTGAAGCTTGCTGCAACTGTGACAGAAGACCAGTTTGTAATAGTAGAAAGCTCCCGGCTGGCAGGATGGTGTCTGGCATTGGTATGTCTTTAGGATCCTCAAACATGCGTTGATAACACATGGGCCTTGGTGTTCTTTGACCCTGGTCTGTAGGTGATGTGGAAAGAGAATCTTGAGAAAAACAGAGCCCAGGGGCCTGGTATGGTCTGGGACATTTTGCAGATCACAAATACTTAAGGTTCTTATGGTCTGTGTAAATAATATCGAATGAGCAGCTCCTTCCAGAAAATATCTCCATTCCTCCAAGGCTGCCTTGAATGCAAGGAGCTCTCGATCTCCCACATCATAATTCCATTCTGCTTGGGTAGGTTTCTGTAAAAAGAAAGCGACTGGATGGTCCACGTCTTTGAGACCTTAACGTTGTGACAGGACTGCCCCAACTGTGCTCTTTGATGCATCCACTTCTAAGATATAAGATAAAGTGGAATCTGGGTGGCTTAAGACAGGAGCAGCAGTAAACCGTCTCTTTAACGTTTCAAATGCAGCCTGCGCCTCAGTAGACCAACAGAAACGAATGACTTGCTTGGTGCGTTGCGTGATGGGAGCGATGATGGCTGAAAAGTTCTTAATGAACTTGCGATAAAAGTTGGTGAAGCCCACAAATCATTGGATCCTCTTTTTGTCTGTGGGAGCTGGCCAGTCTAAGATGGCTGAGACCTTCTGCGGGTCCATTTTGATTCCGTCAGTGGAAATAATCAAGCCTAAAAACTGGATGCTTTGTTGCTCAAAGTTACATTTTTCATCTTAAGGCATACAGTCCATGCTGGCGGAGGCGGCAAAGAACACTTTTAACATGTTCCTGGTGCACCTCCAGTGATACAGGAAATATCAGAATATTGTCCAGATAGACAGTGACAAAGATATCCAGGAAGTCTCTGAAAATATCATTGATGAAGTGCTGGAAGTTGTCTGGTGCATTTCATAGGCCAAATGGCATGACTAAGTACTCGTAGTGTCCGAATCGAGTACGGAACGCAGTATTTTAATTCATCGCCCTCCCGGATACAGAGCAAATCATAGGCTCTTCTTAAGTCAAGTTTTGAAAAGATAATTGCAAATTTGAGTCTCTGGAAAAGTTTAGGAACCAAAGGAAGAGGATAACGGTTCCTAACGGTAGTCCACACATGGCCTCAGAGACTGGTCCTTTTTCTCCACAAAGAATATACCTGCACTGGCCAGTGAGGTGGAGGAGTGGATGAATCCTTTCTGCAGATTTTCATCAATATACTTCTTTAACACCCCCAACTCACATTCAGACAAAGGAAAGATGTATGCAAAGGGAATTTCGACTCCTGGAAGAAGTTTGATGGGGCAATCATAAGGTCAGTGTGGGGGAAGAGTGTCTGCACCCCGTTTACTGAAGACATCCAAGTACTCATGGTATGGCTTGGAAACTACTTGGCACAGATCTGTGTAGGATTCCATACACAAGGTAGTGGGTGGTGAAGGTGAAGCTGTCATGCAATGTTTCTGGCAGTATGGTGATAGAAACTTAATGTTTCCTGATTTCCAGTCGATATGAGGGCTATGGGCCTGCAGCCAGGGTAGGCCCAAGATGACAGGGAATAGTGGTGATGAGATTGCATCCAGGCGTAGTATTTCCCGATGATTGGTGGAGGTAGTGGTTAAGAGTAGTGGGGTCTCTTTAGTCACAAGTCCTGATTTGATGCAAGA
This sequence comes from Pelophylax lessonae, assembly GCF_965119305.1. NCBI lineage: Eukaryota > Metazoa > Chordata > Amphibia > Anura > Ranidae > Pelophylax > Pelophylax lessonae. Next base: position 554,530,778 of record NC_138768.1, on the reverse strand, counting down.
CCCGTTGGCCAGGAATACAGTGAGTCATTGTTCTTTAGATAGTAGCTGGATGTGTTGCTGAGCTGCGAAAGACAAGTCGGTGAAGCAACTGCAAGCTCTCTAATCAATAATTGCGGTCACTGACATGATTCTTCCCAGAAGCTGGAAGGAAATAGGCACAGCTATGTGAGCTGAGCTAGCAGACAGTGTTGACTAATTTGTTGAAGAAAGTGGAAGAAAGTGAAAGACACCTACACAAGTTAGCAGGGCAGATGCGTACGTAGTGACCAGTCTCCCCGCAGTATAGACAGAGGTTGTTCAGACATTGGCACTGGCGTTCTGCCGGAGTCAAGGAAGGGCGGATCAGGCCTAGTTGCATGGGTTTAGGTGCCTCTGGGACAGATGAAGTGGTATTTCCAAATACCGTGTTAGAAGGAGCAGGAATCTTGGGCAACATCCATACCGGACGGAACTGTTGCGTAGATCCTTCAGATCTTCGTTCGCCTGGGCGGCAATCAATCTGGATAGAAAAAGTGACTAAAGCTTCCAAAGAGCTTGGCAAGCCAACCTGAGCAAGTTCATCTTTAAAGTGTTACTAAACCCACAACAGTAAAATCTGTCTGTAGATGCAGGATAGCATGCTTGTTATACTCACTGTGTAACTTAAGTGATTAATTCTCGGCATTGTGCAAAAAGGCTGTGTGATCCTGTATCCACAGATCCTCCCACTCCTGCAAGTTCACTCTGGACAAGTCCAGATAAGCACCGTAAGTGTAGTTCAGCTGCACATGCTAAGTTTGGTCTCTATTGCTGGATAGAACACTGCCTGGTTTTAGCTGAGCTATTTAGGTCACATGATATTAACATCACACATTTGGGCATTCCTAAATGACAGCCCAGTCCTTCCCTTCTCCTCCATGCCCAGTAACTAAAAAAGAACACAGTGGGTGGGATGTCACCTCTTGATTAATGGATGATCCGCCTCCAATAAAAGCATGAGGATACAGACTGTAGTGGATTTCAATAGGCAATGATTCCATAAATGAGATAACACCACTGTACTCTACATCTTTTTACAGTGTTCTTTTTTGACTTCTCAACATCATCAGTTACAGCCTGCAGATGTTCATATTGAGGTCATTGATATTTCTGAACTTTTAAAAATATATTTATTTCTAAATTCATAAATAATAATAATAAATAATACAGATCATGCCAAAAATTTGTTATGTTTTCTTTTTTTCATATTTGTGATCCTTCTTTCTGTGCCTTTCCTATTTTTCTCTTTTTCTCTCTCTCTCTTCCCTATCATCCTCATCCCACCTGGCAACTAGCACCCCGCTCCATTATCTCCTGGGGAGCGCATGGATAATCATATCCATACTCCATGGCCACCTTCCTTTGGACAAGGTGTTGAAAACCTCAGAACCTAAAAAGTTTTTGCCTGTCTCCTCTCCCAGGTGGGGTGTAATGGGTCTCCACTTTCTTGATCAGGCTGGAGTAGGCGTCGTTCTGTGTCCAAGCCCGGGCATAAGTGCAAGGTGGGGATAGATCTGGGACCCTAGTGGCATAGGACATACAGAACCCCAAGTTCCTTGCACACTTTATCCTAACAACTGCTGCCTCTGTCTCTTCACTGAGTGAACTGGAACTTGCAGGACTTCTTCTTAATTCAGTTCCTCAGTCCCACTCAGCCTCCACTTCTGATCCCCAGTCATGGATTCCCTCTTCCAGGGATCTGTAGTGATACTGGAAACTGGGTGACCCTACATCAATGGCCCCTGCCTCCCCCTCACTGGAGGACTTCACCTTCTGGGTCCTCTGCCTCTTTAAGGGCTGGACTGCAAGTTGCTGCAACTGTCACCAATACACCTTGCGACCGCTGCTAGGCTCTTGTGTGCATTGCACCTCTGAGATGTGGGTCTCCCTAGTTTGGCAGATGGTAGTGCAGGTTTGCATCACTGGTCCCAGCACCAACGGTACTCTCGGCACTCCCTGTCCTCTCCCAGCAGGAATAGCTACTTTGGGTGTCAGCAGTTCATAAGTGGTTCCTACTTCCCAGTTCACATACAATCTTCTGGGCTGGCAATCACTCTGTTCTAGCTACAACAACATGTCACCGCAGTGCCCACACTGGCCTCACACTCACAGCCGCACGGACACATTCAGGCATCTGCCACAAACCAGTCCAAGCAGAGGCGTAACTAGAACCTTCAGGACCCAGTGCAAGAAACCATGAAGGGCCCCCAACCCTGGCAGGGGCCCTTTCCCCTGAGTCCAGAGCCCTCAATCTCCATCTCTGCAGCCTCAGCTGCACAGAATGAATGGACAGAAATAGCTCTGTACAGAGCTTCCCATTCATTCACAAACTGAAGCATAGTAAACAGTTACTATGCTTCAGTTATAAATAGACACAGTGAGGTACCAATCACTCACTGTGTCCATTCAGAAACAAAAGGGGCCAGAGGGGGGCACTGTAAAAGGAGGGTGTTAGTGTAACAAGAAGGGGTTAGTGACAGGAGGGGGTCAGTATGACAGGGGTGGTAGTGTGACGGATAAGTAGTATGATAGGGGTATTGTGACAGGAGGGGGGCAGTGTAACAAGGGGGCAGTGTGACAGGGGGCAGTATGATGGGGAAAGTGTGATAGAAGGGGGCAGTATTATGGGGTATTGTGACAGGAGTGAGGCAATATGACAGGTGTGGAGGGGGGAAGTGTGACAGGAGAAGGGTATCTGAGAAGTATGACAGGAGGGGGGAGTGTGATAAGAGGGGGCACTGTGAAAGAAGAGGGGCAGAGTGACAAGAAGGAGCAGTATGATGGGGGGGAGTGTGACAGGGAGCAGTATGACAGGGGGGCAGTGTGATAAGAGGGGGTGGTATGATGGGAATATTGTCAAAAGAGGGGACGGTGTGAAAGTAAAAGGGTACCTGGGAAGTATGACAGGAGGGGGGCAGTGTAATGAAGGAGCACTGTGAAAGGAGGGGGCTGTTTAACAAGAGGGGAGCAGTATGATGGGGGTAGTGTGACAGGAGGGGGGTAAATATGACAGATGGGGGCAGTGTGACGAGGGGCAGAATAATGGAGGGACAGTATTACAGGAGGGGCGCAGTATGACGGGGGGTATTGTGACAAGGGGGCAGTGTGACAGGGGACAGTGTGACAGATGGGGGGCAGTGTGATGGGGGACAGTATGACATGGGCAGTGTAATAAAAGGGGAGCTGTGTGACAGGTGGGGGGAGTGTGACAGTTGGGAGGGCAGCGTGATAAGAGGGGGGCAGTGTGACAGGTTGGGGGCATAGTGATAAGAGGGAGGAGTCTGACAGGTGGGGGCAAGTGTGACAGGTGGGGGGCAGTGTGACAGATGGGAGGGCAGTGTGATAAGAGAGGGGCAGTGTGACAGGAGGGGGGAGCAGTGTGACAGGTGGGGGGTAGTGTGATAAGAGAGGGACAGTGTAACAGGTGGGGGGAGGAGTGTGACAGGTGGGGGGCACTGTGATAAGTGGGGGGCGGTGTAATGAGGGGCAGAATGATGGAGGGGCAGTGTTACAGGAGGGGCGCAGTATGACAGGGAGATTGTGACAAGGGGGCTGTGTGACAGGTGGGGGGCAGTGTGACAGATGAGGCGCAGTGTGACATATGGGAGGGCAGTGTGACAAGTGGGGGGCAGTGTGACAGGTGAGGCGCAGTGTGACATATGGTAGGGCAGTGTGACAGGTGGGGGGGCAGTGTGACAGGTGAGGGGGCAGTGTGATAAAAGAGGGGCAGTGTGACAGGTGGGGGGGCAGTGTGACAGATGGGGGGAAGTGTGACAGGTGGGGGGCAGTGTGATAAGAGGAAGGCAGTGTGAGAGATGGGGGCAGTGTGACAGGTGGGAGGCCAGTGTGACAGGTGCGCATTGTTACAAAATATCACACACCCTGCTCAGGTGCCAGGCTTACCTTACAGGAGAGAAGCCTAGAAGCAGCAGCCCTTGTAAATAATGCTTCCCTGTGATGTCCACGGGATGTCCCTCGGGCTAGCAGTTCACTTCCCGAGTGTCAGTGTAGACAGTGGAGAGGCCTCTGACCCAGGCAGCTATCGGCAAGAGTGTACAACCAGAGCGACTCACTTGACATTTTTTACTCTAGACATGTCACTTGCCCTTCAGGCCAAAGAGTTCAATCTTTGTTTCATCAAGCCAGAGAATTTTGTTTCTCATGGTCTGAGAGTTCTTCAGGTGCCTTTTGTCAAACTCCAGATGGGCTGTCATGTGCATTTTACTGAGGCGTGGCTTCTATCTGGCCACTCTATCATACAGGCCTGTTTGGTGGAGTGCTACAGAGATAGTTGTTCTTCTGGAAGGTTCCCTGACTAAGGCTGGCCATACATGTTCAATTTTCTTGTACAATTTTCTGTTAGATTTACCAAAAAGCACATAATATGAGGTCAAAACTAACCAAAACTTTCAATTGTATCAATTTAGGCAGACCTTTGTACTACATAGTTGAAGGTAAATTTCAAGAAAACTGTACAGAAAATTGTAAGAAATTGTATAATGTATGGCCAGCCTAAGGCCCTTCTCACCCGATCGCTCAGTTTGGCCAGGCGACCCGCTCTAGGAAGAGTCCTGGTGGTTCCAAACGTCTTCCATTAACGGATGATGGAGACCACCGTGCTCACTGGGACCTTCAATGCTGCATACATTTTTCTGTACCCTTTCCCAGATTTGTGCCTCGATACAATCATGTCTTGGAGGCCTACAGAAAATTCATTAGACTTAATGGCTTGATTTGTGCTCTAACATGCACTGTTAACTGTGGAACCTTCTATAAACAGGTGTGTGCTTTTCCAAATCATGTCCCATCAACTGAATTGACCACAGGTGGACTCCAATCAAGTTGTAGAAACAGCTCAAGGATTATCAGCGGAAACAAGATGCAATTGAGCTCAATTTTGAGTGTCATCGCAAAGGCTGTGAATACTCATATACAGTACATGGGATTTTTTGCTATTTTATTTTTAATAAAAGTGCAAAGATTTTAAACAAACTTCTTTCATGTTGTCATTATGGGGTATTGTTTGTAGAATTTTGAGGAAAATAATGAATTTAATCCATTTTAGAATAAACCTGTAACATAACAAAATGTGGAAAAAGTGAAGTGCTGTGAATACTTTCTGGATGCACTGTACTTTCTCCGCCGACACTCCAGCTTCATACTTGAGAAGACATGGTGTTTCTTGAGTAAATGTCCGGTCGTTGCTGATAGCAACCGCTGCTGTGACCATGATTTAAAAGCCCACCTGCACTGATCACTGTAAAGCAGACATTACTTTCTCCACCGACGCTCCAGCACTTTAATGAGAAGACATAGCGTTACTTGGACAAATACCCAGCCGTTGCAGGTAGCAACCACTGCTGTAACCAGGGGAAATCCCGGACGATGCCCCCCAAATGTAGCACTGTCCCCTTAGGGCTTGCTGTGTGATGACTTGTTGGGCCTCCTCTGATTACCTGCAGACAGTCACTTAGGGACAATTCACACATCCATCCTTGCTCCCAGTGGCTTCTTACTCAATAAACAGTCCAGGGGTTTTGGTTTGTGAAATGTATTCCTCTCACTGTCCAATAAGCCTCCCTATTGGACCTGTGTAAAACACTTCAGACAAACTGAGTTGCACCTGAGCACCATGAGCAGACCTCACAAACAGATCCTGCTCTCTGGTAGGGAGAGAACAATGTAGATTTACCTGCAATCTTTCTGGTAAGCAGAAAAGATCCAAAACTATACTCTCTCTCTAGCATCACCCTAGGAGGGTGCTACAAACATATGTTATATCCTCCCTTAATGATTTATTTATATTTATTTTATTTACAGGTACTTATATAGCACCTTCAATTTATGCAGTGCTGCGACCTTAGTGCTGCTGGGCAGAAGTGTAACCACTTAGCCACTGTTTTTTATTTATTATTCATTCTCGCCATGCACGCAGAGATACACAGGTGCCCACAAACTGCTCCGGCTGATTAAGGATACCATTACTGTAGCTTTTTCTCTTTCCTGTGTATGTGACTTTTATTTGATTCTTCATAGTATTGTTTCGCTCAGTGTCAATTCATTTTATGATCTGCTTATTGTGCTCAAACACATGTGTAGCACCCTCCTAGGTAGGTGCTAGTGAGAGAATATCGTTTTGGCTCTGTCTGCCTATCAGATGAGCAGCAGGAAAATCTATATTGCTTTCTGCCTACCAGAGAGCAGAATCTGTTAGTTAAGTCTGCTCAGCGTGCTCAGTGTGTGATTCATTGGGTCTAGATAGTTTTTCACGCTGGTCCCATAGGGAGGCATGTTGGACAGTGGGAGGAAACCTGACCAATGGGTACACAGGCTTTAAATACAGTCCCAATGATTGGTAGAGACTGGCTGTCTCGGTGCATTATGGGATACATTTGGGAGCTTGTCCGAGATGCACTCCTGGGTTTCCGTAACGGTTGCTAGCGGCAACGGCCGAGAAATCCCATCAAGTAATGCCATGCTTTCCCAAGTAATGTACTGGAGTATCAGTGGAGAGGATAATGTCTGCCTTACAGTGATCAGTGAAAGTGTGCTGACAAGTCAAGTTAGTAACGGTGGTTGCCATGGGCAACAGACGGACATTGACCCAAGAAACAGTATCTGTTTTCAAGTAAAATGCAGGAGAGTTGATGGAGAAGAAATGCACTGTATTGTACAAAAAGACTGTGTCTGCTTTACAGTAATCGGTGCAAGTGTGGGTGAAGAGAGTGGTGACCCGGGACATAGGGATCGGTGTGTCGGGGGTCATGTCAAGTGTTGACCATGCAATTCATGACAGCGGGACAATTTTCCTTAACAGTATGGGAAGTCATGTCTGTACATATGCTGTAGAGAAAAGTGTTGACCGTGCAATTCATGACAGCGGGACAATTTTCCTAAGCAGTGTGAGCGGTCAGTTGGCTTGGCAAGATAGAGGTGCAACCGAGGCCCAAGTACAGACATAGATGGCGGGTGTGTGTGGATTGAGGAACACAGTCTGCCAGGTAGGCAGTGACCTTCGTGCTGGCTGAGCAGAGTTGGAGCAGCAGTGAAGAGGTTACTGCACCACACAGGAAAGCGCGCGCTGAAGAGATCTGCCTAACAGAAGGAGCCACCGCCAGATAGTCAGTTAGTCTGGAGTTGTGGGCGGGGTTGGCGCCCACAGACTGCCAATCTGAATGGAGGAAGAGAGCAGAGACATCACTTCCACCTTCGGGTGTAGCTGAGGAGCAGACACGTGTGTAGAGGAGCAAGATGGTGGATGCCAGAGTGAGCTGGAGCGCAGGGGCTGTCCCACGTGTTGGCCTGAGAACTTGGTAGAATCACCGGAGTGCGTTTGGTGCCCAAGGGAGGACTGGCGCTGCTCAGCGGAAAGGACAAGGAGCATCTATACGGCTGCAGGCCTGGAGTCCATGCGGACAATGCGGTGATTAACTTGTGCAGGCAGTGCAGAGTGAATGTCAGCCCAGGAAGCTGTGTGTGAGCTAGGAGACAGGATTCACTCAGGAGTTGCTGGTGCCCATGAGGATCCCTGTAGGCAGAGGAACAGTGGCGGAGCTAGACTTTTAAAACAGGGGTGGCAAAGGGGTGGCAAGGTATTATTTTGGGGGGTCAATATACAAAGTGTTATTTAGTGTCAGATTTGTCCACCGCAATGTAGCAGTCCCTCTAATAATCGCTGATCGCTGCCATTACTAGTAAAAACAATTAAAAAATAAAAAGTTCCATAGTTTGTAGATAACTTTTTTGCAAACCAATCAAAATACACTTAGGATTTTTTACAAAAAATATGTGGCAGAATACATATTAGCCTAAATTTATGAAAAAATTTGATTTTTTTCATTGGGAATGTTTTATAGCAGAAAGTAAAAAGGATTTGTCGCTAATTTTATGTTTATAGCGCAAAATATAAAAACTGCAGAGGTGATCAAATATCACCAAAAGAAATCTCTATTTGTGGGAAAAAACACATCAGTTGTATTTGGGTACAGCGTCGCACGACCTCACAATTGTCAGTTAAAGCAATGAAGTGCCGTATCGCAGAAAATGGTCTGGTCATTAAGGGGGTAGTAGTTAAAGGGTCAGTTTTTTCAGATAATTTTGCCCATTTAAGACTTTTTTCTGAGCGGTCAGGGGATGGTAAAAACAGGCAACTCAAAGTCTAGATCACAACTGGAACCCCTCTACATGTTATTAGCCCCATAAAAATGTGCCACTCTGCTAAAAATAAAAAAAATTGCGTGACTTTGAGGTTGCAAAAGTAAGAAAGGGGCCTTCAGTAATTAAGGTATAGTGTGCCCCCTTTCAATGCAGAAGACCAGCGTGCCCCCTTTCAATGCACAGTGACCAGCGTGCCCCCTTTCAATGCACAGTGACCAGCGTGCCCCCTTTCAATGCAGAGAGACCAGCGTGCCCCCTTTCAATGCACAGTGACCAGCGTGCCCCCTTTCAATGCACAGTGACCAGCGTGCACCCATTCAATGCACAGTGACCAGCGTGCCCCCTTTCAATGCAGTGACCAGCGTACATGCCCCCTTCAATGCAGTGACCAGCGTACATGCCCCCTTCAATGCAGTGACCAGCGTACATGCCCCCTTCAATGCAGTGACCAGCATACATGCCCCCTTCAATGCAGTGACCAGCGTACATGCCCCCTTCAATGCAGTGACCAGCGTACATGCCCCCTTCAATGCAGTGACCAGCATACATGCCCCCTTCAATGCAGTGACCAGCGTACATGCCCCCTTCAATGCAGTGACCAGCGTACATGCCCCCTTCAATGCAGTGACCAGCGTACATGCCGCCTCCTCCTCGGCTAATGGCAAGGGGTTTGCCTTGCGGCCAATCAAGAAGCACGTATCAGACGCGCTTCCTGATTGGCCAGGATCGGTGTGATAATAGCGAATTTTCATTCGCTATTGTCACACAATGGGTGGGCTCGGGACGCACTGCTCTGCACCCTGGGTCCACCCTTTGCATCGCCCTATTAGAGCCTCTGGCTCTAATCAGGTGATGCAAAAAAAAAAAAAATCCCATTGAACTCCATGCGTCCAGCACCTCTGCATGCAGATTAGGGGGCCGGACGCATGGATGTGGGGGCGGCGCCCCTGCGCCCTCTGTACACCGGCCGCCACTGTGGATGGATTCCAAGGATGCCCCTCCTATCCAGTCACACAGGGAGACTTGCTCAGGCACTCACCTTCTTCCTCCCCCCCCTCAGGCACTCACCTTCTTCCTCCTCCCTCCCCCCCTCAGGCACTCACCTTCTTCCTCCTCCCCCCCTCAGGCACTCACCTTCTTCCTCCCCCCCTCGGGCACTCACCTTCTTCCTCCTCCCTCCCCCCCTCAGGCACTCACCTTCTTCTTCCTCCCCCCCTCGGGCACTCACATTCTTCTTCCCCCCCTCGGGCACTCACCTTCTTCCTCCTCCTCCCCCCCCCTCGGGCACTCACATTCTTCTTCCTCCCCCCCCCTCGGGCACTCACCTTCTTCTTCCCCCCCCTCGGGCACTCACATTCCTCTCCCCCCCCTCGGGCACTCACATTCCTCTTCCTCCCCCCCCTCGGGCACTCACATTCCTCTTCCTCCCCCCTCAGGCAGTCGGGCACTCACATTCCTCTTCCTCCCCCCCCTCGGGCAGTCGGGCACTCACATTCCTCTTCCTCCCCCCCTCGGGCACTCACATTCCTCTTCCTCCCCCCCTCGGGCAGTCGGGCACTCACATTCCTCTTCCCCCCCCCCCTCAGGCAGTCGGGCACTCACATTCTTGGGGTGGAGGCGGAGCCAATGCTAGCCTAGGCGGCAAGGAGAGGAATTTGAAATCCTCCTCCTCTCGTCATGTGACAGCAGAAGAGGTTCTTGGAGCGGAGGAGGATTTCAAATTCCTCTCCTTGCCGCCTTGGCTAGCATTGGCTCCGCCTCCACCCCCCTCCGTCTTCTTCTGGCTGCAGCGCTGCTCAGCTGAGAGCCGAAGGAAGGAGGAGCAATGGCATATTTGACACTCGGGGGCTACGATCCACACGAGACCCGGGGCTTTTTGGGGGCACACTCGGGGCTGAAGCAGCCCCGTTCAGCCCCCCCTGCCGAAGCCACTGCTCCCTCATGACATGATCACCGAGAATTGGGAGGACACAAAGTAAGACACGATTGTCCGGTCTTCCTGTCTAAGTGCTCTCCATCCGCCTCCCTCCTCCCCCCGCAGCTCCCGGCCATACGGCGATCCCCTGTGTGATTCCTCCGCTGCCATGCACCCACCCAGGATTGGGGTGGCAACAGGGGTGGCAATGACTTCTTCTGGGGTGGCAATTGCCACCCCAGCTAACCCTCTGGCTCCGCCACCGCAGAGGAAGGGGAGTGCTGCGATGCTGCTGGAGCCAAGGTCAGTAGTGCAGACTTACACTGCCATATGCCAGACCAGGGAAACTCACACCTCGGAGGTTAAGTTCACCCAGGTGATTCAGGCCAAGTTGCAGCCAGGAAGAGGGCCAGCTACACCTGCACAGGCAAAACTAACTTCTTTTAAGGCAGAGGGGAATCAATGGGCTCCCGGGAAGAGGGCCTCCAGTGTGACGAGTGAAGGGGAGGCCTGAGCCATTGATACGTAGTCCCCCAGCTTTCAGCATCGGTTTGGATCCTTGGAGGAAGGGATAGATGTCTGGAAGTCTGAGGAAGAGACAGAATGGGACTGGGGAGCAGATGAAAGGAGCAGCTCTACAAGTCCCAATTTGCCTGATGAGACAAGGGATTCGGTGGTATGCATGCAGTGTGCCAGGAATTTGGGGTTCTGTGAGGCCAATGCTACAAGGGCTCCAGATTGGTCATCACCTTGTACCTATACCCAGGCTCGGGATCAAAACAAGGCCTATGCCAAGCTCATCAGGAGACAAGAGGCCCTGTATTCCCCGCCTGGGAGAGGAAACAGACAAACCCTCCCCAGTTTCTCAAGATGCTATCATCTAATTCAGAGGAAGGTGGCCCTGGAGTATGGGTACGACTACCCCTACGCTCCCCAAGAGATCATGTTGGATACAGAGGCCAGAAGAAAAGAGTGGTGCAGTGATGCAATTTGGGACTTCCGCTACATTTCCAAGCCGTACCGTAACAAAGAAAGGCCTGAACTATGGGACACCTTCTGCTCTGTGAAGACCAACTGGAACCTAGTGCGGGCCATCTACATAGATCGTGTAGAGGTTCGCCGTCCAAACGGAACAGGTCAGTCCATCCGAATCCCTCATCCTGACAATTACTGCTAAGGATGTAGGATCCCACCCCTGCAGAGGTACAGTTGTAAGGCTGGCTAGCCTGAGAGTTCTGTGGAGAAAAAAAAAGGGGCTGGAGGGCCTGAAGTTCAATTACAATTTCAACTACAGAATTCAAGTTGTTGTTGCTAGGCTCAGAGCCCTATACCCAATTACCCATTTCCCGTCTATCCTTGCAAAAGGGATCGGGAAATCAGCAAAACTGCTACCACTGGGCAGTACCATCAAAGAGGGATGACCCTCTAACACACAACGGACTTCTGTTCAAAAGGACTTAAGTAGTCAATTAATGTCATGCTTCAGTCACTATCAGAAGTTAGCTTCACCACATGCTCTATCAAGATCTTTTGGGTCATCGGGCCAGGATCACTTAATGGAACAAGTTAATGGACACTTTGCAAAGAGACTTGGGCCATCGGGCCAAGGGAAGGAGTACAGAAGAAGAGGATCCCTTCACAAAGATACTTTGTTCAAAAGACACTTTGTGAAGACCCTACTGGGCCAGTGGGCCGGTTGGAGAAACTTTGTGCAAGTTACTACCTCAGGAGAGCTGGTAGTGTCTCTTCAAAGAAGGAGAATGCCAGAGTGAGAGACCCCTTGAAGAGAATCATAACACTCACAAGTTGGACAAGTTTGCTCAAGCTCCAGCAAAACAGCTTGTCACAGAGAAAAGACACGTTTGCCTCGGTGTTACAGTAGGAAAGGTCACTGTGAACACCAGTCGGGTGAACTCTGCATGTCTTGGTTCCCGAACTTGTGAAAAAAAGAAAAGCAAGGTAGTGTTCTGTAGAGGGCTCAAGAGAGGTACACTTGAATTATGGTGGACACCTCATAAATTAATAAAGTACCTTAATAATTTACATAACCTTAAGTGGTGACCATTGGCATCAAACATATGAGCAAAAGAAAAAAGGGAAAGAGGTTGGGGAATCGTGAAAATACAAACACAAGTCTGTTATCCACTACCCCAACTACCAACTAAGGGCACCACAGGTATGTATTCTTTAAAAGATATAAGTTTATTAGGCACGTATGCCTGAAGGCAAAAATATGACAAAAACAAAGGCAGTGAGCCGTGGTGTTACAGGACAATGATTTAAAATCAACAATTGAAAGCACCCATGCACATTGAAAATAGAACCTTCTATCTAACTACACATGGACCCGACGGATATCAGCATGCAGTGGAGGCGGAATTATCCATGGGGTGCAGTGTGAGGACCTCAGTTATGTAGAAAACCCCTCCAATTCCCTATGGAAAATGAGTTTAGCTTGATTGTACCATGGATATATTCATTGCAGTGGAATGATCAATTCCTTGATAAGAACATGAATAGCACAGAAAGATTTAACTCATTGAGCACACTTTGGCCCGCCAATAGAATTGTCCATAAACAGTTAATAAGCTGTAAAAGATGATATAAAACTATGAAAAGCAGTGCTTTGAGTGGTCTGCTAAAGATTCAATGGTGAGTTTTCACAAGGGAATCCTAATGGATGAAGTAGTTGAAGGCCGTAGAAATCATTGAACAAAGCTCAAGATGAATCCCAAAGGAGCAATGGATATGATTAATGACATGCCGTCCTTACAAGTAGAACAGACCGATTAAAGGTGGAGCAGGTCAGGGAGTTACCTTAGAATATGCTTCATTCAATTGCGGCATGTACTTCATGTAGAAGGGGGAGGATAGATAGCGGTGTATCACGACAGGAGTTCCCGGTGTCCGGTTAGCCTGTTGCTATCGTCTTCAACCCGCGGCGTTCTTACCCTTCCGTATGGCTGAACCGGCGACTGCGGGGCTTGACTTCCGGGTCGGAGGTGTCCTCCCGGTCGTCACTTCCTGTTAGACTAGTCAGCCGGATGCCTTCTCGGGGAACAGCCTGGGGAGCGATAGGTGGCGGATCCCGTGCAGGGGATTCAGCTGTCGTTAGTGCATGGGTGCTCTGTGCACAGTGCTGGACGCTGACGCGTTTCACCAAAAGACGTTGGTTTCTTCAGAGCTACTGAATGGCCATAGGGTGCATCGATATATACCGCCCTTAATTGGCAATTATTGCTTAATTATCCATTGATGTGCGGGGGCAAAGGGAAGCGAACTCCCACAAACCTCCACAAGATGTCTTAGTTCTTAATGAACGGTGCGGTATAATACTTCGGTGCAACCTGCCATTCTACCAGCAAAGTAATTAGCACCCTCTCCAGACATATCATCATGGAGATGATGCCAAATCTTCATGTTGAACAAAGTGAACATATAATTAAAGGTGATTAAAAAATTACACAGCATAGTGTACATCAAAAATATGAGTAAATGACAGAATCTGCATTCTCTGACATGGTGAACTTTCAAAAGTTAAACAATAATGAGTTAGGAGCAATCATCCTTATAAATTCCCAGGGGGCGCAGCCTAAGACCGATGTATGTAAGGGAAAAATTGCAATTAGGTATGGGAGGAAATATCTAAATTCACTATATATTAGCTGCTTGTGATAGTTTTGTTTAATCTGATCTCCTAATCTACCAATTATATTTATAATATTTGGGCTAGCTAAAATCCACACTTAAGTGGAGATAATGGCTACTTTTGACTTATTAATAGTCAGTATTCGTCCAAAATTTGGATTACATACGACCGTTATCCCTATTCCATACCCTCTTTGAGATTTGCACTAAGGTTCCCGATTTTGGATACACAGCAACATTGATGGCCTATGGCAAATACAGTTAACCCTACGATTCACCGATAAAGCATCATATGGGTATCCAAGTTTTTACTCCTTACATAATGAGATGTAATTGACTAACTGGGAGAGATAGGTACTGAAGAGCATCACGATGCCACCCGCAAGGGACCCAGGGTTCAGGGGTTCAAGAAGGGCTGTAGGCTAAATTCCACGTTTAGTCCCATTGGTGATAATGATCCCATTTTATAGATCCACATCTTCTCCTTCTGGAGGAGGATCTTGTCAAAATCTCCCCTTCTAGCAGGTAATTTAAGAGCATAAATCCCCCTGACCCTGAGCCCCTCGGGACTGGCATCATGATGCTCTATGAAATGGAGGGGTACCGTTCTCTTATCCACCCTCTTTTTAATGTCGGCGACATGTTCAAGGATGCGTGTCTTGAGTTGACGTTTGGTCTTGCCAATAATCGGATTTTTGTAAGATCTTACCGTAAAATGCTTTTCTCTTAGCTCATTGACAGATGTAGTCTTCTTGATTCACAAGAACTGGGTTATGTTGTCTCCGCAGGAGCAGGACTAGGCAGAAAGAAAAAACGTTCTGGCTCCACCTTAGGGGCAGTCCCTGAGGGTATATCCTCCCTCTTTCTGCTACAAGGCATCAGTTCTGTCACAAAGCAGCAACAGAGAATTTAACCCAACCCAACTCAATGATAGAGGGGCGGGTACTACGTCTGTCAATGAGCTAAGAGAAAAGGATTTTACGGTAAGATCTTACAAAAATCCGATTTTCTCTGTCGCTCATTGACAGACGTAGTCTTCTTGATTCACAAGAACTGGGACATCCACAAGCAGTGCCACAAATGAGGGGTGGGATTGACCGAAATCAAAATCCAATCTAGAAGGCCCAACCGGTGCCAAACTAGAAGTTTTAAAGGCTCATTATAAACAAAGAATGAGACTCAAATGAAAATTTCCAACGGAAAAAAACCCTCGAGGCAGACCACTGGTCTCCTCAAATGGCGGCCTGCAAAACCTTGCGGCCAAACGAGGCATCAGACGATGCCATTACATCAACTTTATAATGTTTTGTAAAGGTATGCACCGACGACCAGGTAGCCGCCTTGCACACCTGGACCACTGACGCCTGATGGCGAAAGGCCCATGACGCACTAAGTGCCCGAGTGGAGTGCGCCTTAACAGGGAACGGGGGCTCCCGACCCTTAATAGAATAAGCCTGTACCACCGTCTGTCTGATCCATTTGGAAATAGTCGCGGCAGATGCAGGCAACCCCTTTTTGGGTCCATCCGGGATCACAAAAAATGAATCCGTCTTGCGAAACGAGTCTGTCGTTTTCAAGTATACCCTGATCGCCCGGACCACATCCAAGGAGTGTAAAGCAAACTCCCGAGGATGACTGGGCTTAGGACACAGGGAAGGTAATACAATTTCTTCATTCAGATGAAATTCTGAAACCACTTTTGGTAGGAAGGATGGATTCGGACGAAGAACCACCTTATCTCTATGAACCACCAGATATGGGGAACGACAAGATAAAGCGGCCAGTTCTGACACCCTGCGTGCAGAAGTGATAGCCACCAAGAAGGCCACCTTCTGGGACAACGTAGGTAGAGGAATCTCCCTAATATCTTCAAAGGGAGGTTTCTGAAGAACCGACAATACTAAATTAAGATCCCAGGGTGGTAACGGCGCGCGCACTGGCGGAGCCAGATGTCGCACCCCCTGGATGAAATTCCGCACCAAGGAATGAGTAGCCAAAGGCTTCTGAAAGAAGATAGCTAATGCTGAGACCTGACCCTTGATAGTGCTCAAGGCCAGTTTCTGCTCAACCCCTTGTTGCAGAAAAGCTAATATTCGACTAACCGAATAAGACCGTGGACGGAACCCCAGAGGTTCACACCATGCAATGTAGGACTTCCATGTACGATGATAATTCTTTCTGGAAGTCGCTTTCCCTGCTTTAACTAGAGTAGGAATAACTGAAGCTGACAATCCCTTGTCCTTCAGCACCTGGGTCTCAATAGCCAGGCCGTTAAAGCCAGCGATCGTAAAGCAGGATGGAAGATCGGTCCCTGAGACAGTAGGTCCTCCCTGAGAGGAAGTCTCCACGGGACGTCCGCCACCAGTCTGACCACGTCGGCGTACCAAGCTCGGCGAGGCCAGTCCGGAGCTACCAGGATTACTGGAATTCCTTCCTCCTCTATCCTGCGAAGAAGTCTTGGCAGTAACCCGAGAGGAGGGAAGGCATACATTAGCTGGTATTGCCCCCACGGGGCGATCAGTGCGTCTGCGGTCTCTGCTAGAGGATCGCGGGAGCGAGCCACGAATCTCTGTACTTTCCTGTTGAATCGTGATGCCAACAGATCCACATCCGGGGTGCCCCACCGTAGGCACAACTGGTGGAAAATTTCTGGATGGAGGGACCATTCCCCCTGATCCAGAGTCTGACGGCTGAGATAATCTGCCTGCCAATTCTCCACTCCCGGAATGAACACCGCAGAGATAGCTGGAACAAATCGTTCCGCCCAGCGAAGAATGCAAGCCACTTCTTTGGCCGCTCGGACACTCTTGGTGCCCCCCTGGTGATTGACATAAGCCACGGCCGTGGCGTTGTCCGACTGGATCCGAACCGGGCTGTCCTGGAGCTGCTCGGTCCAGTGAATCAGACAAAAGTCTGATCGCTCTCAGTTCCAATACATTTATCGGCAACCTGGATTCTTCCAGGGACCAAAGTCCCTGGACAGATAACTGACCGAGAATTCCTCCCCATCCGGATAGACTGGCATCCATGGTCACTATCGTCCAATATATTGGCAGAAATGACTTTCCCTGGCTGAGCATCGGAGACCGAAGCCACCAGACCAGAGACTCTCTGGTCTGTTTGCTCAATCGGATCCGATTGTCCAGGGATTCCGGATTCCGATTCCATCTGAGAAGAATCTCTTGCTGAAGAATTCGGGTATGGGACTGGGCAAATGGGACTGCTTCGAAGGAAGCCACCATCAACCCCAGAACCCTCATGCAAGATCGAAGAGAAGACCAGCTGTTGGATAGTAACAACTGGACTGCTGATTGAATCTTCCGGAGTTTCCCTACCGGAAGGAAAACTCTTGACCTGACTGTGTCTAGAATTAGACCCAGATATTCGAGCCTCTGGGTGGGAACCAGAAATGACTTTTGCTGGTTCACCAGCCACCCGAATTCCTGTAAAGAAATTATAGTAATTTCTATATTTTGTAGCAGGGTCTGAGGAGACTCTGCATGAAGCAGGAGATCGTCTAGGTAACCAAGAATCGATATGCCTCTTTGGCGCAGTAGTGCCAACATTGGGGCC
Organism: Pelophylax lessonae; assembly: GCF_965119305.1. Classification (NCBI taxonomy): domain Eukaryota; kingdom Metazoa; phylum Chordata; class Amphibia; order Anura; family Ranidae; genus Pelophylax; species Pelophylax lessonae. The sequence continues at coordinate 554,513,467 of NC_138768.1, read as the reverse complement.
AACACCTTCGTGAAGACCCGAGGAGCCGTGGCGAGACCGAAAGGTAACGACACAAACTGATAGTGGTTCTCTTTTACGGAAAAGCGTAGAAACCGCTGATGTCCTGCGAAAATGGGAATGGATGCAGGAAGGCTGCTACTGTGCGAATGGATTCCATCTTGAATTTCCTTATGTTGAGAAAGGAATTGAGTGCCCTTAAGTCCAGAATTGGACGCACTTTGCCCTCTTTCCTGGGTATTGTAAATAGGTTTGAATAAAACCCTTGAAAACGTTCTGTCCCAGGAACGTGGACTACCACTCCTTGTTGTAGTAAATCCGTGACTGCTCTCCGCAGATCTTCTAAACGATCCGGGGATAGTCGGATATTGGAAGGGAAGAATCGCGCCGGTGGGAGAGATCGAAACTCGATCTTGTACCCTGACCTTATGACTTCGCAAACCCACTTGTCCGGGATTCTGGAAAGCCATGGATCCGGGAACCGGCGAAGACCTTCAGGCTTTGGACGATTTATCTTCAGGTCTGGAGGGGGCGGACTTTTGCTTGCCTGACCAACGTCCCCTGAAGCCTCCTGAAGGAGCTTTGGAGGACTTAATTTTTTCACCCGCGGGACGAAAAAACTTTTTGTGAGCAGAGAAAGAAGGCCCTCGTCTTTGACGAGTTCCTTTACCCTTAACATTTTGCGGTAAAAAGGTGCTCTTTCCATCCGTGAGATCCTTAATGATCTCATCAAAGTTGGCTCCAAATAGACGCTCTCCTAAAAAGGGGATATTAGCCAATGCTTTTTTGGAACCTTGGTCGGCTAACCAACCTTTTAGCCACAGTGTACGCCTGAGAACCACTGCTGAAACTGATGCTCGCGCCAATAATGGAGTAGCGTCTAACGCCGCATCACACACAAACTGTAACCCCTGTATCATTTGTTCCAACAAATCTGATACCGCCTGAGGGACCTCTTGTAAGTCCCGGCGTAACCACTTGGTCCATTCAGTTACAGTCTGCGAAACCAGACCAATAGCAATTATTGGTCTGAAAGCTGATCCAATCAAGGAAAACATGGTGCGAGACATAGCTTCTATCTTGCGATCCACTGGATCTTTAAAAGACGGAGCGTCTTCTAAAGGAATAACCGTGGCTTTATTCAATCTAGCAATTGGTGAATCCACCACAGGTGGTTCTGTCCATTTCTTAATGAGGGTTTCCTCAAACGGATAACGCCTGTTAATGCGTTTAGAAATAGCAGAGGTGCGTTTTGGCAGACTCCATTCTTCTTTGATTGGATTGCCAAAACATTTGGGCAATGGAAAAACCTTCGCCACTTTGATGCGTTTTTTAGTCCCAAAAGGGATTTCAGTTTCAGCTATTTCCGACGGAATACCCTGTAATCTTAAGGTTTCTTGAACAGATACAATGAGTGCGTTTACCAACGCTTCCTCTCGGGCTATGGCTGATGCCGAAACATCCTCCTCACTGTCTGAAGAGACAGTACCCGAGACACCAATCCTAGATGAAGTACCTGCAACTGCAGAAATAGGCTCAGATTCTGAATCCGAAGTTTCAGATAATAAGGGGTTAGGCGGGGGTCGCTTTCTTGCGCCCTGTCCCTGACAAGCCACTTCCACCCGGGACACAAAAGTTTCCATAATAGCCGACAATGATTCAACCGTCAGTGGGGTGCTGGAGGATCCTGCAGACACCTCGAGGGGATCCGGTGGAGATACATGAGTGGCAGGGTCCATGTTAATTCAGGACACCTCTGCCAGAAAAAACAAAAAACTTTTTTTTTTTTTTTTTTTTATGTGTCTCCCCCTAGCGCAATAGCGCCCCTCAGAGTACCTGCTTCTCGATCCCCACAGAGAGAGAGAGGGACCCCCAAGGCTCACCACCCGATGCAGAGAAGTTTCCAACCAACTGCAGTCAGCGTCTGTCTTTTACAGACTGGAAAGAGCTGTGTTCGTTTTCCCGGGTAGAAGGACGTGGCTCCGCCCCCTGTGTACGCCTTCCGGCGTTCCCAGCTCTCCACGAGGTAGCTGGGCTCATCAAACATGGCCGCCCCCATACGGGAGACAATAGACTCCAAAAACATGGCGGCCGGCGTGACCTGAGGACATTCATGCACCCGGTCTTTGGCAAAATGGCGGTGGACTGCCGAAATCGTTTTTCCCAGCACATCCACCTGCATCTCTGCTAAGTGGCGGTTTATCGATCTGCAGGAGGTACACTACAATTAAGGTAGGATTATACCTCCTATGTCTGCTGTAATACTACAGTCTGCTGGGTAGAGTGTTAGCTCTCAAACCAAGTCCACTTCCCACCAAACACATACTGTATTTACAAGGGGGACTTTAGTGTCAGATATATACTGACCATGTATGGAGGGGCCCATAATTCATACTGCCTCATAACGAGGAAAAAAGGGAACGTTTACTCACCATACCGAACCGACAGGCACCCTCTCTTCACAATACCCTCTCCACCGGGGTGGGGGGTTGTGGACCACTCCGGACGCCTCGACTCTCTGGTTCCTGGCGTCCAAGCGAGACTTTTAACTCGCAAGGTCAGTCCCTCCAATGGGACTCCGTCGCGGCCGACCCAGCGCGGAGCTCTGGTCTGCACGCGCTCGTAGGCAGAAACCGGGGTGACCACTGGATCTCAACATCCAGCCCGTCGCCCGGCCCCGCATACTTACTTGAATGTGTCGCGGCCGACCAAGCGCAATGCAATGGTCTGCGCGCGCTCGTAGGCCGGCTGGGGTGACCACTAGTGTCGCCCAGTCCGGCGTATTTGCTTGAAGATCTCACAGGAAAAAACACTGGAGAAAACTACCTAAAAAATATTTTTTCTAAAGAAAAAATCTTGCCAGGACCAAAAAGATCCCAGCAAGGAACTTAGGTCCTTACTCCTGACTAGACAGAAAAAAACTGATGCCTTGTAGCAGAGAGAGGGAGGATATACCCTCAGGGACTGCCCCTAAGGTGGAGCCAGAACGTTTTTTCTTTCTGCCTAGTCCTGCTCCTGCGGAGACAACATAACCCAGTTCTTGTGAATCAAGAAGACTACGTCTGTCAATGAGCGACAGAGAAATATGATTTTTGACAGGGACATATTATTTCATAAATGACTTTTTCTGTTTGGCAATTAATAAAGTCATTAATGATGAAATCTTTTTGCCCATTACAGCTTTTGAAGGTTTTTGACTTTATGACCAATTTGCACATCTGACAGTGGCCGCATGGAAACATTCCTTGTAGACGTGGTAGAGAGGTCAACCAGTTGTCATCGCCATGTGATTTGACAAACTCTGAGTGGCAGAGTGTATCTTTTAAATTTCTTGCCCTTTTAGCTGTAAGTAGGGGTCTGGGGCCTACCAATTTTTCAATGAGGGGGGATACCGTCAGGACCTGCCAGTGTTTGGTTAAGATTGTTCTAATTTCTTCCCATTGTGTTCCGTACTGGGTAATAATACGGGGATATTTTTCATCGGTGGCCGCCACATGTGGGGTAGGAACTTGTGGACCCCCGAGTAAGGTGGATCTGGGTCTTGACGCTGCTCTTTTGCGCGCTTTCTTAATCGTACCGTGAGAGTACCCCCTCTCCCTGAATCTTTGGTGTAATTGCTTTGCCTCTTCCTGGTAGTCAGCCAGTTCTGAACAGTTCCTTTTGAGACGTAGGAACTGTCCGACCGGTATACTACTCACCAGGTGTTTCGGATGATGACTACTTGCGGCCAAAAGGGTATTAGCCGCAGTGTCCTTTCGATAGGTTTTGGTCTTAATTCCCCCATTATCCAAAGAGATAAGGAGGTCAAGGAAGGGGAGACAGTTTGTACTGGCCGTGTAAGTCAACCGTATGTTGCGGTCATTCTGGTTAAGATCGCCCATGAATTGGTCCAATTCAGCAGATGTACCCTTCCAGAGGAGCAGGACATCATCAATGTACCTCAGCCACATGTGGGAGTGGCTGAGGTACATTGAGGATGGATAGACAACCTGCTCCTCCCAGAGGCCAAGATGGAGGCACGCGTAGGCCGGAGCCCACGGTGCCCCCATCGATGTACCTTTAATCTGCTGATAGTACCCATTCATGAATTGAAAGAAATTATGATTCAAGAGGAAGTCCAAAAGTTCCATTACAAATTCGTTATGGGCACCAAGTTCAGGGAACTTGCTCTCCAAAAAGTGTGTGACTGCCCTCAGACCCCACTTGTGTGGGATATATGTATATAGACTCTCCACATCTATGCCAACCAGGAGTATGTCCAGGGGAGTAGAGGTCAAGGAGAGTCTACGAAGTACATCCCTGGTATCCTGTACAAAGGATGGGAGGGCAGTCACTAACTCCTTGATGAGAGCATCGACAAATTTGCCCATCCTTTCCAATGGGCCACCCACTGCCAAGACGATGGGTCGCCCTGGGGGATTGTTAAGTGATTTGTGTAATTTGGGTATTATATAAAACGTAGGGATGTTAAACGTTTTGACAAAGAGATATTCAGCTTCCTTTTTGGAAATCAGGCCTACTTCTTTGGCAATGGAAATTTTGTAGTTAAGGGCAGAGACAAGGGAGGGAAAGGGACTGTCACAGAGTTTTAGATAAGTAGTACTATCGTTCAATTGTCTTTGAACCTCCTGAATGTAATAGTCCTCACTCAACAGTACCACATTGCCTCCCTTGTCGCTGCCCTTTATCACCACATTGGGTGCCTCAGTGAGTTCTTTCAGGGCAATCCTCTCCTCATTACTGAGGTTATCGGATCTACCCCTTTGCCAATTTACCCTACCAAGGTCCTCCTTAACTAAGTCAAGGAAAACCTTGATATTACGATGTTTCGTAAGGGATGGCATTTTAGTCGATTTAATCGGTAGCTGCGCATCTCTTCTTATCACCCCCATTGGGGATATATCATCTTCAAGGTCTTGACCCTCATCCAACAGAGATGTAAGGATCTCAATTAATTCGGTGTCATCATCAGTCAATGGTATCTCCGCTTTGGTACTGCTTGCCCCCCTATCATGCCAGATCTTAAAGACGATCTTCCTAAGATATAGAGCTATGTCCTTAAAGACTTCAAACTCCGTCATTGCAGACACGGGGGCAAATGATAGACCTTTGCTGAGCAGACTGACGTGCCTTTCCTGCAGATCAAAGCTGGAAAGATTCACAACCTTGAGATCTCCCGAAGGTGAACTTACCGATGATTTTTGCGGCTGCTGGACCTTAGAGTCCTTTGTGAGCCTCCCCTGAACTGGCCCTCTTGGTTCTTGATTTTGGGGTTTCCCCTTTCTCTTTGTGATCCCCGTGGGAGTTCTGACTGCTGGGGGTAAGTGTCCTCGGATGGGGGATCCAAGTCCGGGACTAAAAAAGAAACGGACTTTTCTCCCGCATCCGATTCACTTCCGGATGACCAACCCCAGTTCCTATTCCTTCTACCTCTACCCCTGGATCTACTCCTATTCCTATTAATAGTTGGATTAAACAGGTCTTCACTTGCGCAGTCCTGGAGGTTTTGTTTACATTTATTTTGTTTATTACTTTTAAGATTTTTTTGAGTCTTTTCTACCTCTTTTTTAAGGATCTCGTTTAATTTTAGGAACTCTTCCCTCTCTTTATATTGTTCGAGGATAGCAGAACTTGCTTCAATTTCTATTTGTAAATCCTGAAGCTGTAGCTTTTCCTCTTCGATAATTAGGTTCATAACCTGAATGCCCCTGTCGATGCAATTTTTCTTCCACACCTCCAGAAATCTGGGGGTGTGTAGATGTTGTGCAGGGGTCACTCTTTCTCTTAAACCTCTGGGAATAATCTGATGCTTGATATGGGACTGCAATGATGCAATATCCCACTTCCTATTTAGGGATTTCAAGATTAATTTTTTATGCTGTTTAAAGAGTTCCCCTATTGGTTCTTGGGTAGAGGAGTCGGAGTTGCCTTGGTTATGGAAAGCGACCTCTATCTCCTGATCTATATCTGCATCTATGCAGTAGGCCATAGTAGGGGATAAAGATCTATCGTATTTACTTCCTGTGTTCACCAATAGAGAGCGCAGAAACTAGGCAGAAACACTTCTAATATAAATAGAATAATAAAAATGCTGTGTAATATTAATTGCCCTAATAACACATAGGCTCACAACCCTTCATGTTTTTGTCAGAGAAATAGGATAAAGTATCAAAATTTGTTTGGCCCAGAACACTGGAGGATCACAAGAAAATCCAAATTGAACATATAGCAAAAAAGAAAAGCAAGGTAGTGTTCTGTAGAGGGCTCAAGAGAGGTACACTTGAATTATGGTGGACACCTCATAAATTAATAAAGTCCCTAAATAATTTACATAACCTTAAGTGGTGACCATTGGCATCAAACATATGAGCAAAAGAAAAAAGGGAAAGAGGTTGGGGAATCGTGAAAATACAAACACAAGTCTGTTATCCACTACCCCAACTACCAACTAAGGGCACCACAGGTATGTATTCTTTAAAAGATATAAGTTTATTAGGCACGTATGCCTGAAGGCAAAAATATGACAAAAACAAAGGCAGTGAGCCGTGGTGTTACAGGACAATGATTTAAAATCAACAATTGAAAGCACCCATGCACATTGAAAATAGAACCTTCTATCTAACTACACATGGACCCGACGGATATCAGCATGCAGTGGAGGCTGAATTATCCATGGGGTGCAGTGTGAGGACCTCAGTTATGTAGAAAACCCCTCCAATTCCCTATGGAAAATGAGTTTAGCTTGATTGTACCATGGATATATTCATTGCAGTGGAATGATCAATTCCTTGATAAGAACATGAATAGCACAGAAAGATTTAACTCATTGAGCACACTTTGGCTTGCCAATAGAATTGTCCATAAACAGTTAATAAGCTGTAAAAGATGATATAAAACTATGAAAAGCAGTGCTTTGAGTGGTCTGCTAAAGATTCAATGGTGAGTTTTCACAAGGGAATCCTAATGGATGAAGTAGTTGAAGGCTGTAGAAATCATTGAACAAAGCTCAAGATGAATCCCAAAGGAGCAATGGATATGATTAATGACATGCCGTCCTTACAAGTAGAACAGACCGATTAAAGATGGAGCAGGTCAGGGAGTTACCTTAGAATATGCTTCATTCAATTGCGGCATGTACTTCATGTAGAAGGGGGAGGATAGATAGCGGTGTATCACGACAGGAGTTCCCGGTGTCCGGTTAGCCTGTTGCTATCGTCTTCAACCTGCGGCGTTCTTACCCTTCCGTACGGCTGAACCGGCGACTGCGGGGCTTGACTTCCGGGTCGGAGGTGTCCTCCCGGTCGTCACTTCCTGTTAGACTAGTCAGCCGGTTGCCTTCTCGGGGAACAGCCTGGGGAGCGATAGGTGGCGGATCCCGTGCAGGGGATTCAGCTGTCGTTAGTGCATGGGTGCGACTCCTCTACCCAAGAACCTATAGGGGAACTCTTTAAACAGCATAAAAAATTAATCTTGAAATCCCTAAATAGGAAGTGGGATATTGCATCATTGCAGTCCCATATCAAGCATCAGATTATTCCCAGAGGTTTAAGAGAAAGAGTGACCCCTGCACAACATCTACACACCCCCAGATTTCTGGAGGTGTGGAAGAAAAATTGCATCGACAGGGACATTCAGGTTATGAACCTAATTATCGAAGAGGAAAAGCTACAGCTTCAGGATCTACAAATAGAAATTGAAGCAAGTTCTGCTATCCTCGAACAATATAAAGAGAGGGAAGAGTTCCTAAAATTAAACGAGATCCTTAAAAAAGAGGTAGAAAAGACTCAAAAAAATCTTAAAAGTAATAAAACAAAATAAATTTAAACAAAACCTCCAGGACTGCGCAAGTGAAGACCTGTTTAATCCAACTATTAATAGGAATAGGAGTAGATCCAGGGGTAGAGGTAGAAGGAATAGGAACTGGGGTTGGTCATCCGGAAGTGAATCTGATGCGGGAGAAAAGTCTGTTTCTTTTTTAGTCCCGGACTTGGATCCCCCATCCGAGGACACTTACCCCCAGCAGTCAGAACTCCCACGGGGATCACAAAGAGAAAGGGGAAACCCCAAAATCAAGAACCAAGAGGGCCAGTTCAGGGGAGGCTCACAAAGGACTCTAAGGTCCAGCAGCCGCAAAAATCATCGGTAAGTTCACCTCCGGGAGATCTCAAGGTTGTGAATCTTTCCAGCTTTGATCTGCAGGAAAGGCACGTCAGTCTGCTCAGCAAAGGTCTATCATTTGCCCCCGTGTCTGCAATGACGGAGTTTGAAGTCTTTAAGGACATAGCTCTATATCTTAGGAAGATCGTCTTTAAGATCTGGCATGATAGGGGGGCAAGCAGTACCAAAGCGGAGATACCATTGACTGATGATGACACCGAATTAATTGAGATCCTTACATCCCTGTTGGATGAGGGTCAAGACCTTGAAGATGATATATCCCCAATGGAGGTGATAAGAAGAGATGCGCAGCTACCGATTAAATCGACTAAAATGCCATCCCTTACGAAACATCGTAATATCAAGGTTTTCCTTGACTTAGTTAAGGAGGACCTTGGTAGGGTAAATTGGCAAAGGGGTAGATCCGATAACCTCAGTAATGAGGAGAGGATTGCCCTGAAAGAACTCACTGAGGCACCCAATGTGGTGATAAAGGGCAGCGACAAGGGAGGCAATGTGGTACTGTTGAGTGAGGACTATTACATTCAGGAGGTTCAAAGACAATTGAACGATAGTACTACTTATCTAAAACTCTGTGACAGTCCCTTTCCCTCCCTTGTCTCTGCCCTTAACTACAAAATTTCCATTGCCAAAGAAGTAGGCCTGATTTCCAAAAAGGAAGCTGAATATCTCTGTCAAAACGTTTAACATCCCTACGTTTTATATAATACCCAAATTACACAAATCACTTAACAATCCCCCAGGGCGACCCATCGTCTCGGCAGTGGGTGGCCCATTGGAAAGGACGGGCAAATTTGTCGATGCTCTCATCAAGGAGTTAGTGACTGCCCTCCCATCCTTTGTACAGGATACCAGGGATGTACTTCGTAGACTCTCCTTGACCTCTACTCCCCTGGACATACTCCTGGTTGGCATAGATGTGGAGAGTCTATATACATCTATCCCACACAAGTGGGGTCTGAGGGCAGTCACACACTTTTTGGAGAGCAAGTTCCCTGAACTTGGTGCCCATAACGAATTTGTAATGGAACTTTTGGACTTCCTCTTGAATCATAATTTCTTTCAATTCATGAATGGGTACTATCAGCAGATTAAAGGTACATCGATGGGGGCACCGTGGGCTCCGGCCTACGCGTGCCTCCATCTTGGCCTCTGGGAGGAGCAGGTTGTCTATCCATCCTCAATGTACCTCAGCCACTCCCACATGTGGCTGAGGTACATTGATGATGTCCTGCTCCTCTGGAAGGGTACATCTGCTGAATTGGACCAATTCATGGGCGATCTTAACCAGAATGACCGCAACATACGGTTGACTTACACGGCCAGTACAAACTGTCTCCCCTTCCTTGACCTCCTTATCTCTTTGGATAATGGGGGAATTAAGACCAAAACCTATCGAAAGGACACTGCGGCTAATACCCTTTTGGCCGCAAGTAGTCATCATCCGAAACACCTGGTGAGTAGTATACCGGTCGGACAGTTCCTACGTCTCAAAAGGAACTGTTCAGAACTGGCTGACTACCAGGAAGAGGCAAAGCAATTACACCAAAGATTCAGGGAGAGGGGGTACTCTCACATTACGATTAAGAAAGCGCGCAAAAGAGCAGCGTCAAGACCCAGATCCACCTTACTCGGGGGTCCACAAGTTCCTACCCCACATGTGGCGGCCACCGATGAAAAATATCCCCGTATTATTACCCAGTACGGAACACAATGGGAAGAAATTAGAACAATCTTAACCAAACACTGGCAGGTCCTGACGGTATCCCCCCTCATTGAAAAATTGGTAGGCCCCAGACCCCTACTTACAGCTAAAAGGGCAAGAAATTTAAAAGATACACTCTGCCACTCAGAGTTTGTCAAATCACATGGCGATGACAACTGGTTGACCTCTCTACCACGTCTACAAGGAATGTTTCCATGCGGCCACTGTCAGATGTGCAAATTGGTCATAAAGTCAAAAACCTTCAAAAGCTGTAATGGGCAAAAAGATTTCATCATTAATGACTTTATTAATTGCCAAACAGAAAAAGTCATTTATGAAATAATATGTCCCTGTCAAAAATCATATATTGGCAAGACCAAACGTCAACTCAAGACACGCATCCTTGAACATGTCGCCGACATTAAAAAGAGGGTGGATAAGAGAACGGTACCCCTCCATTTCATAGAGCATCATGATGCCAGTCCCGAGGGGCTCAGGGTCAGGGGGATTTATGCTCTTAAATTACCTGCTAGAAGGGGAGATTTTGACAAGATCCTCCTCCAGAAGGAGAAGATGTGGATCTATAAAATGGGATCATTATCACCAATGGGACTAAACGTGGAATTTAGCCTACAGCCCTTCTTGAACCCCTGAACCCTGGGTCCCTTGCGGGTGGCATCGTGATGCTCTTCAGTACCTATCTCTCCCAGTTAGTCAATTACATCTCATTATGTAAGGAGTAAAAACTTGGATACCCATATGATGCTTTATCGGTGAATCGTAGGGTTAACTGTATTTGCCATAGGCCATCAATGTTGCTGTGTATCCAAAATCGGGAACCTTAGTGCAAATCTCAAAGAGGGTATGGAATAGGGATAACGGTCGTATGTAATCCAAATTTTGGACAAATACTGACTATTAATAAGTCAAAAGTAGCCATTATCTCCACTTAAGTGTGGACTTTAGCTAGCCCAAATATTATAAATATAATTGGTAGATTAGGAGATCAGATTAAACAAAACTATCACAAGCAGCTAATATATAGTGAATTTAGATATTTCCTCCCATACCTAATTGCAATTTTTCCCTTACATACATCGGCCTTAGGCTGCGCCCCCTGGGAATTTATAAGGATGATCGCTCCTAACTCATTATTGTTTAACTTTTGAAAGTTCACCATGTCAGAGAATGCAGATTCTGTCATTTACTCATATTTTTGATGTACACTATGCTGTGTAATTTTTTAATCACCTTTAATTATATGTTCACTTTGTTCAACATGAAGATTTGGCATCATCTCCATGATGATATGTCTGGAGAGGGTGCTAATTACTTTGCTGGTAGAATGGCAGGTTGCACCGAAGTATTATACCACACCGTTCATTAAGAACTAAGACATCTTGTGGAGGTTTGTGGGAGTTCGCTTCCCTTTGCCCCCGCACATCAATGGATAATTAAGCAATAATTGCCAATTAAGGGCGGTATATATCGATGCACCCTATGGCCATTCAGTAGCTCTGAAGAAACCAACGTCTTTTGGTGAAACGCATCAGCGTCCAGCACTGTGCACAGAGCACCCATGCACTAACGACAGCTGAATCCCCTGCACGGGATCCGCCACCTATCGCTCCCCAGGCTGTTCCCCGAGAAGGCATCCGGCTGACTAGTCTAACAGGAAGTGACGACCGGGAGGACACCTCCGACCCGGAAGTCAAGCCCCGCAGTCGCCGGTTCAGCCATACGGAAGGGTAAGAACGCCGCGGGTTGAAGACGATAGCAACAGGCTAACCGGACACCGGGAACTCCTGTCGTGATACACCGCTATCTATCCTCCCCCTTCTACATGAAGTACATGCCGCAATTGAATGAAGCATATTCTAAGGTAACTCCCTGACCTGCTCCACCTTTAATCGGTCTGTTCTACTTGTAAGGACGGCATGTCATTAATCATATCCATTGCTCCTTTGGGATTCATCTTGAGCTTTGTTCAATGATTTCTACGGCCTTCAACTACTTCATCCATTAGGATTCCCTTGTGAAAACTCACCATTGAATCTTTAGCAGACCACTCAAAGCACTGCTTTTCATAGTTTTATATCATCTTTTACAGCTTATTAACTGTTTATGGACAATTCTATTGGCAGGCCAAAGTGTGCTCAATGAGTTAAATCTTTCTGTGCTATTCATGTTCTTATCAAGGAATTGATCATTCCACTGCAATGAATATATCCATGGTACAATCAAGCTAAACTCATTTTCCATAGGGAATTGGAGGGGTTTTCTACATAACTGAGGTCCTCACACTGCACCCCATGGATAATTCAGCCTCCACTGCATGCTGATATCCGTCGGGTCCATGTGTAGTTAGATAGAAGGTTCTATTTTCAATGTGCATGGGTGCTTTCAATTGTTGATTTTAAATCATTGTCCTGTAACACCACGGCTCACTGCCTTTGTTTTTGTCATATTTTTGCCTTCAGGCATACGTGCCTAATAAACTTATATCTTTTAAAGAATACATACCTGTGGTGCCCTTAGTTGGTAGTTGGGGTAGTGGATAACAGACTTGTGTTTGTATTTTCACGATTCCCCAACCTCTTTCCCTTTTTTCTTTTTTTCCCGAACTTGTGAGTCTGACTGTGATGGGAGGAGAGTCAGTGCCCTAGTGATGAGAAGGGAATGTGCCTATATCTAGTCACTAAGAATGGTTCACAGAGATTAGACAGATAGTTAGCTTGGCAGGGTTTAATTGTTACCTGTTCCAGGAGTAACAATGAAACGCTGAGTCAAGTGTGTCCGGAGGGGACAGGAATTAAAGATCTGAATGTGCAGTTAGGAACAATATGGTGAGAAAGTCGCCTCTGAGGAGAGGACAGTCTCACTGGTGTAAGTAGTTATGTATTAACCCATGCTTAACTTAAATTCCTTTGCAGGCTTGCTTTGGATTTCCGGGTCTGTCTAGGCCCTCCATCATTTTATGCAATGTACATATTGTATCTAGTTAGCTAGACAGGATAATGTTTGTAGTATGGTAAGCAACGGGTTAAGTTGTTTTGTTACAATTATGTATATGTCTGGGAGCTGGGTGTGGCTGAAGTTAGTTGCATGCTGATGTGCAGTGAATAAAGAAGCAACCTGTACAAGCCTGTCTGTGTTAATACACTACATTTTGGCGACGAGGATGGCTAGTTTTCTGGATTTACCGGCTATCGGACCGTTTAATGTGTCTGGAGACCACACTAGTCTCTCACAGCGCTGGGACAAGTGGAAGAAGGGATTTCAGCTCTATGTTATAGCCACAGGAGTGACTGCACCTGCTCAGAAGAGAGCCATGTTGCTGCATCTAGCTGGACCTCAAGTTCAGGACATTTTTGAAACCCTGGGAGCAACAGGGGAAGATTCAGACTATGAGACAGCTATGAATAGACTGAGTGAGTACTTTGAGCCAAAGAAAAATATTCCCTATGAAAGATATAAGTTTAGACAGGCTGTGCAAGAACTGGGAGAAACCACAGACAGTTATGTGACTAGGCTGAAATATCTGGCAAAGTCTTGTGATTTTGGGACTGTAACTGAGGAGATAATCAGAGATCAGGTCATAGAGAAATGCACATCTGTGCACCTCAGGAGGAGATTATTGAGAGAACCTAGTCTCACACTTACTAGTCTGCAGGAGATTGCAAGAGCCATTGAACTGTGAGCTCCAGGCTCTGCATATTGAAACCAAGAACACTGCATCTGTCAATACAGTCTCCAAACCTACCTATAATAATAGGAATATCTGGAGTAGAAAAGAGAGTTTTCCACAGAGGACTTTACATATCACCTGCAATAAATGTGGCAGGGCGGGACACACAAGTCAGGACTGCACTGTGGTACAGAATAAAATGTGCTATGCTTGTGGAAAGACAGGTCATTTTGCAGCTGTGTGTAGAAGTACAACCAGAGATAACAAAACCAAAGGACAATCTGCACAAGTAAATGTTATAGCTGAGGATAAAGAGAGTGCTCCTGACTGTGAATTTATATTCTCCCTGTGTTCTCTGCAAGCCGGGACATTAACCATTAAGATTGGAAATACAGATGTGTCAGTGTTGATTGACTCTGGAGCTACATGCAATGTTATGGACTTGGCTTCTTGGCACAGTCTTAATGGCAGAGAAAATCACCTTAAATTGTGTAACACCACTAAACAGATTTATACTTATGGCTCCAGTACACCACTGCAACTTAAAGGCAAATTTTATACCTCTGTTCAAACACATGAGACTGGTCCTCCATTGCAGACCGAATTCTATGTTGTAGATGGCACAGGGTCGCCTCTGCTTGGTCGTCAAACCGCAATGGCACTAGGGGTGTTACAGATTGGCCGTGATGTAGGCAGCGCAAGAGTGAATATGGTGTCTCCTGTTATTTCTGCATTGAAAGAGGAATTTAAAGATTGCTTCTCTGGGTTTGGAAAATAAAAGGATTTTCAGTTGGAGCTTTACATTGATCCACATGTAAAGCCTATTGCACAGCCAGTACGCAGACTTCCTTATAGCCTGAGATCACCTGTTGAGCACAAACTGGCAGAGCTGTTAGACCTTGACATTATTGAACCTGTGGAAGGGCCCACTCCGTGGGTATCGCCGTTAGTTGTTGTACCAAAGGGCACAGATATTCGGATTTGTGTGGACATGAGATGTGCTAACCAAGCTGTGCAGAGAGAGAGACATCCAATTCCCACTATTGAAGATGTTCTACATGCAATGAATGGGGCAAGTGTCTTCAGTAAACTGGATTTGAAATGGGCAGGTGGTAATACGTACGGTGATACAGAGGGCGTGGACAGCCCAGGACCCTGGGTCCATTTAATTGAAATATATGTTTATATAGGTCCTATTTCCCTGCCTGGAGCACCTTTTAGTTTGAGGAGAGGTCAACCCTACTGCCACCTAGGACAAGTAGATTGGGGATACTTTCCCTACAAACTGCATAGAGGTCTCTAAAACCTGGCTCAAACGAGTGCAATAGTGACACTAAATGGAATGTACCTGAGGGTCATTGCATATATGGATAAACAATCCAGGAAGAGGACAATTATCTGCTAAGATTGGAGCTATTTATAGCAGCCTTGACCTTGATGATACAACTATAATTCAACACATCGGATATAATAGAAAAGTGTTTTACGTGACACCTATATAAATTCTGTATGGTAAAAATGGAGATATTATCTTCCGAACATTATATGCACCGCCACAGCCCTGCCGCCCACACAAGTCACTGTTAAAAAGGAAACATCGGTCTGTTAGGGTCTCTCAGGCCCTGAGGAAGCCTTAAGCGAAACGCGTCGGCTTGCTGGGGACCTATCGTGACCGAATCCAGCTTGAGACCTACCTTCCACCTATACAGGCTTTGTTTTTTCTGCTTCTAAACCCTTATGGGATATGTTTCTATAATCACAGTGACACTATATTTTTATCATTGTATGTTGTAATTGTTCGTTAATATACACGCATGGTCATCCATGCTTGTTTTTTATACCTTGAGAAACCAATAAAATGTAATTTTGATTTTACTACTGGTTCTATTTTCTGATCCTTCCACTCCCACAGGCCCGTAAAGCCCCGTCTTTCTCTGTCCCAAAATTTGGATTTGAAATGGGGTTATCATCAGATTGAATTGACCCCAGCATCTAGAGTCATCACTACATTTGCAAGCCATAAAGGTCTTTTTAGATACAAGAGGTTGATGTTTGGCGTATCGTCCGCACCGGAGGCCTATCAACATGTGATTCAGCAAGTGCTACATGGTTGTGAAGGCACGCATAACATTTCTGATGATATAATTGTGTGGGGAACAAACACACAGGAGCACGATGAATGTCTCCGTGCAGTGCTAAATCGCTTGAAGGAGAAAGGGTTGACATTAAATGAGAAGAAATGCACATTTCAAATGAATAAAATGACTTTTATGGGCCATGTGCTGTCTGACAGGGGCATTGGTCCGGAGGACTGTAAAATTAAAGCTGTGTCTGATGCCAGAAATCCTGAAAACCCTGCAGAAGTACGCAGTTTTCTTGGGCTAGTGAATTACTGTGCCAAGTTTATTCCAGATATGGCAACTGTCAGTGAACCTTTGAGAGTGTTGACTCGCAAAGCAGTCCCTTGGAAGTGGGGCTTTTTGGAACAAGGTGCATTTGATGAACTTAAGAGACGGCTGACTTGCGCCACAACTTTGGCTTATTTCAATCCTACTGCACACACCCAAGTTATTGTCGATGCTAGCCCTGTGGGGTTAGGCGCCATCTTGGTTCAGAGACAATGCACAGGCGATTACAGGCCTATTCAGTATACAAGCAGATCCCTCACTGATGTAGAGAGGCGTTATTGTCAGACCGAGAAAGAAGCTTTGGCTGTTGTTTGGGGATGTGAAAGGTTTCACACCTATCTCTACGGCCTTGATTTTGAAATCATCACAGACCACAAGCCTCTGGAAGTGATATATTCGCCACGCTCAAAACCATCCGCCAGAATTGAGAGATGGGTTCTCAGATTGTTACCATATCGCTTTACAGTGCGGTACAGACCTGGACCGACTAATGCGGCAGATGCACTTTCCAGATTGCCTCAGTCTTCTGCACCTGTTCATAACCTGGCAGAAGAGTACATTCGTTTTGTGGCTACTAACGCCATGCCTCAGGCATTGACACCGCGGGAGGTTGAAGAATTGTCATCTGTGGATCCGGAAATTGCTCGGTTGAGGAAATGTGTAAGACAAGGGGTTTGGGTGGATTGTGACCCAAGCTATCACAGAATCAAACAAGAGCTGAGTATTGCAGGACAACTAGTTCTACGTGGCAATCGTATTGTGATGCCTAAAGACTTACGGAAACGTACATTACATTTAGCCCATGAGGGCCATCAAGGCATTGTACGCACCAAACAAAGATTACGTGAGAAAGTCTGGTGGCCAGGAATTGACAAGGATGTGGAACGTTTGGTTTCTTCATGTCGAGCATGTCAGTTGGTGGGCAGCAAACCTAAACCAGAACCAGTAACTCACACTGTTCTACCTGAGGGACCATGGGAAGATTTAGCCATTGATCTGTGCGACATTCCATCTGGACACCATCTTTTAGTTGTTGTGGACTATTATTCAAGGTGGCAAGAGGTGGTAGTTCTCACTAAAGCTACATCATCAACTGTAATTGAGGGGTTGGAGAGCATTTTTGCATCTCATGGGTTTCCTAAACGGATTGTGAGTGATAATGGTGCCCAATTTACTTCTCAGGAATTTCAGGATTATCTGAAATCAAATGCTATTGAACATCATCGTACAACTCCATACTGGCCACAGGCTAACGGGGAAGTGGAACGCCAGAATCGAACCTTGCTGAAAGCTTTGCGGATTGCTCATTTAGAGAGAAGAGACTGGAAAAAGGAACTGTGGCGTTTTCTTTTGGCTTATCGCACAACTCCGCATACTGTCACTGGCGTTAGTCCTGCGGAACTTCTTTGTGGTCGCAAATTCAGGACAAAATTGCCAGACATTGGGGGTCCTCCTACAAGTCAGAAACCTTTTCGGCATATTGATGAGGAAAGGAAGATCCGGGCTGAACAGTATGCAAACCACCGCCGCCATTGTCAACCTAGTGGCCTTCAACAGGGTGATAAGGTGTTGCTTCAAAGTGATCGGTTTAACAAACTGGCTCCGTCCTTTGAACCTGAGCCTTATGTTGTAAAGGAGAAAAGAGGTACTCAAGTGGTTTTAGAGGATTTAGATGGTCACACAAAAGTGCGTAATTCCTCATTTGTGAAGAAATTTATTGAGTCAGAAGGTCAAGTATCGGAAGATGGCGAACAGGCAAAGAGTAGTGATGATACTGCCAGTGATCCAGACTTCAATCCACAACCATCCACATCGGAATGGCCAAGAGAAAAACGAGCAACAAATCCACCGGCCTACCTTAAGGACTATGTGTATAGTCAGGAGTTTATAGTTTAAATTTTTAGTTGTTCATCCATGCATTTTGTTAATCTTATTAATACGTTGTGCATGTTATGTTTTATTCAAAGAGAGGAGGGAATGTAGTATGGTAAGCAACGGGTTAAGTTGCTGTCTGCAAAATGTTACAATTATGTATATGTCTGGGAGCTGGGTGTGGCTGAAGTTAGTTGCATGCTGATGTGCAGTGAATAAAGAAGCAACCTGTACAAGCCTGTCTGTGTTAATACACTACAATGTTCTTTACCTGTCCAAGCAGATTTTTGTTTGGCGGGGGGGGGGGGGTGCATTGACCTAAATGCACCTGCTGTGTGAATATTTGTACAGCAGATATATATATTTTTTTCACGTAATCTATTATATCTATTGGCCACATATTGGGTATGCCCCATGGCCTTGTACATTTGTTATATCCCTTTTCCCCCTTTCCAGGTTTGTGGGATACTCCATAGGAATTTTTGGAAAATAATATTTGTAGGGGCGGCTGCCCAGAGCCAGTGAGGACATGGCTTCATTTGGCGGGGGGTGAGTGTAGCACACTCCTAGGTAGTTGCTAGTGAGAGAGTATAGTTTTGGCTCTGTCTGCCTATCAGAGGAGCAGCAGGAAAATCTATATTGCTTTCTGCCTACCAGAGAGCAGGATGTGTGAGTTAGGTCTGCACAGTGTGCCCAGTGTGTGATTCATTGGGTCTAGATAGTGTTTCACACTGGTCCAATAGGGAGGCATGTTGGACAGTGTGAGGAAACCTGACCAATGGGTACACAGGCTTTGATACAGTCCCGGTGATTGGTAGAGACTGGCTGTCTCGGTGCATTATGGGATACTATAAAAAAGACAGAAGCACATGTGCTGCGGAGTCTTTGGCTGGTGAGCAGAGTCCTGGAGGGAGGGAGGGTGGTGGCTGCCTCCTCCCCGGTAGCAGTGGCGCGTGGTCACAGGCAGTCGGCCTGGGGGACTAGAGGAAAGGAACTGAACCCAGAGGTCCTGGAGAACTGACTGGAGGGGTAGAGACACTGGAGACCCTTGAAAAACAGTATCATAAGTACAGGGGATCCTGGCTAGGGGCCTGACCTGAGGGGGGCCACCCCGGTGTAGGATATTCAGAGGACGGGTGTCAGTGTGACGAATGAAAGGGGATACTAGGCGGGTATCCTGAAGATAATTTACCCAACTAAGTCATCTGTACAGAGACTTAATCTAAATTTATCTAGTGGCAAGATGAATCTGCAGCCGGCCTGCATCTTCAGACAGAAGTCCTCATCCATTGTGAATAGTTTATTCTGGAGTATCCCACTCTTCCCTTCTCCCATCCCTTTTTAAAATAAAACACCAAAAACAACTACATACCCCTGGATTGATCATTGACTGAGCAATGAAGTAAAGTGTTAATCTGTGCATGCCAGTGTTCCAGTGTTGCTAAAAGTAACCCAGGGGGACCCGAGAGTGTGTTATTCAGCAGTCTTCAAGGGGGCAGTGCTACACATGTTTATGTCTCAGTCATTATCAGCTCCTGCATGAGCATGAATCTACTGTTTAATATAATCTTCTTTAGTTACATGCTGAGTCTGTGCGTTAACTTCTTTATTGCCTTTAAAATATTTTGGTACCTGAAAAATATCGCCACATGTTAGAAGGATTAACAGATCACCTCCTATGGGCCCTTGGGGAAGCTGCAGCCATTAAAAATTTCACCAATTAGCCCTGGTTCACACTGATGTGATGCCGGACACCGCACTTAATTCGTGCAGGAATCGCAGCACATTTCTGTGCAAATTACATGCGGTGTCTCTGGCGTACGATTTGAGCCATAGATTTGTATGGCTCAAATCACACTGCATTCACACCAAACTCGTGAAGGACCCTTTTTTTGTCCACACCAGAATCGGATTGCACGGGTATTCACATTTTGCAAATTACACTGCGTTTTGCAAACTGATTTCGGGGTGTGGTGGGGTTTCGGGGTTAACTACACTCCGCAATCGGTTTGCATAAACAGGTTGTGTTTATGATGCAGTGCAGTATCTGCAACTAATTCACTGTGAATTTGCACCGCATCTAGTGTAAACCGAGGCTCACACCCAATTCGTGTGTGGATTATGACACTTACAAGCCACATAAGACTTTGGAACCCCACATACACAGAATGACTGTCTTTTTCTTCAGCCAGCGACATGATCTGTTCCTACCTGCCCCAGCACTAGACTATGATCATTTTGAACAAGTAGCGCAGAACACTAACTTAAAAGGATTGTAAAGCAGAAGGTTTTTTTTAATCTTAATGCATTCTATGCATTAAGATAAAAAAAAACTTCTGTGTGCATCAGCCCCCCTAATACGTACCTGAGCCCGTCTTTATCCAGCAAAGTTGCCAGAGTTTCTCAGCTGCCCGGGATTCCCTCCTGATTGGCTGAGACAGCAGCGTGGCACGATTGGCTCCCGCTGTTGTCAACCAAACTCAGTCAGCCAATCAGGAGGGAGAAGAGGCGGGCCGGGTCGTGGCTCCATGTCTGTCCGAGAAATGCTAAACATGGTCTGGAACTAACAAGAAAAAAAATCTTAAACAAACTGTTGCCTCATTGATTCAAGAAGGTTTGTTTTATTTTATCTGGTGAATCCACCGACACTCTTTTTCTAATCGCCAATGATAGTAATAATCGCTAAAGTCATACAAAACTGCATCTTCTTTGTATTTCCATTCCATTACATCATAGATATAGCACCCTCCTAGGTAGGTGCTAGGTAAAGGCATTGTTTTGCTCCATCAACTTATCAGGGTAGCCTGATCAGTAGTTTTGCCTGTTACATGTGTCCATGTGTGATTCACTTGGTCTGAGGGAGTGTCCCCACTGTATCCAATAGGGGAGCCTGTTGGACAGTGGCGGAAACCCAGCCAGTGACACACAGGCTTTTGTGGCTGTCCCAGGGGGAGGGCACAAGAGTGGTGCATCCTGGGATAGGCTATAAAAGCCAGGGGCACATCTGACAGGGCGTCTTTGGGGGGGGAAGTCAGGTCCCAGGAGGAGGGTGATGTTGGTCTCTCCTCCTGTCAGCAAGGAAGGTGGTCACAGGCAGTCGGCCTAGTGGACCTAGAGTATGATGCTGAGCCAAGAGGTCCAGTATACTGACAAGTGGAGCTGAAGGCAGAGCAACCCAGGGAAAAACAGTGTCCCTGAGTACCGGGAAGCTTGCCAGAGGTCTGCCCAGGAAGGGGACCACTCCAGTAGAGAGTCAGTGGACAAGGGGCTAGCATGCACGGAAGTGAGAATAGGGAGTGCCAAGTCAGAACCCTGAAGAGAAATTCAGTCAGGAATCTATTTTCTTCATAACTTCAGTGGCAAGGTGAAGCGGCGGCCTTGCCGCACTCATTACAGATAGTGTCCTCTGTGCATTTGTGCATAGTTCAAGTTGGAGTATCCCACTCATCCCTTCTCCCATCCAAGCTCTAAAATAAAACACCAAAACCAAATCCCCTGGACTGTTCATTGTCTGAGCCACGTCTTAAAGTGATAGGTTTAATGGACTGTTGGGGAATCCTCACTCAGCAGCTCCCTAGGGGGCAGTGCTACATTTGGGGGCCCTTCCGGGATGTCGCCCTGGGTTACTGGAATGGTTGCTAATGCCAAAGAAAATTTGTGAAAATGTAATTTTTCTTATAAGGACTATGTTTTAATGCTCAAGAGAAGTGTGAGGCATGCTCTACAGGAGATAGGGAGAGTGGGATGAAGAATCAAATGCACAATAATGATTGCCTGTGGCAACGGAAGAATTCCTGTCAGAATCGCAAATTGTTTATTCAAGTGATGTGCTGGAGAGCGGGAGAGTTGCATCTTGCTGTGAAAATGGATTGTGCCTGCCTAACAGTAAAAGGTGAAAGTGGATAGTAATGCGCTTCAATAGTAAACCAACAATATTAATGTGTAAAACAATCAAATCTTGTAGGTGCAAAAATAGTGCACAAAATTGGAGGACTTCAGAATCATGTGTAAACAAAATACAGTTCATCAATTAAAGTCCATAATCAAACGTGCAAATAATATGTTCATTGGTGAGTCCACATTTAAATGGTGACTGTTTTCAAATTCCAACGTAGTGAATGGCCTCTTACCATGTGTTAGACAAAACAGAGCCTCCAAATAAACTTGACAATGTGATAATAAAATAACTCCCAGTGATAAAGATGGACTCTTACCAGAGATGATGGAGGTAAAAACTTCAAGCAAAGTAGGTAGATGATCCCGTGTTAGCAGGACTGAAGAGGTGGAGCACTCTCCTTGAGGATCCTCCAGATCACATCCACCCACAGCATCCAGAAAAAAACTTGGTGCGGCTCAAGATGAAATGGCCCAAAGATACATTCCCAAAAGAAAGAAAGGGACTAATGGTGCATTATCCTTTAAAACCAAATTTAATAAAGGCAAATACACTTACAGCAATCCAAGTTAAAAAGATGCAACAAGCTGAAGAACGTCACGCCCAATTTTTCAGTTTTTTATTTGTTAAAAAAGTTTGAAATATCCAATAAATTTTGTTCCACTTCATGATTGTGTCCCACTTGTTGTTGATTCTTCAAAAAAAATTACAGTTTTATATCTTTATGTTTGAAGCCTGAAATGTGGCAAAAGGTCGAAAAGTTCAAGGGGGCCGAATACTTTTGCAATGCACTGTAAGGCTTTGTATTTACAACAGGCTACATTCTTGCTACCATAACACTTAAAACTAGTCTGTGTTTCAATGACTTTTCTTGAAGGATATGACAGTTTTTTACTAAAGAAGTTTCTGGACATGGTGTTCTGTGAAATGGGTGATAATTCTCACTTTATTTTACTAGCAACTCTTTATGTATGACATTTTTGTTGCTCCGTTACCTTAATGCATGCCATACATTGCAGTATCACAGTAGTAGTGGACCCTCTGCATCACCATGTGAATGTAGCCTTGAAGAGGGCTGAGACTTAGAATTTAAGGAACTGCCCGGTCTTTCTTAAAACAGGCAGAGGTTGGCAACCAGGATCAGACATTTAGAAAGAGGTCACAGGAACAAGGCTAAATAGTTTTCCTGAACAAGAAGTGCTGAGTAGCATTTCTCAATAATAACCAGCAGGGGGAGAACCAGCATGCCTAAACATACAAATGAGTATGGGCTTCTTGCACAGGCATGAAATAATTCATTTATTTTATACACAGGATCATAAACGTGTGTATGATATACACGCATAAAATTATTTTTCAGCCTCTTCTACCTGTTAGTGTTTTAATGTACACGTACTATTATTATTATTGTTCAGGATTTATATAGCGCCAACAGTTTGCGCAGTGCTTTACAATGTAGAGTGGGGACAGTACAATTACAATACAGTTCAATGCAGAAGGGACAGGAGGGCCCTGCTCATTGAGCTTACAATCTAAAGAGCATATAAACCTAAATACACTTGCATATACATGTGTATAGGTTTTTTACTCTTTAACTACCTCCCACCCACTGTTTAGTCAAATGACGGCAAGCAGGATTCACACTCTGTCTGAGACAACACCATATGACATCGCCCCAATCTCACTGCTCTCGCGCGCCCACAGGGACACGCAGCGTGGCGATCACAGGCGCACTATGTTTCTGGGACACGCCACTACCCTGATCTCGGTAAAGAGCCGATGACGTGGCTCCCTACCCATCTGGTCAGCTGTGTCCAATCACAACTGATTACCTGTAAACAAGGAAGTGCTGATAATCTGATAATCAGCTCTCCTCGGCAGGTGAGTCTGCACTAATCTTTCCAATAATTCAGGAATTAAAGGCAGTGGATATTTATATTTAATGGTAATAGCATTAGTTGCTCGGTAATGCACACGTGAACGGAGGCCTCAATCTTTCTTTACTACAAATAAAATCCCAGTGCCAGCAGGGGAGGTAGATGACCCTATGAAACCCTTCTTTAAATATTCTTTCAAAACTTGTAATTCAGGCTCGGAAAGAGGATATGTCCTGTAATAAGGTATTGGAGCCCCTGATAACAATTCAATAGGACAATCATAATCTCGGTGTAGAGAAAGAGTATCAGCCCCATTCTTCTCCAAAATATCAACAAAGGCCAAATAGTGTACAGGAATCTTTGACATATTGTTATCATTAGTAGTAGGTTCCAACGTCAGATTCATCACGGCTTGAGGTATTAGACAACTAGATAGACAGTGTGTAGAAGAAAACTTTAATACATCAGTTTGCCAGTCTACTGTTGGGTTGTGTCTCCATAACCAATTTATTCCTAATACCAGTGGAAAAATGGAAGAACAGACAAGGTTAAAAGAGAGTGTCTCTCATTGGCATGATCCCAGGGTCATTTTTAGAGGAATGGTTTCTGTGGTAATAGGACCAGATTTTAAAATTCCATCTATTAACTGTATTTGTGTAGGTACTTCTTTATTGGTAGTAGGCACTGACAAAGCTTTAGCTAATGTAGTGTCCATAAAGCAGCCACTTGCTCCGGAATCAATCATTGCATTAAGATTCAGAGGCTTTTTATTCCACTGTAAAGAGAGGGAGATGATTAAGAGCCCATTCACACTAGCACGACTTGTGAGGCGACTTGTGTCGCCCCAGGTCGCTTGACATAACAAAAGCAATGTTAATCAATCAGTGCTGTCTTAAATGGCACTACTGAAGTTGATCCGACTTCAGAAAAGGGTCCTGTACTACTTTGAGGCGACCTGTGATCCGACTGTCCCATATACTTCAATGGGAGTCGCCTCCTTATCTTAATTGACACGACTTGTTATCAGACTTTCCAGGAAGAAGAAAGAGATTAGCCAGGCATTCCCCACAGACAAAGTCGCCTGTCTCTTCAAAGTAGTGCACAAGTCTCTAAACAAGTCTCTTCCAAGTCTCTAAACAAGTCTCTTCAAGTCACGGGGCGACTTTCTGGTCGTGGTAGTGTGAACCAGCTCTAAATGAGAGGACATGGTATGTAGCAATTGTTGTGAGACAGAGGATATATTAGATTGCTTACCTCCCCTCCCCTAGAACTTGGCTTAGCTTTACATTCCTTGACTTGATGTCCTGGCTTTCCACAAGATAAGCATAGTCCTTTAGTTCTACAATGAGATTTCTCTACATCAGAAAGAGGTCCTCGGGCTATTCCAATCTTCATTAGTTCATCTGTGGGAGCTTCGGAGGATATGGCAGAGAAGATACTGCGCCTCTGAGGAATAGTCTAAGTATTGGCCCGTTCTTGTCTTCTTTCCCGTAATCTGGGATCAACTTGTATACACAAGGAGACAGTGCTTTCAAGTGTGGATGGAACACAGAATCTGGCCAACTCATCCTTCAGGGCTTCAGAAAGTCCTAAGCAAAACGAATCTAGCAGAGCTGGTTCTACTGCCAGATGACAAAATTCTGTAATATATTCCTCAATATTTCTTCTTCCTTGATTGAGGGCTCAGAGTGAAGCTGTGGCAGAGGCATATGTGGATCTTCCTATTGTGCATCCATGGCTTGTATGAGGGAACTCCAGGAGTTCAAAATAGGTGTTTGTATATGTAGTAAATGATGTGCCCAGGTCTGAGGTTAACCTGTCAATAAAGACATCACAGTTTGTATCCTGACAAAATCTGTAGCATAGAAAAGAGGATCTGGCACGAGGTAAAAAAATGTTTGATAAGATGAGCGATCATTATTGAATTTATAAGTGTGCAGTAGGCTGCAGTCTGCTATCTCTCTCTCTGTACAGCAGACTGATGTGCACACGATGTGTTCCCGGAAAGCAAGAGGGCCCAGGCCTGTTCAGCAGATCCCTTTATAGCCTCTCCCAAGATGCTCCTCTGTAATCCAAAGCTTGCTGGGAAAAATAGTTCTTAAACAATCCAGTCACATAGTCATAGCCTTAAAGAGGATTACAATTCCCACAATGTCGCTCTCCCAGTCTCTTCAATATGATGATTTAACCCTGAGACCAACACTAGAGCGATACAAAGACAATCTGAAAGAACAGAAGGTGAGTCTGCACTATCAGATAATGGTGGTCCGGTCCCAGGCTACATCTATGTTGCTAATGCTTCAGCCAACCCCGCGGACTCCATACTGGCTCCGTTGTTATGTCAGCATTTAGATAGGGGGAGCCCATTAGCAGGGGTACACACCTTAGATAAGGATACTCAGGAGGTGAATCCGGCATAGTTTCCAAAAGCGTGGTACAAAAAGGGAAAGTCAAAAATCAAAGTCAAACATAGAAAAAGGTCAGGGCAGGTAGAAAAGGATCAGAGTCAATAAACGTAGGTCAGGTAGCGTAATCACACGGAAAGCAACAGGTACACACTGTGGACAGCTCTAAAACAATTGAGCACTCTCGCTCTCTCTCTGGAACCTTTTAGCTTTAAAGTGATCCAACAGGAAATTATCTCAGGAGGTGTGGTGGGAGTGATGCAATTGCTGTCTGAACCAAGAAGCACTTCAGTGCTGCCATTTTGATATGAGGATGCCATCAGACATGTGCTAGAGGTCTCACCATCCTAACACGGGGGTGCCACAGGACACAGACCACCCACAAAAGTGCCAAGGATTGACATGCTGCAAGTGCCAGGACCCCTGCGGTTAGTACAGGTAGTTTGCGGATTGTGACACATTGACAGAGTGTGAGGAGAAGAGAGCCAATCAGCAGCATTTCATTGCAGGGGAGACCTGTATAGGCAATCAGGGCATTGATTATCAGTGCCCTATTGATCAGTGCAGCCCCAACAGTGCCCAGCAGTGATGCCAGTCAGTGCCCAGAAGTGATGCCAATCTGTGCCCATCAGTGATGCAAGTCAGTGCTGCCTTTCACTGCTCATCAGTGCCGCCCATCAGTGCCGCCTATCCATGCTGCCTATCATTGTCCATCAGTGCCACCTATAAGTGCCCATCAGTGCTGCCTATCAGTGCTCATCAGTGCTGCATATCAGTGCCACCTATCAGTGCCCATCAGTGTGGCATATTAATGACTCCTTATCAGTGCCACCTCATAAGTGCCCTTCAGTGCCGTCTCATCAGTGCCCATTGGTGCAGCCCATCAGTATCCATCAGTGCCGACTCATCAGCGCACATCAATGAAGGGGAAAAATTACTTACAGTAGGGGAAATAAGTATTTGATCCCCTGAAGATTTTGTAAGTTTGCCCACTTACAAAAAAATTAAGGGTCTATCATTTTTATCATAGGTGTATTTTAAATGATAGAGACAGAAAAATAACCAAAAATCCAGAAAAAAAACTCATAAAACAAATGCTACAAGTTAAGTTGCAGTTCGGTGAATCAAAGTTTCAGCTCCCTCCGTAAATTTTCACTCCATGATCTTAATGCTCTTCTTCTTGAGCCACTACTTTGTTGCCTTTGCAGTATGTTTTGGGTCATTGTCATGCTGGAAGACCTATCAATGACCCATCTTCAGTGTTCTGGCTGAGGGGAGAAGGTTCTCCTCTAATATTTTATAATACATGGCCCCATCCATTGGCCCCTCAATGTGGCAGTGTCGGTCTGTGCCTTTAGCAGAGAAACAGCACCAAAGCATAATATTTCCACATCCGTGCTTGACTGTAGGGCTTGTGTTCTTAGGGTCATAGTCAGCATTTTTCTATAAATAAACTATATTTACTATGCTTTAGTTTGTGAATGATCAGGAAGCCACTGAGCAAACATAGCTCCCAACTGTCCCTGATTTTGAGGGACTGTCCCTGATTTGGAAAAAAGTCCCTCTGTCCCTCTTTCCTCCTCATTTGTCCCTCATTTTGGTCTGATCTATAAAGTTGTATATAAAATGCACTATTTATCTTTTAAAAAGTGTTTCCCAGTGCTAAACCTTTCATCAAATGTCTAAATTGCTGCAATTGGAAATTTCAAAAGCCAATATAAAAAAACTAGAAGTGGAAAAGAAAGCACTTTTAGGTTTACTAATATTTTTTTTTTGCATAATTTCCCTTTAAAGGGGTGTGGCGGGGGGTATGTCCTATTGCTACATACTTTTGCTAATAGGTGCCCCTTATTCCCATGTCAAAATGTTGGGAAGTGTGACAGGAGTCACTTTGGGTGGGGGACTCGTGGAACCCAGATTACTTTAGAGAAGTCGGGAAACTCCTTGTCCAGCTTCCCTGTCCCTTCTTATGTGTAAGTTACCCTGTGTCTATTAGGGGCACAGGGTGACCAAGAACCCCAGACGGGTCTGCACTAATCAGACTCGCTGTACAACCACACCGCATTTTGTGTTACCTCGATTATCCTGGGTTCTATATGTGTGGTTTGTGTTGAAAGAATGAAGGGCTTCTTTCACTTGGGACAATAATATTTCTGAACAATATCCCTCAAGAAATATATAAAGATAAACAATTTGACTTTTCAGATTGCTTGAATGTTGGAGTCTCTCATAGACCCTTGCTAGATAGTGAGGTGGGGTGGGGTTTGTTATTGGTAAGTGACTGTATCCCATTGTTCTATTGTTTCTGTCTGCCTTAAAGTGGAGTTCCGGCTTCAAATACCTTTTTTAACTAAAAATACCCCTATAATACTAATCCAGCGCCCTTTACAGAACCGATATTCTCATACTTACAAGTTGTACAGTATTGGATTTTAGTCAAAATCTTACTTTTAAAAATGCTGTCTGAGCGTGGCCATCTTGGATGTGGGCATCTGAAGCCGCAGTGTAATCTGCTGTGTCCTTCTTCCTGATTCCAGGGAGTGTTCTGGGAGTTCTTCCTGATTCCAGCCTCCTGGGAGTGATGACAAACAGCTCCCAGGATGCAATGCAAAGGCGGAAGTGATGTCGGTGGCTGCGGCCACAGAGGGGGGAGAAGGAGGAAGTACAATCAAAAATGCCCTGAAAATAAGGTAAGGGACCCCTGAAAAAAATTGAAAATGCCCAATTGTTGATCAGCATAGCGAGCACTCCAGGAATCACTAAAGTTGCAAAATAGGCCCGAACTACACTTTAAGATCAACCTATTATGGGATGTATATGTGTATGTGAATTGGCTGCTAAGGGGGAGGGGGGGGGGGGTTGTCCCACAGTGTATATCTCTTTGTGCCTGTGTTTCAATAAACAGTTCTTATTCTGGAAGGTTCCAAAATGTATACAAGCGAAGTTGTCGGCTAAGTTTGTCTGAGGACAGCTGGGAAAATCTGATATCTATGTTCACGACTGGGAGGAAGCCGTATACTGATGGAAGTCCACAAGTATAGTGTGGGTTGCGGTTCCGTTACAGGAGGTATGAGCACAGAGCACTTCCCATTTATTCACTGCCCCGTGCAGCTGGGGCTGCTGTCAGGGAATCAATACCCTGCGCAGGCGCACTGGCGCCGCTAACCGGCGAATGCCTATGCGCTTGCGCTTACGAAGAGGCACCTTGAATAGCTAGAGGCTACCTTACAATAGCTCGAGGCTACCTTGCAGTAGTTCGAGGCTACCTTGCAATAGTTTGAGGCTACCTTGGAATAGTCAGAGGCTACCTTGGAATAGTCAGAGGCTACCTTGAAATAGTTAGAGGCTACCTTGGAATAAGTTCGAGGCTTCCTTAGAATAATTCGAGGCTACTAAATTGGCGCCAAAACAGCCTATTTAAACACAGCAGTCACTCCCGATGGTTGCTGTGTTATCATCAGCTCTCTGTTTCCTGTGCCTGTTTATATTCTGCTGTTCCTGTTTACCTGACCCGGCTTGTCTTTGGATTCTGATTACCTGCTGCCCGCCTTGACCTTGGCTTGTCCTGACTATTCTCCTGCCTGATCCTGATCTGTTTATCCGCTACCAGCTATTGGTCCTGGACCTGATCCTGGCTCCACCAGGGAATCCGGGGGACTGCGACCTGGTGTTAGCAAGCAGCCAAGTCCATCCCCACCATCTGGGGCCCTGGTAAAAACCGGCTAACACTTAGACTCCGCACCTCTGGTGAACCTGTGCCACGCCAGTTACCCGGTAAGCCACTCCTCTTACGTCAGGCTCTGCCACATTACCCCGTGACAGCTGCAGAGAAAGCCATGTGTGTATGAGCTTTGGGGTGCACATCATAATGCAATAGGCTGCACACACCTATGATCATCATCATAATCAGACTTTATTGTCACTGTATAAAATCATACAGTGACCAGTGATGGGAATAACGGCGTTCTAAGTAAACGGTGTTACTAACGCTGTTTCTTTTTACAGTAAAAAGTAATCAAAAGAATTGCTGTTTCCCCCGTAGTAACGACGTTACCATTACTGACAATAAAATGCGTTGTTACTATAATTGCAGTGGCCTGCAGTGTAACATCCGATCCTGCATCCAGTGACTGGTAGGCAAGCAGGGGGCAGGCCGCAATGAAAGTAAGTGGAGCTGTCAAAATGAAACACTGATGTTGGGGTGGATGGGGCCAGTATGTGGGGCTCCACCCCCTTTTTCCGTACATAGACAAACAGCTGGCTGGGGAGGAAGGTGGCAGGGGGCGGGACCAATTGTAACTACTCTATGTGCATCCACAGAGGTGTGTAATAAACCTTAATTATACACCGCTGCTGGTGCACATACAGTAGTTACAATTGGCCCTGCCCCCTGCCACCTTCCTCCCCGGCCAGCTGTTGTTTGTCTATGTTTGTCTATGCATGGATGACATACACAGCTGGAACAAAGGTGCAGAGACCCGCATATCGGCCCCGCTCATCCCCGACATCACTGCTTCAATTTGACAGCTCCAATCACTCTCATTGTGGCTGCCCCCGGGTTGCCCACCAATCCCTGGCTGTGTTGGAAAGATCTTACACTGCTGCATGTTCTGCTCGGCTGCACTTATTTATGTTCCAACGAATGCCGCCATTGTTCCTGGCTCCTGTGTGCTGCTAATCAAGATTTTAAGATAAATGTGCAATGTTTAACTAATTCCCATACCTTGCACTCCGTACAATGCATTCCTGAACCTTGCACCCCGTACAATGCATTCCCCCGTACAATGCATTCCTGAACCTTGCACCCCGTACAACGCATTTCTGAACCTTGCACCCCATACAACGCATTCCTGAACCTTGCACCCCATGGAGCGCATTCCTAAACCTTTCACCACGTACAACGCATTCCTGAATCTTGCACCCCGTACAACGCATTCCCGAACCTTGCACCCCATACAACGCACTCCTGAACCTTGCACCCCATACAACGCATTCCTGAACCTTGCACCCCGTACAATGCATTCCTGTACCTCGCACCCCGTACAATGCATTCCCCCATACAATGCATTCCTGAACCTTGCACCCCATAGAGTGCATTCCTGAACCTTGCACCCCATACAGTACACTCCTGAACCTTGCACCCCATACAACGCATTCCTGAACCTTGCACCCATACAACGCATTCCTGTACCTTGCAGCCCTTACAACGCACTCCTGAACCCTGCACCCCGTACAACGCACACTCCTGAACCTTGCACCCCGTACAACGCTCTCCTGAACCTTGCACCTCATACAATGCACTCCTGAACCTTTCACCCCGTACAACACACTCCTGAACCTTGCACCCCGTACAACGTACTACTGAATCATGCACTCTGTATGTAATGCATTCCTGAACCTTGTACTCTGTAAGTAACACATTCCAGAACCTTGTACTCTGGGGGGGGGGCTGTGTAATGCAAAAGGGGTCCAGGGGTGTAGGGGGGGGGCGCTGTGTAATGTAAAGGGGTCCAGAAGTGTGGGGGGGGCTGTGTAATGTAAAGGGGTCCAGAGGTGTCGCCCCATCAAAATGCTCTAATTGGTGTTACACTCGCCTTTAACCACTTTACCACCGGAGGATTTTGCTGTCTTACGTCCAGGCCACTTTTTGCAATTCGGCGCTGTGCGACTTTAACTGACAATTGCGCGGTCGTGCGACGCCATACCCAAACGAAATTTACGTCCTTTTTTCCCACAAACAGACCTTTCTTTTGGTGGTATTTGATCACCTGTGCGATTTTTACTTTTTGCGCTATAAACAAAAAAAGAGCGTTTATTTTGAAAAAATAACAATATTTTTAACATTTTTTTATATGAAATTCCCCCCAAAAAGATGTAAAAACCAATTTTTTTAAAAATTTTTGGCCAATTTGTTTTGCTACCTATGTTTGGTAAAAAAAAAATCACAATAAGCGTATTTTGATTGGTTTGCGCAAAAGTTATTGCGTTTACTAACAAAGGGAAAGATTTCTGTCATTTTTGGTGTTTTTTTTTTTAACGCGTAATGGCGGCGATCTGCGATTTTTTTTGCGGTACTGCGACATTGCGGCGGACAGATCGGACCCTTGACTGACATTTTTGACACTTTTGGGGGTACCAGTGACATTACTGCAGTAATCAGTGCTATATATATGCACTGTTACTGTAAAAATGACACTGGCAGGGAAGGGGTTAATTTTATTGGAGAGGGAGGGGTTAATGTATGCCTGGTGCTTACTGACGTGTGTGGGGGGAGGTGACTGTGTGAGTCATGGACAGATCGGATGTCCAGCTATGCTGAACAGTCCGATCTGTCACTCCCTGTCACTATGGAGATCCGCCCGCTTTTGTTTACACAGGCGGGCGGATCTCCACACTAGATCCCCGACGATCGGGGGAAGAGCGGCGGCGATCGCCGCTGCTCCTCCCCTGGCCCGACTCCCGCTGTGACTGAAAACAGCGGGAGCGAGCCTCCGGCGGCGCGCAAGCGCCGCCCAGAAGGGGGAGTGTCTGACGACGTAGTACTACGTCGTCAGACGATAACGAGCCACTCTGCCGCAGTAATATTACTGTGGGCGGTGGTAAAGTGGTTAATCCAGCGCCGGGCAAAGCTCCCTGACGCTGATCTTCACGCCCACTTCTGATGTCAGAAAGGGACATTGTGGGATCAAATTTACCTTTAGGCTCAAGCCTCTGGTCTTTTTCCTACCTAGCAACACCCCTGTTGAGCCCACTGAAGCAGTTTTCATCCGAGTATGCTATCTCCCAGCAGTACCTGCAAAGTTTTTTTCTCTGGTGTGTGTGTTGGTGGGTGGGGTGGGACGGTACACATCACTGATGATTATTGGGGTGTGTGTGTGTGTGTGTGTGTTGGGGGGGGTGGTAGACAACCACAACTGATGATGATCGGCTTAGGGTACATTTCCATCGTTTGCCAACCAACCAGAAGCAGAGTAGTGCAAAAATAAAATAGTGTAGATTAGTGTACAATGTTTTAAAATAATAATTGATTCTATTTAGTGTCCATTTCATTCATTTAACATATTTAATATTGGAAGCATCCAAGTTATTTTTTAACGCAATAGTTACTTTCCCTGGTAATTAGTTACTTTTTTAATGATGTAACTAAGGTACTAACTTAGTTACTTTTTGTGAGAAGTAACCAGTAACTACAGTATAACTAATTACTTTTTTTTTAAGTAACATGCTCAAAACTGACAATGACATTTCTACTTATCTGCCAGTATATATCTGCCAGTAAGGTAAAAAATTTTCCTGGGCGCTATGATTTGTAGCTCATTTCTTGAATAGGCTACACAGATTTAAATAAGCCACTGTGGCAGGAATCAGTGAATTCATTGCATCCTGTGTTCTGAATACATGTAGGTGGATTAGGTGGATCAATGCCAAGCATTCCTTTACCACTAATAATAGAAAATAATGCATTATATAGTCACCTTTACATTTCTTACATAATTCAGGTTTCTTAGACAACTTGAGAAAAATAGAAAGGCATCTGCATCTGAAAAGTATGTTACACATGCTAGGTTGTAACTACATTTTTTGGTAAATTAGTACATTTTTTATAGGAAGGCTTCTTCACCCAACTCTCAGATCATGCAAGTCACAATGGAAGAAGTGCATCTATAATCAAAATATTTTTGGAAGACTTAAAATCCTAGTCATTTTTTTTTCTCTGCCCGTGTCCCATTGAGGAGATTGACCTTTAATTTCTGTCCCTGCAATGCAAAAGAAAGTGAAAAAACATATATCTAAAGAGAGGGTGAATCCCTTCTTAGACAATTTTCACTGGAACAAGTCACAGTTTCCTTTCTGAACCCAGCTAATTTCCTGCCTGTGAACTGGGACATTTTTCCCTGCTCATTATCTTTTTGGGCGCTGGTCCCCTTAATGCCCCCTGCACATTCTCCTGCCTCTGGAGCCTATAAGAGGGACCACGCCTCTGGACATATCCCCTCCACCAATAGGAGGTGCCCAGATCAAGCAGGGAGTGATGTGGATAAATGAAGAAGGACCCTAGGTATTAACCACTTCTGGACCGGAAGATTTTCTTTCTTAATGACCAGGCCATATTTTGTGATTCGGCACTGCGTTACTTTAACGGACAATTACGCGGTCATGCGACACTGTACTTAAATAAAATTGACGTCCTTTTTTTCCCACAAGTAGAGCTTTCTTTTGGTGCTATTTGATCACCTGTACGATTTTTCTTTTTGCGCTATAAACAAAAAAAGAGCGACAATTCTGAAAAAAAAAATATATATTTTTCATATTCTGCTATATAACATTCTCAAAAAAATAAAAATAATAATAAAGTTTTTTAACATTGTAGGCCAATTTGTTTTCTGCTGCATATTTTTGTTAAAAAAAATCACAATAGGCATATTTTGATTGGTTTACGCAAAAGTTATCACGTCTACTAACTACGGGAAAGATTTATGTCATTTTTATTTTCTTTTTTTTTTTTAAACTAGTAATGCCGGCGATCTGTGATTTTTAGCGGGACTGCGACATTGCAGCAGACAGATCGGACCCCTAACTGACATTTTTTACACTTTTGGGGGTACCAGTGACATTACTACAGTAATAAGTGCTAAACATCTGCACTGTTACTGTAATAATGACACTGGCAGGGAAGGGGTTAACATTGTGGGTGATCAAGGGGTTAAAGCGGAGTTCCGGCCACAAAAAAAAAATTTCAATGAACATACCCCCGGGACAGTCAGGGCTAGTACATTCCACAATGGCTAGCCTCTGATCTGTCCCGGTTCGCACTTACCTGCAAGAAAAAATACTCACTTTTAAAATTTCTTCTCCAGTGTTGCCATCTCTGTTGTGGGCAACTGAAGCCAGCGCAATCCTCTTCTGCGTCCTCTTCCATGTCTTCTTCTCCCAGAATGCGCCTGCACCGGCCCCTCTCGTCACTTCCGGTGCGGCGCCGCATTCCTTCACAGCTTCTGGGCAGGGAATGCGTCGTCGCACCGGATGTGACGAGCGTGGCCGGTGCCGTCGCATTGATTCCTGGGAGCGATGGCGTTCAGCTCCCAGGAATCATTGCAAACCGGAAGTGACGGCGTGGGCCGCGGCCGCCGAGGGAGGAAGTGGAAGAAAGGTGAGCATTTCTTTCTACAATAACAAGGTAAGTAAAAAAAAAAAATCCTAACTATCCATTTCCTTTTCAGGTGAAGAAAAGCAAGCGGATGGCCACAAAATCAATTATGTCGATTTTGTGGCCGGAACTCCGCTTTAAATGTGAGCCTAGGGGAGTGATTCTAACTGTGGGGGGCGTGGCTTCTGAAATTAATCATAGAGACCTGTGATCCTATATAAAAGGATCACAGGGGGCTCTGTGATCATTCCAGGGAGAAGAACGGTCAGCTGTGTTTACAACAGCTGCCGTCCTTCTCTCTCAGCGGGTAACAATCGAGGGTGTTAGGCGGCAATCGGAGTCGCCTGACCCATGCTTCGACTTCCCCGCTACCGAGTGGGGGTGGGAATACGCTGCCATTGGTGCGCGCTCGTCCCTTAGCTGCCTGCTCGCGACTGATGTAGACCTACGTCGATTTGCGCAGCAGAGCCACATCGCAACCGTAAATAGGTGGCGGCCGGTTGGGAACTGGTTAAAGGATGTTCACTTTAAAAAAAAATAATAATAAATGCTCTTTTTAAAATGTCTTTGCAGGTTAAAAAAATGTGCATTTACTATTTTTTTTTTTTTAGGAGCTTGGAAAGCATTATACCAGTGATAAGCAGATCGCTGATGCCATGTAGGTCTCCTGCAGACTGCCATTGTGAACTGTCTGCCCCGTACATTGTACAGTTTGGAAGACTTAATGAACTACCAGAGCTCTCAACAGTGGCGTGGTAGTTCATTGAGAACTACAAGTCGACAGCTGCAAAGGATGTTGGGACTTGTAGTTCATTCATACACAGAACTCTGTATATGAATGATACGGCAGTGTGGGTGGAGCCCCGCACAGCGGCTCTGTTTTCAAAAAGTGATAGCTAGTACGGGGAACTTTTTTCCCGTACTGCTGTCACAGGGAGAGGAGGGAACGGTGAGTGGCTGCAGCAGTGGGAACATGTTATTTGTTCCACCCTAAAAGCGGCCGGAACATGTAACATGTTCCCAAAGGTGAACTTATCCTTTAAGCTTAAAGAGGAGCTCCAGTCTGTAAAAAAAAAACTCAACCAGTTTTCTACTGTGCATGTCCAATGACATCATCAGTTGATAAGGGGGACATTGGGCCCCTGCACAGCATTCTCGTTTGTCCCTCTCTTGTCCCTTTCTGTCACCACTGGGGTCATATCAGCTGAGTGAGGGAGAGAAACTGAGGGAGAAGAGAAACATTGGAATACTAGTCATTGCCAGTGTGCAAAGGTGTGTTTGCTTTAAAAGAATTAATCAACACCAACGTTAGATGTTCTACGTGTGTTTATGTTGCTGCATTATGTAAAACTATTAGTTTAGTTTTAATTATTTTAGAATGGGGTGCCTCGAGATTGTGCAGAATTTTAAAGGGTGCTCTGACTGGAATAAGGTTGAGAGACACTGGCTTTGAGAACTGATTGGAAGTACCTCTCCGTCTATATGGAATTCTCTACCACAAATGGTAGTCACTGCAGGGAGTATGGCTACGTTTAAAAGACTCTTGGACATACATCTCAAGGATAAAAACATTCAGGGGTATGTAAGATGATTACGGCCACACACACACCTACACATGTTGAACCTGATGGACTATAGTCTTTATTCAACCTCATCTACTATGTAACTATGTAACTATATATACATATTTGTTGTTCTCTTAATAGGGTGGTATTGATCTGCTGTCTCCAATCTTCAAACGTAGGGGAGGTAGAAGACATCCAGCTCATGGCTATAGTTTTACGGGCTGTAAACAATAGCTGTAAAACTGGCATTCTAACCTCTGGTGGAAATTGTTCCTCATCTATGTCTCCCAGCAAGCTGATCCCTGGAGAGAGTTCCAGTTGCATATGAAATACTCTATTAATTGTGTCCACAACCTCTCACCAGTATCGAACAAGCTTGAGACATCGCCAAAGCATATGAAAAAAGTTGGCTGTGTGCCTCTGGCATTTTGGACAGTCCGGAGTAGATCTATAGCTCCATTTATATAATTTAATGGGGTTTCGACATACCCTATAGAGGATAAAAAAATTGGGTGAGTCTCTGCATTGGGGATAGAGTATTTTTGGTCACGTTCGAATTTAGTAGGCCAGGATTCATCTGCTATCTCGCCCAGGTTTCTCTCCCACCCACTATGTCCTGGGAGAACTAACCTAGCCAGGTACTTTTCCATATTACTGTTTATATAGGAATGAGATAAAACCCCTTTTTCTGGTTTTCCTTAGAGGGCCCTGCAACTGATCTTTGCTGCAACATTCATCTGGAGGTATGCTTATTAATACCTATAGCATATGTCTGGGTATATGTGCATAGTTCCACCAGTTTTCCTTTGACAGTAATACCTGTTTGTACATTAGGACTATATACTATTATTAATCTTTTCTTATATAAAGCTTTTATTGTTCCATACTGGTGTGCATCTATTTACCTTTGGATAGGCCCCATGCACACAAGACGTTTATTTTCCTCCACTGAACACCTATGCTCCAGGGGAGGAAACAGCAGCATCAAAAATGCACCTAAAGCCTAATTTTGCAAACATGTTTAACCACTTACCCACTGGGCACTTAAACCCCCTTCCTAAGCAGGCCAATTTTCAGCTTTCAGTGCTCTCACCATTTGAATGACAATTCAATTCATGCAACACTGTACCCACATGAAATGTTGGTTCTTTTTTCACTCAAACAGAGCTTTCTTTTGGTGGTATTTAATCACCATTGGGTTTTTTATTTTTTGTGCTATAAATGAAAAAAGACCGAAAATTTTGTAAAAAAATGAATTTTTCTTTGTTTCGGTTTTAAAATTTTGCAAATTTAGTAATTTTTCTTCATAAAATTTTGAACAAAATTTATACTGCTACATATCTTCAGTAAAAATAACCCAAATAAGTATACGTTTTTTGGTCTTTGTGAAGGTTATAGAGTCTACAAGCTATGGTGCCAATCATTGAAAATTGATCACACCTGATGTACACCCTATCTCATTTCTTGAGACCCTAACAAGCCAGTAAAGTACAAATACCCCCCAAATGACCCCTTTTTGGAACATAGACATTCCAAGGTATTTAGTAAGAGGCATGTTGAGTTTTTTGAAGTTGTAATTTTCTTCCACAATTCTTTGCAAAATTAAGATTTATTTTTTTCCCACAAAATGGTCTACTACCAAGTTATTTCTCACACACTTTATTGGCATACTTGCAACTACACCCCGAAATACATTCTGCTATTCCTCCTGAGTATGGCGATACCACATGTGTGGTGCTTTTCCACAGCCTGACCACATACAGAGGTCCAAAATCCAAGTAGCACCTCCAGGTGCTCTAGGAGCAAAAATTACATATATAATATCCTGACAATGCACCAGGACAATGGAAACACCCACAAAATGACCCCATTTCGGGAAGCAAACACCCCAACACATAATCTAGGAGGCTTAATGCATCTTTTAAACATGTCAATTTTTCCCACAAGTTTTTGGAAAATTGAGAAAGAAAATGACGCATTTTTTTTTTACACAAAGTTGTCCATTTATAAGACATTTCTAACACATAGCATGTACATAGCAAAAATGATACCCCAAAATACATTCTGCTACTCGTCCTGAGTAGGGGGATACCACATTTGTGACACTTTTACACAGCCTGGCCACATACAGAGGCCCAACAAGGGCACTAATAAGCACTGTAGTGGCACTGATGTGGCATGGATAAGCACTGATGTGGCACGGATGAGTAATGGTGTGCCATGGATGTAGCACGGATGAGCACTGACGTGGCATGGATTTGGCATGGATGCGCACTGATGTGGCGCGGATGTGGAGCGGATGAGCACTGACCTGGCATGGATGTTGCACGAATGAGCACTGACATGGCATGGATGAGGAACAGATGACCACTGACTTGGCATGGATGTGGCACGGATGAGCACTGATGTGGCATGGATGTGGCACCAATGACCACTGATGTGGCATGGATGTGGCAGGGATGAGTACTGACGTGGCATGGATGTGGCACAGATGAGCACTTATGTGACATTGATGAGCACTGACGTAGCATGGATGAGCACTGACGTGGCATGGATGTGGCACGGATGAGCACTGGCATGGCATGTATGAGCACTGATGTGGCATGGATGAGCACGGATGTGGCATGGATGAGCCACGGATGAGCAATGAGGTGGCATGGGTGGGCACAGATGTGGCATGGATGAGGCATGGATGTGGCACAGATGAGGCATGGATGTGGCGCGGATGAGGCATGGATATGGCATGGATGAGGCACGAATGGGCATAATTGAGGTATGGAGGAGGCGGGGGATGAGTGCAGCTGCAGTCTCTCTCCTCTCCTCACACACTGTACTGAACGTTGTGTACAGTGTGCGAGGAGAGAAGAAAAATGAACCGGACATGCACCGGTTTGTTGACAAGTGATCGCTCCGTCATTAAATATTGTATTGGAGTGCTGTGCTACTACATTTGAATGCTGCCCTGAAGGTTATTAATCCCTATTTAAATGTATGCTGCTAGCCTGCTACATTGTAGTCCTGCTGAGGAAGTTGTTGACCCTTTCCATGCGATGCTAGGCCTACTGGTCTTAGCTTAAAGTGGTAGTAAACCACAAAAAATCTTCTCCCTGAAAGTTAATGACATAATGTGCTAGTATGCATCGCATACATTATTATTATTATTATTTTTTTATTACTATCACATTTTTTTTATTATCACTTTATTTTTGCGAGGCTCTTTTGTAACTTTAATGTATTCTGTGTTATTTATCTCACAGCAGTGCAGAGTCGCTGCCACACCCAGATTCCAATCCAAATCGCACGGCAATGCTAGCAAAATGCAGCACATGTGTTTGTGTTCTATTCATTTTTAGTGTGGTTTTGCTGTGATTGTTGAGCAATTTATCACACAAGGATCCAAAACCACACCATGTTTTGGTGCCACTAAAAATGAAAGGAACACAAACACACGTGCTGCGTTTTGCCAGCATTGCAGTGTGATTTGGAATTGCAGGCAGAATCACAGGGATACTGCCAG
Organism: Pelophylax lessonae; assembly: GCF_965119305.1. Taxonomy (NCBI): domain Eukaryota; kingdom Metazoa; phylum Chordata; class Amphibia; order Anura; family Ranidae; genus Pelophylax; species Pelophylax lessonae. The sequence goes on along the minus strand of NC_138768.1, from coordinate 554,473,212 downwards.
CCCGTGATCCCAAATCACTACATGTGAACAGGGCCTTAATGACATTTACTAAGGCTGGGCTGAGTCTTCCGTTGCTGTTGTGATACTGTTGTGTTTCCCGGGTGCACCGCATTCTAAGTATCTTCTCTTTTTCTGTATGTATGGACTCTGCGGTGTCTGCAAAGTACCACTTCTCTTGTCCTGTATGCCTGTTTAACAAAAAATCAGTGTGTACTTTTCTGCTTCCTTCCACAAGATGGTGCCCTTTGCATCTGCCCAGTAAAAATCTCAAATTGCTACATGTGAAAGGTCAGGGCCTAACAGGCTAACACAACAGCAATTATAGAGGCCCTGGCCTCAATGTATTTTAAAGGTACAAGGAAGCCCAGGTAGTGTTTAACCATGTCTCTTAGACCCTCCCACTCTAATGTTTTGCCACACCGACTTTTTTGCGCGCCGCAAGTCACTTCCTCCCTGTCATGTCCCTCATTCTCTTTTTTTTAAATTCTTTTTATTTCAATATGTGCATAAAAACGAACATTCCAAACATCCTTTCAACAAAGGGACAAAACAATATAAAATAAAAAAAATTATACAATATCCAAATAATTATCTGTTTACTTAGTATTCATATCTCATATTCAATCTCTTTATGCCAAGGTATATCCATTTAGCTTAATTGATCGTCGTTGTCCCGGTGTGCCCCAACCCCTTGCTCCATTGCATTCATAAATTTATTTCCTCATCATACTATGTGCATCCCTCTATATCCTCTTAGTTATCTCCTTATATTCAACCATTGGTTAATGTTGATTGACTCCAATTATCCCAAATTTTATTATATTTCGTTGAGCATCCTCTATGCATATACAATACTTTTTCAAATGGTAAAATCTGATTTACCGCTCTTATCCAGTTCTTAACAACAGGGGGCTTCACTTGAATCCACTTAACTGTGATTGTTTTCCTTGCCATAAACAGCATTTCTCTAAGCATTATCTTGTGATATCTAGACCATGTTATTTCATCTAATATACCCAGCAAACAGGTTTCTGGGGTCAAAGGTACAGGCATATTCAGGACAGAGGATAATATTTGAATTATTTCCTGCCAGAATCTTGATATCACTGGACAAAACCACATAGTATGTATAAAGTCTGCCCGCTTAGCACTGCATCTCAAACATTTAGGAGATGCAATGCTTTGCATTGCATAAAGTCTACTTGGAGAGAGATATGATTGATGTAGCATATATAATTGTATTAACCTATTGTTTGCTGCTGGCGATACATATAAATGGAATGAACAGGCTTCTTTCCAATCTTCATCAGTTAAATTGGGAATTATTTCCTGCCATTTTGTTCTTATTGCCAAGGGATTCATTCCTGAATTAACCCTGGTTAAATGTGCATATATTTTAGAGATTAATCCTTTAGGGCCCTGGGACCTAAGGATACCAATCATTGGATATCTAGAGATCCCAGGTCCCAAAACTCCAAATTGCGCTTGTAACGCATGTCGCAACTGTAGGTATCTATATAATGAGGTATGTGGTATATCATATTTCATTTGTATATCTGAAAAAGAGTACATATGTGTTATGTCATATACGTCTGCAAGGACTGATATCCCCTTTTGTTCCCAGAACTGATACTCTACCAATTGTTTCAGTTGATTAAACATTGGGTTTCGCCATAGTGGGAGATCCATGTTTATTTGTGTGTTTCCCTCTATACGTTTTGCCTCTCTCCATATTGTACGAGCTAATGTTAACATTGGTATTTGCTTATATTTTAATTTATTCAAAGGTGCTTCTAGGGCTATAAGTAAATTATCGATTTGTAAAACATGAGCCAGGTGTGATTCTACCATCTGTAGTGTTACTGGTACTATCCATCCTGTTAGATGTTTAAGTTGTCCAGCGAGATAGTATCTGTATATATTAGGAAGTGCCATACCTGCTTCTGTTTTAGCTCTCTGAAGTGTGGTTAACTTTATTCTATTTCTACCCTCTCCCCAAATAAATGTGGTAAATAGGGCATCTATTTTTTTAAAAATAGTTTTAGGGACTATAACCGACATATGTGAAAAAATGTATAAACATTTCGGTAATAGGACCATCTTGATTAAATTTATTCTCCCTGCAACTGAAAGTAATTTAGCCCAAATAGCTAATTTAGTTTTAATTGTTGTCATGAGTGGATTAAGTTTAGCCTGTAAAGCTGCTTGTGGTAATCTTGTAATATTTATTCCCAGGTGTTTGAAAGAGGACATTACCTTTAATAAACTTGAATCCTTGCTTAGTGTGAGTAGTTGTGGTTGCAATGGCATAAGGGAGGATTTTTGCCAATTAATTTTAAGGCCTGAATAAGAAACAAATAGTTCTATTATATGCATAGCTGCTTCCAATGATCCATGTGCATCATTTAAATATAAAACAAGATCATCGGCATATAATCCCACTATATCTATCATTTCTGCCAATGTAATGCCCCGTACAGAAGGGGTTTGCCGAAGTCGAAGTGCCAAAGATTCAATAGCTACTGAAAATAAGAGTGGTGATAGAGGGCATCCCTGCCGGGTGCCTCTATATAATTGTATGGCCTTGGTTAAAAAGCCATTTACCAACAGCTGAGAAGTTGGATTTAGATACATTATTTCCACCCAAGTACAGAATTTCTCCCCAAATCCAAATGCCCTAAGCACTGCCTGCAAAAAGGGCCATTCAATAGAATCAAAAGCCTTTGCTGTATCAAGAGAGGCCAAGACACTTAAGTCTGGTAGTTGATCTCTAAGCTGAGCTATAAGTTGTGTTCTTCGAAGATTTATAGATGTGGATTCTCCTGGCATAAATCCAGTTTGATCTGGATGTATAATATTAAGTATTACATTGTTTAATCTATGGGCCAAAATTTTTGCAAGAATTTTGTAGTCTGTATTTAATAATGATATGGGTCGGTATGAAGCACAGTCTGTTAAATTTTTATCTGGTTTTGGAATTAGTACTACTGTAGCTAAATACATGGATTCAGGAATTCTTTTTACCCTGAAAGCTGCATCAAATACTTGAACTAGCACTGGGGCAAGAATATCCACGTATTTACTATATACTTCTAACGGAAGTCCGTCTGGTCCTGAAGCCTTTCCTATTGCTAGACTTGTTATAGCTCTTCTTACTTCTTCCTCGCTTGGATTTTCCTCTAATGATTTAACCTGCTCGGTCGTTAAGGCTGGAAAGTGTATTTCACTCAGATAAGTTGAAATTTCATCTGCATTATACGTAAGAGAGGTGGCATACATATCAGTATAAAACGAGTGAAAGCATGACATAATACCAGCCACATCCCTTACGCATTCCCCGTCAGGGCGCTGTATATTAGTTATAACTAAACTTGTACTTTGTTGCTTAGCCATATGTGCTAAAAGACGACTTGAAGTATTCCCTTGTTCAAAGTACTTCTGTTGATATTCAAATTGTTTGTATTTAGCTATTGCTGCTATATGTGTAGTATATTTTCTTACTGTCACTTCCCATTTTTCCCTATTTATTTCAGTTGGGGTTTTCAAAAACGCAGCTTCTGTATCTCTACATTGCTCTTCTAGATCTTCCGTTTCCTGCCTGGTGGCTCTTTTAATATATGATATTGTTGATCTAAGTGCCCCCCGTAGATATGCTTTCAAGGTATCCCAAAAGATCAAATCTCTTTGGGATCCATGTGTTTCTAAAAATATCTGCAATTGTTCAGGTAAAGGATTGTGCGTTCCAATCTGTGATAACCAATATGGCTGAAATTTCCAGTTTTGCTTCATTCCCTCAATTCCTATTGCTATATTTACCAGGAGTGGTGAGTGATCAGACACTCCTCTAATCAAATATTCAACAGAGACCACCCTAGAAATAATTTTATAATTTCCCAGCGCAAGATCTATTCTTGACAGACATCCCCTTCCTGGGATGGCCCAGGAATAAGCCCTGGTCTGGGGATTAAGCATTCTCCACAAATCTCTCCATCCAAATTCCTCCCCTAACTCACGAAACATAAGTGGTTTTCGAGTTCTTTTTAGGAGGGGTCCATGCCTGTCCACCAGCGGGTCCCACAGAAGATTAAAGTCTCCCAGGCATAGCACTAATGCCTCTGGGTATAAACTTGCAAATAGCATAGCTTCTTTAATTACACTTAATGTAGCAGTTGGTGAATTATATATACCTAAAATAACAAATGGTATATCATACACTTGAGCTCGTACAAATACATATTGCCCTTCAGGGTCTACCTTTTTTTGAAAGCACTTCCATGGTACCGACCTATGGACAAGCAATGAAACCCCCCTTGCATATGTTGAATAGCTCGAGTGTATTGACCATTGGATCCAGGGTTTACACAATTGGTTTGTTGTATCTGGGATCATATGTGTCTCTTGCAGGCATATAATTTGTGCTTTAGTTTGTAATATATTTGTAATTACCTGGGATCTCTTCTGGGGGGTCCCTAGACCCCTAACATTCCATGAAGGGAACCCACATTTTGTTGTCATCTTAGAGGTTTTTTTTCTATATATAGCTGTAGGTTCACTTCCCAAAAGGGATCCCATATATCTAACCGTCTATCTATGAAATTTATCATGATAATACCCCATAGCAATGTACTCCTTATATTTTATGTCCCTCATTCTCAGAAGCTCGGAAGTTGTGAGGTATGTTCTGCATGTATGAACAATGCACAGTGCTGCTTCTCTTGTCTGGTATGCCAGGTTAACAAAAAAATCAGTGAGTGCTTCCTTCCACAACATGGTGCCCTTTGCACCTGCCCAGTAAGATTGGCTATTACAGTGCACCACCCTGTGGGCAGTCCAATGGCTGAGGGCACTGTACACTGTGTTCTGGTGAGGGGGGAACACAATCGCACAGCTGGGGAGATCGCTGTACTAACACAGCAAGTTTTAGTACAGTGATCTTTTTATTATTATATTATATAGGATTTATATAGAGCCGACAGTTTACGCAGCGCTTTACAACTTGAGGGTAGACAGTACAAATACAATACCCTTTAATACAGAAGGAATCAGAGGACCCTGCTCGTTAGAGCTTACAATCTAAGACAGATGGTTAAGAGATACAAGAGGTAATAACTGTGGGGGATGGGCTGGTGGAAAAAATAACAGTACAGTTGTTAGGTGGATGCCAGATAGGTTTCTCTGAAGAGATGTGTTTTCAGGGATCCTCTGAAAGTAGACAAAGTAGGAGATAGTCGGACAGATGGGGGTAGAGCATTCCAGAGGATGGGAGAAGCTCGGGAGAAGTCCTGGAGGCGAGCATGGGAAGTGGTTACAAGGGAGCTAGAGAGCAGGAGGTCCTGGAAGGAACGAAGAGAACGAGTTGGTCAGTATTTTGAGACCAGATTAGTGATGTAGCTGGGCGCCAAGTTATGGATGGCTTTGTAAGTTATGGTTAGTAAGTTGAATTTAATTCGTTGGTTGAGTGGCAGCCAAAGGAGGGATTGGCAAAGAGGGGTAGAAGACACAGAGCGGTTTGCAATGTGGATGAGCCTGGCAGCAGCGTTCATTATGGAGTGGGATAGTCTTTTTAAAGGTAAGCCAATGAGAAGGGAGTTGCAGTAATCGAGACGAGAGATGACCAGGGAGTGGATTTAAAGCTTTGTGGTATCATTGGTTAGGAAGGGATGTATCTTGGAGATGTTGCGGAGGTTGATCTGTCAGTTTTTTCCTTTAGCCAGTACCCAGCTTTAGGCTGGACAATAGCCAACCAAACTGGGCAATGTTCATAAGAAGTGGAAGAAGGCAAAACTGAAATCAGGCTCAATTTTCAAGAGGATCTGAGAAAATAGAATTAAGAATGTGATTGCTTACTATGAGCAACACATAGTTTTTTTTCCTTTTTTCAGCTTTTTTTAATTTGGCACAACTAGTTTTTTAAAAAAAAGACTTTTACTTAGTACCTACTGCTGAACGGCCCTGGAAGGCACTATCCTATTTGGAGAGGGTAATTTCTCATAACCACCCCCAAAAGAGCACAAGGATTCACGTACCTTTGTCAAATACAGTGCTCATTTGCATTCTTTGCACAGAAACCCAGAAACATGCAAAATGTGAATGTGCTTTGCTATTAAATACATGTCTCAATAACTTTATTATTACAAAAACACAGTAACAGCAAGCAGTACTAATAGTGGGGGAGGTCAGTTGCTTACTAAGCCCCTGCTGTTTGCTAGAAGTAGCACTTGGCCAAGCTTTGAGCTTATATACTAATCCCATAAAATTATGTTTGCTAATCTTTCACTAGCTAGGTTACTGGGTCATTCACAGTACCTGGAAAAAATATTCACAACCTGCAGCATGCTGAAACAAATTTGCAATTGTTTTTCTTTTTTAACCACTTAAGCTTTTTGACTTTTTCAAAAATCCACTGCTGTCTGCTCTCAAAGTGCACCAATTACAGTAATTCACTAACCACACTGGTCACTGCAAAAAAAAAAATCAAAACAAAAAAAACAAAACACCTCCAATATCATTCACTACATTCAACATATAAAACAACATTCCTTTTCACATTTCGCAGAAAGTATAGTGATTTTAAACTTATGCTTTAAAGCCAGGACTAAAAAAATGAAATAAAAAAAAAGTTCCTTGTTTAGTCAGGTAAATGTTGCAAATTAATATTTGTATTATTTTCTAAGTCTGTAGATGGAGCTCCACTCACTTTTCACATATTTCAACTGTGCTAAAACAAGCCAGCCATTTACAGAACTTTACTAGTAGCTCCAGATGATCAAGTCAGAAGGAGATTGGCTCATTCCCAGGTTTCAATCTGACAAATCCTGCCTCAAGGCAGGTTTCTTCTGCTGCGCTTTCTTAAAGACATTTTTACCTCAATGTATTCCCTGCATTTAAGTAAAAAATGCCCTCCTGTGGTATTGCCGCCTCACCTCCCTAAATACTTACCTGAGTCCTATCTTGACCCAGCTCTGTGCTCATCTGCAGCGGCTCTCTCCTCTCTACCCTCACAGGAGATGGAGGCAGCAGTGGGAGCCATTGGCTCTTAATGCTGTCAATCAAATCCCGTGAGGAGGGAGTGAGGGGATGGAGCGAGCCCGCATGTGCACCTTCCTAGGAAGTGGCTTCTTATGGTGGCTCACCGAGAAGAGGAGTGGAGAGTGCCGGCAGGAGACTCCACCAAGAGCAGGTGTGTAGCTCAATCTTGACCCACCTACAAGCCTACAATCTCAACCTTGCACCACCTTTCCAACCAACTTATCATTCAGACTGCACCAGCAACCACAAAGCTCAAAGGGACGATATATCCGTAGTCGCTGATCCCAAGCATTGACCTACTTGCAATCCTAAACATTCTGGTCTTCTTAGGACTGATGAGAACCATAGTTCCTTTTTTAATGAAGATGATCTCACCTGCCCTTTTCACTTCTATTTATTAATGTCGCACACTTTGTTTCTACCTCTATGTTTGGCCTAGAGCATTAGAAACTTCACCCCTAGTATGGCTTATACCATTCTCCCTGGATTTTACTCATTGGCTGTACCTGTTACCCTTCTATAAGTGCACCTGTTCTTACTGCTCAGGGCATTAGCATAGGTTATGGAGCAGAACTGACCGCCATGCCAACTGTTACTTTCTCAAACAGCAAGAAAAAAAAAAAAAAGCAAAAGAATCCAGACAAGGGACTCATCATATTAACTGTAATTTAAGTCCATTGTGCTAATTTTTTTGTTTTTAGTTTTGGCTAAACTTAAGCCTTAAACAAATAATGTATCCATTCATGCTCACAATAAAGAACTATGCAACATTAACAACTGTGCAGTTTTGCAAACTCACACCTTGACTCCTCAGCCAGGGTTCCTTCTGCGGTTGCTAGTGACTCCTTTAGCAGTAACACAATGAACTCTCACCTACACTGGCTACCAATGCAATGGGGCAATTTTCCAATGGCCTTCAAAGTAAAGAGATTACTTGTACAATGACCACTAATGTAAGGTAACACCACAATATTCCCTTTCTGCTTTCTCTCCTCCTAATATTGTTTATTTCGCTTCAATATTTGTAATGAATGGGTTTAACAAAATGATCTGCCACAGATGTCTAATACTCTAGGAAACTACATCACTTCAATAACTTACAATCACACTATGTTATGTGAGCTGTGGGTATAATTATTTTCAGTGTTGGGGTAGTTACTCAAAAAATGTAACTAGTTACTAGTTACTTCTGTAAATTGTAACGAGATTACTTTACTAGTTACTGCATTTGAAAAGTAACTTCACTACTTTTTACTTTACTCTTTCTTAATTGACCGTGTAGAAGAAGATACATGACACTATTTCTGCATAGAGTTTATTGTATAAACACAGGCTTTGGGAAACATGAGAACAAAAACAGAATAAAACATAAAGTGCAACAAAAAGTCATAAACTTTGTTAGCTCATTCACGTCAGGAGGCAGTTGCAAGATGATTTTGCATTTAGGTCCCGGACCTAAGACCCTTCAGTTCTGACTCCCTCATGTAGTGAATTTTCCTTCTCTGGCCAGGAGATGTAAAAGCATACAGCACTTAAGCTTGATGAGAATACATCTGATTTATTTCATTTCAGCTCACATATTTATGGGCCATTTGAGCGGGAAAAAACAGTTTAAACTAGTGTACAATCCATGGGTCAGTTTAACAATAGAATATATCTACTAAGAAAATACATGAAAAGGTTTTTGTTTTCCCTAACACATTGCTGTAAATGTGGGGCGTCTTGTGTCTGAAGTTGCGTTTGTGGAAGGGCCTTTCCGGCTCAGCTGTCTGATGTGTTAATATCAAAAACGAAGAAATTTCCAGTCACAACTTACCAACCAGTCAGCGACCAATCGAATTGACCTGTCTAACAGTATGCGTTAAAAACAGGGGTTTGGTTGCACACATTTGCAAATGTGTAAGCTGTAAACGTAAGCTGCAGGCCCCGACAAGGCACCCTGTGATCTGCAGTCCCTAACTCTACAATTTAAAGAGTCTCTACAGTGAGAGCACATGTATTTAATGGGATAGATGGAGGACAGGTGACTAGAGGGAGCCCACCCCTGCTTAAAGGCACAGGGTCACACTGAACACCCAGCACATCGCACAATGGCGGCAAAGGTGTCAGTGCCTTGCCTGGCTCAATATAGATATCAATAATGCATAAAGTGGTCACCGCCTCCATCTATAACTGGTCTTGATGGTAAGAAGCACTGGAAGGGCGGAAGCATATCAAAAACGAAGAAATTTCCAGTCACAACTTACCAACCAGTCAGCGACCAATCGAATTGACCTGTCTAACAGTATGCGTTAAAAACAGGGGTTTTGGTCTAGAGCCCTCACTCCTTTTGAGACCCTTTGTGGATCGTCGGACCCACAACGGCATCTTATCTCCCTTCTGTACTCCATCCTCTCCATGCCATTACCCCCTCGCCTTGTCCGGTTACGGGCTCAATGGGAGGAGATTTCGGCCAAAACCTTGTCGGATGATGACTGGGATCGTATTTTCTTTCACATCCACAAGGGTTCCAGGAACGTCCTCACGCAGGAGACTGGTTTTAAAATCTTCGCACACTGGTACAAGACGCCTGAGCTCTTACATAAAATTTCGGCAGATCTCCCCTCCCTTTGCTGGCGTTGTCAACTTCACACAGGCTCCCTCCTGCATATCTGGTGGGACTGCCCTCGGATCCAGCCTTTCTGGAAGACTGTACATGCCCTCATATCCCGTATCACCACCTTTACTCCAGACCTCAGCCCGGCGCAATTCCTCTTGCATCATTCCTCCCTTCCACAACGAACGTATAGGAAGTCCCTGGTCTTTCATTTGATCTCCGCCGCCAACATGTGCGTCCCTTGCCTCTGGCTGTCTCCTTCCCCACCCACTGTGGTTGACTGGCTGCGGAGGGTGGGAAGGGTCTCCCGTATGGAAGATCTCACTTTTCAAGCCCTTGACACCCCCTCCAAATTTTACAACATCTGGGCCCCGTGGATTGAGTTTGCTGCATCGGATGAATACCGCCGCCTAATGAACGCTTAGTCTGCTCTGCACTTACCACACCCTACTTACATCCTGGTCGTCCTAAGGGGGAGTGCGCCCGCGCTCCTCTCTTCCTTCCCTCCCCAGTTCCTGTCTCCCTTATACTCCTCGCTCTTACTTTACTATCTCTACCCTACTATCCCCCCTTTTTCTGCCAATGTTCCCTCCACATATTGTCCCACGACGCTTCTGGCGCACGCCATTACCTTCTCTCTTTCCGTAACCCCCCCCCCCCTCCTGTCACCAACCCCACCTTCTCCTAGCGAGGTCTGGTCCATTCGCGTATGTGGACGATGCGCCTCTGGTTCTGGACACAGCTTGTTCCCCTCGGGGGTGTCCGTTCCGGGGGTGCTCCTCACAAGATTGTCACCTTTTTGCCTCCTGACCGCCTCACTACACGTATCTCCAGTTAGAGGGGACAGATCCCCTTTCCTTCCTTATTACTACCCTACCCAGTGGATTCCCAACACCCCGTATGATTGATCTTAACAGCACTACACACTGGCTTGGGCACATGCGACTGGGGTCTTTACCCGAGTCGCATCGGCCCTCTTAATCTGATCGGTTCTACTGATTTCCGTGCCGTTTATTCTACCTGGATGGGTCGATGCAGGCCTGTTTATATCTTAGTACTTATCACAGATGACATCTTACTGCTCCTAGGTATAGTCTAAGGTGCTTTTTGATGTGTGCTGTTATTTTGTATTGGATACTGCTTACTGTGTTATAATGTCATCACTTGTTAATGTTCATTTTTACTCTTCTCAATAAAAAACGTTTATTTAAAAAAAAAAAAACAGGGGTTTGGTTGCACACATTTGCAAATACATACGTAAGCTGCAGGCCCCGACAAGGCACCCTGTGATCTGCAGTCCCTAACTCTACAATTTAAAGAGTCTCTACAGTGAGAGCACATGTATTTAATGGGATAGATGGAGGACAGGTGACTAGAGGGAGCCCACCCCTCCTTAAAGGCACAGGGTCACACTGAACACCCAGCACATCGCACAATGGCGGCAAAGGTGTCAGTGCGTTGCCTGGCTCAATATAGATATCAATAATGCATAAAGTGGTCACCGCCTCCATCTATAACTGGTCTTGATGGTAAGAAGCACTGGAAGGGCGGAAGCATATCAAAAACGAAGAAATTTCCAGTCACAACTTACCAACCAGTCAGCGACCAATCAAATTGACCTGTCTAACAGTATGCGTTAAAAACAGGGGTTTGGTTGCACACATTTGCAAATACATACGTAAGCTGATGTGTTAATATGTAAGTATTTGTCAATGTATTCAGGTGTCGTCTGTAATCCATATGCAAAAGTCTAACTGTTAAGTGTCCAGGAGGTATGAATGAGATGTGTTAATGTAATTGCAAGAGACCACATTCCATTGTAAAGTGGGCACTAGCTGAAATGTATTTCTCTGGTATCATGAAATTTAATATTTCATTAAGGCACATTGATATACTCTTTCAACCCAACCTTATTCATAAGGGTGGGGTCACCTAGAGTCTGAGAATAGCACTATGTGCCCTCCTGGGTATGTTTGCTGTGCTCTTGCTGTAAGTATACATGTCCTACACATAGCTATGATATTAGGGATGCACTGAGCACATAACATGATGATACCCACAATCACCCCCACTAAGGTCATTAGTATCCGTTGGATACCTGGGATATATGTCCAACTATGAGTCCCACATGATAGTAACCATCCCTTAGGGTGCTGGACATTCTTGACATAACTGGGTTGCATTATTGTATGAGTGCACGTCATATTATTGGTAACTGACTTGCACAGACGAGGTTCTAAACAGGTGACATTATATTCTAAGATGTATGTAGGCTGGCGACTTGGTTGTGTGCACATAGGGATATAACTTCTATTGCAGGTCATGTTGTAACATACCTCAGCGGAGGTTACATATCCTGTATCTACCTCTACCATAGTTTCTGTGAGTGAATATGAGGATCTGTCACTACAATAAGCATATAGATTTGGATGAGTGTATACATCAGTGTCTTCCATACTTGAGTCGGCCCACACCCCACTATAATAGACTTTTAAAACATTAACTGGGGTAGGAACAGCTAGCAGGCAGGTAGAGAACAAATCATTGGAATTGTAGTGATCAGAAAGGCAAAAATCAGAAGAGTTCAGTATGTTGGCAGCAATAAACATCCATATGTTATCCTTTGTGTCCAATAGGCTTGACTTCAACTGGAGACATGAATGTCTCGTGTCTCTCTCATGTCCTGGGGTGAGGAAGGGCATAATAAGGAGAGGTTCTCCGGGTGGTGAGCACATGTTGCAAGTAACCAGACAGTGGCTACTAGTGTTGAGCTTGCTACAAAGAGTACCACTGCTGCACGAATGGGAAGTCTTACAGGAGTAGGGGTGTCCATTGGCATTGTACCAATGTGTCTGTCTGGATCCAACTGGAATTCGTCTGGTACTCGTCACAATCTTCGGTCTGCAGTCGTGGGATCCAGAGGTGGGGCTTCCTTCAGTCGCGATGCGTGGATCCAAACCGGGGAGTCATCTGTCAATACCGCTGTTCTGGTCACTGCTTGACCTGTCGCAGGAGGTTTGTAGGGTGGGTCTAGTGACTTCAGCTTATGGAGAGCCTTCACCAGGACTCTGTCTCCAGGCTTGAATGGGTGGGTCGGTGCACCTGTTGGCAAAGGAAACGAGAGCGAAATATCACCATAATCACTGTTTAATTTTTCAATTAATTTTGCCACATATTCCTCTTGCATCTGCTGCAGATCTCCAGGTATGAGAATTAATGGATTCATTGTCCATGGGGTTGGGGAGGGCCTCCCCATAAAAATTTCAAAAGGAGATAGCTTGGTTCTTGGGTCTGGAGTCATTCTGACTTCAGCAAGAATAGCAGGTAAGTACAGAGACAAGAACTTGGATAGCACAGAATACAAGATTTACAAGAATGGCAGCACTGGGCTTCAGGGCTCACAGGAAGGCAGGTCATTTTAAGACAGGAAGGATACCTAATGGCACTATCTGCGGAGACCACAGCATGTCCACACATGCAACAATGGTGAGGGCCCTTGGAAGGGTTGAGGTGCAAAGTCTAAGGAACTGCCTTGTCTTCTCCAAAGGTGGAGATGGGTTAACTTGCAGCCAGTTCCCAGGTTGCAGTCCTCTTACTCACCCAAGCAGGCAGCTGCCTAGAACTAAAAGCCAATAGACAACTGAGAATCCCTTGCATGGCTAAGGTGCTGGGATCACTAAACAGTAGGGAGTAAAATTCAAGCTGTCTTGTGTACATGGACACACAAAACAGCTAGAAGTGAGTACCCATGCAAACATAAATTTATAAGAGATGGTACAGTTGACCAGTGACACCAAACAGGAAATTGAAACCAAACAGGTTTGAAATAGACTTGGAGACAAGGCTTGACTACTAGGAACATTAATATGCAAAGCCTGGGGCAATGAGTCACCTTAGAATGAAAAGAGATGGCTTGGCTGGCCATGCAGCTAATTGAATTAACAACAGGAGGTTAAATCTTAGCAATACCAAAGTAACCTTAACAACTTGTAGTGACACTGACATATATTCATTATAATTCTTAGCACACTATAAGTGTAAAAATAGAGCAACAATTTATCCAATTCCATCCTATTCTTCCATCTCACAATATAATAAAAACTTTATAAGACAGGAGATGCTTAATTATCTAAGGCATAGAAACTCATTAATGCCATAGCTCATATATGTCAGATTAGAACACATCAAATAAATAAGAAATTTGAAACTGCTACAAGCAGTACAACACCAATATTAGCTATATGGGGGATGAAGTCCATAAACATTTACATATGAAAACAGTCTAATAAACCAGAAAAAAACAATTTGGAAACAATACTCCCATTGGTGAATTGTCTTTGAAGGCTGTGATCTTCTTTCGTTCTGAAAGTCTTAAATCAATAAAACCAGGGCATAGAATTTATCTGAGAAATAAGCATAAAAAAAATTTAGTAACAAAACATTATATTTTCCTCCTAAAAATAATCCAAAGGTTAGAGGAATTTAGCATACAGTAAGCATGTTAAACATTTTCTCTTTCTTAACAGTGCACTTTTCCAATACCAAAAATTGTTGACGTCAAATTAATTATTGCCACGTGGATTTCTGTTTTTTTTTTTTTGTTATGGTATACCATAAATTTAAAGAAAAAAATTATTGTTCACCATGGTTAACCTCCCTGGCGGTAGGATTATGTCAGGAATTACATACCAAAAGCGGTACAATTGTTTTCATGGAAATTTGGCTTTATGTATTATAGGCCTACAATTCTTAGTAATTACTAACTTAAACCTGACCAAAACAAGAGTATAGTAGACATACCAGATGTGATCAATTTGAAACACAAACGCATGAATTATAATCAAATCAATAATATAATTTTATTATTTAATATATAATAAAATTATATTATTGATTAGATTATAATTCATGCATTATATATAGATATATGTGTGTATACATACATACCGCATGAATTATAATTGAATCAATAATAGAAACATACATACATACTATAAAATGTGTTTTGTGCAACTTTTTTTTTTTTTTTTTTTTTTAATTTCCCTCCCTAGTTCCGCTCCCATGCAGCATTGCTGCTGCAGGGAACGGAACTAGGAAGTGATCAGACCGACGGAGGACGGAGGAGCGGCGGGACTCTCGGCTGGCGATCTCAGCAATGAGAGATCATCGCTGGATCGCCAGGAGAAGGTAAGAGAACACCGCTGCGCTCTCTGCACATCCACCCCGAGCGTGACTCGGGGTTACCGCTCCTGCAATGAAAAATCCACCCCGAGTCACGCTCGGGTTTACCGCCAAGGTGGTTAAAAACTGAGCAGCTCAAAAATACACATTAGTAATTTCCCATTTGGCTACAAGAAATTATACTTCACCATATTGCACCCATTTGGAACATTCTTCAAAAACTGTTTTTTTTTCTACAAAAGCAAAAATTATAGTTAATACACATCTGTATATTCAATTAACATATTCTTTTGTACTTTCCTCTTAAAATTTACTCGGCTCAGTCAATTTGCATGACAATACAGCTGTTTACACTCCCTAAGCCATGCAATTAACCAAATATATTTTCTTGCTTCTAAAAGTTGCCATGACCAGCATAGCACGGATTTGTTACCTTTAGTTGTACTTGTGGCAAAGTCACATCACTTTAAAACATAAGTAATAAACACAAAACAAATTATGCAACCAGTATTCATTCAGTGTTATCAAATGTTTTGCTGATACAGCAATTTAGGAACATTATTAAAACTAACACAACATAACAATCCATGGATCTCACACACCTCTACACGACTAAGGTTGCCCATACACGATACAATTTTCTTTAACATGACTTTCAGTTCTAACCTTAAATTTCATTTTTCCCTTGGGATTCTCCATACCTTGAGAATTGCCCATTATTCCAAGCTCAGAATATGAAGTGAGATTAGCTGAGTTTGAAGGTTTATCTAGGGACGTTGATGTCAGTATTTTAGACTTTACTGGCAAACCTGGTTTTCCAGCTTATGTGGTTTCCTTCGTCTTTCTAATCAGATTTATCTACACCCAATTTATGGTTTGCTTTTAACTATTCTCAGTGGGCAAGTTTATACCTTCAAGCTCAGCTTGATCTCACATACAATGTACATATACATCTATACAATGGCATGCAAATTATATATAACGACTAAAAATACACTTAAGTGTCTATACAGCAATATACAATATTTAGAGGGAAAATTCACTATCACACAGTACTGCTTTGTAACCGGGGCATCAGACCCTCTATTATCTTTCTAACTGGGGCATCAGACCCCCTATTATCTTTAGGAATATCAGATTCCTGGGAGGCGCTACAGTAGCGCTAACCGGGTACTGTTAATCTGCTCTGACAGTATAGGGTGGCAATAATAAAAAAATAATTACTCACCCGATATTGTATATGGCAGAACCCGCATTAAGACACCAAACTGTTAGCTCGTTCACGTCATGAGGCAGTTGCAAGATGATTTTGCATTTAGGTCCCGGACCTAAGACCCTTCAGTTCTGACTCCCTCGTGTAGTGAATTTTCCTTCTCTGGCCAGGAGATGTAAAAGCATACAGCACTTAAGCTTGATGAGAATACATCTGATTTATTTCATTTCAGCTCACATATTTATGGGCCATTTGAGCGGGAAAAAACAGTTTAAACTAGTGTACAATCCATGGGTCAGTTTAACAATAGAATATATCTACTAAGAAAATACATGAAAAGGTTTTTGTTTTCCCTAACACATTGCTGTAAATGTGGGGCGTCTTGTGTCTGAAGTTGCGTTTGTGGAAGGGCCTTTCCGTCTCTGCTCAGCTGTCTGATGTGTTAATATGTAAGTAATTGTCAATGTATTCAGGTGTTGTCTGTAATCCATATGCAAAAGTCTAACTGTTAAGTGTCCAGGAGGTATGAATGAGATGTGTTAATGTAATTGCAAGAGACCTCATTCCATTGTAAAGTGGGCACTAGCTGAAATGTATTTCTCTGGTATCATGAAATTTATATTTCATTAAAGCGGAGTTCCAGCCATTTACTCACCTGTCCAACGGTCCAGCGATGCGGCCGCCGGAAGCCTCGATCCTCTCCCTCGGCGCCGGCATCACTGCTGTGGGCACCCGGCTGTTACAGTTTGCGGCTTCACAGCCGGGTACCCACTGCGTATGCGCGAGTCGCGCTGCGCGCCGTGATTGGCCGGCAATCTTCTGGGACCTCTGACGTGTCCCAGAAGATTGCAGGGAGGGAGGGGGAGAGGAGAACTTCCGCTCAGGGCGCCGCAGCGCTCCGAGCGGAAGTGGGAGCGGGTACCTGTCAAAACTAGGTACCCGCTCCCCCCCCCAAAAAAATG
Source organism: Pelophylax lessonae (assembly GCF_965119305.1). Taxonomy (NCBI): domain Eukaryota; kingdom Metazoa; phylum Chordata; class Amphibia; order Anura; family Ranidae; genus Pelophylax; species Pelophylax lessonae. Next base: position 554,456,231 of record NC_138768.1, on the reverse strand, counting down.
ACATGCCAAATGTGGCATGTCGGGGGGTCAGGACTCCCTAAAGCGGAAGTTCCACTTTTGGGTGGAACTCCGCTTTAAGGCACATTGATACACTCTTTTAAACTTCATCCCTCTCTATTCTTCGAAATAACGATTGTATCGCACGGCTTGGGTAACACAGGAAAGTGCGTTCCTACAGCCTAGTAAAGTAGTGTAGTTACCTCCTATAGCCTAGTAAAGTAGTGTAGTTACCAATATTAGTATTGTAACTAGTAACGTTACTTAATTACCAAAAAAAGTAATGTAGTTACTGTAATCCGTTACTTTGTAACTCGTTACCCCCAACACTGATTATTTTTATCAGGGGTTCCCAAGACCTGAAAATTATTTAAAGAATTCCTTGTTGGTTAAAAAGTAAAAACAAAAACTGCTCAAACTGGATGTCAGTTATGCATTCAGAAAAGGAAACCAAAATTAACCTGGGGGCAGAGGCAGCAATATGTGATCTTTTTAGGGAGCGGTGAATACCTATTACAGGAATAAATAAAGAAGCTTAAGGGGAAGTATGTATGTTTGCAGCTGGAGATGACACAATCTATATAGTTCATCTTTAAACCAAGAACAGCTTTCTGTTTTAGCAGGTCTTGGTAATTAATGTGAATAAACGTCAGACAAAGGTACAAAATACACCTAATTCATAAAGAACGTCTAAAGCACTCACGTGGTTGGTCACACTTCTCTGCCGGTAGTCCATGTTCCAAAATGGCAAAAGGTAGCTCTAAACCTGGGGAGACTTGTTCCCCCCAGCATAATTAAAGTGACATTGTTGCCACAAAAGAAAAGAAAAAGCCCCATAATCTATCTCTGCAAAAAAAAAAAAAAAAAAAAAGTGGTCTTATTCTTACTTCTCTGCCACCTGTCTTCTAAATCAGTCTTTTTACCAGCTACAGTGGCTAAAGAATCTTCAGCATTCATAACAATTCTGGGTGTATTGGAAGCCTGAGAGTGAACATAGGAGTACAGGAGGTGAAGATGTAAGTAGTAGACCTCTTCATTTTCAGAGACCTTATTGAGTGGCCATAGTGTCATTTTAAAGTAAATCTTTGATTATCACAACAGTACTGAATCAGCTATAGCACCATAAAGCACACACCTTTAAATATCCTCTTCTGCATACCACATGACCCAAATACGAGGTGCTGCAATATGCATATTTCCCACATATTCCTAGTGGCCTGTAAATCTGGCCATCAAAATGATGTGCCAATAGAGACATGTTGGATACAGGGTAGTGAATGTGCCCGGGTTTGATTTTCAGGAGTCTGTCAAATCCTGAGTGAAGTCCAAAGATTGGACCCTATTGAAATCAATAAGGGGCAAATTGTGATAATTAGTTCTAGCCATTTCCTGGACCAATAGGCAAGTAATTGTCAAAAAAGGTCATGGGTCGCTGGACACTGCTATGGAGGAAATGTACTAATACAGAAAACGATTTAAATACCATACAGTAGGGAGAGGGTCATCTCTTTAACTGCAACTTTTAAAACACCAATCCTTTAAATGACATGCCTAGGAGATGTCTTTAAACTGTATGTGGTAATATGGAATGATATGATTTTTACGGACAGCATCATAGTTCCATAGTTGATAAGGTTGCATAAAGATATAATTCCATTCAGTGTATGTATGTTTTACTACCATTTTCCATATCCCTGTACATTGTATTTGCTAAGAAACCAATCTAAAAGTGTTTAGTTTATCCCCACTCCCCACTGGCACAATTGTGGAAGGGAGTTCAACATCCTTACTGCTCTAACAGTAGAGAACCCCTAATGCAGTTTGAGATTGAATGCTTTTTTGTCCAATTTCATTGTGTGACTGTCCGTGTCTTTTTTAGAGACTTTAGGTTAAATCGTTTCCTCAAAATACTGGAGTCCCCTTTTAAAGATTTGTATGTTGCGATCATATCCCCTCTTAAGGAATGACTCTCCAGGGAGAAGTATGTTAATGCTTGTAGTTGCTCCTAATAATATTGGTCCACCAGCCGACTTTATAGCTTTGTTGCCCTTCTATGGACTCTCTCCAGATTAAGCATATCCTTCACAAGGATTGGTGACCAGACTTGGACAGCATACACAAGATTTAGCCGAACCAGGGTTTTATAAATTGGTAAAATTATAGTCTTATCTCCTAAAGGGTAACTCCAGTCAAAAATGAAAATTTTCCTAATATAAGTATGTTAATTATCTTTATCTTTGACATTATTCATTTACTGGCTAGCTGATTTTGTAGCTTAAAAAGTCTTATCTAAGCTAGACAATTTGCTTCTTACTGTTCTTTACCGACAACGCTATCTCCCTTTATCTGAATTTGCTAATCTGTCTTTCACTTCCTGAAAAGGTTGTCTGTTTTCCTTAGACAGGCATGCCTAGACCTGCCCAGCCCCAACCCCATCCCTCCTATCCTTCACAGAACATGATCTCCTCCTTTCTTCGTAGCCTCGTTTAGGCTAGCAGCTTTTATTGAGAGGGAGAGGGCAGGCTTTGGAAGCTGGTATGTTATGCTCACTCTTCATGGTTCAAGCAGCATTTAACACACACACACACACACACACACAGTTTGTTAGAAACTGTGGGATAGATTATGCAACACGCTGAAGATTTTCCAGAGTGTAGAACCACGTGGTTGTTGCTGCATGACACTATGATGGCACTGATGAGCACTGATGGGCACTGTGTGCATGGTGTGCATGGTGTGGCACATGCCCAGCTACTGTGGACTAAAGACTTGCCCATCTACTGTGGACTAAAGCTGGGGAAGAAATGTCACATGACCGGTGCAATATATGAAAGAAATAAGATACAAAGGAACATTTTTAAAGTTTAGAAGGATACAGATCAATTTCTATTGCTCATTACATGTAAGTAAGGAGTTTAAGGCTCCATTTCCATTAGCTTTGATCCAACTTTACACTCTTTGGATCAAAGTCGCATCAAAGTAGTGCAGGCACCTTTTCAAAGTCACTGATTTTCAAAGTCGCTTAGAACAATGGAACAGGTGCCATTGAAATCAATGGGCTGTGACTTGTCATGCGAGTTTATGTGTCCAAAGTTGCATGACAAGTCACATTAGTGGAAACGTAGACTTAGTGTAGTTGCCTGTACTATTCTTTTAATGCATAGTGATAATTGTAGACTGTGAGCTGAGGCCCCAGAGCACTTTCAGCTACACTGACAGTCCCCCCCCCCCCCCCGTGTCTAGCTTCCATCCCCTGTGGTAGTCTTCATTCAAAAGTCCAGCACAGCTATACTGTATACGTTTATGCACTGCAATGCCAGCCCCCCCCCCCCCCCTCCTGTGTGAATGGGTCTTTTTTTATGTCTTAATTTTCTCATGAATTAGGATGTACAATGCATCCTTACTGATGAGAGAACACTGGACAGGAACCTATGATCAGCTCCTCCCATTCTGTATACGCCCACTGGCTACACAGGGACAGTGTCCCCTCCTGGAAGTGATATCACTAGCTTTTAGTAACCACACCCTCTTGCTGTTCTGGGACTCAGAAGGAAGAGGTATTGAAGTCATGTGACAGCACTGGATACTGTAAAATAAGGTAGAAAAACTGGGATTCTTTCATTTTGAGTCATAGGTGGTTGTAACCCCCCCCCCCCCCAAAAAAAAATAATGATGCTCCTGTTCCTTAATGTGCAAACTGTAGCATAGTGCTTTTGTTTTTTCAATTACCCATTTGTATCTCCTACGTTTGATCCTGCCTGGTCCTGACTTCCCCCCCTGAGAGGAGACTACATTTATCATGACTGTTGAGCTATGAGATCGTGGTCAGGATACGTGTCTCCGTCATCCGCTCTGTCCTGTGTCCTGCTCTCCCCTCCCCTCCCTGCCTGTCAGCTCTGTGTGTGTGTGCATGTGAGCTGCCCCTCCTTCCGCTATTAGTATTCATTTAAACATTAAAAAAAATGACTGCCAGCCCCTCTCTTGTATTCAGCTATAACACACTAAGTGTATGTGGAAAACGATGCTTCTAAATACCATTTTTGAAGATATCTGCAGGCCGGTCACGTGACTCCCGGCCCCTCTCCTCCCCCATCTAAGGGCTACAGCAGGAGGAGCCAAATAGCCAGCACAGCGGTCACATGACCTCCCGGCTGATATCAGTGGGAGATCTCGGCTTTTCCTGCTGTAGCCCTGGATCGGAGTAGAAGAGCGGCCAGGAGTTACGTGACTGGCCTGGAGATATCTGCAAAAATTGTATTTAGAAGCTTTGTTTTCCACATACACTTACACAGTGTGTTATAGCTGAGTACAAGAGAGGGGCTGGCAGCATATCGCAACCCAAGGTTACAAACACTTTAATGATTGCAGGGGATGATTTAAGTATTAGGCTTTGCTTCCACTTTAAGTAAATACCCTTCTGGTCTTGCTTGCTGCAGCTTGGCATTGCATGGGTAGCACCCTCTAGTGTGCTGCAGGAAAATTTATGTGGACTCATGCGCACCCTGTGAGTCTTAAATTGGGTCATGGGTTTACTTCAGGTCAGGGCTGGATGACTCATGCAGACAAGTCTCTGGTGCCTCCCCCTGGGTCTGGACATTTGGAGAAATTTCTAGAGGCTAGTGGGCAGAGGCCAGGAGGATTAATGTGCATACTTAGGGGAGCTTGATCAATCCCCAGGCGGTGGGACTTAAAGGGCGGTTGGGCCAGCCCATAAGTATGGATGAGTCATGTGTGCAGGGAATCAGGGGGAAGATGGAGATGGAGTGCTGAGGGGACTGTCGGTGGCCCTTGAGGCAAACACCCTAGTCTGGGGGGGGGGGGGTGCTCTGCCTCGGGCCGGAGCTTAGGTGCTGGTCTGGAAGGATCCTGAAAACAGGACCGGTTTGGAGGGAGTCTTCCCTGGGAGGCAGCGGGAGCAAGAAGGACAGTGTGAGTACTACAGCACAGTCAGGGACTTACAAGGGAAGAGACTGCCACATGTAGCAGGTCTCTTTTGAAGATAACGCTATGCTCAAATCTTCCCTAACCTTGCCCTGGGAGATCTCCAGAGTCAGTCAGGTATACTGGTGAAGAGTTAGTCGGATAGACTGGTGAAGAAGCAGCCAGGTTGGCTGGCATTTCCTGCAGTGGGTAGAGCTGGGATCAGTATCTACAAGGGCATTGGATGTACTCCAGGATGCAGTTTACAGTCCTAGTCCTTAAGGGGCTTTTGCATCTTTTTTCTTAGAGACTGTCAGTGTCGGGAAGTGAAGACACAAATCAGAGTTGTGCAGAGAGAAGGGGAGGAATAATTCGGAGTTGTACATAGGCAGGAAGTTGTGCATCCCATAATTCCTATTCCCCATCCAAGTTATTACCCCTAATAAAACATAAAAACAAATAAAAACAAAGCTCAAAGACTGTTCCTTGCCTCTGGATGAAAGCTGAAAATTGCTGCTTGCCTGGCTCTGTAGGAGTGGGGAACCCAGTCATCTGCAACCCCTGCAGGGGTAGTGCTACACATGCTATACTGTAGATGCGCGTCCTCTATTCTATGTAGGTCTTCTTGTAAAGTTGCTATATCATGTTGTGAAGTTATTGCCCTGCTTAGTTTTGTATCATCAGAAAACACTGAAATTGAACTATTCATTCCAACCTATATAGTTTATGAACAAGTTAAACAGAATTGCTTCCAAGGCAGAGCACTGGGGCACACCGCTAACAACTCTAGACCATTAAGAAAATATGCCATTCATCACCACCCTCTGGACAAACTCCGGTAACCAGTTTTCTATCCAGATATATACAATATCATCAAAACCAAATAAACCTAATTTGTAGGTTTATGAATATAAATGCAAAAATGGCATATAAATGCCGTAGGGAAATCTAGATACACCATGCCCACAGACCTTTCTTTATCCAAATTACGGCTTACCTCCTCATAAAATGTCAAAAAGTTGGTCTGGCATGGTTCTTCATAAAACCATGTTGGTTACTATTAATGATACTATTCAGCAACACCATATTCAGGCATCACATATTTTAAATGTGTAATTAATTTTTTTTTTACTTTTTCATTCAGCAAAATACCCCAATATGATTAATTTCCCCTTGAAAAAAAGGCCACCTGATATTTTTTCTACAGCGGTAATAAGCCTGAATTGACTGCTTGTACTAGCCACAACAGATCTAAAAAAAAAGTTTATGTATGGACTTTACATTTGTACTCTATTTTTTCACTTGTATTTATCATATACTGTTTCACCCACATTGTGTGTTTTTAAACGAAAACTATATTGTTTCTTCATTATTGAAGAAACAATATAGTTGCACTATGCATCATTTGTGATTTTATTGTAATCATATACATTTTTGCACAATTTTTTTATAGCACCATATGCCTCCTATCAGGATCGAGTGTGGGCTTCTTTGCTGTTGCTTTTAAAACCTGAACGTGGATTATACATTTTACAATAAAAAATAAAGCTAAAGCCTTCAAAGCTAAAGCCAGTGGCAAAACAGTTTAAAGCGGAGTTCCGGGCAGAAATTTTTTTTTTACCTAAAAATTACCCCCAGTAATGGCTAGTGCATTTAAACAATAGCACCTGAACTGTCCCCTGTTTCACTTACCTGTAAGAAGAAATACTTACCTTGAAAATGTCTTGTCCTGCGCTGCCATCTCAGGTGTGTGCAGCTGAAGCCGGAGCATCCCTCTTCGTGTCCTCTTCAGTGACGTCGGAGTCCCAGAATGCCCTGCTCTTCACTTCCGGGGCATGTGCGTCATCCCAGAAGCTGTTCAGCAGGGAATGACGCGCCTGCACTGGAATTGACGAGTGTCTCCGATGCAGGCGCATTGACTCCTTGGATCGATGACGCTCATCTCCCAGGAGTCAATGCAAGGAGGAAGTGACGTTGGGGGCCACGGCCACAGAGGGAGGAAGAGGAAGTATATTATCATTAAAAACAAGGTAAGTGAAACAAAAAAATGTTTAATTATCCAATTCTTTCAGGTTTTTTTAAAGCAAGCAGACGGTGCAAAGAAAATTTTAAGGGTGGAACTCCGCTTTAATACTATAGTCTGTGAGCTTCTTTTTTTGCAGCTTCACTTTTGTCTCAAAATGTAATTGTCAAAAGAGAGTGCACAAAAACACTTTAAAACCAAAACCCCACATTCCCGCTCCCACCACCGTATGCTCAATTATTCCCAAAATATTCAAAATAGAGACATCAGCTATGCGTTTGGTAAAAACTGGCTAGCTTCAGGATGGTATGCGAGCAATTGAATAAGCAGCAAATAGAAAACGACAAGGCAGGTTTTACCTTGCAATAAAAATTCAAAGGTATTTGAGAGACAATAGCCAAAAGTATTGTTCAGTTGCTAGACATTATGTTAACACCTTGGTTAGGCTTTAATATGAGGGAGAGATGACAGATTTATTTTGCAATAAACATTAAAGTATTTTATCTGAGACAATAGCCACAAATATTTTTGCGTCCCAGGGCCCCTATTCTGGTGCTCCAGCACTCAAAACTATTTGTGGCTATTATCTCTCTTAATTTCAAGATAAGCGCTGTCTCATCTCTCCTTCTTACATTGTGACCTAAAGAAGCTGCTTACATACTGTCCAGCCACTTTACAATATTTGTGGCTATTTTTTAAAGAAAATATACTCAAATTTCTGCTTCGTCCCTCCCTCTTACATTGCAGCACCACTGTACAATATGTGTGGCTATTTTACCAGTTTTACAAAGTGGCGTTATGGCTGTGCCAAATTCATAAATAATTACCTCCCGTTTGAAGATAATGAAACTGGAGGTATCTAAGGCCAACTCTAAGTTGACATACAGAGACAGGCAAAGGATAAAGAGTGTCCCTGCCCATGTTTGCTGGACCAGGACAATCATCATGGCATTTTACCCTCTTAACCACTTGAGGTGGCATCATGTAAGCCTCTGAAACCCCATGTGAGACTTCCCTGCATATCACTAAAGGTAGCAGATGTTGCTGCAAATGCAGCAGACCAATATTGTGAAGGGGAGAGGAGGGAGGTAGGGAAAGCAGTAAAGATAGTACTTAAAAAGATTGTTTGGGTCTTTGAATGGGGATCAGGGGTACATAAAAATATGTTGAGGGACTGGCACATAACAAAAGCCCTTATTATTGGCCTCCTAAAGCCCCTGGGTTTAAAGACCAGTAACTGCATTACTGGTTGTTGGTTACTACTTTAAAATTGCACATAGAACACTTTTAAAGTAGTTGGAAAAAGAGCCATGAGTAAATAGCTACCGCTGCCAAGGTAAAGACCTTATAACAGTTTCATCTAGTTACATTATCATGCATGAGTTGGGCCTTAAAGCAACTCTGTTACTAACTCAAGGAAATAATGCTGACAGCCTGCAAAAGAAAAGGAATACTCTCCTTTCTGACTAGCAAAGTGTGTTGAAACATTTTTCTGTCTTGCAGAGCACCACTGCTATCCCATACTTGTTTGATAGTGTGTCCCCACCACTGGCCACTATGGTTCTTCCTAACGATCCCCATGTTATAGCAGGACAAAATAGTTTCACAGAATTTGGTGGAAGTAAAACTCCATCATGGGACGCACTGTCTAACACACTCAAAAGTGTCTCCAAGGGAGCAAAGTTCTAGTACAACAACCACCTGAAGGCTTTGGATCCCATTTCTTCTTTTGCAGGCTACAGTCATTGCATTAGTGACATGATTGTGTGTGTTTCCATACCTGGGAACTTGCTGCATGTGACATGACAATGATGGAATTTTGTAAACATTGCTAAACGTTGCTACTTGCCAATGCGGGAAGCCAGTACCGGTGAGAAAGAAAACTGGGAGGAGGTACGGGTGTACTCTCTCCTTCACCAGCTCATCAGGCCCACATTTCACCTCTGCCTTTTATGCTGCTCCCACAATCTTGAGCATTTTATGTTCCTGCTAGCTTTAGCCACCGCTGGAAACAGAATACAGTCAGGGCCCCTTTCAGTGCTAATGAACATATCCTCTGCTTAATGGTAAAGGCTCGTGTCCATGTGAAAGGGCCTTTAGGTATGTAACTTACATTATAACAAATCTGGGGATTCTGTGACGAAGGTTCTCTTTCAGGCATTTCTGGTATAGGATAACATCTATCTCCCAAGTGTAAAAAGGGAGCAAGTGTGAATAAAACAGGGGGACTAACGAAAACCTGCTCACCCGGCGCTTATACAGTAAATTGTCTTAAATTACAAGATTAAAATAACATATATCACATAAAAGTGTAAGCTGCTGCTATAACACAAAATCAAATAAATACAGGTGCATACAGAGATTGTGATGATCAAACTCAGAAAACTAAAGACGCACTAACAGCGCTCAAACAAAGTGCAACCCTATAGCTGGGAATACAGTCAATAAGAAAGTTCATGCATGGTGCCCAAATGACCTCCAGAAATGGCAGTCCAAAGCAAGTAGGTATCCTTAGACGTTCACCACACAGGACCCTTCACCTCACCACGGTGCTCACCCCTAAGGTAATACACTCACCAGATATCATGTCATAGAAAGCCCAAACAACATGCCGTTCGCCAGCTGAGAATGGACCATCCGACCTCCACTGTAAAGGGAATCGACCTCCACCAGAAATGCTCCTGATTGGTCTCAGATAACCCCGTATTCATTTGGTGGGGTGATCTCAAATTAGGCCCAAACGGTCAAAGGCAGTACATGTGAAAATAATAAGGTCTCATAGAACAGTACTGTTTGGCCAAAACCTCTTTATTTCCCAAAATCAAACATTCTCCTGTAGCAATTGCACTTACACAAAATGGTAAAAGACAGGCTTTAAAAGCATAGTGAGGTGTAACCTGCGTGTTGCAGCCGGTCCCTGTGCTGGGTGTTCGCCGCTGGTACCTTAGCTGGAGCGAGCATCCGGGTCCGGCCTCTGACGCAGGCGTACCTTGTGACCACGCTCTGACGCGTTTCATCAGTGACTTCAACAGAGGGCGTGGCCACGCGGGAACGGTCACCGCTATTTAGCTGTGCTGAGATGTGGCTCCAAATTAAAGTCCCCTATTTGTGAATGGGTCTGAAGACTGGATCAGCTGTTCATGTCAACCAATCAGTTTCTAACATTCATTTTTAAAGCGGAGTTCCGCTCCCCCTCCAAAAATTAAAAGTCAGAAGCTACACATACCGGAGCTGCTGACTTTAATATTAGGACACTTACCTGTCCTGGAATTCAGCAATGTCGGCACCGCAGCTTATGTTTCCATTGGCTGTCAGGTGCTCTCGCCTCCCATTGCCGGTCAGGGAACCTGTCAGTGAAGCCTTGCGGTTTCACGGGCGGGTCCCTACTGCGCATGCGCGAAGCACGCTGCACATTCGGATTGGCTCGGCCATGGAGGGTAGGAGGAGGGGTCCTCACTTCGCCTTTCTCGGAAGTGGGGGAAGGGTACCTGTCAAAAACAGTACACGTTCCCCCTTCCCCCCTGAAAGGTGCCAAATGTGGCACTGGAGGGGGGGGGGGAGCAAATGAGCGGAAGTTCCACATTTGGGTGGAACTCCACTTTAAGTACAACTAAACCCCTTATCCTTTACAGCCAAGGAAGCTGCCATCTTAGCCTCTGTTTGATCTGCAGTTGCCATGGTGCTGCACATGGGATCAGTTATGTGACCAGCCGTTTGATGGCTTGGCATTTCGGTTGAGAGCACAAACAACTGTGACACGTATTATTCATGGCTTGCCTTAAATGTAACTGTTTTGGAAATCAGTAAAGCGGAGCTAAACTTACCGTTACTTCACCGGTACCTGTTCCTTGTTGTCATCTTTTTTTTATACCGGCCCTTAACTGTCTTCTTTGGCTGCTATAGAATGATGTCACTTCTGCACATGCGACAGTCTGTAAGATTCTGGTACCTTTGGTACCCTTATTGCCCATTTTCCTCTTCATATTGCGTCCCACCTTTTTAGTTAGGTGGAACGCATATACATTTAAGCCGGATGACATCATCGCTGAGCGCCGCTCTGAGCGGCTATTTCAATCGCCGGCTTTCTCTCTCACGTTGTTCGTTCAATGTTACCGCATGCTCACAAGCCTTGTCTTATGCTGCCGGAGCCTCCAGCTATTCTCTTTACCTGGAACAGACCGGAACCTCGCTACTGATCCCGTATCTCGCTACCGGATCACTCCCTCACTACCGGACCCCTCTACTTACTAACCTTACTAGTGATAAGTACCCCACAGGGGATTCCTCCATAACTAACTTACACTATCTACCTCTGCACATTAAGGACTGTTACTATCTATGCATACTAATTCTATCATCTGCACTGTTACATAGATTGCTAGCTCTTGAGTCTACTACCATCTATCCTTGCACTGGGTTAGTCTATCCTGTATATATCATCTGCTGTCCTCACCACCTGTTACCATACATGATCACTAACCTATCTGCATTCTACCTATTACCATCTACTACTCTCCTGAACATTACTATCAAGTGCTTATCATTGCTGTCACTGCTCACACCTGTCCCTTCAGCACATCACCTCCATACTGTCATATACATCCCATCACTCCAGGAACATCTTATTGAGTGTGTGTGTATATCTATATGCTGAAGCAGACAGGCCCACAGTGATGAGTCTGGAGAGTTGGATCTGGTATTTCAACACATCTCTACATGACTACTGAGTGGAGATTCTGCAGCTGCAAATCCAGCTTACTATAAAAACGCAGGAGCGTTACAGTCATCCCGGCACACAGGGATCATGACAGTGATGTAAGCTGAGCTGCGCATGCGCAGCCTCAGTTTACATGCCAGGGAATGCTGCAAATAGTTAGGTAGGTGTACAGTATTTTAGTGCAGAAGAGACATTGCATGCCTCTTCTGCAATCCATGGCCCTACTGACATTGTCCACTGCCCTACTGATACAATCCACTCCCCTACTCATACTGTCCACTGCCATACTGATACCGTCCACTTCCCTACTGACATCTTCCACTGCCCTACTGATACAATCCACTGCTCTATTGACACTGTCCGCTGCCCTACTGATACAGTCCACTGCCCTACTGACACCTTCTACTGCCCTACTAACACCTTCCACTGCCCTACTGTTATAATCCACTTCCCTATTGACACCGTCCACTGCCCTACTGATACCGTCCACTGCCCTACTGACACTGTCCACTGCCCTACTGACACCGTCCACTGCCCTACTGACAACGTCCACTGCCCTACTGACAACGTCCACTGCCCCACTGACACTGTCAACTGCCCCACTGACACTGTCAAATGCCCCACTGATATAATCCACTGCCCTCCTTACCCCTTCCACTACCCATATTGACACCATCCACTGCCCTACTGATATCGTCCACTGTCCTGATACCGTCCACTGCCCTACTGATGCAATCCACTACCTTACTGACACCTTCCACTGCCCTACTGATACTGCCCACTGATACCATCCACTGCCCCACTGACACTAAACTGCCCCGCTGATGTAATCCACTGCCCTACTTACACCTTCCACTGCCCTACTGATACCGTACACTGTCCTACTGATATCGTCCGCTGCCCTACTGATATCGTCCACTGCCTTTCTGACACCGTCCACTGCCCTACTGATAAAATGCACTGCTTTACTGATACCATCCACACACTGTTCACTGCCCTACTGACTGACACTGTCCACTTTTAAGGTAGGCTAGCTATATACACAGTGACATTTGATTTATTATATTTTTCTACGTTTTCCTTACTATTTAGTTAGTCCTTGCTAGTAATTTCTTAAAAAAAAAAAGAAGGGCACCGAGCCCCTGTGCTGTGATCTTTGATCTCTTTCATGTTGTTCAGGTAGATCTCTATCTCTCAAAGGTTGGCTATCATCGGGCACTAAAGCATCTCGTACAGGAATTCATGTAAGAAGCTGATTGATAAGAACGGTTCCGGTGTGATGCCTTTCTTCAGTAAAGTTACCATTAACCGTTTAATGCCTGGTCAGAAGTTTCTCTCTTAAGTTGTGTATTTTAAGGTGTACCCAAAGTAGGCTAGAGTAGATACAGTATACTTTAGTCCAGCATGTAGTTTGCTTTTTAGTGTAGGCCTTATTGCCATTGCTAGGGTTAACCGTATATGTATCATAGCTTTAAGTGTAACTAAACCCAAGAGCCTTCATTCACTATATCTGCTCTCCCACAGTACACAGAACATGGAAATGCAATTATTTTAGTAAATACAAACTGCTAAATATCTTTTCTCATCAGCAGTATATAGCAGTCTTGTGACTTCTATCAGTGCCTGGTTAAAGCTTGTAAGAGGAGTTTTCATACTGCACTGGCTGTCCGATCAGGATGCAGGACCCCTGACCCTCTGTCTGGACAGTGCTGATTGGCCCCGTGCTGATCACATGCACTCTCCTAAGAAAAAATAAACTCTGTAGCAATACACACCAAACTGAGCATGTGCAGCCTGACTCCAAAGGCTCTGTCTTATTCAGACAGGTTTTGGAGTCAGTGGAAGAAGAGGAGCATCTGTGCATACAGGATCAAACAGCCTTTTTACGCAATGCAGAGGATAAACCCCTTAGGATCCACAACGAATATAACAAGCATGCTTTACTGCATATGCAGACTGATTTTACTGTTGTGGGTTTAATAACACTTTAAAGGATAAGTTCACTTTTTAGCAAAAAATAATAAATGCACATTTTTTTGTAGGTAAATCCAGTAGCACAGCTGGAGTCTGCGGACCCGGAAGGAAGAACAGGCGAAGATAGACGCGGCCTACAGAGGGGACAACGTGGGCTTCGTTTGTAGGCAATTGTCAAATAATGGGCTAATATGCTTTGCATACTAGCCCATTATGCCTTTACTTTGCAGGTAAGAAAAAAAAAAGAGAAAGCAGACTTTTAAAGACTATGGGCAGACAGGTAAGTGTGTCTTATTGCAGTGGAGACATAGCAAGTCGCAATAAAGAGCTACCTCCTCACAATATTTACAACTTTATGTTTAGTTCCAGTTTAAAGTACAACTAAAGACAAGTTTTTTTTTGTTTTTAGTTTTGGATAGATGGCCCTGTCAGGTTTTTGTTTTGCTGTATGTCCCGTTAGGAGATTGGCTCTCTCTATTTGTCCTGTTTACGATTATCATTAAAAGTGAAAGAAAATCACACATTTTGGGTTGTCCCCAGAAAAGTAATAGAAGGGAAATCTTCCAATGGGGACACTAGTTCTGGTGACCTGGAGGACCCCAAAGGATTCTTTAACCACTTCCCCCTGGGTGGACATCATATGACGTCCTAAACTTTGCGGGGGTATACCGGGATGATGCCTCTAGCTAGAGGCATCATCCCGGTACCGTGGTTTAAAGCCGACGGTCGGCTTTCCGTCGGTACCGATCGATGCGGCTCGGGAGCCGCTCGATCGTTACCCGGGGGGGGGGGGCGGGAGGGGACGTCCCCCCCTCCCGCGGCTTTTACCAGGGCTCCCGTCCCACCGGGAGCCCCGAGCACCCAGCCGGCGCGTCCGCCGGCTGGATGGAGTCCCGATGAATGCCGGAAACGGCATTGATCGGGTCTCCGATGACGTAACCCAGAGGCGGCGTCCATGACGTCACTTCCGGGTTAGTTTGCTGCAAAACGGCGGCAAATTTGAAAAAACGGCTGTATGCAAAAATGCCGTTTTTGGCGTTTTGCATACAGGGAAGTGTAGTGGAGGGGTCTAGGGTCCCTAGGGTTTTAGACCCTCGATCCCTCCATAAAGTGTACCTGTCACCGCATATTGCTGTCACAAGGGATGTTTACATTGCTTGTGACAGCAATAAAAGTGATCAGATTTTTTTTTTTTTTTTTTAAAAACTGTAATAAAGTTAAAAAAATAAATGGGAAAAAAAAAAAAAAAACCTTAGTTACTTACCGGTGACGGTATTTCTAAGAGCCTTTCAGGATAGCACCTGGAGAGAGCACAGCTCCACCCAATTCACAGGAAACACTGCAAGATAAAAACTCCTCCTCCACCATGCCTCAGTCATTTAGAGTAACCTCCGACATGCTGGAAAAAATAGAACATAAACAACAACTACCGCAGGTTAAACATTTACAAAAGATTATAAACAAAAAAACCAGGGGGGGGTAGCTGCTGCTGTCCTGAAAGGCTCTTAGAAATACCGTCACCGGTAAGTAACTAAGGTTTTCTCAGGTCGCCTTTCAGGACAGCACCTGGAGAGGATAAGCGAGTAACTTACACTTAGGGTGGGACCACTGCCTGCAGAACCTTTCTGCTGAAGGCTTGATCCTGAGCTGACAACAAGTCCAACCTGTAGTATCTAAGGAAGGTTGAGAAACTGGACCAGGTAGCTGCCTTGCAGATCTGTTCAGGCGAAGCCCCGGCCCTTTCAGCCCATGAGGTTGCCACAGACCTTGTGGAATGTGCTAGAATGCCTTCTGGAGGTTCTTCACCTTGAGCTACACAAGCTTGCTCAATAGCCCCTCTGAGCCATCTGCCTAGAGTGCTCTTAGATGCCTTTTCTCCTATGCGAGATCCCGAGAAAACAACAAATAATGCATTTGATTTTTTTAAATTCTTTAGTTACGAGGAGGAACTGAAGCAAACATCTCCTCACATTCAATGTGTGAAAGGATTCCTCACGAGTATTCTTAGGAGTTGAGGAGAAGGTTGGTAACAATTTCTTGTGACCTTGAAAAGATGAAGCAATCTTTGGAAGAAATGCTGGGTCTGTACGCAGCACAACTCGATCTGAAAAAACTGTCAGAAAGGAGTCGGACACTGAAAGGGCCTGAATTTCACCAATTCTTCTGGCCGAGGTAATAGCTATCAGGAAGATAGTTTTCAAAACCAAATTCTTCAGAGAAGCCTCTCTAATTAAAGTCTCTTGGGACAATGTCCTTTCGAAAAAACTGAAAGAGCCGCCACTTGCGTTTTTAGAGTGCTGGCTGCCAGTCCTTTCTCCATTCCTTCATGGAGAAACTTCAGCACTGAAACTAACTTTTAATCTCAAAAGTTGTTGCTGGAACACCAGGAGTTATACTTTTACCAGACTTTCATATAAATGTCCCTGGTCACCTTCTTCCTACTGGAGAGAAGGGTAGAGATGACCTTTTCCGACAGGCCTCTGGCTCTTAGGAGGCCTTCCTCAGAAACCACACTGTCAGTTGTAGACGGTCAAACTCCGGATAAATCAGGTTCCCCTGTGTTAGTAGATCTCTCCTGGATAGGAGCTTCCAAGGAGGCCGTGAGGCCAGATTCACCAGGGGAGCAAACCAAGGCTTTTTTGGTCAAAAAGGTGTGATCAGGATTAAACTTGTCTTTTCCTCCCTGAAATTCTTGAGAACTAATGGGATTAGTTGAAACGGAGGAAATGCATAAGACAAAGGGAAGTCTCATGGATGAGCTAGAGCATCCAAGCCCCAGGCCTGATCTTCCCTGTGGAGGGAAAAGAATCTTTGGACCTTGGCGTTCTGTTGACAAACAAACAGATCTATCTGGGGAAGTCCCCAGGCTTCCACCATCTCCAAAAATACTTCCTGGTTCAGACTCCATTATGATTCCAGTACTTTTCTTCTGCTCAGTAAAACTGCCAGAAGATTTTGTGATCCCTTTAGGTGAACAGCTGTCAAGGAGGCAAGATTTTTCTCCGCCCAGGAGAGCTGGATTGCCAGATATGAAAAGCAGCCTGCTTCTTGTGCCTCCTTGTTTTGACACGTAAGCTACCACTGTCATGTTGCCCGAGAGAACTTGGACATGATGGCCCTTGACTGCCTGTTGAAAAGACCAAAGACCTAGGAAAATGGCTTTCAACTCCCGCTGTGTTGGATGACCTCCTGGCCTTGTTTTGGACCATGTCCTTTGCATTGTCCGACCATCTAAGTGGGCTCCCCAGCCCCAGGCACTGGAGTTCGTGGTCAGAAGTTTGTCCGGATGGAAGGACCACTGCAGACCGTTTTCCAGATTTCTGGAATTCCCCCACCACCACAGAGACCTTTTTGCTTTTGTGGAAATTTTGACAAATTTCTCCAGAGGGTCCAGATGTGACCATTTCTGCAAAATGTCTCTTTAGAGGAGGCGAGAATGTAGCCTTGCCCATTGTACAGCAGGGATAGCAGCTGTGAGCAAGCCCAGAACTGCCATGGCTGACCTGACTAACCTGATGATTGGTTTGCATCCGGGCCCCGGCATTCTGGGTCTTCACTATCTTCTCTTGTGGTAAGAAGACTTTTTTGGAGGACAGAATCTATCCTGTACCCGAGAAGTTTTATCTGTTAGGATGGAATTAAACTGGATTTCTCCACATTCCTGAGCCACCCCAGACCCCTGAGGTGGTCCTGAGTCTCCTGAAGGTGTCCCAACGTCTGGCTTTTGGATTCTGCAAATATTAGCAGATCATCTAGATATGGGACAATGGAAATACCCTTCAGCCTCAGAGACTCTAGGGCATCTGCCATCACTTTGGTGAACACCCTGGGAGAGGATGAAAGACCGAAGGGGAGGGCTCTGAACTGCAGGTGCCAGACCGATTCCCCCAGATTTACTGCCAGCCTCAGAAACTTCTGGTAGTCTCGATGTATTGGGATGTGTAAATAAGCAACCCTCAAATCCAGAGATGCCAAAAAGCAGTTTGGGAACAGCAGCTTGGTCCCCGAGTAGATGGTGTCCATCCTGAAATGTTTGTACCCGATAGATCTGTTTAGAATCTTCCGATTCAAGATCATCCGATACTTGCCTGAGGGTTTCCTTACCAGAAAAATGGGTGAATAAAAACCCACGGCCTTGTTACTCCTTGGGAACTTGAAAGAGTACTTCCTGTTGAATCAGCTCTTGCCACAGAGACATGATTGAGGAAGCTTCACCACACAAGGTGAACAAACAACTCTTGAGTCTGGTGCCTTAGACCACTCGGCCATGCTGACAAGACATTCCGGATACCTTGAAAGTAACAAAAAATCTGCTTGGAGGAGTCTCTAGGAACTCCAGCATGTATCCCTAAGCCACAACGTTCTTTACAAAAGGGGCTTGCGGACACTTCTCACCGTGGGAGGAACCCTAAAAGTCTTCCCCCCACTGGAAAGCAGCTGTCACTTGCTTTGGGTCTGCTTGTCAGGAGGTAAAGAGAATTCCACTTTTTCCCTTACCTTTCTGAGAGGCCCATCTGGGTCTCTGGTCCTGTTCACGCTTTTTGTTGGATTGCGGGATAGGACGAAATCCCTTGCTTGGGATTGATTTCTTTTTGGACGGAAAGGCTCTTTTTATCTGCCGTTCTGTCAAAGAATTGTTTTTAATTCAGGCCCAAAAGCAAGTCACCAGAAAAGGGCAAACCACAAAGTTTGGCCTTAAAGGCTGAAACTCCCGACCAATTTTTCAACCAACTGCCCTTCGGAGAGAGTTGACAAGGGCTGCCGCCTGGCAGACATTATGATCGTTTCAGCAGAAGCCTCAGCCATGTATTTACTGCTTTTAGGATCAGCAGGAAAGACTCCAGGAGATCTTTCCTTGATGCACCAGCCTCCATATGTCCCTTGAGCTGGTCGAGCCACCACTCTAGATTTCTGGCTACGACCGTGGAGGCCATGGCCGGCTTTAGGCTGGATGTAGTAGAATTCCAAGCCTTCTTAAGGAGAGAATCTGCCCTTTTATCCATGGCGTCTTTAATATCCCCATATCCTCAAATGCCATCCGTGCGACAAGACACCTGTGAGAAAACCGCCTCTGGGTTTTTGTGTTCCACAAATGTGTCTGATCCCCTTCAAAAGGGAAACCTCCTTTTTAGAGATTTTAGAAAAGAAAGAGACCCCTCTGGGTCCTTCAATTCATTTCCAAAGAACCCTGTAAGGACCCTATGGCCCGGAAAGACCCTTTCCATTATGGATAGCCATTTCAAACGTGGAATAAATCGCTCCCAGATCTTTAACAATTTATATCTAGAGGATTCAGCCACTCTGAACTTTGAGGAACAAGAGCACATTCGCCCTTTCATCCTTTGAAACACTTAATACAGTGATTAGAAGTGCACCGATTGTTTGGTAATCTGAGGATAGGGTGCCATAAATGGATAAATTCACTATTCAGCTGAACAGTCTCTTTATAATGACACACAGCTGTGAGCACACAAGGTGTTATCATGGTTGGGCCTTGAACTCATGCCTATGAGCATCGACCACACCCAAAGAAATTACTACTGCAAACTGCAGAGGGGTTTCACCAGGAATCTCTTAAGTGGGTTTTAAACACAAAGGACACTTCCTTCTTGGTGTTGGGGCTCTGGTTTTCACTGTGGCTTTAACCTAATAAACAGAGAAGCCACCATGAATCCCCATGAAGCATTTAAGAAAACCACCACTCTAGTGATTAACAAAGCAGTGACCCACTTTAAAAGTAACAAGATTCCCAGAAACACATATCCTGCAAGACCGAGAACCGTATACCCAGTAACTGCAGGGCAGGACTCCCAAGGAGGCAAAACAGAAAACCCAATAAAGCTCAATAGTAAGGGAAAGAGGCACCACTGTACCTCTCCTACCTGAGCCTGGCCGGTGCTGGCGGTGCCTGCTTCCACCGATGCTGCAATCCTTTCTTCCATGTCAGAAAAGGTGCAGCGTGCCGACAGATTCTCTCCGAATGTTTGTACATTCAAATGCTGCTTTCCCACGTCCCCCACTGTGGACCGGAAGCACCGACCTTCGACCTGCCTCCTGACCCCTGCGAATGCGGCCGGAGCTAGAGCCGTCACGCCCCCTCCGGAAGTCTCGTCCACCGGAACTGACGCCACGCGTCCCCGGGATCAGGGTCCGAAAAATGTGGGAAATTTAAACGAAAAAACGATTCCCCGCCTGCTGCCGGTTAAGCAGCCGAACCGCGGACCCCCGACACCCGGACAAGGATCTTCCGAAGGGTCTCTGCTCCCCTGAGCGAGAGAGGTCAGTGGCTCCGGAGCGTACCCCCTTTGTACTCAGGGAGGGGAGCTGGGATGGTCCTCGATATACATCAACAAAAATGGGCATCAAACTTTTCCTCTCCCCCTGGAGAGAG
Organism: Pelophylax lessonae; assembly: GCF_965119305.1. Lineage (NCBI taxonomy): Eukaryota > Metazoa > Chordata > Amphibia > Anura > Ranidae > Pelophylax > Pelophylax lessonae. The sequence continues at coordinate 554,436,209 of NC_138768.1, read as the reverse complement.
CGCAGCCCTTCCACCAAGCTCCTGCAATGCTTCCACCATGGAGGAGGAAACACAAATGACTGAGGCATGGTGGAAGAGGAGGAGTTTTTATCTTGCAGTGTTTCCTGTGAATTGGGTGGAGCTGCGCTTTCTCCAGGTGCTGTCCTGAACGGCGACCTGAGAAAATTTAGCCGCCCCGGTCACCGTTAGCTCGCGCACAAAAAAAAAAAACGTATACGGAAGTCGAGCCGCGAATGAAATCGCTGTTCAAACCACACATGTGAGGTATCGCCGCGATCGCCAGAGCGTGGGCAATAATTTAAAAAAAAAAAAAAAAAAAAAAAGAGCTACACTAACTCTAAACTGGTAACCGTTAAATAAATTTAAAGTGTCGCCTATTGAGATCTCTATTGAACGTAGTTTGTCGCCATCCCACGGGGGGGCGCAATTTTAAACCGTAACATGTTGGGTATCTATTTACTCGGCATGACATCATCTTTCACAATATACAAAAAAATGGGCTAACTTCACTGTTTAGTATTTTTTAAATGCAGTGAAATGTAATTTTTCCCAAAAAAATGGCGTTTTAAAGACCGCTGAGCAAATACCGTGTGACAATATATTGCAATGACCGCCATTTTATTCTCCAGAGTCTTTGCTAAAAAAATATATATAATGTTTGGGGGTTCTAAGTAGTTTTCTAGGAAAAAAATACTGATTTTAACTTGTAAACAAAAAGTGTCTGAAATAGGCCCGGTGGTGAAGTGGTTAAATTTACAGGGATTTCTTCTCACTTTCTGTTTTGTCTGTGGGACAAAAGTGAAGGCAAATCTCTCCAATGACAAAGCTGTCTTTTTTTAAATGGTGGAAAAAAAATTGTATTTAAATATGTTTGTGATTTTTAAAACTATTTTCATTCAATAGTTGACATTTATAAAGATACTTTGTATTTGCTTAACCACTTAAATACAGGGCACTTTCACCCCCATCCTGCCCAGGCCAATTTTTAGCTTTCAACGCTGTTGCACTTTGAATGACAATTGTGCGGTCATGCTGCAACACTGTACCTAAACAAAATTTGTACCATTTTTTTTTGAGATAGATAGTTTTCTTTTGCTGGTATTTGATATCACCACTGGATTTTTTTATGTTTTGCTACACAAATGAAAAAAGACAGAACATTTTGGAAAAAAAAAAAAAAAAAGTTTCTTTTAACAGAAACTCTTTGTTTCTGTTATAAAATTATGTAAATAAATATGTTTTCTTCTTGCCTGATGAGGCTGCACTGACAGGCACTGATGGGCACTAACAAGGTGGCACTGATATGTAGCACGGCTAGGGTGTAGACATGTGCAATTTGTTTCGGTCCAAATAATAACTGGGACAAATTTTTGGTTATTTGAAGATTCAGTGTTACTATTTGTATGAAATAGTAACAAATTTAGTTAAAAATCTATTAAAATGTATTTTGTTTATTTGTTTTCTAACGAATTCCAACTTTTCAGTAGAATTAGAATCCAGATCGATTGAAAAACAATCAACCGAACCATATTCTGTGCGAAGAAAAAAAAAAACTGGTTGTTAAAGCGGAGTTCCGGCCTCAAAAAATCTTTTGGGGTAAAAATACCCCCGGGACAGTCAGGGTTAGTGCATTTCAGCAATGATCGCCTCTGAACTGCCCCCGGGTTCACTTACCTTTTAAAAGAAATACTTACCTTAAAAAGGTCTTGTCCAGCGCTGGCATCTCAGGTGTGGGCAGCTGAAGCCAGAGCGTTCTCTTCGGTGACGTCGGAGTGCCAGAATGCCCTGCTCGTCACTTCCGGAGCAGGCGCATTATCCCTGCACAGCTTCTGGGCATGCCCAGAAGCTGTTTAGCAGGGAATGACGAGCAGGGCCCTTGCAGGTGCATTGACTCCTGGGAGCGATGACGTTCGGCTCCCAGGAGTGAATGCAAGCAGGAAGTCACAGCGCGGGCCGCAGCTGAAGAGGGAGGAAGAGGAGGGAAGAGGAGGGAAGGTAAGTATATTTTCTTCAAAATCAAGGTAAGTAAAGCACAAAAAAAAAAAAAAAAAAAAAAATCGTGATTATCCAATTCTTTTTCAGGTTACTTAGAGCAAGCGGATGTCAAATTTTCATTTTCAGGCTGGAACTCCATTTTAAGCAGCGGGCCAGGAAGCCGGCCGCCCACGTCCTTAACAACCATGAGTCATCATCTCTCAGCCTGCTTCCCCACTGACAGATGAATGTAAAGAATAGAATGCCGGCAATAGAGAAATGTTAAAAAAAGTGGCGTAGGGCCCCCCCAGTCCATACCAGGCACTTTGGGCCAAAATTAAAAGAGAAAACGGCATAGGGTCCCCCCAAAAAAACCATACCAGACCCTTATCTGAGCATGCAGACCTGCAGGTCAGGAAAGGGGGGGGGGGGAGCAAGGGCACCTCCTGAACCATACCAGGCCACATGCCCTCAACATGGAGGGGTGGGTGCTTTGGGGCAGGGGGCTCTGCGCCAAACCAGAACCATAGGGACGTCCCCATGCAGTGCCAAACGTGAGGGATGGGACAACAAAAAAGATCCCAAGGCTAAACACAAGAAGCCAACCAGGTAACAGGAGTTCAACAAAAAACAACTAGAGCCTGATGAAGGAAGGCAAAATAAGCATTAAGCGCATAAGTTGTCACAAGGCTTACCTTTGTCGGAGTCTGTAACGCAGAGATGTACGCTCACCCTTGCAGATATCCACAGTCCAGGGTGACCAGGTAAGAAAGCCACCTGGCCTGTGAATTTGTGCACGGGGGCTTGGCAGAGTAGGTGCTCCAATAGGCAGGACCGGCAGGAATGCAATGGAAAGGGAAGTCCAGGAATAACAGAAGTCACTGGAAGACAGGAGTCCGGATAAGGATCACAGGAACAACAAGGTAAGGATGGAAGCCGGAGTCAGTCTGGAACACACGCTTGGGAAGCAGGAACAATGTCTGTCAACAGGAACAAGGTCTGGAACATAGATCAGCAACACAGGAACAAGGAAGGATCAGCAATGAACTGACAATGCTCTCAGTGAGACAGTGTTTTATAGCTTGCTTAATTGAGCAATTAGCTTCAGGTGGACAATGATAGGCAAGAGCACACTCAGGTGAAGTCCAGCCCCCTAGTGCTGAAGGGAATACCAGATTAACAAGACTGGATCCATATGAGCTGAAGTGTGGCTCAGAGGCAGGTTAACAGGACAGAATGACAAAGCACACAGGTTCAAATCCCATGTCAGGCACTTAACGGCGACCACGCCTGAAAGCCATGGCGAGAACCGTGACAGTACCCCCCCTTCAAAGACACCCTCCAGACAGGAACAGGTTCTTTGCAGAGGTCTTTTTCAGGATAGGCATTTGCAGCTTTTAATACTTCCTCGAACAACTTCAGATCCTCCTTACGTACCACAGTGCCATTAGAAGCATAAGTGCAGTCAGGTGAAAGAACTTCATTGTCAGGGCAGGAAGTAATAAGGGTGCTTGCTAGAACAGGAGTTTCTTTAGAAAGAGATACAGATGTTACTGGAGCTGGAGGAGGGACTTCCACAGGGGTATTAGTTTCCACGATTGCCATAGTCTGGGTGCCCTTTTCAGACACAGAACGGGGACAGGGCTGGCAGCAACCTTGGCAGTTTCCAGGCTGTGTTTCTGGGAAGACAGGACGGATCTGCATGGTATCCACTGGGAGAGCCGTAGGCCTGGATGGACGAGTTGGACAAAATGTGATAAAATGTCCCCTCTCGCCACAATAGAAACAAAGGCCACAGTTTCTCCTACGGTCTCTTTCTTTGGAGGACAGCCTGGTGCGCACGGCGCCAATCTCCATGGGCTCCTCTTTAACCTCTGGAGGATCAAGGCATACTGGATTAGTGTCAGGGTGACAAGGCCGGCTGGTGCAGGCAGCCTTGTACTGTGACCAGGCAGAGTCATATTGGTATGGGTTTGCTTTTTCTCTAGGTACCCGAGGTCTGCGGGAACCAGGAGCAGGCTTGGGAGTAGCTTTCTGGGAGGTATGACACTGAGTCCATGGCAATTATAAATGACTCCCAATTGTCCAAGATAGGACTTTTATCCTGCAGCTTCTGGTATGCCCATGTCTTCATCCTTCCGGAAAGCAGATTAATAGCGGAATGAACCTTGATAAAGTCACTGTAATAGGTCCTGGGCTTAAGGACAAACAGGAGCTCACAATCCATCCGGAAGTTTGTAAATGAGGAATGGGAACCATCAAATCTGTCAGGTAACAGGACATAGGGTTCTGGATGTGCAGGTTCCAGGGCTGGGCGTACTGTGCCTTTAAGTATCAGCACCTCTTGCTGCAACTCTGATACAGTCTGGGCCAGGCTGGACACCTGCTGGGTGAGCTGCTTGCACATCTCTGCGGACTCCATATGGTCAGTTTATTATGTCACAAGGCTTACCTTTGTCGGAGTCTGTAACGCAGAGATGTATGCTCACCCTTGCAGATATCCACAGTCCAGGGTGACCAGGTAAGAAAGCCACCTGGCCTGTGAATTTGTGCACAGGGGCTTGGCAGAGTAGGTGCTCCAATAGGCAGGACTGGCAGGAATGCAATGGAAAGGGAAGTCCAGGAATAACAGAAGTCACTGGAAGACAGGAGTCCGGATAAGGATCACAGGAACAACAAGGTAAGGATGGAAGCCGGAGTCAGTCTGGAACACACGCTTGGGAAACAGGAACACAGGAACAATGTCTGTCAACAGGAACAAGGTCTGGCACATAGATCAGCAACACAGGAACAAGGAAGGATCAGCAATGAACTGACAATGCTCTCAGTGAGAGACAGTGTTTTATAGCTTGCTTAATTGAGCAATTAGCTTCAGGTGGACAATGATAGGCAAGAGCACACTCAGGTGAAGTCCAGCCCCCTAGTGCTGAAGGGAATACCAGATTAACAAGACTGGATCCATATGAGCTGAAGTGTGGCTCAGAGGCAGGTTAACAGGACAGAATGACAAAGCACACAGGTTCAAATCCCATGTCAGGCACTTAACGGCGACCACGCCTGACCGTCTGAAAGCCACGGCGAGAACCGTGACATAAGTAGAGTGCGCCGTTACAGGGAAAGGAGGAACCTGACACTTAGAATAGGCCTGAGTCACTGTCTGTCTGATCTATCTAGAAATGGTCGCAGAAGAAGCGGACAGCCCTTTTCTTGGCCCGTCAGTGATCACAAACAGTGAGTCTGACCTCTGAAAAAACTCCATGGCTGCCAGATACATCCGAATCACCCACACCACATCCAGGGCATGCAACGCAAATTCCTTGGGATGAGTGGGCCACAAAGAAAGCAACACAATGTCTTTATTCAAATGGAAGTCAGAGACCACCTTAGGTCGGAACGACGAGTGTGGACGAAGAACCCCCTTATCTTTGTGGACCACCAAGGAAGGTAAACGACAGGGTAACGCCGTTAATTCCAACGCCTTGCGCACAGAGGTGAAAGCCACCAAAAAAGCTACCTTCTGAGACAACGTAAGCAGGGGAATCTCCTGAATATATTTTTAAAGGGAGGCTTTTGAAGAACTGTGAGCGCCAAGTTCAAATGCCACGGCGGTAGAGGTGTCTAACCTCTTGAATAAAAGTACGCACCAATGAATGCCTGGCTAAGGGTCACTGAAAGAAGATCAACAAGGCAGACACCTGTCCCTTGATAGTACTAAAGGCCAACTTCTGCTCAACACCTTGTTGAAGGAACGTCAAAATCCGAGCAACTGAAAAATAATGAGGTTGAACAAAAATAGACTCACACCACGAAATGTACGCTTTCCACGTACAATTGTAAATCTTCCTAAAGGTAGACTTCCTAGCTTTCATCAGTATTGGAATCACCGACCCAGGCAAACTTCTATCCCTCAGCACCTGGCTTTCAACAGCCAGACCGTCAAAGGAGGGCTTGAAAGGTTTTGAACACTTGTCAGTGGACCCTGAGGGACAAAAAAACTTTTTGTGTTTCGAGATAGAAGGGCCGCATCTGCGACGAGAGTCTTTCCCCTTCCCAGACTGTGGAAGAAAGGTGTTCTTCCCCACGTGAGACTCTTAATGATGAGGTAGCTCTAAAGAAGAGGAATTCCTCGAAAAGCGTCAGCCCACGGGGTCTTCAGTGACTGTTATATCTATATGTGTTGATACATTGGATAGAACTTAGTGAGATCCGTGATACACATTTTACTGTTGCCTTTGTGAGTACTGTATTATACTTACTGTGTTTTTATACAATAAATTATTTGTCTCAGGATAATGCACTAGGTCTGTGTGCCCTCTGTGTGTTTTCTATAGTCTTAATGATGTCATCCAGGGAAGCCCCAAACATGCAATCGCCTTGAAAAGGCAAATCAGTCAGAACCTTTTTAGAAGTCTGCTCCACAGACCAACACTTAAGCCACAACACACGTCTATGCACCATAGATAGCTTAGAAATCAAGGGATCCCGTCCAGAGAGGCATCGCAGACAAATTGCAGCCCCTGAACCAACTGGTCTGCCAATCTTAACAAAGGCAGGGGGAATCTGCTCACCCCCCAGATCATGGCGCAAAAGTTTAGCCCACTCAGTTAGTGTATGCAACACCAGGGCAATGGCCAGGACCGGCCGGACACTGCTCTATCATGGTTACCTTGTTCAACCTGGAGACAGGAGGGTCCACCACTGGTGGGACAGTCAACTTCTTGAGGAGTGACTCTTTAAAGGGGTATCTCACTGCAAAGAGTTTAGGAACCACAAAGGGATGTTTTGGCAGCTCCCAATCTTTATAGACAAACTTTTCAAAATAGGAGGAATAAGGGAAAACCTTTGCCGTGCAAGACGGCTTGTGGGTGCCAAAAGGGATGGCCACCTCCGCAGCTGCTTCAGCTGCATCCTCCATCTTTAAAGTCTCTCACACGGATGTAATCAGTGCGTCAACCAGCACCTTCTCGTGCACAGCCACAGCTTTGGAGGAATCATCCTCACTATCTGAGAAATCAGGAAGCATGGCTACATACCCTGCAAGGTGGGCCTCGTCCATGGCAGCAGAGCCAGATTCAAGATCTGAAGAGACAGATGAGGCAGGGGAGAGCGGGGGTGCTTTCTACCAGCCCGTCACCCAAAGGCCACCCTCATCTGGGAAATTAAGGACTCCAGGACCACCGTCAATGCATCAATAAAAGGCTGGGACCCCCGAGAGACCTGCTGCCTCTGGGAGGGGGGTAAGGTGGGGAAACATGCTCCTGAGACTCCATGAGTTAAAGGGGAAACCCACCAGAAAAAGTGTCTAGCACCATTAGGGGACTGACCCACCGCAGGCACTGCACCCGTATCGCCACAGGGACACCCGAAAACAGAGCACCCCACAACCTGCAAGTCAACACCAGGGGAAGGGAGGAGCCCCCACAGCCATAATTGCTGCCCAGAGGCTCCAGTGTCATGGCCGCCACTCTCAATGCACACCGGACCCACCAAAAAGGTCCTCCGGTATAGAGAAAAACACAGGCCCCAAAGCAATGGCGCTGACCATGGCAAAATGACCACCACACGGGGCGCCCACGATGCTCCCAGGGGCCCAGGAGGGACCCCTTGAGCCCAGACCACATATACACAGCAGAAGGGGGACCCCGGAACAGGACCACAAAAGACTGTCAGCGCCCACCCTAGCAGGGAAGTCCGTCCCACCAGCGGCATGCCCACCAGCCCCCCCCCCCAGCAGTACAGTGCTGCACACCAGTCCCATCCACCTGTCCACCCACCGCGCTACCCCAGAGGAGGGGGGGGGGTGTGGGGGTACAAAGATGGCCCACAGGAACAACACACAACAGAAGGGGGCTTGTAAGGGGAACCTGCAGGTCTGACCGTCCCAGGGGGTGCCCATGTCCACCCCACATCGTATCCAGGGGGAGAGGGGGGACATCCTACTAAATATATCACAAAACCAGGCGGGCACCACTCCAGACAGAACCCCTCACCATTAAAATGGGGGGCTGTCGGCCAGGAGGAATGCTGCGACTCGGGCCCAGACCCGTCGAATGCGACCTTGCGAGGCCTTTAACTCGCAGGCCAGCCCCATCCAGTGGGGCTATGTCGCGACTAACGAAGCGTGGAGCTCTGGTCTGCGCGCACTCGCGGGCCAGACTGGGGGGACCACTGGATCTAGCTATACAGCCCGTCGCTCAGCCCAGCAGTTGATTGTAGATCTCACAGGGAAAAAAAAACAGGAGAAAAAAAGCCATTTGAAATGAATAAATTGCCAGAACCAAAGATCCTGGCAGGGAACTAGGTCCTTACTCCTGACTAGGCAGAAAATAACTGAAGGCCTATAGCAGAGAGGGAGATATAATAAACAATATTTTTTAGTTTCTGCTATATAACATTCCCCAAAAAAAATTATTTAAAAATCAAACTTTTTCATCCTTTTAGGCCAATTTGTATTCTGCTACATATTTTTGGTAAAAGAAATTTGCAATAAGTGTATTTTATCGGGGAAGATATAGGGGAAAGATTTATGTCATTTTTATTTATTTATTTTTTACTAGCAATGGCAGCGATTAGCGATTTTTAGCGGGACTGCGTCATTGCGGCGGACAGATCGGACTCCTAACTGACATTTTTGGGGGGACCAGTGACATTACTACAGTAAGCTGTATACAGTACATACATACGTATACAGTAATAGTAAGCTGTAGCGATTGCGGGTACCCGTTGAGAATCGCAGCTGCCGACCCCATGGATCGGCATCCTCACTGCCTAGTGGGGGGCGGAAGTGCGCCACCTGAGGTGCGCACTCTCTCCCCAGCACCACGCGACCGATGTAGGGCTACGTCGGTTCGCGCAGGAGAGCCAGCCTGCTGCAAAAAAAGTGCGGCGGGCGGTCAGGAAGCAGTTAAACAGATTAAAACTTGAAACTGACTGATTATTTCTCTAGAATTCTCTGCTCCAGTTTTGATAAAGTTCTCCTTGTTGCTACGTCAGCAAACTGTATAATATCTAGGTAGACTTTAGGCCCCTTTCACACTTGTGTGACTTGGGACTGCAAAGTCGCATTACAAGTCGTACTCCATGATTTATAATGAGTACTGTTCATATCTGTGCACTACTTTGGTCCGACTTTGATGCGTTTCGAGGTCCCTTACACAGGCATTGCTTCAAATCCAGTCACAATCCCGTCAAAAAGTCACGCGATTTCGACTGGACTTGAAGCGATGCCTGTGTAATCCTGAAGTCTATGGACCTCAAAACACATTAAAGTCGGACCAAAGTAGTGCAGGGACTACTTTGAAGTCGTTGCGACTTGAAGTCACACAGATATGAACGGTGCTCATTGGAAATCATGGATTACGACTTGTCATGCGACTTTGAGATTCGACTTGAAGTCGCACAAGTGTGACAGGGACCTAAACCACGTTGAACAATTACGTAAAACTGGTCAAAACCAGCTCATTGCGCTGCAGCCGATAGTAGAGCACTCAGCACAGCACTTTCAGTCAGCGCGGAGACTACGTCATTTTCACGACAGTACGTAAGTGACGGCTCTACCATGCGCAATCCCAGTACACCGGGTGTGGCGGTTTACTTGTAGTTCCCGCCCAGCACAGCCCGCCCCCTGCCTGTGAAAGCTGCCGCTAGGAATTGTGGGTGCGGCTGAGGCGGTAAAATGGAGGACCTAGCAAACGAAGGTAAGTAGGAGAAAGCTGTGTTGTGTTAGTTGTGAGGCGGCCAATGTTGGACGTGCCTGGTACAGAGCGGAGGTGTTGTGCCGCTCTATGGAGGCAGTGTGGCTGTAGCCGTACTCTTGTCTCGAGGCTGGGGGCGCGGCTCTGACGCTATCCTGGTTACTGCAGGCCTCTGCTCAGCCGGGCCCTGTGTGTGGGGACGGTGGCCGCTCTCTTCCACTCTAGTACTGTCCTATGGACTTGTGGAGGGGAAGTGCTCTCCTGGTGAGGTGTGGGGGGCCTTCCTACCATGGCTCACACACCTGCCACTGCAACTTCTCCCTCCACCTGGGGGAATGCCCATTCATGGCACTGAATGGCTTGGACATAGCAATGGAATATCGTGTGTAGCAATGTTTGCTGGCACTAGAAAAGGGTTACCAAGGCCTCTGTTTACATCTTATTGTCAATAAAAATGAATTAGTATGTGTCTGTATTGTCATCCTTCATGACTGAAGAGCTGAACCTATGGAGATAAAGGGCACATACACATACACGTGTGTTCACTGACTGCAGTAGCCAATGATATAGAACTATAGGGTGGATGTTAAGTACCATCTTAAAGTGGTTCTAAAGTTTTAGTGCTGGGTTCACACAAGTGCGATGCCAGACATCCCGTTGTGATTCGCACCGCATTATTGTGCAGATCACATATGATCTCAGTCATATGGACTGTATGGGTGAAATCGCATCATATTTGCACCAAAATGGTGCAGGGCACTTTTTTTTTATGTTGGAACTGGAATCAGATTGCGTGGGTGCGATCTGATTCCTGCATCGTTTCACAGTTCACACTGCGATCTGCGAACCAATCTGGGGGGCGTCATTAACTTTACATTGACACCCCCCCCCAGCGATTTGCAGAACCCTATGTGAACCACTGTACGATTCTGGTGTAATGCGGGAGCAGGCACTGATTTGCAGGGTTTCCCGCATCGCACCAGTGTGAACCGGTGTAACGTGAGAATTGCCTACCCCGTGAGAAAAACCTACCCTCGTCACTTCCTGCCAGGAACAGCTGAGCAGTGCGCATGCTCACAGCCCCGGATACCTAATGGAACAGCTGAGGAGCTGACTAGTGCGCATGCGCACTAGCATGAAAAGATCACGGTGTACCGTGAAAAAAACCTACCCACGCGGCGGTTACATAAAACAGCTGGGCTGCAATACGAGTCATCTCTGCTCCTGTCCCTGTCACTTCCCTGATCTGGGCTAGTAAATATAAAAGCGGCTCTCGGCTCCGTGATTTATGTTTTCATACACCCGCCGCCGCTTTTATATTTCCTTGCAGAGATCAGGGAAGTGACAGGGACAGGAGCGGAGATGACTCGTATTGCAGCACAGCTGTTTTAATGTAACCGCTGCATTACATACAGTGCCGTGCACCCGGAAGTGACGAGGGGTAGGTTTTTCTAACGGGTAGGTAATGCTTACGGAACACCGGCACTTTTTTTTTTTTTTTTTTTTCCACCGTAATGCATTTTCTGCATTAAACGGGATCTTTAGGCTGTACAAAAAAAAAATGTAAAGTCAGCAGTAGGGATAGACTGATTATTGGTGGGGCTGATTATTGGAGGTCGATATTCACTTTTTTTTTTTTTTTAAGTATTGGCCACAAACTTGCTGATATGACCAGTTTGTCTTTAAAGCGGTTGTAAACCCAAAAACACAAAAAAAAAAACCTGCAAGACAAAGGCATAATGAGCTAGTATGCATCGCATACTAGCTCATTATGTATTACTTACCTTAGAACGAAGCCCCGACACGGACCCCCGGACATCGCTGCGGGCGCTGCCATGATCCCTCGGTGTCTCTTCCAGGTTTGGCGGCTCCGGCGCTGTGATTGGCCGGAGCTGCGATGACGTCACTCCCGCGCGTGCGCGATTTTCCGGCAAGCTCCCGGCAAGGGAAGCTGAAGGTCCGCCGGACCTTCAGAGCGCATGCGCGCTCTCTTGAGCGGCTGCATGCACTGCAAATATCTCCTAAACCTTGCCGGTTTAGGAGATATTAATTGTACCTACAGGTAAGCCTTATTATAGGCCTACCTGTAGGTAAAAGTAAAAAAAAGCGGGATACTACCGCTTTAAGTGGTTGTACTGGTGTTCTCTAGTTTTTATGTTTTGTTGAGCCTGGGTATGCCCACACGGCTCTGTTTTGTATACTCTTTTTTTAAAAAAACTACAATAAACAGAATTTTCAAAAAAAAAATAAAAGTGGTTGTACTGGAGTGATTCCTGCAGCTACAGGCATCGCCCCGATACCGTTGTTCAGAGCTGACTGTCGGCTTTTTTGTAATGACAACTGATGCAGTAGCTCGATTGTCATTACAAGGAGCGGGAGGGGACATCACACCCTCCCGCCGCCTTCTGCGGCTTGCCCAGGTCTCCTGTTCCACTGGGAGACCTGAGCGACCAGCCAGCACTTCCGCTGGCTGGCCGAAGATGCAAACAAAGCCGCATTCACATCTGATCGGGTCTCTGATGAAAAAATCTGGAAGCCATTTCATGTTGTGGGTACTGGAGTCTTAAAGGCACCAGATTAAAAAAAAAAAAAAAGACCGCATTCAAAACAGCGAAAAACTTGGCGTTTTTAATGCTTTTAAGTGCAGAGGAGGGGTTTGGGGTCTTTTAGTACCTAGGGTACCTGTCACTGCCTAATACTGTCAGAAAGGATGTTTACATTCCTTGTGATAGCAATAAAAGTGATCAAAACATTTTTTTTTAAAAAGGACAACGTAAAAATAAAAACTTTAAATGTGCAGAACATCGGCACCTAATATCGGCCTGAAGGGTGGCCGGAAAATCGGTATCAGCCCTAAAAAAAACAATATTGGTCGATCCCTAGTCAGCAGCTACAAATCCTGTACCTGCTGACTTCTTTTAAAGAGGTTCTAAACCTTGTGAAAAAAAAAAACCTGTAAGACCGGCATAATGAACTAGTATGTATCGCATAATAGCTCATTATAAATACTTACCTTAGAATAAAGTTGTCTCAGTAGCGCCCGCACACTGCTGAGATGGCTGACATCTTCCCTGGTGTCTCTTCAGGGCTCGCGGGTTCCGGCGTTGTGAGTGGCCGGAGCCTCAATGACGTCACTCACTGGCATGAGCGCCGGAGCCGCCATATGCGCCACGGGTTCTGAAGGTTCTGGAACAGTAAGCTGGACCTTCTGAGCGCATGCTCCGATGATGTCATTGGCATCATGCACTCGGCATGTTTCCTAAACTGTGCAAGTTAGGAGATATTCACAGTACCTACAGGTACATGTGGTAACTACAGGCTTACGAAAAACCTTAGCTCAGATCGCATAAGCGGGTCCTTTTCAAACAGGTTCCTGCTCTCCCACAAAAATAAAAAAAAAAAATGTAGTCTGAAAAGGGGAACTTTCCTCTTTGGGTGAAGTTCTGTTTTAAAGTGAGAACTTCCAACGACTTGTTTTCCCTCTCTCAACGTTCAAGCCCTCTGCTGCCTGCAGCATCACGATCCCCTCTTCCTGCTCATAGGAGACACAGGTAGCTGTGGGGGGTCATCGGCTTCTGCAGCTGTCAGTCCAATTCCTATGAAAAGTGGGGGTGTGGCTTACTGGCACTATGTTTAGAGCTATTGAAGCACACAGCCCAGATCAGGGACATGCCTGCCCGCGTGCCCTATGACACACAGCTTGCCGAGAGGGTACCTGGAGGAGAGAAGTAGCAAGACAGCACCTATGAATCACTCTCAAAAGATGAGGTAAGGGACCACTCTGTGCAGTACCATTGCACAGAGCAGGTCATTATAATTTTTTTTTTTTTTTTTTAGCTCCCCAGAAAATGGCCTTTACAGAAAAAATGTAAAGTCAAGCTATTACCGGACACTCTTTCCATCCCTCTAGCCCCTGCTGTACTTACTTTTATGGCTGTTGAGCTGTCTGTTCCCAAGCAACCACTCCAGTGGCTGTGAAATCTACTTCTCTATGCAGGGCTTGTGGGATTAATCACCAAGATGATCGGTGACGGAGCTGACTAATCGGCATCACTTTGATCATCCTGGGTGCGCTGCACAGAGGAGAGGTAGAATAGTGGGGATTTCCAGTCACTGGACTGATAGTTTTGCATCCCTGGATGTAAGTGTGGCAGGAACAGGGTTTGTGGGCAGGGTGTACAATATTCGTTCACATTTACATTTATTTTCTGTAAAGGTAAACTAACGCTTTAACCACTTGCCTACTTGGCACTTTCACCCCCTTCCTACCCAGGCCAATTTTCAGCTTTCAGTGCTGTCATGCTTTTTTCTTTTAACTAAACTGTCAAACCATCAAATGGCTGGTGTCATAAATGATCACATGTGGCAACTGCAAATGAAACAGAAGCTAAGATGGCAGCTTCCTTGGCTATAAAGGATAGAAGGGTTTAGTTCAGCTTTAACCCCTTCCTGCCCTGTTCCAGGGAGGCCTTCTAGGGCAAGCGGTTGGCTGCTACAGTGCTCACACGATAGGGCGCTTGTCTCACTGGCTCCCGGTTATTAGCCAGATACTGGTTATTAGACTGATAACACAGTTTGCCGGATACTGGTTATTATGCTGGCGATACACTAGCCGAAAAATAGTTTCGAAAATCTGTCATTTGGTCTGTTGGTCGTTTTTCGTCCAGTTACTGGGAACAAATAGAAAATCGGTTTTAACTTTGCAGAGCCAAAAAATGGAAGGTACAGTTTGGAAAATTCTGTCGATTGAACGATAAATTTGAAAGGTTAACCACTTGCCGACTGCCTCCTGTACATTTACTGCGGCACGTACTACGTCGTTTGCCAAAGAGCATGTAGGGGGTGCCGGGGGCGAGCGCGCGCCCCCGCTTGTTCCCTGCCTAGCCAGCGCGTGTGACCGGCGGCTCTGATGGCCGCTGGCCACTCTCGATCTCCCACAGGAGAGGGAGAAAGACAGATGGCTGATGTAAACACAGCCATCTGTCATTCTCACTAAAGTAGGCACAGAGGCTATGCGATCCTGCTATGTAGGATCGCGTGTCTCTGTGGTTTCTTCACTAGCCACGCCCCTAACAGTTAGAATCACGCCCCTAGGGACACACTTAACCCCTTGATCAGCAATAAGTTAACCCCTTCCCTGCCAGTGTAATTTTTACAGTAACAGTGCATATTTATAGCACTGATTACTGTAATAATGTCACTGGTACCCCCCAAAGTGTCAAAAATGCCAGTCAGGGGTCCGATCTGTCCGCCGCAATGTCGCAGTCCTGCAAAAAAAAATCGCAGATCGCTGCCATTACTAGTTAAAAAAAAAAAGATAAAAATGACATAAATCTTTCTACTCCCCCTAGTATGTATGATGCATGCATATTCTTAGCCCCCAAGTGCATAACTTTACATTTATCAACATTAAACCTCATTTGCCACATAGTTGCCCAATAAAACAGTGCATTGAGGTCAGCTTGTAAGTTGGAGACATCCTGTAAAGAAGTTATTCCTCTGCAAAGCTTGGTGTCATCTGCAAAGACTGAAATGCTACTTTAATCCCAGACCCTATATCATTTATAAAGATATATATATATATATATTTTTTTTTTTCAGCAGCCCCTGGACTCCCCTCTGTTATCTTATCTGTCCATGTACACTTGAGTATTTTATAGTCGTTTAGTGGCACAAAATTGCGTTCAGGACAGAAGTTTATTGGAATTTGAAACGCCAAATGCTTGTAAACCGCATGCAAATGCATCTAAACTAGGGTTGCCACCTCATCCCTTTTAACCAGAACACATTAATTACACAGGTTCTGAGGCTGATATAATTCACATAAGGGCTCTTTCACACACTGAGTCCATTTCTTAGATGTCTTAACAGGAGGGAGTTGAAGAGGTGCGATCCCAGGTGGCTGAAATGCCCATGCTGCGAGCCTGTGCATGGCTAGGGGAGCACTGGATATACATTCCCGGACAGCGCAGCCCTGTCCATACTCGGAGTCTTTCTATTTACACTAGCCAAATGCCAGCAGGCGAGTGTAAATTTTGAGGGCTGGTAAGACTGTGGGTGACCTCACTGCTTCAGGCTACTAACCATTGTCGAGTGCTCCCTCCTATCCCCTGCAGCACTGCTGGCAGACACTTAAGTATGTGCATCTTTCTAAAGCTGGCCATAGGTGGATCAAAGTTCACCCGGTTTAGCGGGGACCGGGCGAATTTCGATCTATGTATGGCTACTGTGGTTGAACTGATCGTTTTTCTGTTCAACCGCCCTGTTGAAGGGGGTGGGGGTGAGAATTATTGATCAGTACCCCTACCCAGTCATTGATCTACAGTCCTGATCAGTGTATTCTGACAGAATACAATAGCTCAATGGGGAGGATTTCCCCATCCACATTAAATGTGTATATGGGGGAAGCAGATCACTAATTGAACAAAAAACCTGACTTCTCTATATCCAGCGTTTAAACAGGTTAGGGAGCATAGGTCTCAGGGAGGCAGTATTGTTGAGATTAGCTAGGGTTATCGTGGAATTCTATTTTACAGCCCAACTCTGGGAAAACAAAATAAAACCTTCCTTGCAGCGGGAATGTGCCTTCGCCTGCACTGCATAGGTTAACTGCTTGTTTCTGTCTAGGGGATGAGAAAAGCACCATAACTTGATCTTCTGTTCCTTTTGCAGATGTTGCCCCCCCCCCCCCCACTCTGGTAGTGGACTGTTCCTCCGCATCCTCATGTCCAAGGCAGGTCTATGGGCTCTGCATCAGTCTTGATGTCATCAGAGGACCTTAGACCACCGTAGTGTAGGGGAGAGGAGGCTGCAGGGACTGGTCTAACACAGCAGATGATCAGATATGTAAAGGTGCTTTACCCAGTTCCTGGAGTTCAGCTATAGATTTGAACCTCCTCCCCTCATTGACATCTCTCCTCTTTTGGATCCTAAGAGAACCCCACCGTGGCAGAACCAGTAGGAAGTGTCAATGTGACCCAAAGAAGCAGCAAAAATGATCCTCTTTGTGGTGTTTGTTGGACAATATCATATTCCCCACGACTCACTCTTCAGAGAACACAAATGTAAACAAGCCCTTAGAAGAATGATTTAACAGTAGACCAACTCAAAAACTAGTTTTTTCTGTTTGGCTTCACCTTCACAAATGCCATTTAACTAACTAAAAGTGGGCTTACCTCTGAATTCTGACCCCTGAAGTGAAACATCAAAAATGTACACAGTGCTTGTCTTTCTGTCCCAAACCTAATGGCACGCATCTTGTGTTGTCTGAATTTTAGGGAGGATTTGTTAAATTTGAAAGTGGACCTATACTTACTATCTAATGTTTGGCTGTCTTAAGCCAGCCACACATATATCGAAATTCGGATGGTTTTGCGGTGACTGGCCAAATTTCCATCCATGTATGGGCAAGCTGGTTGCACAGATGTTGATGGACTTGTGTACAACCAGCCTGTCAGATATTCCCTGTTTGATCAGCGCCACTGGCTTTTTGATGGGTGGGTGGGTGAGTTGAATTCCACCATCTGCCTTAAATGTGTTTAGCCTGCTGGTTTAACAAGAAAAACGAATTTATGGCCTGCTTAAAGTGATTGTATACTATCACCTCTAAAACAACCCATTCAGTTTAAAAATGAAATTAAAGGCAAAACATTTTTGTATAGATGCAAAAAAAAAAAACGTTCTAAAATACCTTTTTTTTTTTTTTTTTTTTTTTTTATGCAGTGCACCTGGAAAGTATTCGCATCGCTTCACTTTTTCCACATTTTGTTGTTACAGCCTTATTCCAAAATGGATTAAATTCAATATTTTCCTCAAAATTCTACAAACCATACCCCATAATGACAATGTGAAAGAAGTTTGTTTTGAAATCTTTGCAAATTTATTAAAAATAAAAACCAAAAAAAGTCACATGTTCAGCGGGGAAAATAATTATTTGATCCTCTGCAGATTTTGTAAGTTTGCCCACTTCCAAAGAAATGAATGGCCTATAATTTTTATCTTTGGTGTATTTTAAATGATAGAGACAGAATATCAACAAAAAATCTGTAAAAAAACACATAAAACAAATGCTATAAATTAAGTTGCATTTCAGTGAGTTAAATGAGTATTTGATCCCCAAGCAAAACTTGACTTAGTACTTGGTGGAGAAACCCTTGTTGGCAAGCGGAGGTAAGACGTTTCTTGTAGTTGGTGACCGGGTTTTCACACCTCTCAGGAGGGACTTTGGTCCACTCTTTACAGATCTTCTATGGTTTCTTCACTGTCTCTTGGCAACTCGAAATTTTCAGCTCCCTCCACAAATCTTCTATAGGATTAAGGTCTGGAGACTGGCTAGGCCACTCCATGACCTTAATGTGCTTCTCCTTGAGCCACTCCTTTGTTGCCATGGTGAAATGTTTTGGGTCATTGTCATGCTGAAAGACCTATCCACGACCCATCTTACGTGTTCTGGTTGAGGGAAGAAGGTTCTCATCCAAGATTTGACAATACGTGGCCCGTCCATTGGCCCCTCAATGCAGCAAAGTCGGCCTGTACATTTAGCAGAGAAACAGCCCGAAACCATCATGTTTCCACTTCCATGCTCGACAGTAGGGATGGTGTTCTTAGGGTCATAGTCAGATTTTTTTTCCCCTCTAAACGGGGTGAATTGAGTTGATGCCAAAGAGCTCAATTTTGATCTCATCTGACCACAGCACTTTCTCCCAATCCTTCTCTGAATCATTTTAGATGTTCATTGGCATGACTGTGCCTTCTTGAAGGGGGGGACTCGCCCTGTTTGGAGGAAGAAAAATGACTATGACCCTAAGAACACCATCCCTACAGTCGACCACAGAGGTGGAAACATTATGCTTTGAGGCTGTTTCTCTGCTAAAGGTACAGGCTGACTTTGCCGTATTGAGCCGATGGATGGGACCATGTATTGTAAAATCTTGGATGAAAACCTTCTTCCCTCAGCCAGAACATTGAAGGTGGGTTGTGGATGGGTCTTTAGGCATGACAATGACCCAAAACATACCACCAAGGCAACAAAGGAATGGCTCAAGAGGGAGCACATTAAGGTCCTGATGTGGCCTAGCCGGTCTCCAGACCTTAAAGTGGATGTAAACCAAATTCATGAAATTTTACCTACATCTATCTGTAGTGTTTACCCATCTATCTTCAGAGCCCTAAGTCCTGTGGCTTTCTCCTGCACTGTTCTTCTCTGATCAGCATGATAACTTGTGGCAAGTTCTCTGTCAACTGAGATAAAACCAGGCTGAAATTTGTGTTGGGGTGGGTGCTGTCTCCATGCCTGCTGTGGAGCAGATTGCACAGGGGTTCTGTACTTCTTTGGCTCTGTTTTAGGTCCGAATTCAGGCAAAAATTTCAGGCCTGATTCGTCCCTGAAACAGAGAACAGGGGACGCACCGGACCCCTGCTGTGAGCTGCATTCGGTATGAACCCAGTATAGAGTGAGTGTAAAGTCTTGTGTGTGATTTTTTTTTTTTTTCTCTAAATAACAAACATATTATACTTACCTGCTCTGTTTAGTGGTTTTGCACAGAGTAGCCCAGATCCTCCTCTTCTATGGTCCCTCTTCTGTGCTCCTGGCCCCTCCCTCCCTTCGAGTGCCGCCACAGCAAGCAGCTTACTATGGGGGCACCAGAGTCAAGTCACAGCTCCGCGTATCCATTCAGACAAGGAACCATGACCCAGCCTGCCCTCTCTCTCCTGATTGGCTGACAGACTTTGAGAGCAGCGGGAGCCAAATGCGCCATGCTGCTATCTTAGCCAATGAGGAGGAGAGTCCCAGGCAGCTGAGACACTCCTGCAACTTAGCTGGATAGAGATGCAACATTGCTGGATAGAGATGGGGCTCAGGTAAGTAATGGGGGGGGGGGGGCTGAGGGGAGCTGCTGCACATAGGTTTTTTCATCTTAACCACTTACCCACTGGGCACTTATACCTCCCTTCCAAACCAGACCAATTTTCAGCGTTCAGTTCTCTCATTTTGAATGACAATTACTCAGTCATGCAACAGTGTACCCATATTAAATTTCTGTCCTTTTCTCTTTCGTTCATTGATGGACACAGCTCCTGATTTTCTTAACCATTGTGTTATACTGCCCCCTACAGGAGTCGGACACTAGGCAGAAAATATCGGGCTATGCCTATGGGCAGTCCAAGGGGGTATACTCCCTCTCTCTGCTATAGGTACTCCACTTTTTTCTGCCTATTCAGAAGCAAGGACCTAGTTCCTTGCTGGGATCTCTGGTCCTGGCATTTTTTTTTTTTTTTTTTTTCTTTTTAGGTAGAATTTTTCTCCGTTCTTTTTTTTTTTTCCCCTGTGAGATCTACAATTAACTGCCAGACTGGGCAACGGGCTGGATAATCTAGATCCAGTGGTCACTCCAGTCTGGCCAGCGAGTGCGCGCAGACCTTAGCTCCTCGCTAGGTCGCCCACGACATAGCCCCACCGGGCGGCAGCTGGCCTGCAAGTTAAATGCCTCGCGAGGTCGCAGCGTTCCTCCTGGCCACCAGCCCCCCATTTCGATAGAGAGGGGGTTCTGTCTGGAGCAGTGCCTCCCCTGGTTCCTGGTATGGTAAGTGACTGTCCCTCCCCCTGGAGGGTTTTGGGGTGGAAGTGGGCCCCCTCATGATACTGTCGGACCCCTGGGTTCCCCTACTTCCCGTTAGGCACCCACCCACATCGGTCTGGTGGTCCCTGTGGGCCATATCTGCCCCTCCTTTACTGACGCTGGGGCTGTGGGGTGGCCTGGTCCACCGCCTGGGGTGGGGGGCAGGGTGCTGTGCTGGCGATGGGGGCGGGGAGGTGCGCTGCCGGCGACTGGGCGATCGGCTGTGGGGGGAGGGGCTGTACCTAGTGGGGTTCCTACCAGGGGCCCCCGTTCCTGCCTGTCCTGTTTTCTGAGGCCTTGGGATGCCTCGTGGAGCCGCCATTTTCTTGTAGCCTGTGTGCTTAATACACGACAGCCATGTTTGTGTAGTCTGGCCATTTTCGGTAGTTTGCCAATAAAAATAGAGGCGCCCATGACAGTGGAGACCTCTGGGTGGCGATTTCGGTGGGGGTAGCCCCTCCTCATCCTCTAGTGCTGACTCATGGATCTTTTTAGTTTCCTGATGTGCCGTTCGTGCAGTGCAAATTCTCCTGTGCGGGGTAGTGAGTCTGGAGGGGTCCTCTCCCTCTCTACTGAGGATCGATTGGTGCTCTGTGGCTGGCAACCAGGTGGGCTGCCAGAGTGGTGGGGGTTGTCCCTTAGCAGTGTTTTTACACTTTTTTTTTTTTTTTTTTTTTTGTGGGGTCCCCCTGGTGACTCGTGGAGTCTTTGGAGCACATCTCCCTTCCTGATCCCATCCGACCATCGATGCACTGACGGCATTTCTGAAGTCCTTGGTGTCCCGAGTGGAGTTGGCTTTTAGGCGACAGGCTTCCAAAAAGCGCACCCACCTTCCCCTGCCTTATCTGTCTCATTAGATCCTCAATCTGATTCGGCCGCCGTGGATGTGGGTCACCCTGCTGGGTCTGCAACCATGCGCCCAGAATCCTTAGTGAGGAGGATTCCTCCACTTCTGCAACCGCGTACAAAAAGGCGCTGGTGAACGCACTGATTGTAGATGTGCGTGAGATCTTAAAGATGACCGACGCAGCTGAAGCTGCAGCAGAGGTGCAGGTTCCCTTTGACATTCACAAGCCATTCAGAGCGGAAAAGGTGTTCCCTTTCCCCTCCTATTTTGACAGATATGTCACTAAATAGTGGGGACAACCAAAGCGTCTCCTTGGGGGCCCCTAAGCGATTTTTGCTAGGCGATACCCCTATGAGGAGTCCCTTCTTAAGAAGTGCACCCTCCGGTTTCTAGATTGAACAAGGCAACGAAATTTCGGTCGAAGAGTCCCCGGCCTTTAAGGACCCGGCTGACAGGAAGACGGAGGCTGTGGTCCGCAATATGTACACCCTGGCTGGTTCAGCCCTGAAGCGGATATTCACTTTTTTAGGCTTTTGCACCATGACCTTGAGGGGTAGTAGCTCCCCCTGCCTTTGCTGAGCTGGCGCACCAGCTGGTCCAGGGGCTGCAGTTTAACTTTGATATCTCTTTGGATGCAGCTCCCATAGTGACTCAGCTTTCTGTTTCAGCAGTGGTCCTTCGGGGTGTCTTTTGGCTCAAATGCTGGTCTGCGGACCAGACTTCTTCTAAAAAAGGCCTTGACTGATCTTCCCTTTCAAGGAGATCTCCTGTTTGGTGCTACCCTGGATGACATCATTAAAGGTCTCACAGGGACCTTTCTTCCGAAGGCTACTAAGGGAAAGGACCCTCGTAGTAGACGTTGGCCATCCTTCTTGGTAAAGCTGAGACTTTTTTCTTTTGGATTTAATCATTTTAAATTATAATGCACAATACTAGTAAACTTTTACTTTAGACTGCATTCACATTGATCCGACTTGGACCGTGACTTGTCAGCCTGACAAGTCGCGGTCCGTCACGCTCCAATTGTGTAGTACAGGAACGGTTCTAATAGGAGCGACACAAGTCGCTCCGACTTAGAAAAAGGGTCCTGTACTACTTCGGGGGTGACCTGGAGGCGACTTGCATAGACATTGATTTTATGAAGTCCGTGCAAGTCGCGCCGAAGACGCGCTGCACGTGACTTCACAGGTCGCCCCCTAAGTCGGAGCGACACAGTGTGAACCGGCACTAAATGTAATTGTAATGCCTTATATCACCTCTAGTCTATCGGCCTCCACCTTCTCTGGGTTCAGATGCTGATCTTCCCTGCACAGAGCCCTAAAGTGATTGTGAACATTGGATTTTCTTCTTTTTAACAACAATCTTGTCATACTTATCCTCTTTGTGTAATGATTTTTCACAGAGCAGCACTGATTCTCCTCTTCCCCCTCCCACGGCACTTCTAGCCCCTCCTGCCTTCAAAGTGCCCCTATAGGAAGCAGCAAAGTAGAATACTGTATAGTGTCCCTATAGCAAGGTAAAAAAAAACCTCTGCCTTTATAATCACTTGGTTCCTTCTCTTGCCCAGGACTACATTTCCCATGAGGCATTGCTCCTCACACATTCACAAGTTCTCTGCCATCTACATACATGTATGGACGGTGTACTGAGCTGTATGTGCGTTGCACTGTATTTTATGATATTTAAACAAATAATTTATTCTGTATGCAGGACAACTAATCGGCTGACCGATTAATCGATTACGAGACAACTATTTTCATAGTCGATTAGTTGTCGATTAGTTGTTTCAGCCCTACATGACACTCAAAATTGTGCTCAGGTGCAACCTGTTTCCACTAATCATCCTTGATGTTTCTACAACTTGATTGGAATCCACCTGTGGTAATGTCAGATGATTGCACAGGATTTGGAAAGGCGCACACATCGGTCTATATAAGGTCCCACAGGTAACAGTGCATGTCAGAGCACAAACCAAGCCATGAAGTCCAAGAAATTTTCTGTAGACATCTGAGACAGGATTGTATCGAGGCACAGATCTGGGGAAGGGTACAGAAAATTTACTGCAGCATTGAAGGTCCCAATGAGCACAGTGGCCTCTATCATCCGTAAATGGAAGAAGTTTAGAACCACCAGGACTCTTCCTATAGTGGGCTACCCGGCCAAACTGATTGATCGGGGGAGAAGGGCATTAGTCAGGGAGTTGACCAAGAACCCGATGATCACTCTAACAGAGCTCCAGCGTTTCTCTGTGGAGAGAGGAGAACCTTCCTGAAGAACAACCATCTCTGCAGCACTCCACCAAACAGGCCTGTATGGTAGAGAGGCCAGACGAAAGCCACTCTTTAGTAAAAGACACATGACAGCGCACCCGAAGTTTGACAAAAAGGTGCCTGAAGGACTCTGACCATGAGCTACATAATTCTATGGTCTGATGAAACCACGATTGAACTCTTTGGCCTGAATGGCAAGCGTCATGTTGAGGAAACCAGGCACCACTAATCACCTGGCCAATACCATCCCTACAGTGAAGCATGTTGGTGGCAGCATCATGCTGTGGGGATTTTTTTCAGGGGCAGGAACTGTGAGACTAGTCAGGATCAAGGGAAAGCATTTTGCAGCAACGTAAAAATACTCATAATGAAAACCTGCTCCAGAGTGCTCTGGACCAAAAACTGGGGCGAAGGTTCACCTTCCAACAGGACAACGACCCTAAGCACACAGCCAAGATAACAAAGGAGTGGCTATGGGACAACTCTGTGAATGTCCTTGAGTGGTCCAACTAGAGCCCAGACTTGAACCGAATTGAACAACTCTGGAGAGATCTGAAAATGGCTGTGCACCGACGCTCCCCATCCAATCTGATGGAGCTCGAGAGGCCCTGCAAAGAATGGGAGAAAACTGCCCAAAAACAGGTGTGCCAAGCTTGTAGCATAATACTCAAAAGACTTGAGGCTGTCATTCTGTGCCAAAGGTTTTTCAACAAACTATTGAGCAAAGGCTGTATATACTTATGTGTTGTGTTTTTTTTTTTTTTTTTTATCTTTTTAATTAATTTGCAAAGATTTCAAACAAACGTCTTTAATGTTGTCATTATGGGGTAATGTTTGTAAAACTTTGAAGAAAATAATGTATTCATTTATTTGGAAAAAGGCTGTAACCTAAAATGAGGAAAAATTGAAGCGCTGTAAATACTTTCTGGATGTGCACTGTTAGGCTCCATGTACACGGGACGTTGTAAATGGCCGTTTAGGAGCAGTTGGGCGTTCTTTTCAGAAGCCCCTGAACGCAGCTCCATGTTATCTTATCTGTCCATGTACACAGGGTCGTTTACAGTCATTTGCAGGCAGTTGCGTTCAGCGATGTTTTTTTAGAACGCAATTATTTGCGTTCGAACGTGTGTTTCCCGGCATTTCAAACACAAAAACGCGACCAAACGAGATGTGGCAGCTGCATTTGATTTATTTTCGGACCAGAAAATTAAAGCCTAATTCTTGCTTCCCACTGCCTTCAGTAGGGCTGCCTCCTGCAGCTCATTGCCCACTGGGGTTCTCTCCTGTACAGTAATCAATGTTGGGCTGATTTGTTGGTGTGACTGTAGCCTAAGCTGAATAAAATCTGACCATTGTAAGCAATTGTCATTGCTAAATGGTTTGTTTCAACCCTCTAAAGCATAGGTGTCCAACCTTTTGGCTTCTCTGGGCCACATTGAGTGTAGAGAAATCTCGGGCCGTATATAAAATATATACTTAAGTTAAGGTATATAAGTAATAAAACGCTCCCCTGCGCCCCCCCCCCCCCGCACTAATTTAACACAACCAGAGGATAATCCAATGAAATGGAATCAGTATACAGAGGATTACTTCTTCTGAGAGATATTAAAGGATCACTCTAACCACCATGATCACTTCAGTGATTTGAAGTGGTCCTGGTGGTAGGAGTCCGAAACACTGCACATGCTTGCCTTCCTCCTCTCCGAGGCAGCCTCTGCCTACCGTTAGTTGGAAGCCGCTGTGGTCCTGCCCCCGTCCAAACTTCCTTCCCAGCAAAAAAAAAAAAAAAATTGTCAGGGTAGTGGGCCGCATTGCCTTCGGTTCCGGGCCGCAGGTTGGACAAGCCTGCTCTAAAGCTTTATGCAAACTGCCACTTTTTTGCATTGCAGCTTTTCTAAACGCAGGAGAAGTTATCTAGGAAGTATAAAAAGTTTTTGCACCCTCAGAATTTTTTCCTGCCTTTAGATCTTACTGCCCTAAAACAGGTAAAGGGCTGGTTTACACTAGGAATTGCACCAACGCATTTTGTATTCCTGTGTGATTCACATGCAGTTCTGTGTGCGCCACACTTTTGGAATCTCACTGGAACCGCATCACTTTATACTTCTGTACCATGCGGACTAGTGTGGGCAGACATATTGCATTTCTGGTCTGTGTTTGAGGTGTCATTTATTTATTATTGACACCTGCTGCAGATGGCAAATGTAGTGCGTTTTTACTGGAAACATGCATGGAATGTGGATTTTCCTTACCATGTTCTGGCGTGAACTTGCCTTTTTAGATGCTTTTAATTACATTTACATGTGATAACATCTATTCAATATATAATACTTGAATATAATTTAGTTTTTTCTGTTTTTACTCTAAACAGCGCTAACCTATGTACTATATCCCATCTATTTGCAAATATTGCTAATACAAATAAAACGTATTTGAAAAATTATCCACAGTGAATACAAAATTACATTTTTCCAAAATCAAAGTGTCAACGTGCTGTGCAATACATTTTTAGTATTAGAATATTCCACAAAAAAGTGCAAAATTAGACTAGAAGTTCCACATTCATCAAAAAGTACCAGCGAGTTGTGCAGCTAAATTTTTGCGACCAAAATGTTCCACAGTTTTAGTGTCAAGAATGTTCCACCATAAATGCAATATCCAAATCCTCAAGGAAACATGCTGGTACAAGTGAAGTGCTATCCAACAATATTAAAGGGGCTTTAACAAAGTGCTTTAGTGCTCCATCACCTTTTTAAAATCTAGAAAACTCACCAGATCACCATGAGCACCCATTATAGATAAGTCATGGAAGGCATATTTGTAAGGAGTTTCCTTTTTATCTGTGGTGTTTTTTTTTTTTTTTTGTTTTTTTTTTTTTCAGTCTCCAACAGAGGATCTCATTCCTCCTAGGTTAGTATCCTTTTCACATGGGTTTATCCGATCTTGCATAAGAAAGGGGGGGTCGATACAGTGTAAAACCTTTTTATTTAGGCACAAACCCTTTTCCTCTTTCCACTCAAATTGTGTGGTGCTTCACCTCACACTGAGGAGTTTTCACTATAAGTACATAAAATCACTGCAGTGTTAATGCTGTTGTCTAAATGCCGAGTGTATAGTATGCATACTACAGTATCTCCTCTCTTGGTTCTCCCGGGTGTACCAAGGTCTACTTCCAGGTGTATGCTGCGTGATCGTTTCATTTCCAGGCCCTCCCTAATGCGTTTCGGCACATGGACATTATTAAGAGGCATGGCTGGGAGGTCCCCAACCACTATATTGGACACACAGCTCATACCTCGGGGCCAACCCAGCCACATGTGGTATTTTACCTCATTTTATTAGCTGTTATTTAACTCTCTGTGAATTGACCCCAATGTCTTCAAACATTGAAAGCATCAATGTGGCATCCAAGCAACTACTAACCTTTCCAATAATCCATGAAAGCGCTATACTGGACATATTTCTGTCATGACAGGTTTCAACTGTGCATCCATTCATGTTCCATACAGCTTCTAGTGTATGGAAACTTAGTTTGTTGGGACATGACCTGATGAATAGCCTTTTCATTAATGGTCTAATTACCTTTTTAGGGTCATTAAAATACACCTGTCATAAAACAAATGTAGTGCCATTGCTGGCCTCCATGTAAATATTTGTGTTCTCCTCAGGGCTTTTTTCGCTGGATGCTCCACCTTGCTGTTGGCAGCTACCCAGCAAATAAACCCGTTCACTTGGCTCCTTTATAAGCCCGAGGTCGTTGCAAGAGATGGAGAGTGATCTGGGATGGGTGATGATCTCCGCAGTTGTAAAAAAAAGAACTTGAAAGTGTTCAGCTTTTTTAGGGGTCGAGACTTCAGAATACAAAAAATCCAGGGACTCCTTCATATGTTTTTGTGTACCACGCTGTGTTGTAATGGCTTATTTGTTATTTAGCCCCGGTTCACACTTATGCGAGTGCGGGGTTCGCATGTAATGTCGGAGCGCACTGCTCCTTCATTACATGCGATCGGCTGTGCGGTGCGAGTTTAGCCATACACTTTGTATGGCTAAATTCGCACCGCACCCGCAGCAAACACGCACAGGGACCCTTTTTGGCAGCCGCATCAGGATCGGATCGCACAGCGGTTCACACTTGTGCGATCCGATCCTGTGCGAACTGCAAGATCGCACTGCGATATGCGATCAAACTGGGGGTGTCGTTAAGATTACATTGACACCCCCAGCGTATCGCATATGGCAGTGTGAACTGCCAGGGGTGCGTGTGCGATGCGGGAACAGGCTGCGGATTCACAGCCTTCCCGCATCGCATAAGTGTGAACCGGACCTAAATGGCCTTGCAAAGTCCCTCAACACTGCATGGTTTTTGGCAATATTATGCACTACAATGCACACCTGATGTACACTATAGTGCAGATGTGTTTAATTGTGAGTTAGTGGGCCATTTGGTAAGAATGGCAGCACACCAGAGTGTCCAATATACCATGTGTTCCTTTTTTTTTTAATTAGCCAAAAAGACTCCCATCGCACATGCAATACACAGTATTCGAATTAGGGCTGAAACCACTAATCTATTATGAAAATAGTTGTCAACTATTTTCATATTCGATTAGTTGGTCAGCCGATTAGTTGTCCTGCATACAGAATGCATTATTTGTTTACATATCAGAAAATACAGTGCAACGCATAGAAACATAGAAACCTAGAATGTGTCGGCAGATAAGAACCATTTGGCCCATCTAGTCTGCCCAATATATCTGAATCCTATGAATAGTCCCTGGCCCTATCTTATATGAAGGATAGCCTTATGCCTATCCCATGCATGCTTAAACTCCTTCACTGTATTTGCAGCTACCACTTCTGCAGGAAGGTTATTCCATGCATCCACTACTCTCTCAGTAAAGTAATACTTCCTCATATTACTTTTAAACCTTTGCCCCTCTAATTTAAAACTGTGTCCTCTTGTGGTAGTTTTTCTTCTTTTAAATATGCTCTCCTCCTTTACCGAGTTGATTCCCTTTATGTATTTAAAAGTTTCTATCATATCCCCTCTATCTCTTCTTTCTTCCAAGCTATACATGTTAAGGTCCTTTAACCTTTCCTGGTAAGTTTTTTCCTGCAATCCATGTACCAGTTTAGTAGCTCTTCTCTGGACTCTCTCTAGAGTATCTATATCCTTCTGGAGATATGGCCTCCAGTACTGCGCACAATACTCCAAGTGAGGTCTCACCAGTATTCTGTACAGCGGCATAAGCACTTCTCTCTTTCTACTGCTTATACCTCTCCATCAAAGCATTCTGCTGGCATTTCGTGCTGCTCTATTACATTGTCTTCCCACCTTTTAAGTCTTCTGAAATAATTACTCCTAAATCCCTTTCCTCAGATACTGAGGTCAGGACTGTGTCAAATATTCTATATTCTGCCCTTGGGTTTTTAAGCCCCAGGTGCATTATCTTGCACTTATCCACATAAAATTTCAGTTGCCAGAGTTCTGACCATTCTTCTAGTTTTCCTAAATCCTTTTCCATTTGGCGTTTCCCTCCATACAGAAAAAAATACAGCTCAGTACATTGTCCATACATGTATGTAGATGGCAGAGAACTTGTGAATGTGTGAGGAGCAATGCCTCATGGGAAATGTATTCCTGGGGATGAGAAGGAACCAAGTGATTCTAAAGGCAGTTTTGTTTTTTTTTGTTTTTTTTAACCTTGCAATAGGGACACTATATACAGTACCATACTTTGCTGCTTCTATATGGGCACTTTGAAGGCAGGAGGAGCCAGAAGTGGAGAATCAGTGCTGTTCTGTGCAAAACCATTACACAGAGCGGGTAAGTATGACAAGTTGACAAAAAAGGTTGGGAGGTGGAGGGACAAGGATTTCCCTCCGTGAATGGTTGCAATGAGGGGCTCACAGGGATATAGGTGCAGACAAAAAAGCTTTATTAGTGAAGATGTACACACATGAAAAATATATACACGTAATTCTATTCAGTAAAAGAGGTGTGGAAGCTCATCAGGTGAACTGATTGACTCCGTGGGCCCCTAGGGGGTCAGGATGCTACAGACAGCAATAAAACACATTGAGGTCCCCACCCACCCAGTCCCAGTAAGGCACTGTTGTTGACGGGCTTGGTGTGATTAGTCGAGGATGCACGACCTAGAAATCACTCTGAAAGCCCGAGCAACAGTGCTATGGCCAGGAAGGGGACTGTAGTAAGCCCTAGGAGAAAAAAGCACATAGGAATGCCCATAAAGTGTAGAGTGGCAACTGAAAAAATTGCTAAATATATATGACGTTGTGTCATGAAATGTCATCAGTGCATCACAAAATTAGGACAAAATAAAGCATCATTGTCTCATGTAGTAACAAACAACACGGGCCAACTCCCTATGATGTAAGTCTCATTTCCTGGCTCTGAGCCTCCAAGGGAACCTAGCCCCATGGGGCAGTGCACGGTATAGTAGTGCTTGGAGGGATCGTGGCTTAACCAGCCGTTTTGCTTAATCAGCAAATAACAATAAGGTAGGATGTGTTGGAGGGATCCGGGCTTTAACCAGCCAATTTGCTTAAACAGCAGTATGGGTGAATGTTTGTCTCCTGAAAGAGATCTCCCGTGTATGTAGAAGAAGGACTATGAATTAGTCCCAAATGGTGGCTGATCGCCAGAGATGCTTGCTTGCTGGCTGGCTGATCCAAAACGTGGCAGTACTGGGACGGCTCATAAGTATTAAGTCTGCATGAGAGAAGTCCCGGTCAGACCATTGGCTGGAGCTGCTAAAGGTATCGGGGATGAGGTGTAGCGACCATACTTAACTGGTGATCCAAGGTTGGATGTGTATAATAAGAAGTGTTGGTCTTACCAGATATCACCTGTTCTCATCCGAGATTACAAGGATGGAGATAGCGTGCTCCGCACTTAGGTCACAGTCAGGGGTGGCAAAAGCAGATGAAGGATTATTCGGCTGTCCGATGGATTTGTAACTACCAGTGGCGTTGTAGCCTTCACCGTCAAGGAAGCTGCAGGGGCAGACTCAGTTCCGTGTCCGGGTGCAATCCCGGTGCTGCTTCCGGGTCGTGGTGGATGTGTTCAGCCAGTCAAGTGCGATCTCCTACGGGGACGAAGGGTGGGCGGGGCGTCAACGTGTGATGTCGACGCGTTTCGCATGCTTACGCACGCTTCCTCAGGACGTCATCACGTTCTCCGGGGTTCGTTTATATAGGCTGTAACCATGGTGACAGCAATCAGCAATTAGATGTTCCCGGGAATGTTTAGACTGAGGCCATCTGGTGGTATAAATGTGGTACTTCCACCACATTACCACAACGGTACAATCTGGTATTTGTTCCCGATGTCGGTCAAATTTGACCATATAAAAGACCTGGCGGTGAAGGGTAATAAAAATCCAGTGCAGGGGAGGGGGGGGGGGGACAAGTCCATCTCACAAAACACAATGCCGGGGTCTATGTAGCTTATACTCTTGCTTAGCAATGACCAAGTTAATAAATAACCATTTAGTGTATAAAATAAGTAGATAAATAAACACTAAGGTAGATACACATTCCCACTTAGAATTGGCATAAGCTGGGGTACAACTCTAATTATTACCCTTCACCGCCAGGTCTTTTATATGGTCAAATTTGACCGACATCGGGAACAAATACCAGATTGTACCGTTGTGGTAATGTGGTGGAAGTACCACATTTATACCACCAGATGGCCTCAGTCTAAACATTCCTGGGAACATCTAATTGCTGATTGCTGTCACCATGGTTACAGCCTATATAAACGAACCCCGGAGAACGTGATGACATCCTGAGGAAGCGTGCGTAAGCACGCGAAACGCGTCGACATCACACGTTGACGCCCCGCCCACCCTTCGTCCCCGTAGGAGATCGCACTTGACTGGCTGAACACATCCACCACGACCCGGAAGCAGCACCGGGATTGCACCCGGACACGGAACTGAGTCTGCCCCTGCAGCTTCCTTGACGGTGAAGGCTACAACGCCACTGGTAGTTACAAATCCATCGGAAAGCCGAATAATCCTTCATCTGCTTTTGCCACCCCTGACTGTGACCTAAGTGCGGAGCACGCTATCTCCATCCTTGTAATCTCGGATGAGAACGGGTGATATCTGGTAAGACCAACACTTCTTATTATACACATCCAACCTTGGATCACCAGTTAAGTATGGTCGCTACACCTCATCCCCGATACCCTTAGCAGCTCCAGCCAATGGTCTGACCGGGACTTCTCTCATGCAGACTTAATACTTATGAGCCGTCCCAGTACTGCCACGTTTTGGATCAGCCAGCCAGCAAGCAAGCATCTCTGGCGATCAGCCACCATTTGGGACTAATTCATAGTCCTTCTTCTACATACACGGGAGATCTCTTTCAGGAGACAAACATTCACCCATACTGCTGTTTAAGCAAATTGGCTGGTTAAAGCCCGGATCCCTCCAACACATCCTACCTTATTGTTATTTGCTGATTAAGCAAAACGGCTGGTTAAGCCACGATCCCTCCAAGCACTACTATACCGTGCACTGCCCCATGGGGCTAGGTTCCCTTGGAGGCTCAGAGCCAGGAAATGAGACTTACATCATAGGGAGTTGGCCCGTGTTGTTTGTTACTACATGAGACAATGATGCTTTATTTTGTCCTATTTTTGTGATGCACTGATGACATTTCATGACACAACGTCATATATATTTAGCAATTTTTTCAGTTGCCACTCTACACTTTATGGGCATTCCTATGTGCTTTTTTCTCCTAGGGCTTACTACAGTCCCCTTCCTGGCCATAGCACTGTTGCTCGGGCTTTCAGAGTGATTTCTAGGTCGTGCATCCTCGACTAATCACACCAAGCCCGTCAACAACAGTGCCTTACTGGGACTGGGTGGGTGGTGACCTCAATGTGTTTTATTGCTGTCTGTAGCATCCTGACCCCCTAGGGGTCCACGGAGTCAATCAGTTCACCTGATGAGCTTCCACACCTCTTTTACTGAATAGAATTACGTGTATATATTTTTCATGTGTGTACATCTTCACCAATAAAGCTTTTTTGTCTGCACCTATATCCCTGTGAGCCCCTCATTGCAACCATTCATGGAGGGAAATCCTTGTCCCTCCACCTCCCAACCTTTTTTGTCCCCATATCTCAGGTTGCGCTGGGTTCCCGGTCCCAATTGACCGTGTGGTACGTGCCCTACTGGATTCTCGCCGACCCACCTAGTCTGGCTTGAGAATACCACCCTAGCTACTCAGTTTTTTATAATTATTTTTTCAAGTATGACAAGTTGTTTAAAAAAAAAAAAAAAAAATCCAACGTTTTCCAATTACTTAAGGGCTCTTGTGCAGTGAAGATCCGCATCTGAACGCAGAGAGGCTGGAGGTTAATAGACTAGAGGTGATATAAGGCATTACAATAACATTTAAAGTGAAAGTTCACCAGTATTGTGCATTTTATTTGAAATTATTATATCCATGAGAAAAAAATCTCAGCTTTTAGTACTACTTTAACCACTTGCTGACCTCGCACCGCAGATATACTGCGACAGGCTGGCTCGGCTGCACGAACCGCCGTAGCTGTACGGCGGTTCGCGGGAGTGCTTCTTGGGGCACGCGCCTACCCCCATTAGGCAGCAAGGATTGCCGCCGGGCACCCAAGAACGATGGTCTGCTGTTGTAAACACAGCAGACCATTGTTCTCTCTGGAATAAACACAGAGTGCCTGTGATCCCTAATTTAGGATTACAGGTCTCTGTTGATTCCACAAGTCCCTCCCCCATACAGTTAGAAAACACCCCCCTAGGCTCAAACTTAACTCTTTGATCGCCCCTGGGTTAACCCCTTCCCTGCCAGCGTCATTAGTACAGTAACAGTTCATATTTTTAGCACTGATTACTATAGTAATGTCACTGGTCCCTCCAAAAGTGTCATGTCAGGGGTTCAATCTGTCCGCCCCAATGTCGCAGTCCCGCTAAAAATCACAGATCGCCGCCGTTACTAGTAAAAAAATTTAAAAAAATAAAAATGACAAATCTTTTCCCTAGTTTGTAGACGTCATAACTTTTGCCCAAACCAATCAAAATTCACTTATTGGGATTTTTTTTTGCCAAAAATATGTAGCAGAATAAAATTGGCCTAAACGGATGAAAAAATGTTGATTTTTTTTTTTCTTATTTATTTTTTCTCCCGAATTCACATTTTTTTTTTTTTCTCTTGCGTCCTCCGACAGTCGCCGCCTCTTCTAAGTCATCACAATGGGGTATTGTCCACCTGTCCGTAGGACCAGCTAGGCATATAGACTTAGTCAAAAGACAAAAAGCATTAGCATAAACACACCCACAGGGGTTGTCCCATCTGGCCAATACCCCCCCTGCATCACCACTCCCAACCCAGTTTTAATCTGCCTAGCATCAGGACTAGTTAGGCTCTCCTTGTGCTGGGGCTTTAGTCTCAGCCTTCCTGATCTTTTATTTGATTTTCTTTGAAAATGTCAGTTTTTTTCTCTCACTTTACTAGCTGTTTATTTTGTCAGCTTTAGTGTTAGTTTAGTCTTCGGATGAAGATGGATCATGCGGTGCTGGGATTCGGACTGGCCGCCCTGGTTCTCCAGGGCACTGAGGGTCAGATGGACCCCCAGCCCGCCATCGAGCGTTCAGCTATGGTTCGCCCTGGCACTAAGAACGACCCATCCCTGTTCGATGCAGGGATGCAGCCGTGAGGTGGCTACCTCACAGGACTCGTCTGCGGTACTGCAGCGTCATGTCCCTGGCTCATGGCACTCCCTGTCAGATGAGGACAGAGGTTTATCCGTGCATAGAGGCTTCCCCACGCCATCGGGTACAGGTAAGTACTTTTCTGTGTGGGGCCTCTGTCTGGGGTGGCAGTCTGTGTTGCTGTGTGTCCCCATGTCTGTGCCTGTGTGACTGCCTGTGCGATCCCTGCGGGGTTCGTTTTTTGTACAGATATGTCTGATTGCTGGGGGTCCCTTTCCCTGTGTCACCTTAGGTGCATGCTTGGGGGTACAGCCGTGTCTGGTGCAGCGACCGCTGCGGGCGAAAATTCGCGCGGTCCACCATGTTTTTTTGCTATGCACACTGTGTGGCCCCTCGGGGGCGAGTATAACGCTCGTTTTTGGCGCCATCCACCGCCATTTTAGGGGCGGGAGAACGATCGGTTCGGCCGCATGTCGGCGGCCATTTTAGTGAAGCCTCTGATGCTTCCCTATGGGGCAGCCATTTTCCCTGAGGTCTGGCTTATAGCCAGCCCCTCCCAACAGCATTTCCTTTTTTTCTCTGCGACAGCACAGGCACAGGTAGCAACGATCTGCGGGCTCTGCAGTGTATCCCTCTGTCTTCTTCTGCATACTGCTTCTGGCTCAGTTTTTCTTTCTCCTTTGGGGGTCTTCATTGCTCTAACAGTAGCGGTGGGCTGCGCACTCCGCAGCGATATTTAAGGGGACAGTACACTGATTTTTTGCACTGTAATTTTTTACTGTATTGAGCCAGGGATTCTCAGGAAAACAAGTTTCCTCCAGCTTTGGTGGGGGGCCCCAGTTCTCCTGTGGCCCCGCTGCGACCTGATCTGGCTGCTGTAGTTGCGACTTTAGAGGCAAATGTGGAAATGCTGATGTCTGAACGGGCTGCGAGAAAACGGCCCAGGCTGTCTCTCTCTTCTGATTCAGATGGGGATATGGCTGATGCTGCTGCTGCGAGCGTGCCCTTTTCAGGGTCCCGCTCATCCCTGGACCCCCCGGGGTCTGAGGGGGAGGCTGACATTGAGGGTGTTGACACATCCTCCCTAGGGTCCCCTGATGAACGGGCGACCATGGATGAGTTAATTGTTTTCTGTAACGGAAACTTTGCATTTAGAGGGTGAGCCCGATCCTCCGGGCATTGTGTCCTTTTTTGGGACGTGCAGAACCCGCAAGTCTGTGCAGGTTTTTCCCTGCCCAGCTGCTTTTCATTACACTGTTAATGAAATGTGGCGCACGTTAAAACGTCCGTTTCGTGGTGCCTAGTCGGTTCAAATTGCTTTATCCTTTTGCGCCGGCTACGGACTCGCGTTGGTGTGTGCCTCCACAGGTAGATCACACTGTGGCCGTGCTGAACAAGGCTACCTTAGTTCCTATTGAGGATACTCCGGTTTTCCGGGATCTCACGGACCGGCAGTTGGAGTCTCTAGCCCGCCATTCCTATACGGTGGCGGGTTCGTTGCTCAAACCTGTTTTCGCTTCCGTTATGGTGGCTCAGGCGGTAGCTGATTGGATCTAGGTGCGTCGTAGCTACCTGGTGTCTGATGATGTGCCGCATGCCCGACTGGAAATGGTGGATCAGGTCCACCAAGGAGTCATGTGTCTGTGTGATGCAGCCTTAAATGAGGCCCCCTTGGTGGCTCGCCTCTCGAGTGTCGCGGTGCTTCACCAGCGACTGATATGGCTGAAGAGCTGGTCGGCCGACCAGTCCTCACGGTGAACTGTTGCTGATTTTCCCTATGTTGACTCTCGTCTTTTTGGCGAGGCGTTGGATACCCTGGTAAAAGGCGCCACGGGGGGCAAGAGCACTATACTGCCCCAGAACCCGAAGAACAAGTCCTTCCGAGACAAGCGGGTTTCTGCGCCTAGGTCTAATCAGGGGTCCTTTCGTGCCTTTCGGAACCAATCCATGGGCAAGCTTTTCAAGGCCCAGGGCAACCAGAGGAAGCCCTGGGCGGGTAAGCAGAAAGCCGGCAATGCCGGCTCGGCGGGACACTCCGCCTCTGCCTGAATGGGCGCCCTCACCCGTTTCTGGGGTGGGGGGACGTTTGCGCGGTTTCCTCCAAACCTTGCCTGCTCCGGATATCGGACAGGTGGGTCCAGGAAATCGTTCGATCAGGATGCAAGATCGAATTCCTTTCAAGGCCGGCAGACAGATTCTTTCCCTCCAATCTACATCTGCTTCCGGGGCGTCTGCAGGAGTTGCATCGGGCGGTGCAGGACCTGCTGGCTCAGGGAGTGGTTGTCCCGGTGCCTCATCAGGACAGGTTTCGGGGTTTTTATTCGAATCTGTTCACTGTGCCCAGGAAAGTAGGCAAGGTGCGTCCTATTCTGGACCTGAAAGCACTGAACCCATTCGTGCGAGTTTGAAGGTTTCGAATGGAGTCTCTCCGTTCGGTTGAGGCCGGGAGAATTCCTGGCTTCGATAGTTCTTAAGGATGCGTACCTGCACGTCCCCATTTTCGAGGGTCATCAGCGGTACCTTGGGTTTGCTATTGCAAAGGACCACTACCAGTTTGTGGCGTTACCTTTCGGTCTCGCTTCGGCACAAAGGGTGTTTACCAAGGTGTTGGTCCGGTCCTGGGCCTGCTACGGGCCCAGGGCATTGCGGTCCTGGGGTACCTGGACGATCTGCTTCTGAGATCAAGAGCCAGCCAGGACCTTGTGCGCGATCTGTCCATCACGGTACAGACGCTCCGGGAGTTCGGGAGATACATTCCGGGTGTGAAAAATTGGCAGGCCGACTATCTGAGCCGCCAGACCCTGGACCAGGGGGAATGGTCCCTTCACCCGGAGGTCTTTCAGATGCTGTGTGCGAATTGGGGATCCCCAGATGTGGATCTGTTCGCATCCCGGCTACACCGAAAGGTGGAAAGCTTCGTGGCAAGACCGCGCGATCCGTTGGCGGACGCCTCGGATGCGTTGGTGGCCCCTTGGCATCAGTATCGTCTGCTGTGCGCCTTTCCTCTGATTCAGTTGCTATCCAGATTCCTTCGCAGATTGGCCTCGGAACCGCACATGGAGATTCTGGTGGCACCGGACTGGTCTCGCCGGTCCTGGTACGCCGACATTGTTCGCCTGGCAGTGGCACCTTTGTGGCGCCTGCCTCTGCGGGAAGATCTCCTGTCTCAAGGTCCGATCTTCCATCCTGCTTTACAGTCGCTGGCTTTAAAGGCCTGGCTGTTGAGACCCAGGTCTTGAAGGACAAGGGTCTATCCTCTGAGGTTATTCCTACCTTGATCAAGGCTAGGAAATCTTCCTCTGGTAAGATCTATTACCGTACCTGGAAGGCCTACTTCACCTGGTGTGAGTCCAGGGGGTTTTCCCCTCGTTCTTACTCTGGGTCGAGAATCTTGGCTTTCCTCCAGTCTGGAGTGGATCAGCGCCTGGCGCTGGCCACAATAAAGGGCCAGGTGTCAGCACTGGTGGTCCTTTTCCAACGCCCTGTGGCGTCTCGTTCCTTGGTGCGCACATTCATTCAAGGTGTGCGACATTTGGCTCCTCCCAGGAAGGAGCCTTTACCTCCATGGGGCCTGAACTTGGTCCTGTCCGCGTTGCAGCGTGCTCCCTTTGAATATATCAGGGAGATGTCGTTGCCTCTGCTGTCGAAGAAAGTTGCTTTTCTTGTGGCGATCACTTCGGCTCGCAGAGTGTCGGAGCTGGCGGCGTTGTCTTGCCGCTCCCCTTACTTGATAATTCACAGGGATAAGGTGGTTTTGCAAACACTCCCATCCTTCCTTCTCAAGGTGCTCTCGGATTATCACCTTAATGAGGACACTGTCCTGCCTTCGCTTTGTTCGAAGACAATACATCCAAAGGAGATTGCCTTGCATTCCTTGGATGTTGTCAGGGCGATCAGGGTTTCCCTGTCGTCTACGGAGTCTTTTCGGAAGACGGATTCCCTCTTTGTCCTTCCTGAGGGACCTCGGAAGGGCATGGCTGCGTCCGCAGCGACTATTGCCAAGTGGATCAGACAGACCATTGAACAGGCTTACGCCTTGACGGAACGGGTTCCGCCCTTCCCTGTTAGGGCGCCCTCTACCAGGTTTTTGAGTACTTCCTGGACCTATTGGCATCGGGCCTCGGTGGCCCAGGTGTGCAAGGCGGCGACTTGGTCGTCGGTGCACACGTTTTTCCAAGTTCTACGAAGTAGACGTTCTGGCATCAGATGATGCTTCTTGTGGCCGCAAAGTTCTCAGTGCGGCTGTGCCATGATGGACCCTTGAGTTTTTTTCTCTGGGTCCCTGGCTGTTGGCATTGGCTTTCCTGGGCTGTTGCTCCTGTTGAGCTTGTTTTTTTTTTTTTTTTTCCTGTTGCCCAGTTGGTTCTTACAGTGCATGTAAGATTCCTTTCTCTGATGTGGGTACTGCGTTGCCTTTTCTACGGTTGCGTCTCCCACCCCTCATGTCTATACTGCTTTGGGACATCCCCATTGTGATGACTTAGAAGAGGCGGCGACTGTCGGAGGACGTAAGAGAAAACTGAATTTTTGTAAAATCTTACCGTAAAATTCCTTTCTCTGAGTCCTCCGACAGTCGCCGCCCCCGCCCCTCTTTTGTGGGGTTCTTATTACCTACTGCTATGCTCCCGTTGGGAGTGGTGATGCGGGGGGGTATTGGCCAGATGGGACAGCCCCCGTGGGTGTGTATATGCTAATGCTTTTTGTCTTTTGACTAAGTCAATATGCCTAGCTGGTCCTACGGACAGGTGGACAATACCCCATTGTGATGACTTGGAAGAGGCGGCGACTGTCGGAGGACTCAGAGAAAGGAATTTTACGGTAAGATTTTACAAAAATTCAGTTTGGTTTTTTTTTTTTTTTTTTTTTTTTTTTTTAATGTTTATAGCACAATAAATAAAAATTGCACACGTAATTGAAAGCCTTATTTGTGGGGGAAAAAAAAAGGACATAAATTTTATTAGGGTACAGCGCCGCATGCGTGCAATTGTCAATAAAAGTAAAGCAGTGCTGAATTGCAAAAAATAGCCTGGTCATTAAGGGGGCAAAACCTTCCGGGATGGAAGTGGTTAATACAAAAATGTGATCTCCCCCCTCCACCCTTCATATAGTTTTATGTCTGGCTCTCAGTTAAAATACCCTGCATATCCGACTTCTGGGCATATTTATTATATACATACACGTGTTAACAGATATTATACTTTCACTGTTTCACAGTAGAATTTATAATTATATTCTAGTAGTGATTATCAAGGGCTATCTTATTTTTTTAAGCCCATCATGACAGGCGAATAGAAAAAAAAAAAAAAAAAAAATATAAAAAATATTAAAAAAAAAAAAGCATGCTGCTGCTACTAAATGTCTTATGCTGCCCATCATGTATTGATTCGTTGAATGGATAAGTGTTTGTTGAAAAATTCCATTTGCTTTTAACATTTAATTTTAAAATGAATAAAACTTCTGAGCAAAAACCACATACACTATTTGAAGATTGGTTTGATCGAGGTTTGTATGCTGCTCCTTCGAATTTTCCTTTCACTGTGGTTGACAACAAACACCGAATAGACCCCACTAATGGTTAGAGAATCCGATGAATGTTCTTAAAAATTTTCTAAAGAAAAATTAGTTTGTGTATGGCCAGCAAAAGTGACAGCAGGCATAGGGAGCTTGTATCAAGCTGTCTGTCATGAATATTCTGTAACAATCCAGTCTGAAAATTTGCAAACCAGTGTTGGGTCTTTTAACATTTAAAAAATTTTGATCTCGAAGTCTGTTATGTACCACATTTAAACCTCTAATACATAGTGGATTAAATATCCAACTATATAGCTGGATAATCTAGATTTACCACTGCATATAGATATTCAAGAATATTAACGAAATTACACCAACTTTTTTTTTTTTTTTTTTTGTTTTTATCCGATTAATCGAAACCACAAGTAAATGTAACCCACTACGCACTCCTATATACATGAGAAGTAGAAGAATTTGTTTTTTATTTAGGTTCAAGTCTAAACTAATAAGTCATAAAGGGTTTTAACGTGTCATTATTGTACAGTTTTGAGCATTGTAGTTCTTCTGCTGTTTTTAACTACCTGGTTACTTTTATCCCACCCAGTCAAAAAAAATTCAAGGGAAAACCCTGCAAATGCCTGTGTTTGACGTTTTCTGAGTTACAGACCCAGAGCAAGCATAGATTATATGACAGGAAAAAGTCAGCACCTGTAGAAAAAAGTCAACATTTTTATGCCCATGTTTGTCTTGGGTCAGTGTCTCCATGTTTTAAAGCCAAATCATCAAGAACGTGGCCAGGCTATTAGAAGTGAAAAATGGCAGCTCACATACTTTGATGGGTGTCCTTTCAGTTAGTTGGAGCCTGTGTCCAACTCCACTATTGACTCTTCATAAGTGATTTGTGAAACAGAGAAAATAATGGTTCAGAGAAAAAACCTTTTCTTTGTAGCATAGGGCTTCAAGTGGTGTTCATAATAGGTTTTTGGCCTCTCAGAATAAATAAATTCATGACGCATAGTTAAACCTTTTCTCTAAAATCTCATTTAAGGCAGAAGTTCATCCAGAAATAGAACCTTTTTTTTTTTTTTTTTAAATATTTTTTTTATTTATTTTTTTTATTTGGTGAAGACACTTGCTAAACTTATTTTGAACTTTATTAGGCTGCATATGTAACAAATAATTATTTGCAGAATCGCCTGATGAAAGCAAAGGGTAGAAAAGACTGCAGCCACCACATTTAGGGCTAATAAGCTGCAGTATACAGTGATCTATTATTATTTTTTTTTTCTTTGGTTTAGATGTACTTTAGGGTAAATATTGACTTAAAGCGGAGTTCCACCCAAAAGTGGAACTTCCGCTTTATGTAGTCCTAACCCCCTGACATGCCATTTTTAGAACTTCCACCCTCGGAGCACGCGGCGCCTGGGGTGGAAGTTCTCCTCTTCCCCCCCCCCCCCCCCCCTCCCTCCCTGCAATCTTCTGGGAAATGTTAGAGGTCCCAGAAGATTGCCGGCCAATTAAAACATGCAGCACAAATCACGCATGTACAGTGCGTACCCAGCTGTGAAGCCACAAGCTGTCACAGCCGGGTTCCCACACCAGTGATGCCGGCGCCGCTGAGACCAGAGGGAGAGGATCTAGGCTCCTGCCGGCTGGATCGTAGGACAGGTGAGTGTGTGTTTATTAAAAGTAAGCAGCTACACTTTTTGTAGCTGCTGACTTTTAATAAACACAGAAAAGGCTGGAAAACTGCTTTTAAGAAGAGAAATATTTTTGTATCTTGATGAGCATATTTTAATGCCCCCTTCCAATCCAGGTCTCTTCGGGACAAAGAAAAGGAGAGAGCCCACATCCACCCTGGTGTACAATTTATTAAAGCAGAACTCCACCCAAAAGGGAGAAGTTCTGCTTTAAGGACTCGCCGCCGCTGCTCTTGCACAATTGGCACTTTTGAGGAGCAGGGGGGGGGGGGGGGGTCGGTAAGCTTTGAGGGGGGCTGCTGCACACAGGTTTTTTTTTTTTTTTTTTAGCTTAATGCATAGAATGCATTAAGCTAAAAAACCTTCTGAGTTTACAACCCCTTTAAGAGCAATGTTTAAAATCTCCTTCAATACACTCACATTTTGTAGTAAGTATACAGGCATGTAAGTAATCTTAGTCCACTCTCCTGGGTCAACACTGTAAGATCTGGATGGGAACTTCGGATCTCCAAGGAGCTAGCTGACCGCTAATGATCCCAGCTTAGACCGCCCTGACTCTGCTCTAGCGTGCCTGATCCACTGCGCATGCGCCGATCCAGCTGATACCACACTCTTTAGACATGTACCACAACACAGATGAGAGCAAGAGGGAGAGACCATTTGCCAGGGTTTCTATGATGTGTTTTTGAGGCGTGGTCTCCTTTGTCAAGTCCCGCCCACTCAAGATGCACACTGCATTATATAGGAATGCAAAACTCCTCCCCTGCCCCAAATCCTAAACGGGACCATACCAGGAGAGGCTGACCTATGTAAATTACAGATGATTTGACAACCGACAATGTTAATGTATCAATCTAACCACGATTCGTTAAATATATATATTTAACCCTAAAAAAACACTGTTTCCATAAAATAATTACTTCCCTCCCTCACATGCAGTGCAATACTAGAAGCCTGGAAATTACCAGCTATCATCAACTACACTGTGGGCCAGGAAGGGAATCCACATATTACTAAAGAATCATTATATATTGTACATGCTAAAAATTCACTTATACCTAAAACCGATTGCCATAACAAGTGCCATAGAAAAGGAGAAAGAGGAAGAAAAAAAAGGGGGGGGGGTGGAATCTGTTTTTTTCAAAAAGTACCCATTATATCAAAGTGTTAATCTCTAGTTCTTTGTTTAATCCATC
The DNA here is from genome assembly GCF_965119305.1 of Pelophylax lessonae. Classification (NCBI taxonomy): domain Eukaryota; kingdom Metazoa; phylum Chordata; class Amphibia; order Anura; family Ranidae; genus Pelophylax; species Pelophylax lessonae. Next base: position 554,393,671 of record NC_138768.1, on the reverse strand, counting down.
AGGAGACCGTGCCCGTTTACACCCACCTACCTCCGGGTCCGATCAGACCCACAGAAAAAAGATAACTGCGTCATCCTCCATTTGGGTGGATCAAAGTGGGGGCAGCTGGGTATAAATGGACAACAGAGTCTGTATACTCTCAACTGCCATTAGAGCAGAGCGGGCTCTGGCCATGTCCACTCTGCATAATATCAGCTAACACAGACCTGTCATCAGCCTTTCTAGGGAAATTGCAATTGTGTTTGTTTGTCAGGGGCAAAGAGACGTGCTCATATGGAGGCCTATATGCTAAAGGTAGATTTTGTCCAAACTAGCTCTTTAAAAAAAAATGTAAAAGCTGAACTCCAGGAATTGAGCTGCTTTCTAAAATGTTTTGGATTACTATGGGTTAATTCCAATGAGGTGTGTGCCACCTCTTGTACTTTTTTCGCTATACTTCTAGCATTTTTATTCTGGACCCTCTGGTCTCAGCTGCAGTCTTATGGGAGAGGGTAAAGGTGAGGTACAGGAGCTTGGAGGACATAATGAGGCAGAAAAAAAAACGGAGTAGGAAACTATTTTAGAAGCCTTTATGTAGTGAATGTGTATGAATTGAACATGTGAATTTGGGACCGAAGAAGGCACCGGTGAGCCACTGTTTCTATCCAGGGAGTTGGTTTGGATGTAGTAGAGAATTACTAGTATCTGGGGGTGCACATAGATAATAAACTGAACTGGACTAAGAATACTCAAGTGCTTTACAGAAAGGGCCAGAGCTGCCTCTATTTTTTGAGGCGGTCTTTCAACATCTGCCCGGCGATGCTGAAAATGTTTAGGAGTCTGGGGTGGCTAGTGCTCTCCTGTAAAGAGGTGGCTTGCTGGGGAAGCAGGCTTAAAGGGTAACTTTACTTTTTTGGGTATAAAACAAATATAACGTATACTAGAGCTGCACGATTCTAGATAAAATGAAATTCTCAGCGTAACAATTTGTTTATTTTTGTTTATTTTTTGACAGCTGTGAGTGAGCAGAGAACGGCTCTGCGCTGTATGAATTGTGGGCCAGATTAAGATCTTGGGGAGGGAGGTGGGTGTTGAATCAAAATTGTAATGTATTTTTTTTTTTCCTTTAACGATTAATCATGCAGCTCTAGTGTATACAATTGCTATACAAGTCACATTGTAATTAAATGTTAATAAAAAGACCTTTTGTTTTCAATCTGCAGTTCTGTGATTTTCTATAAAAATGCAATATGACAACCTGGAGGCATTATGTACAGAGGGTGTACTGCACACGGGGGGTGTTCAGTACACCCTCTGTACATAATGCCTCCAGATCTGCACTAAGATACAAGTCAGATTTTGGGCATTTCCTGCAACAAAAATATATTTTTTGGTGAGCTAGTCCCAAAGGGAAATCGCCTCTAATGCTGGCCATACACTATACAATATTATTTTTGGCCAGTTAATGGGCAAAGGACAATTTTGGAAATTTTCTGCCCGAACGATAAATTGAAAGGTTAATGTGTTTCTTGTCCAAACTGCACTAGTTATATGTGGAAAAGCGAACAAAAAAAGATTAATTTATGTCCATTGAACCATTAATCGGCCATTGCATGATCAAACGATTTTTCATATAGTGTATGGCCAGCAAAAGGGGATGCAGACCCTGCCCCCTACATATTAGAAATGCAGCAGCTAATTGATAATTATAAAATGACCCCCATTAGAATCAATTTTCACATGGACACAAACGGCTATTTCTTCAGAATAGCAAATTGGGTATCTGCAACAAAGTTTGTTAAAATTTTGCAATGTACAGCTGTGGCCAAAAGTTTTGAGAATGACACACATTCTTTTTCACAAACTCTGCTGCTTCAGTGTCTTTTTAGATCTTTTTGTCAGATGTTACTATGGTATACTGGAGTATAATTACAAGCATTTCATAAGTGTCAAAGGCTTGTATTGACAATTACATTAAGTTTATGCAAAGAGTCAATATTTGCAATGTTGACCCTTTTTAAAGACCTCTGCAATTCGCTCTGGCATGCTATCAATCAACTTCTGGACCACATCCTGACTGATGGCGTCCCATTCTTGCATAATTAATGCTTGGATTTTGTCAAAATTTGTGGCTTTGTTCACCCCCCCCCCCCCCACCCCCTTGATGATTGACCATAAGTTATCAACGGGATTAAGGTCTCAGGAGTTTCCTCGCCATGTGCCCAACATTTTCGATGTTTTGTTCCTCAAGCCACTTATCACATTTACTTTATGGCAAGGTGCTCCATCATGCTGGAAAAGGCATTGTTTGTCACCAAACTGTTCTTGGATGGTTGGAAGAAGTTGCTCTTGGAGGATGTTTTTGTACCATTCTTTATTTATGGCTGTGATCTTAGGCAAAATTTTGAGTAAGACCCACTTCCTTGGCTGAGAAGCAACCTCACACATGAATGGTCTCAGGATGCTTTATTGTTGGCATGACATAGGACTGATGGTAGCACTCCCCTTTTTCTTCTCCGGACAAGGTTTTTTTCCGGATGCCCCAAACAATCAGAAAGGGGATTTCTCAGAGAAAAGGACTTTATCCCAGTCCTCGGCAGTCCAAGCCAGGTACCTGTTGCAGAATATCAGTCTGTCCCTGATGTTTTTCCAGGAGAGAAGTGCCTTCTTTGCTGCCCTTCTTGACACCAGGCCATCCTTGAAAAGTCTTCTCACTGTGTGTGCACTCACACCTGCCTTTGAGCAAGCTCTGCACAGGTGGTCCCCCGATTTCCCCCCCCCCCCCAGCTGAATCAACTGTAGGAGACAGTCCTGGTGCTTCCTGGACTTTCTTCAGGCTCCCTGAAGCCTTCTTCGCAAATGTAGTGCAAATGTTATTTGAAATTTAAGTTAATTTTCATGGCAAGGAGGGACTTTGCAATTTATTGCAATTCATCTGATCATTCTTCATAACATTCTGGAGTATATGCAAAATGCCTTAATAAAAACTGAGGCAGCAGACTTTATGAAAATGAATATTTGTAGTTTAGTCATGGCTGTACATAGATCCACAAAAGTGAAGTTGCTCTTTAACCACTTGCCGACCGCCAGCAGTACATATACTGCGTAAAGTCAGCTCTATTGCGGGAAATGGCATACCTGTACGACATTTCGGGCAATAAGCCAGTGGTGGCATGAGCAAGCCAGAAGTGGAGCCTACCAGCGGGTCCGGCGGAAGCAATCGCTCCCCAGAGACAGAAAAGCGATCTGCCTATGTAAACAAGGCAGACTGCCCTTCTGTCAGGGATGAACACATGGATCTTGTGTTCCTGCTATTTAGTAGCACAGATCTGTGTTTCTCTAGTGAGGCCATCCCCCACACCTCTGATCCATATCAGTGGGGTTATACTGCCCCCTACAGGAGTAGGACACTAGGCAGAAAAAAAGTTCGAGTTAGGCCTATGGGCAGTCCCGGAGGGTACACCCTCTCTCTTCCTGTATAGGATGTCTGTTTTAATCTACCTAGTCAGGAGTAGGGACCTAGTTCCTTGCTGGGATCTTTGGTCCTGGCATTAAAGTATTTTTTTAGTTAGCCTTTTCCACTGGAATTTTTTCCTGTGAGATCTTCAAGCAACTATGCCAAGCTAGGCAACGGGCTGGATATCTAGATCCAGTGGTCACCCCAGTCTGGCCAGCGAGCGCGTGCAGGCCTTAGCTCCGCGCTGTGTCGGCCACAACATAGTCCCACTGGACGAGGACTGGCCCCGCGAGTTAAACATCTTGCCAGGTCGACAGGGACTAGGCCTATGTCGCACCGTTCCCATTTGGCCGACAGCCCCCAAACTGCGGTAGAGAGGGGTCCTGTCAGGAGATGGTGCACGCCTGTGTTCCCGGTACAGTGATTTAAATGCTTCACTGGTGAATTTTGGGGTGGACGCGGGCCCCCCCCCCCCTGGGTTGGTCGGACCCTCACACTCCTGGGTTTCCCACCCCCCCCTTCCCACGTGGGGGACTGTTTGGGCCTACCTGAGGCTGGGACCTGGGGGGGTGTGTGTCTCCATGTGGGTCCTGGTGCTGCGCGGGGTCGCCATTTTGTTGTAGCCTCGTCTGCTATTATGGCGGCGCCTATCTTGGTACACCCGTTTTCGGCCATTTTGCGGTGGATTCTCTGCTTTGAATCTAAGTGGGAGTGCCTGGAGGCGTTTTCCTGGGGAGCGGAGCCCCCAGGGAGGGCTTGCTGGTTACTCGTGCTGTCCTGAGAATGCATATTGGCACAGTGGGTTCTTCTGGGGGCCTATTTTTTTTTTCTCTCTGTTGGGGGTCTGCGGGCGTGCCTGACCTGCGGGGCGCTGTAGCACAGTGGGAAGCATTTGGGCCCAGGTGGAGGTGGCCTTGAGACGCTGAAATGTTTCTCCACCTACCCCTGCCTCATCTAATGTCTCGGATTCTGAGTCTGATTCAGCCGCCGCAGTTGGGAGCCTCCCTGCTGGGTCTGTTACCTCGCGCCCAGTCTCCTCGGATAATGAGGATGACATTTCTACCTCCCCTGCCATGTATGATACAGGCGCTGGTGGAGGCACTGGTTGTTTCGGTGCCTGACACCCTGCAATTTGGAAGATGCGGCGGCTGGGCCTGGGGCGCAGGTTGCATCTGGCACACATGCCATCCGGAGCAGCCTAATTTGCTTTCACATAAAGAATGTGACCGTCTCAGACGTTCCCCTAGGGTGTTTAAGCGGCTGCTAGGCGTTACCCATTTGATGAGGTGGACTGTACCGCCTAAGATGGACCTACGGTCTCTAGGCTGAATAGGACTGCCCTTGTTCTGGTGTAGGTATCCCTGTCCTTTAAGGACCTGGGGGATAGTATGACGCGGGCTATGGCCTGCAATCTGTATGCCCTGACGGGGTCTGCCCTGGGAACAGTGTTTGTGATTGCCCTTGCCATGAAGACTCTGCCTGATGGGTGGAGTTCTGCAAACGCCGTGACCTGGTGAGGAGCGAGTCCCTCCTGCCCTGGGGGAGCTGTTGGAGCAACTGGCATGGGAGCTGCAATTTATTGCGATGCCGCGCTGGGCACGGCTCCTTTTTATTGGGTCACCTGACGGTTTCATCTGTGGTTATCCGGCGTATCCTTGGACGGAGTGTTGGTCTGCGGATCAAACTTCTAAGAAGGGCTTAATTGATCTCCATTTTCAGGGGGATTGCCTGTTTGGTGCTTCCCTGAATAAAATTCTATAAGGGTCTCATGGGGGGGGGGGGGGGGGGGAGAGCGCTTTTCTTCCTCTAACAAGGGTAAGGGCCTTTCGTCGTGGACGGGGTCCCTCCTTTTCTGCTTGCGAACAGTTTCTTCGTCCCTCGGAGTTAGTTGATGTGGCAAAGTCTTTCAAGCTTTCCTCGGGTGGTTCCAAACGACCCTGGTCTGGCAAACAAGAGATCGTTTTTTTTCCAGACCTGCGGACAAGGCCTACATATATGGGGTGGGGGGACGTCTTTGCCAGTTCTCGGACCTGCGGCTGGCCCGGATCCCAGGCAGCTGGGTTCAGGAGGTCATGTGGTCCAGTTGCAAGATCGGGTTTCGATCCGTTTTTTTTTCCGGTAAGGTTTTCCCTTCCAATGTACGGCTGTCCCCCGGATCGCTTGCAGGCACTCTATAGGGCAATTCAGGCTCTGGTTCAACAAGGCTGGACCTACTGGCCCTTTGATGGTTCAGTGCGGATCAAAAATTCAGGATGGTATCTGTTCGCACAATGATGGCTTCCCTACATCAGAGGGATTCCTGGCCTCCATAGAGATCTAAGATGCCTACCTTCACATCCCGTTATGTGCAGAACACCAACGGGTTCTCCATCTTTGCCGTGGGGAAGGATCTCTATTGGTCTCGCTTTTTCTCCTCGGGCCTTCACAAAGGTGTTGACTCCGGTCCTGGCGCTGTTGCGGCAGCGGGTGTGTATCAGTCCTGGGTTTCCGGCCGATCTGCTTCTCCATGTGGAGTCCCCTACAGTGCTGATGATGAATTTGGAAGTCACCATGAGAATTTTGGAGGAGTTCAGGTGGGTTCTGGACCTCCAGAAGTCATCCCTGGTTCCTTCCATGAAACTGGACTATCTGGGCCTGTCTTTTAGACTCGTCCTCAGTCAGGGTGTTTCTCCCTCTGGGGAAAAAACTCTTGGAACCTCAGTTTCCAGTTCAACTGTTACTGTCCAGCACATGGTCATCCCTTTGGACCTACATGCAAGTTCTGGGACTGATGGTGTCTTTCGAGGCAGTCCCATTTGCTCAATTCCTCGCGAGGATCCCCCAGAAGGCAATCCTTCTCAAATGGGACTAGAATCCAAACTCTCTGGACATTCGGATCTGGCTGGGCCAGGTGACCAGGGAGTCTGGATCTGGAATCCTTCCTCCCCTTTTTACTGGACAATTGTCACTGCGGATGCAAGCCTGTCAGGGTGTGGAGGAGTCCTCGGCAGGTTCTCTGTTTTGGGAGTATGGTCCCTGGAGGATCCAGGTTGCTGATCATTGTCCTGGAGCTGAGATCTGGCTTTGCCTAGTTCACTGGATCGGGCACCTGCAGCTGTCCAGTGCGCATTCATTCGGATTGTGCCACGACCGTGGCCTATGTCATTCACCAAGGAGGCACCAAGGGTGTCCTTGTGGTCTTGGAAGTAACAGACATTCTTTGTTGGGTAGAGTGCCTTGTTCAGCTCTCTCCACTGTTCCCTTTCCAGGTGTGGAAAATTGGCAGGCGTATTGCCTCAGTCGACAGGCTTTGGATGCAGGGGAATGACCCCTTCATCCGAAGGTGTTGCAGCAGTTGTGCCTTCGTTGGGGAGCTCCAGACGTGGATCTGTTGGCGTCGCATCTGCAGGATAATGCAGATCTTCCATCCTGCTTTACGGACGCTGGCTTTGTCGGCTTGGCTGTTGAAAGCCAGGTGCTGAAGGGCAGGGGATTGTCTGCTTCAGTGGTTCCCACCCTGCTTAAAGCGTGGGAAGCGACTTCTAGGATGGTTTTTCATCGTACGAGAAAGACTTGTATTGTGTGGTGTGCGTCTCTTTGGGCTCCCCCTCGCTCTTACTCGGTGTCCTGGATCTTGGCTTTCCTTCAACGGGGTGTTGATAAAAATTTGGCCTTGAGTACTATTAAGGGTCCGGTTTCGGCTTTGGCAATTTTCTTCCAAAGGCCGTTGGCCGCCCGTTCCCTGGTGTGTAACCTCTTCCAGGGGGTGTGACACTTGGTACTTCCGGTGTAATCTCTCACCAACTGGGGACCTTGATTTGGTGCAGTCAGTTTTTCAAGAACCTCCTTTTTGCAAGTATTCAGGGGGTATCCCCTGCCTACCTTTATTACAGAAGGTGGCCGCCGTGTCGGCACTGGCGACTTTGCCCTATTGTTCTCCCTATGTGTTGGATCATGGAGACCAGTGGTACTTAGTCTGGATCCGTCCTTCCCTTCGAAGGTGGTTTCTAGTGTTCATTGGAACAAGGACATTGTATTACCATCTTTGTGTTCTAAAGCCAAAACATCCTAAGGAATGTGCATTGCATACTCTGGATATAGTTCGGGCACTGAAGGTGTACTTGGCGACTACTGAGTCTTTTCGTGAGTCAGGTTCACTCTCTGTATTCACGTATGGCCCAAGAACAGGACTGTCTGCGTCTGCTGCGACTATTTTTCCAGTTGGATTGGACAGACGGTGGTGCAGGCAAATTCAATTAAGGGTCAGGTCCTACCTTTCCCTGGTTCAGCGCATTCTACTTCGGGCGCCTAGTGCTTTCTTGGCTTTTTGCCATACAGGCATCTGTGCTTCAGGTTGCAGGACGGCAACCTGGTCGCCTGTTCACACCTTTTACCAAATTTTATAAGATGAATGTGCTGGCATCTACAGATGCCTCTTTTGGCCGCAAAGTTTTGCTGGCTGCTGTCTGGAGGGCTTTTGGCCTTCCTTGAGGGGGTTTGCTTTTTCAGGTGGGCCTCATCTTTTGTTCTGATGAGTTCTGTTACCTGGTTGGCTATGTTTAGCCTTGGGGACTTGTTCTTTTCTGCGGCTCCACCCCTCATTTTATGGCACTGCTTTGGGACGTCCCTACTGATATGAATCAGAGGACTGCATCCGTCATTGAACGAGAAAGAAAACTGGATTTTTGACTTTCTGTAATATCCTTTTTGCTTAAGTTCATTAACAGATGCAGTACCTGCCCCTCTATTTTTAGTTGGGTTGGTGTTCCTTTTCTGACAATGCTTTGATACAAAACTGACATTGTATGCATGTATGCAAGAAGAGAGAGGGTGTACCCTCTGGGACTGCCCATAGGCGTAGCCAGAACTTTTTTTTTTTTTTTTTTTTGCCTCGTGTCCTACTCCTGTAGAGGGCAGTATAACCCTACTGATATGGATCAGAGGACTGCGTCCGTCAATGAACTTAAGAGAAAAGGATTTTATGGTAAGTCAAAAATCCAGTTTTTTTTTTTTTTTTTTTAAGCACTAATTACTGTAGTAATGTCACTGGTCCTCTCAAGTGTCAGGTGTCTGATCTGTCTGCCGCAATGTCTCAGTCCCGCTAAAGATTGCTGAACGCCGCCATTACTAGTAAAATGGAGTAGGACACTAGGCAGGAAAAAGCTTGACTACGCCTATGGGCAGTCCCAGTGGGTATATACCCACTCTCAGCTATAGGGCACTCCATTTTTTTCTGCCTAGTCAGGTGTAAGGACCCAGTTCCTTGCTGGAATCTCTGGTCCAGGCAAATTTTTTATTTTTGTTCTTTTTAAATGGAAATTTTTCCCATCTTTGTTTTTGTTCCTGTGAGAATCTACAATCAATTGCCCGACTGGGTGACAGACTGGATCATCTAGATCCAGAGGATACCCCCCAGTCTGGCCAGCGAGAGTGTCCACGACATAGTCCCACTGGACGAGGGCTGGCCTGCAAGTTAAATGTCTCGTGAGGACACATACGTCCTGGCCTCGGCCTGAGTCTCAGCGTTTTTCCTGGCTGACAGCACCCACTTTACAATGGAGCTGTGGTCTGTCCGTAGCCTGTCAATACTAGGTTAATTTAAGTGTAATATCTTTTTGAAAAAAAAGTGACTGAACTGATGAAGTAAACAGTCTGCATGTGTGAAAGAGGCCTTCCAGTTTAAAAAAAAAAAAAAAAAGTTACATTCCTGGCATGCTGGGAATGCGAACCCATATTTTGCTTGTACTTTCAATCACTGTCAAACCATCAAATAGCTGGAGTAATAACTGATCACATGGGCAGCACCATAGCAATTGCAGATCAAACAGAGGCTAAGGTGGCAGATCCCTTGGCTGAAAAGGATAGGTGGGTTTCGTTCTGATTTTGGTATAGTTAGGATTTGACTGAACTTACACCTAAATGTTCTGTTTTTATTTTTTTTACTTGATTGCTTTTATAAGGGGTTAATAAACACCCATGTTAAAGCATTGGGCAGGTGACGGGTTCTCTTTTGGGGACATTGGGGGTCTAGGGGAGCACAATGCCCTTCACACCATCTAACCAAGCACAGATCTCGGCTGAGCTAATAAAATAAACGGGCTGCCTAAACGCAATACAGGTTAACAGGTAACACATTTTGGTAGCATAAATAACTTCTCTGGTTATTCTGTTATGTGGTTTTGATATTGTGAAGGCTAAATTGTATTTTTTTTTTTTTCTTCCAATTAGACAAACCCGCCATAGCCCCTCCAGTGTTTGTGTTTCAAAAAGACAAAGCCCAAAAGGTAAGTAAGTTAAATCTCTACAAATGTGTGTTATCATAAGTTATATGTTAATTTTGGCAATATGTAGCACTGCTTGTGGAAAATTCAGACAGATGCTGGCTTCTTACATTCCTGCCACCTTTATTTCAGCTGTGTTTTGTTAATAAAATGTATTTTTTTTTTTTTTTGCAATTATGCATTATTATTATTATTATTATTATTTTGCACAGCACTCTGTAGGATATTGCACGTCTGGAATCCTATTTTGATTCCCCATCTGAATTTGTAGAGTCAGTATTTGGTTTTAGCTGAATACTGTACCATTCTGAGGTCTGGTTTATCTAAATCAATTTCAGTACTTGCCGGTTTTAAAGTATTTTTGTTCTGATTAAAAATGTTAGCAATCAATATTCGCTTCTGTTAGGACACTCATTTAAAATGTGAATGCTTTTCTAGCATTGAACTTTCGTTTAAATGTTTGTTTCTCTATCGTTCATTGACGGACACAGTCTCTGATCTCCATATCAGTAGGGTTATGCTGCCCCCCTACAGGAGTAGATCACTAGGCAGAAAAAAAGTTCTGGCTACATCTATGGGCACCAAGGGGTATACCCTCCCTCTTCCTGCTATAGGATGTCAGTTTTAATCTGCCTAGTCGGGAGTAAGGACCTAGTTCCTTGCTGGGATCTCTGGTTCTGGCAAAGTTGTTTTTTTTTAGAAGTTAACTTTTTTCTATGGATTTTTTTTCCTGTGGGATCTACAAGCAACTATGCTGGATCTGGGCGACGGGCTGGATGTATAGATCCAGTGGTCACCCCAGCCGGCCAACGAGTGCACACAGACCTTAGCTCCACACTGGGCCGGCCGCGACCTAGTCCCACTGGACAGGGACTAGTCCCACAAGTTAAACGTCTCGCCAGGTTGCATACGACCGGGTCCAGGCCTGAGTCGCAGCATTCCTATTTGGCCGACAGCCCCCACTTCGGTGGAGAGGGGTTCTGTCAGGAGATGGCGTCCGCCTGTTCCGGTTTGGTGAGTAAATGCCCCCCCCCCTTCCCCTGGTGGATTTTGGGGTGGACGCAGGCCCCTCCCTGGGACGGTCGGACCCTCTGTCCTGTCAGACACCACCCCCCACTGTTGATATTGGGATGTGGGCGACTACTTCTGGGGAAAGAGTCCAAGTTTTCAGGCCACAGGTGGGGGCGGGGGTGCACCGCCGGTAATGGATGAACGATCATGCGGGGGGGGGTTTCTACCTGTCACTCCAGGGTCCACCTTCCAATTGATCCCGTTCAGGAGGCTGGGGGGTCCTCACGAGGGTCCTCAGTAGCGCTGCAGGCCGCCATTTTCTTGTAGCCCATGTGCTCTGCATGAAGCGGTGGCCATCTTGGTACACCCAGCGCCATTTTTCGGTGTTTTTTTTTTTCTAATAGGAATCACTGAATGGGAGTTCCTGGTTGCGTTTTTTTGTGGGTGGAGTCCCTCCCTATACCCTGATGCTGATCTTCAGATCTCCGTTTTGGATAGAGATCGCTGCTGACACGTGCTGTGCAGACGTTCTGGGCCTCCTAGTGCATCTTTGGTTTAGGGTAGTGAGTTTGGGGGGGTGTCTCTCTCTCTCTGCTGGGGGTCTACAGTGTGCTCTGCCTGACCTCTTGGGGGCGCTGTAGCACGGTAGGACGTTTTTAAATAAACAAAACAAAAAAAAACTTTTTTTTTTCAACTTTTTGCTGATGGGTTTCCCTGGTGCAACATGGACCCTGCAGACCATGTGTCCCCGCCTGACTCCCTCAGGGAGGCCGCAAGGCCCTCCCGATACCAGCTGTCAATGGATGCACTTTCGGCAGTCCTGGAATCGTTTGTGTCCCGGGTGGAGGTAGCCCTTAAAGGGGGAGGTGGTAAGAAGCGCTCTCCGCCTACCCCTGCCTCATCTGATGTCTCAGATTCTGAGTCTGACTCAGCCACCGCAGACGCGGGTCTCCCTGCCGGGTCCGCTACCTCGCGCCCTGTCTCCTCTGATAGCGAGGATGACATTTTTTTACCTCCACTGCCACGCAAGACAAGGCGCTGGTGGATGCACTGGTTGTATCTGTGCGTGAGACCCTGAAAATGCAGGACGCAGCTGCGACTGAGCGCAGGCTACGTTTGGCACTCACAAGCCATCCAGAGCGGCAAAGCTTTTCCCTTTCCCGCGTATTTTGACGCCACGCTCAAAAAAGAATGGGACCGCACAAAGCGTTCCCCTGGGGTGCCTAAGCGTATTGCTAGACGCTACCCTTTTGAGGAGTCCCTTGTAAAGAAGTGGACTGTGCCACCTAGGGTGGACCCTTCGGTCTCAAGACTGAATAAAGCAACCATGATCCCAGTGGAGGATTCCCCATCCTTTAGGGATTCGGCGGATAGGAAGGCGGAGTCTGTGGCCCGCAATATGTACTGCCTGGCGGGGTCCGCACTAAGACTGGCGTTTTACGTTTGCCCTGTTCTCACAAACATTGACTGAATGGGCTAAGTTGCTACGCTGTGACCTGGAGGGCAAACGTCTCCCTCCTGCCTTTTTGAAGAGCTGTTGGACCGACTGGTGCAGGGGCTGCAGTTTGTTTGCGATGACGCGCTGGATATTGCTCCCATACTGGGCCGACTGTTGGTTTCGGCTGTGGTCCTCCGGCGTATAGTTTGGTTGAAGTGCGGATCAGACTTCAAAGAAGGCTTTAACTGATCTACCTTTTCAAGGAGATTGCCTGTTTTGGGCTACCCTGGATGACCTTATCAAAGGTCTCACAGGGGGTAAGAGTACCTCTCTCCCGCAGGCAAACAAGGGTAAGGACCCTCCTCGCAGACGGGGGTCCCTTCTTTTCAGTACACAAAAAAGTTATTTTGTCCCTCAGGGTCAGTAGATAAGGCGAAGTCCTTCAAGACCCCCTCGGGTAGTTCTAAGCGACCATGGTCTAGCTCTAGCAAACGGAAATCTAGTTTCTCTTACGTCCTCCGACAGTCGCCGCCTCTTCATATTCGTCACAATGGGGTATTAGACTTTGCTCCGTAGGAGTAGCTAGGCAACAGAATATGTCAATATTAAAGCTTTTAACATATCTCACCCCCAGGGGGTGGTCCCCTCAGTCTATACCCTCCTGCTTCCTGTTCCATACCTCAGTTTCAATGTCTAGCTTTCAGGAGTTAGCTGGCTGTTTCTGTGCTGGGGCATTTTGTCTCAGCCTTGATCTTCTTTTTTGATTTTATTTGAGTTTTTTTCTCTTTCTTTACTTAGCTGTTACTTTTGTCAGCATTAGTTAGTTCTTCTGATGAAGAGGATCGTGCGGGCTGGGTCTCGGGCTGGCCCCCCTGGTCGTAGGTTGTGGGCCAGTGGCTTCCCAGCCTGCCATCGAGCGTTCAGTCAGGTATTTTTCCTGGCACATGTGAACGACCCATCCCTGTTTGCTGCAGGGATGCTATGGTGAGGTGGCTACCTCACTGGACGCCATGCGGTTTCGCACCGCAGTCCTCCTGCGTCCTGGCTGCGACTCTCCCTGTCACATGTGCAGTGGCTTGATCGCTTGTGCGGGTTCCCCACGCCACTCAGCAGGTAAGTGTACTCTGTGTGGGGACCTGTCTGTTTGGTGGGTGTCAGTCTGGGACTGTGTAACCCTGCATGTCTGGTCACACTGTGTGTCTCCCTGTCTGGATGCTGCTGTGGGCTGCAAGGAGGGGGGCTGTTATACACTGTTCTGTGTGCATAACTGTGTGATTTATCTGTGTGACATGCTGTGTGTTGTAGGACATGCTGTGGATCATGTTTTGTGCAACATGCGGCGGCCGCTGCTGCGGTCCACCATTTTAATGATGATTACAGGCAATGAGGGCTTCTTCTATAGCTGGGAGCGTCGTTTTTGGCGCCAAGCGCTGCCATTTTGGCGGCGATCGCTCCGACCTCATGTAGCACTGCATTTACCTCCTCCCCCCGGCGGCCATTTTTTTGTAGCCTTCCATAGGCTTTATAGGAGCGGCTTCTATTGCATCACTTCCTTTTCCCTGGGCACACCGATCGATACAGCAGCAGCAGTGTTCTCTCCAGGTTTTTATCCTCCTTAGTCCTGTTTTCCTTGCCTGAGTTTGTAGTTTTCCCTGTGGGGGTCGCATTGTGCTGGTGTGTGTGTGTGCGGTGGGCTGCGCTAGCCGCATTTTTAAAGGGGCAGTTACCCTTTTTTTCTCCTGCACACTTCTGGGGGCATGGATTCTCAGGAAATCAAATTTCTTCCCACCTTACTGGGTGGACAAGGGGCTGCTGCTGTTTCCCCTGAGGGGGGCGATTTGGCCACCGTTGTGGCTAACCTGGCTGCTCAGGTGCAGATGCTTGTGGCTGCTCAATCCACTAAAAGGCCCAGAGTTTCAATCTCCTCTGATTCAGAGGGCGAAGGTGATGGGGCTGCTATGGCTGGGGTCCCCTTATCGGGGTCCCCGTTCGTCCCTGGACTTTGCAGGGTCAGAGGGGGATGCAGAGGTTAAGGGGGTTGATGATTCTCCCCCTGGCTCATCTGAAGAGCTTGCAATCATGGATGAATTGGTTGCTTCTATCAAACAAACGCTGCATTTACAGGATGAACCATGTCCACCTGCCATTCTGGCTTCTTATGGGACACAGCGGAGGCGCAAAACATCACAGGTTTTTCCTTGCACTGAGGATTTTCAGCGCGCTGTTAGTGAACAATGGCGCAATCTAAAAAAGCCTTTTGCTGTGCCCAGTAGGTTTAAGCTGCATTATCCCTTCACACCCGCCACTGATGAACGTTGGTGTGTGCCACCTCCGGTGGATCACGCGGTGGCGGTTTTGAATAAATCCACTGCGATTCCGGCAGAGGATACCCCGGTGTTCCGGGAAGCTACGGACAGGAGACTGGAGTCTCTCGCCCGTCATACTTACTCGGTTACCGGTTCCATGCTAAAAGCTATTTTTGCTTCCCTTATGGCAGCTCAGGCTGTTGCGGATTGGACGCAGGTACTCAGGTGCGTCCTGGTGGCTGATTCTGCCCCGCCGACGACGTTGGCTATGGTGGATCAGATCCATCAGGGTGTCATGTATTTGTGTGATGCGGAATTGGATGTAATTCCTTTTGCTGCACGTGTGCACGGCGTGGCGGTGTTGACACGCCGTTTGATTTGGCTAAAATGTTGGTCTGTGGACCAATCGTCTCGCAAGACCTTGGCTAATTTGCCCTATTCAGGATCTCGCCTTTTTGGCGACTCACTGGATACGCTGATTAAGGGGATCTCTGGGGGTAAGAGCATGCTCTTGCCCCAATCTCACAAGGCTAAGGGCGCTCAAGGTAAGAAGCACGCTTCATTTAGGCCCCCTCAGGGGTCCTTTCGTGCCTTTCGGTCGCACTATAAGGGCAAGCCCTTCAAGGGTCAAGGCTCCCAAAAGAAACCATGGGCAGGTAAGCAGAAGTCCGGCCAGTCCGGATCCGCTGCCCATAACAATGCGGCCTGAAGGGACGCCCTCACCCGGTTCTGGGGTGGGGGGACGTTTGCTCGGTTTTCTTCAACCCTGGCTGGCCCGCGTTCGGGACAGGTGGGTTCAGGAGATCGTTCGGTCTGGATACAAGATCGAGTTCCTCTCTCGGCCGGCGAACAGGTTTTTTCCCTCAAACCTTCAACTGTCTTTGGAGCGTTTGCAGGATCTGCGGGCTCAGGGAGTGGTGGGTTCCGGTGCCTCATCGGGACAGGTTTCGGGGGTTTTATTCAAATCTGTTTACTGTGCCCAGAAAGGAGGGTAAGGTTCGTCCAATTCTGGACTTAAAAGCTCTGAACCGCTTTGTGCGGGTTCGCAAGTTCCGCATGGAATCCCTGCGCTCGGTGGTGGCTGCCCTGGTTCCAGGAGAGTTCATGGCCTCCATCGACTTGAAGGATGCGTACCTACACATCCCCATTTTCGAGGGTCACCAAAAGTACCTTCCATTCGCCATTTGCGGAGGATCATTATCAATTTGTGGCGTTACCCTTCGGTCTCGCTTCGGCTCCGCGAGTTTTCACCAAGGTGCTTGCGCCGGTTCTGGCCTTATTGAGAGCCCAGGGTATCTCAATCCTGGGGTATCTGGACGACATTCTGGTCCGGTCTGCGACCAGTCAGAGTCTGAAGGACCTGTCCGTCACGATGCAAACTCTACAGGAGTTTGGTTGGACGATAAACTTCCCAAAATCGACGCTGTGTCCGTCGGTTCGTCTTCCCTATCTGGGTATGATTCTGGATTCGGTTCAGGCAAAAGTCTTCCTGCCGGAAGACAAGCTCAAGACGCTTCAGGACGAAGTCAGGTCCCTTCGGGACGTTCCGTGCTCATCCCTCCGGACGGGAATGAGGTGTTTGGGTTTGATGGTCTCGGCTTTCGAGGCGATTCCCTTCACCCAGTTTCACACGAGGGATCTCCAGGCGGAGATCCTGTCCAGGTGGGACGGGCGACCACAATCTCTGGATCTTCAGATCTCTTTGAGTCTTCGTACGAGAAGGAATCTTCTATGGTTGCTGCAGTCCCCGGCGGTGTCGGGGGGGCAAGTCGTTTCGTCCGTTTTCATGGACGGTGATCACCACGGATGCCAGCCTGTCGGGCTGGGGTGGTGTTCTGGGCGTTCTGTCCGCCCAGGGTACTTGGTCGGAGGAGGAATCCTCCCTTCCGATCAACATTCTGGAATTGCGGGCGATAAATCTTTGCCTTCAACGTTGGACGGACAGGCTACAGGGCTGTCCGGTTCGGGTTCAGACGGACAATGCCACAGCGGTGGCCTACATCAACCACCAGGGGGGCACCAGGAGTGCCCGAGCGGCTCAGGAAGTGGCCAACATTCTGTCTTGGGCCGAGACACACGTCCCGGCGATAACGGCAGTTCACATTCCGGGGGTGGAGAACTGGCAGGCGGATTATCTGAGCCGTCAGACTCTGGACCAGGGGGAATGGTCGCTCCACCCGGAGGTTTTCCAGATGTTGTGCGCGAAGTGGGGTCTTCCGGATGTGGACCTGTTCGCATCTCGTCTGAACAACAAGGTGGGAAGATTCGTGGCCAGGACGCGCGATCCTCGGGCAGACGCGTTAGTGGCTCAGTGGCATCAGTATCGGCTGATGTATGCTTTCCCACCAGTTCAGTTGCTGTCCCGGTTCCTTCGCAGGTTGTCCTCAGAACCAAGAACGGTGATTCTGGTGGCGCCAGACTGGCCCCGCCGGTCTTGGTACGCAGACCTCGTGAATCTGGCGGTCGACGCTCCATGGCGTCTGCCTCTTCGGGAAGATCTTCTGTCTCAAGGACCAATATTCCATCCTGCTTTACAGTCGCTGGCTTTGACGGCCTGGCTGTTGAGACCGAGGTCCTGAAGGATAGGGGTCTCTCTCCGGAGGTCATTCATACTTTGATCAATGCTAGAAAGGCCTCTTCGGGGAAGATATACTACCGTGCTTGGAAGGCCTACTTTACCTGGTGTGAGTCCAGGGGGTACTCCCCTCGCTCATATTCGGTTTCGAGAGTGTTGGCTTTCCTTCAAACGGGCGTGGACCAGCGTTTGGCGTTGGCCACGATTAAGGGTCAGATTTCTGCTCTGGCCGTTCTTTTTCAGCGCCCTGTGGCGTCTAATTCTCTGGTTAGCACCTTTGTTCAAGGGGTGCGACACCTGGTCCCGCCTAGGAGGGAGCCTTTGCCTCCATGGGACTTGAACCTTGTTCTGTCCGTGTTGCAACATGCTCCCTTTGAAAAGATCAGGGAGATCTCGTTACCTCTGTTGTCCAAAAAGGGTCGCCTTTTTGGTGGCGATCACTTCGGCTCGCAGAGTTTCGGAGCTGGCAGCTTTGTCGTTCAGGTCTCCGTATCTGGTACTCCACTTGGATAAGGTGGTCTTGCGACCTAATCCTTCTTTTCTTCCGAAAAGGATTTCGGAATTTCACCTCAATGAGGACATTGTCTTGCCTTCGCTTTGCGCGAAGCCTAAGCATCCGAAGGAGGTGGCTTTGCATTCCTTGGATGTTGTTCGGGTGATCAGGGTTTACCTGAATTCGACAAAATCCTTTCGCAAGATGGATTCTCTTTGTCCTTCCTGAGGGACCTCGGAAGGGCATGGCGGCGTCGGCTTCTACCATCGCCAAATGGATCAGACAGACCATTGAGCAGGCATATGCTTTTAAGGGGAAAGTTCCCCCCATGCCTGTGAAGGCGCACTCTACCAGATCTCTGAGTACGTCTTGGGCCTGTCATCATCGGGCCTCTGTGGCCCAGGTGTGTAAGGCGGCGACTTGGTCGTCCGTTCACACCTTCTCAAAGTTCTACAAAGTGGATGTTCAGGCATCGGCAGATGCTTCCTTTGGCCGCAAGGTTCTTAGGGCGGCAGTACCTTAAGGTCCCTTGTTTTTTGGGCCCTTGGCTGTTTGGGATGCTTTTTAGGTTATTTGTTCTTCCTGGGTTGTTGCTCCTGTTGAGCAAGCTTTTTTTCATGTTGCCCAGTTGGTTTCCTTCCCTTGGTAAGGTTACTTTCTCTGATGTGGAGACTGCGTTGCCTTAGGCACGGCTGCGTTTCCCACCCCTCATGTTTGCACTGCTTTGGGACGTCCCCATTGTGACGAATATGAAGAGGCGGCGACTGTCGGAGGACGTAAGAGAAAACTGAATTTTTGTAAAATCTTACCTGTAAAATTCCTTTCTCTGAGTCCTCCGACAGTCGCCGCCCCCGCCCCTCTTTTGGGGTTTGTGTATGTACTCTACTGCTATTCTACTGAAACTGAGGTATGGAACAGGAAGCAGGAGGGTATAGACTGAGGGGACCACCCCCTGGGGGTGGGATATGTTAAAAGCTTTAATATTGACATATTCTGTTGCCTAGCTACTCCTACGGAGAAAAGTCTAATACCCCATTGTGACGAATATGAAGAGGCGGCGACTGTCGGAGGACGCAGAGAAAGGAATTTTACAGGTAAGATTTTACAAAAATTCCGTTTTCTCCAGACCGGAGGACAAGGCCAGTTCGGCCCAAAGGTGCACCCTCCCCCCGTATCTGGGGTAGGGGTACGTCTTTGCTGGTTCCCGGACCTGTGGCTATTCCAGATACCAGACAAATGGGTTTAAGAGGTCATACGGTCTGGTTACAAGATCAAAACTGTCCAGCCGAAACTGTCTCGGCGACTGTCCCCTGATCGCTTGCTGGCACTCTCTGGGGCAGTACAGGACCTGGTACAACAGGGAGTAATAGTTTTGGTTCCGTGTGCGGAACAATTTCAGCATTTTTATTCAAACCTGTTCAAGGAACAGGAAGGAAGGCAAGGTGCGTCCAATCCCGGACCTGAAAGCACTGAGCTGCTTTGTGCGTGTTCAAAAATTCAAGATGGAATGCACTGTGTTGTTTGCACGGTGATGGCCTCCCTACATCAGGGAAATTTCTTTGCCTCCATAGACATCAAAGATGCCTACCTCCACAACCCAATCTGTGCAGGACACCAACAGTTTCTCCATTTTGCAGTGGGAGAGGATCAATATCAGTTTGTGGCGTTGCCCTTTGGTCTCACCTCTGCTGCTTGGGTCTTCATGAAGGTGTTGGCTCCGATTCTGGCGCTGTTACAGCAGCGGAGAATATCGGTCCTGGGTTACCTGGACGATCTGCTTCTACGTGCGGAGTCTCCCAAGGTGTTGGTGACAAATCTGGAAATCACCATGAGAACTCTGGAGCAGTTTGGGTGAATTCTGGTCCCTTTCATGAGACTGGACTACCTGGGCCTGACTTTGTACTCGTCCTCAGCCAGGGTGTTTCTTCCTCTGGAAAAACTCCAGATTGCGGTTCAGCTGTTGCTGTCCAGCAATTGGTTGTCCCTTCAGACCTGTATGAGAGTGCTGGGACTGATGGTGTCGTTATTCGAGGCGGTCCCCTTTGCTTAATTCCTCACACGAATCCTCCAGAAAGAAATCCTTCTCAAATGGAACAAGAATCCGAATTCCCTGGACAATCAGATCCAGCTGAGCCAGGTGTCCAGGGAGTCCCTGATCTGGTGGCTTCGGGCCCCGATGCTCAAGCAAGGAAAATCCTTCCACGCTATATATTGGACAATTGTCACCACAGATGTAAGTCTGTCTGTCTGGGTGGGGTCGGTGTTCTCGGCAGGTTGTCTGGTCCCTGGAGGAATCCAGGTTACCGATCAATGTTCTGGAGCTGACAGCAATTCGGCTTTGCCTGGTCCACTGGACCAAGCACCTGCAGGGTTGTCCAGTGTGCATTCAATCGGACAATGCCGTGACTTACGTCAATCACCAAGGGGGCACTAAAGTGTCCTTGCGGCTTTGGAAGTGGCAGGCATCCTTCGATGGGTGGAACGCTTTGTTCCAGCTCTCTCCGCTGTTCACAAAAATTGGCAGGCAGATTACCTCAGTCAACAGGCTTTGGATGCAGGGGAATGGTCCCTCCATCCGGAGGTGTTCAGCAGTTGTGCCTTCGTTGGGGCACTCCAGATGTAGATCTGTTGGTGTCTCGGATCAACCGAAAAGTGCAGAGATTTGTGGCCCGTTCTGGGACCCTCTGGCGGACGCCGCAGATGAGCTGGTGGCCCCGTGGGCTCAGTATAAGCTGATGTATGCCTTTCCTCCTCTCAAGTTACTGCCAAGACTTCTTTGCAGGATCGAGGTGGAAGGGATTCCGGTCATTCTTGTGGCTTCGGACTGGCCTCGCCGAGCTTGGTACGCCGACCTGGTCAGGCTGGTCGCAGGGGCTCCTTGGTGACTCCCTCTCAGGGAGGTATTACGGTCTCAGGGGCCAATCTTCCATCCTGCTTTGACGGCTTGGCTGTTGAAAGCCAGGTGCTGAAGGACAGTGGATTGTCTGCTTCAGTGATTCCCACTCTGATAGAGCGAGGAAGGAGACTTCTAGGAAGATCTATTAATGTACGTGGAAGTCGTACATTGCGTAGTGTGAGTCTCTTGGGGCTCCACCTCGCTCTTACTTGGTGGCTTGGATCTTGACTTTCCTTCAACGAGGTGTTGATCAAAAGTTGGCCTTGAGTACTATCAAGGGTCAGGTCTCGGCCTTGGCGATTTTTTTTTTTTTTTTTTTCTTCCCAAAGGCCATTAGCCACCCATTCCCTGGTGCGTAACTTCATCCAGGGGGTGCGATACTTGGTACATCCGGTGTGTCCTCCTTTGCCACCTTTTGGGACCTTTTTGAATTTGGTGCTGTCGGTTCTTCAGAAATCTCCTTTTGAAAGTATTCGGGAGATTCCTCTGCTTACCTTATCCCAGAATATGGCCTTCTTGGTGGCTATTACTTCTGCACACAGGGTGTCAGAACTGGCGGCGTTGTTCTCCCTATCTGCTGGTTCACAGGGATAAAGTGGTACTTCGTCCGGGTCTGTCCTTCCTTCCGAAAGTGGTTTCCAGTTTTCACTTAAATGAGGACATTGTGTTACTCTCTTATGTCCTAAGCCAAAACATCCTAAGGAATTTGCACTGCATACTCTGGATGTGGTTCGGGCAATCGGGGTGTTCTTGGAGACTACGGAGTCTTTTTCGGAAGTCTGATTCGCTCTTTGTAGTTACAGATGGTCCAAAGAAAGGACTGCCTGTGTCTGCTGCGACTATTTCCAGATGGATCAGACGGACAGTGGTGCAGGCTTATTCGATTAGGGGTCAGGTTCCTCCTTTCCCTGTTAAGGCTCATTCTACTCTGGCTACCTTGGTTGTCTGTTCATACCTTCAAAAAATTTTATAAGGTGGATATGCTGGCATCTGCAGATGCCTCTTTTTGGCTGCAAAGTTTTGCAGGCTGCTTTTTTAAGGGGGCTTCTTAGCCATCCTTGAGGGTTTTTAATGTTCTTTTCAGGTGGGCCTTACCTTGTTTGTTCTGATGAGTCCTGTGTTGCCTGGTTGGCTATGTTTGGCCTTGGGGACTTATTTTTCCGATATTCCCACCCCTCATTTTATGGCACTGCTTTGGAACATCCCTACTGATATGGAGATCAGAGACCGCGTCTGTCGATGAACGATAGAGAAAATTGGATTTTTGTCTTACCGTAAAATCCTTTTTCTCTGAAGTTCATTGATGGACGCAGTTCCCGCCCCTCTATTATTACTTGCGTTGATATTATTTTTCTCTGACGCTGCTTTTGATACAAAACTGACATCCTATAGCAGGAAGAGAGAGTGTATACCCCCTGGTACTGCCCATAGGCGTAACCAGAACTTTTTTTCTGCCTAGTGTCCTACTCCTGTGGGGGCAGCATAACCCTACCACTATGGAGATCGGAGACTGCGTCCGTCAATAAACTTCAGAGAAAAGGATTTTACGGTAAGAAAAAAATCCAATTTTTCTTCTTCCAAGTCTTGGGTGAAAAAATGCTGTAAACTAAAGCATAAATGCTTTACATATAAAATCAGCCCTTAGAAATGGGGTGTTTTGGAAGGCCAGACTGTCCTGGCTGTGGTGGAGTTCCTGCGAGTCAGAAAAAACCCTTCTCCCCACAGCTTTCCATCAACATCCAGGAACTTGGGGCAATTTAGGCTGTCCCATCATCACCAGACCACTCAGGTGTCATATCACCCAAAATCCAATCAGACAATACTACAGCTGGGGCCTACATCAACCATCAAAAGTTGCACTGCTTAAAAGGGTCTCCATACCAGGCGTAGAAATTTAGCAGGCAACTTTCTGCATTCGCATCTATCCTTTTGGCCCAGATGGGGGGGCGTTTAATCTTCTGTTCTGGCATCTGGCTTCAATAGCAAATTAGACATGCTTGTCGCCAGGGACCCATATGCTGGCCATTTATTGGTTTAAATTGGCATTCGTTTTCGACCGCAATGACGAGGAAATTCTAAGGAGCAAGAACGAACAAATGAATACCTAATAGTGTAAATGTTTTTTGTATGGTAAAGTACATTCATTTCAAAATCCAAATATTTTAAAAGCAAATGAAAACCTCTTAACCACATTTGAATGTTCGGAGAATTTTTGTACAAATTTTCCTCAGACTTTTCCATAGAATTTTTGTTTGAAATTCTATCCATCTATGGCCAGCTTTGAACCTGAACAGTGGACACTCTGATGACTCAGTGAGGGTTGTGAACAAGCACGTAGACCCGTGTGAAACATAACAGTTCCTGTCTGTTTGGATGTATGGCATGACGATACTTCAATAAATTCAAGCAACTTCATTCCATGACGGAGTGCTACCTATTTCTTTTTCTACAAAGACTTACTGAGATCATTTCCACCTGATCTACATCTTTCCAGCTTCTCCCTCATCTGCTCTGCAGGTTTGAAAAGGAGGGTATACCCATTATTCTCATTCCACCAAACTGTTCTAGGAGAACATAGTACTTGGCATTCTCAGACCCTTAATGGGTCCTTCTGGATCCTCTGGACCAGCTGTTCAAAGGGCTGATGCACCATCTTGCTTCTTGGTTTCTGGCTTTTTAATAGAATGGCTGCTGAAGGGTCCTGAGGGATAGAGGCTTATAAAATGTGATCATCCCTACCCTCCTAAAGGCTAGGAAGGTGGCTTCCAAAAACGTCTATCATCACACCTGGAAGGATTGTGTGCTGCGGAGGTAGGAAGTGTCATCCTAGGAAGTGCTTTGTAAAATGCATCCTGTATTTTTCTATTTAGCCTGGAGTACCATCAAGGGGCCAATCTCGGCTTCAATGTTCTGTTTTCCGAGACCATTGGCCTCTCAGACTTTGTGCACGGTGTCACATACATATTCAACACCTCCTGTAACTCAATGGGACCTTAACTTGGTTCTTTTGGCTCTTCAAACCTATTGGGTATATACCCTCATCTGATCTTATTTGCAGGGTGGTCTTTCTCAATAATTTTACATCTGAGCATAGGGTCTCTGAGTTAGTGGCCTTATCCTCTAAGAGTCCTGTAGAGTCTTTACTAGTGTTGCATAAACACATGGTTGTCATGAGGCTTAAAGTGATACTAAACATAAAAGTTTTAATTGCCTTAATTCATTCACATAAATCTGATATATCATGCAGTGTATGGTCACATTATCTTTCCTTGTTCTTTGGGAGGGGCTTCTATTACTCGATGTATGCCCTCTACAGTGTGAGTCTGTCTGTCTCTGGCAAGCCTTGATTGGTGCTGTGCCATTTACATGACAAAAATAAAAAAATTCAGAAGAGCAATTCAAATTGAATTATACATATTAAATCACTGTTTATAGCTCACAATAAATCTTTATTGAACATCAAAATGTGTTTTTTTTTTTTTTTTTATTGTGCATTAATAGGGTGTAGGCAGAGTCAGATGACATTGGCTTTTACTTTGTTCAAAAGGCCTCTACATCCAAGGCTCTTTTTGTTTTACTTTAGCAATTCCACTTGATATGACATTGGTTTACACTATTGCACAAAAGTCTTAGGCCTCATGCACACTGGGCGTCAGAAAAAATGAGCTGCAGAGCCACTTCTAAGGCCTCATGCACACTGGGCATCAGAAAAAACGAGCTGCAGAGCCACTTCTAACGCCGGGAAAAAGCAGTTGTAAAAACGTGCTTTCAGTAGCTTTTTCAATTTGCGTTATTGCAGGTTTGGCCACGTAGCTTTTAGGAGTGTTTTTTTCTGCCTCCATTCAAAATCAATGGTTCCCTCAGGATGATCCGACTTGCGGTGGTACTTGCGCTGTGAGAATCTTGAGGGGGAACTCCATGCCAAAATGGGGGAAAAAAACGGCGTGGGGTTCCCCCCCCAGGTTCCAAACCAGGCCCTTCGGGTCTGGTATGGAATTTGAGGGTAGCCCCATGCCGAAAAAACGGTGTGGGGTCCCCCCCAAAATCCATACAAAACCCTTATCCGAGCATGCAGCCTGGCAGCTCAGGAAAGGGGAGGGGATGAGCGAGTGGCCCCACCCCCCCCCCCTGGACCATACCAGGCCACACGCCCTCAACATGGGGGGATTGTGTGTGCTTTGCGGCAGGGGGGGCTCTGCACCCCCACCCCAAAGCACCTTGCCCCCATGTTGATGAGGACAAGGGCCTCCTCCCCACAACCCTGGCCGGTGGTTGTGGGGGTCTGCGGGCAAGGGGCTCATCGGAATCTGGAAGCCCCCTTTAACAAGGGGGCCCCCCAGATCCCGGACCCCCTCCCTATGTGAATGGGTATGGGGTACACTGTTCCCCTACCCATTCACCCCATAAAAGGCAGTGTATGTAAATAATGACAGGAGACATTTTGAAAAGTTTATTAAAAATCTTCATCCAGTCTTCTGCCCTCCGCTCTTCTGCTCTTTTGCCTCCTCTGGTCGTCTTTTTCCTCCGGTCCTCCTCAGACTGTCTCTGGTGATTTATGCCGGTCTCTGCAGCTTATTATATAGCCATTAGGGGCGTGGCCTCCCGGTGACTTCACCGGGAGGCCCCGTCCCCTTATGTCACCGACGTCATCTGTGACATAAGGGGGCGGGGTCTCCCGGTGACGTCACTGGGCGGCCACGCCCACAATGGCTATATAACAAGCTGCAGAGACTGGAGACCGGCATAATCACCGGAGACATCGTCTGAGGAGGTCCGGAGGAAGAAGACGACCAGAGGAGGTAGAAGAGCGGAGAGAAGACCGGATGAAGATTTTTCATAAACTTTCCAAAACGTCTCCTGTCATTATTTACATACACTGCCTTTTATGGGGTGAATGGGTAGGGGAACAGTGTACCCCATACCCATTCACATAGGGAGGGGGTATGGGATCTGGGGGGCCCCCTTGTTAAAGGGGGCTTCCAGATTCCGATGAGCCCGCAGACCCCCACAACCACCGGCCAGGGTTGTGGGGATGAGGCCCTTGTCCTCATCAACATGGGGGCAAGGTGCTTTGGGGTGGGGGGGTGCAGAGCCCCCCCTGCCCCAAAACACCCACACCCCACATGTTGAGGGCGTGTGGCCTGGTATGGTCCAGGGGGGGTGGGGCAGCTCGCTCGTCCCCTCCCCTTTCCTGGGCTGGCGGGCTGCATGCTCGGATAAGGGTTTGGTATGGATTTTGGGGGGGACCTCACGCCGTTTTTTTCGGCGTGGGGCTACCCTCAAATTCCATACCAGACCCGAAGGGCCTGGTTTGGAACCTGGGGGGAACCCCACACCGTTTTTTTCCCCATTTTGGCATGGAGTTCCCCCTCCAGATTCTCACAGCGCAAGTCGCACCGCGATTCGGATCATCCTGATCCGACTTGCGGTGCACCTTCCTTTCAAATCAATAGGCTCCCATAGGGAACCATTGATTTTGAATGGAAGAAAAAAAACGTTAAGCAACGTTATTCAACCTTTAGCAGCGTCAGACGTTTTTACAGCTTGACGCTGCAGCTCCAGAACGCACAGGTCCTGGGTTTTTTTTGGAGCTGTAAAACGCCTATGCCACTTGGAGCTCCTAAAAGCTCTGTGTGCATGAGTCCATAGAATAACATGGATGGGCGTTCTGCAGCTGCAAAAAAAAAAAAAGTCTGACGCTGCTAGCAGCTCCAAAAACGTCTAGTGTGCATGGGGCCTTAATACTGCATAGGACATGGAAACAAGGCTGAAGCGTCTGAATGTTCAAAAACATAGAAACTGGGTGCAGAAAATTGGCAGCAGGTGCTTTGGACTGAGTCAATTTGAAATATTTGGCTGTAGCAGGAGGCAGTTTGTTTTTTGAAGGGCTGGTGAGCGGTACATTGTGTGTCTGAAGGCAACAGTGAAACATAGTGGAGGTTCCTTGCAAGGTTGGCGCTGCTTTTCTGTACCTGGAGTTGGAGATTTGGTCAGGATCAATGATGTCCTCTGCTCGGAAATACAGGCAGATGCCTAGCCATCATGCTTCAGTGGAAAGAACAAGGAGTCCTGAAAGTGATGGTTTAGCTCTCACAGAGCCCTGATCTCATGGAGTCTGTCTGCAATTACTTAAAGTGACAGAAGAATTTGAGGCAGACTACATCCACAGAGTACCTGTGGTTAGTTCTCCAGGATGTTTGTAATGATCTACCTGTCAAGGTCCTTCAAAAACTGTGTGCAAGTGTATCTAGAAGAATTGAAGAATTTAATGCTGTTTTGAAGGCAAAGGGAGGTCACACCAAATATTCAGACCGGATCGGCTTCAGAAAAGGTATGTATAATTTTGTTTTTTATTTTATTTTTTCGCTTTGCAGTGTTGGATAGATTATTTTAGAATGCGGCTGTTAGTAAATTTAAATTTCTTCTTTATTTTGCTTTGTACTTAAAAATTAGAATCCACTTTTATTTCACTGAAAGAAATAGAAAGTGTTCTATAAGGCTCCATTCACACCTGGGCGTTTTTGAGTGTTTTTCAGCTCCAAAAACGCAAAAAAAACGTTCCAAAACGCCCAACAAGTAAAACCCCATTCATTTAAATGGCCCCTGTTCACATCTGAGCATTTTGCAAAACTCCTGTAGCTGAAAAAAGTTCATGAGCTACTTTTTGTGCTGATTACCAGCGTTTTTGATAGTCCATGCCTGCCTCCAAAAACGCCTGAAAATCGCGGTAAGACGCTACGCTCAAGTGTGAATGCAGCCTTACTGTTCTAAGGTTATTAAAATATTTTACGATTTTATTCTCCATTGTCTACAAAACCACAGTGGTGTCTGTTTTTTTTTTTTTTTTTTTTTTTTGCATCCGTGCATATGAAAAAACATCTAAAAATATTTTTGTCTTGTTATCTGATACTTTTGAAAAGAAATGTAGTTAAGTGAAAATGTACAATTGTTTTATAATCTTCTCTCTACTGTCCCCTTGTAGAGGTCTGCAGAGGGATCCAGTCCAGAACAAGGTGACGGTAAGACAAGATGGCTTCTTGCTGAAAATGTTATCCATGCTGCTCACATTTTAGTTTATAATGTATATAAGAAATTTCAATCATTACACTGACTTCTCTGCTTTAGATTCTGATAAAGAGGATGGAAGTTATTGTCCTCCACCAAAAAGAGAACGGACATCATCCTTTTCACAGTTTCCACCTTCTCAGTCAGGTACAATTTATTGGTGGTGAAGAATGTTTACACCATGTTGAATGAATGTAAAACCTTTTTTCAGAAAGTTTTATACTGAAGAAATGGCACCTCCTTTGTGTAAAAATTAATTACCATGCAGCTGCAGTCAATTTTGGAAATTAACCCAAAGTGCCCGAATAAGTCATTTAAATTTGAGGTGCTGCGTGGGTTAGTAATACTTGTTTTGGTGCGTAAATGTAAGACCTGTAAAATTTGTGCCATAAACCATCAAAATATTCACATAAATATTGCGAAAATTATTACAAAGAGAAATGAACATGTATATTGATAAAATAGATTAAAAAAAGAAAAAAAAATGAATGATATAAAAAATTTGTCCGAAATGAACAAAAATGGTGTCTTCTACACCCCGTGCCTAAGTGACACTCCTTCACCTTTAGTATAAGGGGGCCACTTACCAGATGGATCTGGGCCACCAGGACCCTCAACGCTTTGTATATATAATTGGTCTCAACTTAAAAGTCTCATCTTTGGAACCAATTAATTCAATCAAAATGATCTTGACCGTGGCAGATTTATTTATTTATATATATATATATATAATTATATTTTTTGCATTGAATCAGGCTCAAAATCACTACAGTCCCCAGAATAAAGTATAAGACATATATCCATGTATTAAAATCTCTTTTTCCGCATAAAATAATCGATAAAACATTCACAATGACTTCCTGATGACACCTTCCGGCGAAATGCATTGAGGTCTGTAGCGGTGATACTTCCGGTTTGGGTGGAACGCAGGTGACACGCACGCCAGTCCATAGTGCGGATGGCGCTGATTACTGTACACCTAAAGAAAATAGTGGGTGCCGCTTGTAGGCACAAAAAATGTGAGTGTTTCATCGATTATTTTATGTGGAAAAATTCATTTTAATGCATCGCATGATTATATGCCCTATGCTTTATTCTGGGGAC
The DNA here is from genome assembly GCF_965119305.1 of Pelophylax lessonae. Lineage (NCBI taxonomy): Eukaryota > Metazoa > Chordata > Amphibia > Anura > Ranidae > Pelophylax > Pelophylax lessonae. Next base: position 554,365,087 of record NC_138768.1, on the reverse strand, counting down.
TCTGGTGATTTGGAGCCTGATTCAACGTAAAAGAAAAATATATATCTATCTGCCAAGGTCGAGACCATTTTGATTGAAGTAATTAGTTCCGAAGATGGGAGTTTTAAGTTGAGACCAATTGTATATACAAAGCTGTGAGGGTCCTGGTGAACCCCCAGATCCATCTGGTGAGCGGCCCCCTTTATACTAAGGTGGAGGAGCATCACTTAGGAGCACGTGTGAGACGAAACTATAGAGCTAGTTTAAGCATGGGGTGTAGAAGACCCAATTTTTGTTCATTTTGGACACATTTTTTACATCATTCATTTTTTTCACTTTTTTCAGAAACCTGGTCCTAAAACAGGATTGTCTAGTTGTGCAGATAAAACGTAAGTAAATCCAGAATGTATTTTTCAGCACATTTGGCATCAAGCCTCGCTGTATACGGTTTCCTTTAAGGCGTACCTATGATTTAAAATGTAAAATGGTATATTCATTTCTCCATTGTATTACAACTATTTTTATATCTAACAAAGTCAAAGAAAATTCCCATCTCAACTTACCAACCAGCCTGCAACCAACCAAATTACCCTGTTTAATAGTTTAAATTAAAAACGGGTTTAGTTTGCACACACATGCATAAGCTGCAGAGGACCCCATTATTATCTGCAGTCCTAACTATAAATTTTTGAGAGACTTCATAGTAGAACGCAAACTGGTAGATGGGATAATTCAGTTGGTTGCAGGCTGGTTGGTAAGTTGAGCTGGGAAATTTTTTTGGGCTTTGCATGACGTGCTCGTTGCTACGCAGGCCAGTTATGGGCGGTGAAAGGGGCCATTTTGTACAAATATTTCTAGCTTACACTCTTTAATCGGAATTAACTTAGTTTGTAACTTTACTTTGTGAAGGTTCCCATACACCTACCTTCTTGAATTCTGTGACGCATATTCACTATGCCGTGTCAGTAGGCACTGCTGCGTCACAAACTTCAGAGCCTGCCTTCTGGACTACAGAGCTGCTGAGAGGAGGTGTTTCAGGTAGGGGAGTCAGTACAGGAATCACAGCTTGCAGGGAGCAAGGTACTATGGGATATTATGTAGTGCATAGAAATTGAAAGTAAACCGCAGAGGAGAAGCTGCAAACCATGTGGGGCATTTGGAGGTTGTGGATAGAGATGACCAGCAGATAGGCAGCTTTCACATGAAAAGAGATTTTTCAAATAAACTTTGGAAAAAATAATTTTCTCTATTGTCCCATCGACAGACGCATCCTCATCTCCATGAGCTGAGTGGGTTTATGCTCCTCCCATCAGGAGTAGTCTAGGCAGGAAAATTTGAGTACACACGCCCAGGGGGCTGTCCCTCCAGGCATTAACCCCCACTGCACAACCCAGCACATCAGTTTGTTTTCTACCAAGAGAAGGAGTAGACCTGTTTCCTGCTGAGACTCCCTTCTCAGTTTTTATTTTTTTCAGAATTTCTTTTTTTTTTTTTTTTTTTTTTTCGCTTTACTCGATTGCTAGCTAGTGTTCAGGGAAGAATTATCTGGTGATCTACAAGCAACGATGCCGGCTAGGGCTTCGTACTGGATATTATAGATCCTTATGATCCCCCCCCCCCCCCAGTCTGGCCTATGAGCGTGAGCAGGTTATAGTCCCAACCTAGGCCTAGCCACGATCGTGCCCCCTTGTCCGGAGGGGGACGAGCCTGCGAGGGAATGCCTCGCCGGGACGCAACGACCTGGAACGCCCTGAGTTGCAGTGTACCCTTTGGCTGGCAGCACCCCCACTTCGTGTGGGAGGCAGTCTGCCCGGAGCGGATGGTATGGTGAGTAACTGTGCACCCCTTGCCCCTGCTGGTCTTGGGGGGGGGGATGTGGGCCCTCCCCTGGGGATAATGGGATTTGTGCCTCCCAAGAGATCCCCCTGGTTTGCCTGGTCTGTGTAGCCTTCCCTCTCCCTGTCCCTGCGGGGGCTGTGTCTCTGGAGTGCTCTGGGGAGGGGGGTCGTTATGGGGGTTGACACGATACCTTGGGCTTGCTTGTCCCTTTTGTGGTTCTTGAGGCCTTCATGTGTCGGTCCCTAGCCGCATGGGGCGCCACCATCTTAGGCGTGGGTAATGGAATTTTTTTTCCCCATAGACTTGTATAGGGCAGCCATTTTTCCTGCAGCTTCCTATTGTTTGTTTGGGCATCCATCTTTGTGTAGCCCCTGTGCTATTTTTGGCAGTGGCAGTGTATCCCTATCAGGGGACATCACTTCCTGTGTGGTCATTTCCTGCTGCTGAGCCGAGGTCACTTCCTGCTTCCCTCTCCATTCTGTGGAAGATTCAGGAGGCTGTGTCTGAGGTGGTAATATATTGAGGGTCCTTATGGGCATATTCTTGCACTTTCTGCTCTGTTTGGTTTAAAGGGGCTCCCTGCAGACCACTGCGTTTGGTGGTGGATATAGTACTATGTTTTTTGTACTTTGTACTTTACACTTGAGTCCCAAACTTGAATTTCACCCTCAGACCCTCTTTGTGTGAAGATCTCCTCCTGGCTCAAGCAGTGATTGTGCCAGTTCCCCCTGAAGAATGCTCTCAAGGTTTCAATTCAAACCTGTTCATCGTGCCCAGAAAGGAGGGCAAGGTGCATCCAATCCTGGACCTCAAGGCTCTGAACCAGTTCATGCGGGTGCAGAAATTCCAAATGGAGTCCATTCTGTCGGTGGTGGCATCTTTCAATCGGGAGGATTTTCTGGCTTCCATCGATGCGTATCTCCACGTCCCCATATTCGGAGGGGAAGCAGAGGAGCACTTTCACTTTGTGGCGTTACCCTTTGGGTCTCGCCTTTGGCTCCCAGCGTTTTCACCAAGGTCCTAGCCCCAGTGCTGGCCTTGTTGCGTCGACGAGGTATCTGGACAAACGTCTGTTGCAAAAAGTTTTCCATTTGGACCTGCTGGAAAACATCTCCATCACCATTCGGACCCTTCAGGACTTTGGATGGACGATCGATCAATGTCACCAAATCTGCCCTGACTCCGTCTGTGCGGGTCACCTATCTGGGGGCTGAACCTCAAATCTGCTCGGGGGAGGTCTTCCTTCCCTTGGATGTGCTTCAGAGGATTCAAAGGGTGGTCCAATTGCTAATGGAGGCCGATCAGTCCTCCTTGCGGGCTTGCATGAGGGCCCTGGGTCTGATAGTCTCGACCTTCGAAGCAGTCCCGTTTGCTCAGTCTCATATGTGACTGCTGCAGAAAGAGATTCTGTCAAACTGGAACAGAGATCCTCGCTCATTGGACCAGAAGATTCGGTTGAGCCATCTCACGAAGTCGGCTCTCTTGGTGGATCCAGTCACCTGTCCTGTGCCATGGCAATTCCTTCCTGCCGGTGTCTTGGACAGTGGTCACCACAGACGCCAGCCTATTCGGCTGGGGTGGAGTGCTGGGGAAGCTCTGTGCTCAGGGGACTTGCCGATCAAGTCGACCTCTAGGAAGATCTATCATCGTATCTGGAAATCGTACATTTCTCTTACGTCCTCCGACAGTCGCCGCCTCTCCATATTCGTCACTATGGGGTTATTGACCTTTGCTCCGTCGGAGTAGCTAGGCAACAGAATATGTCAATATTAAAGCTTTTAGCATATCCCACCCCCAGGGGTGGTCCCCTCAGTCAATACCCTCCTGCTTCCTGTATCCATACCTCAGTTTCATTGTCTAGCTTTCAGGAGTTAGCTGGCTGTTTCTGTGCTGGGGCATTTTGTCTCAGCCTTTATCTTCTTTTTGATTTTATTTGAGTTTTTTTCTCTCTCTTTACTTAGCTGTTACTTTTGTCAGCATTAGTTAGTTCTTCTGATGAAGAGGATCGTGCGGGCTGGGTCTCGGGCTGGCCCCCCTGGTCGCAGGTTGTGGGCCGGTGGCTTCCCAGCCTGCCATCGAGCGTTCAGTCAGGTATTTTTCCTAGCATATGTGAACGACCCATCCCTGTTCGCTGCAGGGATGCTGTGGTGAGGTGGCTACCTCACTGGACGCCATGCGGTTTCGCACCGCAGTTCTACTGCGTCCTGGCTGCGACTCTCCCTGTCCCATGTGCAGTGGCTTGATCGCTTGTGCGGGTTCCCCACGCCATTCAGAAGGTAAGTGTACTCTGTGTGGGGACCTGTCTGTTTGGTGGGTGTCAGTCTGGGACTGTGTAACCCTGCATGTCTGTTCACACTTTTGGGCTCCCTGTCTGGATGCTGCTGTGGGTTGCAAGGAGGGGGGCTGTTGTACACTGTTCTGTGTTACAAACTGTGTGATTCGCTGTATCTTGTAGGGCGTGCTGTGGTACATGTTTTGTTCAACATGCGGCGGCCGCTGCTGCGGTCCGCCATTTTATTAATGGCTGCAGGCATATGAGGGTTTTTTCTGTATGCTGGGAGCGGCGTTTTTGGCGCCAAGCGTCGCCATTTTGGCGGCGATCGCTCCGGCCTCATGTAGCACTGCATTTACTTCCTCCCCGGCGGCCATTTTTTTATAGCCTTCCATAGGCTTTATAGGAGCGGCTTCTATTGCATCACTTCCTTTTCCCTGGGCACACCGATCGATACAGCAGCAGCAGTGATCTCTCCAGGTTTTTACTCTCTTTATTCCTGTATTCCTTGCCTGAGTTTGTAATTTTCCCTGTGGGGGTCGGCTTGTGCTGGTGTGTGTGAGCGGTGGGCTGCGCTCGCCGCGCTTTTAAAGGGGCAGTTACCCTTTTTTTCTCCTGCACACTTCTGGGGGCATGGATTCTCAGGAAAGCAAATTTCCTCCCACTTTGCTGGGAGGCCAAGGGGCTGCTGCTGTTCCCCCTGAGGGGGGCGATTTGGCCACCATTGTGGCTAACCTGGCTGCTCAGGTACAGATGCTTGTGGCTGCTCAATCCACTAAACGGCCCAGAGTTTCAATCTCCTCTGATTCAGAGGGCGATGGTGATGGGGCTGCTATGGCTGGGGTCCCCTTATCGGGGTCCCGTTCGTCCCTGGACTTTGCAGGGTCGGAAGGGGAGGCAGAGGTTGAAGGGGTTGATGATTCTCCCCCGGGCTCGTCTGAAGAGCTTGCAATCATGGATGAATTGGTTGCTTCTATCAAACAAACGCTGCATTTGCAGGATGAACCATGTCCTCCTGCCGTCCTGGCCTCTTATGGGACGCAGCGGAGACGCAAAATGTCGCAGGTTTTCCCTTGCACTGAGGATTTTCAGCGCGCTGTTAGTGAACAATGGCGCAATCTAAAAAAGCCTTTTGCTGTGCCCAGTAGGTTTAAGCTGCGTTATCCTTTCACGCCTGCCACTGACGAACGCTGGTGTGTACCACCTCCGGTAGATCACGCGGTGGCGGTTTTGAATAAATCCACTGCGATTCCAGCAGAGGATACCCCGGTGTTCCGGGACCCTATGGACAGGAGGCTGGAGTCTCTTGCCCGCCATACTTACTTGGTTACCGGTTCCATGCTAAAAGTTATTTTTGCTTCCCTTATGGCAGCTCAGGCTGTCGCGGATTGGACGCAGGTGCTCAGGCGCGTCCTGGTGGCTGATTCTGCCCCGCCGACGACGTTGGCTATGGTGGATCAGATTCATCAGGGTGTCATGTATTTGTGTGATGCGGAATTAGATGTAATTCCTTTGGCTGCACGTGTGCACAGCGTGGCGGTGTTGACACGCCGTTTGATTTGGCTGAAATGTTGGTCTGTGGACCAATCTTCTCGCAAAACTTTATCCAATTTTCCATATACGGGATCTCGCCTTTTTGGCGACTCCCTGGATTCACTGATAAAGGGTATTTTTGGGGGTAAGAGCACTCTTTTGCCCCAGACTCACAAGTCTAAGTTTGTTCGTGGTAAGAAGAATACCTCGTTTAGACCCTCTCAGGGGTCCTTTCGTGCCTTTCGGTCGCACTATAAGGGCAAGCCCTTCAAAGGACAAGGCTCCCAGAAAAAGCCGTGGGCAGGTAAGCAGAAGTCCGGCCAGTCCGGGTCCGCTGCCCATAACAATGCGGCCTGAAGGGACGCCCTCACCCAGTTCTGGGGTGGGGGGACGTTTGCTCGGTTTTCTTCAACCCTGGCTGGCCCGCGTTCGGGACAGGTGGGTTCAGGAGATCGTTCGGTCCGGGTACAAGATCGAGTTCCTATCTCGGCCGGCGAACCGTTTTTTTCCCTCAAACCTTCAGCTGTCTCCGGAGCGTTTGCGGGATCTGCACCTGGCGGTGCAGGACCTGCGGGCTCAGGGAGTGGTGGTTCCGGTGCCTCATCGGGACAGATTTCGGGGGTTTTATTCAAATCTGTTCACTGTACCCAGAAAGGAGGGCAAGGTACGTCCAATTCTGGACTTAAAAGCTCTGAACCGCTTTGTGCGGGTTCACAAGTTCCGCATGGAATCCCTGCGCTCGGTGGTGGCTGCTCTAGTTCTGGGAGAATTCATGGCCTCCATCGACTTGAAGGATGCGTACCTACACATCCCCATTTTCGGGGGTCACCAGAGGTACCTTCGATTCGCCATTGCGGAGGATCATTACCAATTAGTGGCGTTACCCTTCGGTCTTGCTTTGGCTCCGCGGGTTTTCACCAAGGTGCTTGCACAGGTTCTGGCCTTACTGAGAGCCCAGGGTATCTCAATCCTGGGGTATCTGGGGTGTCACGATGCAGGCTCTGCAGGAGTTTGGTTGGACGATAAACTTCCCAAAATCGACGCTGTGCCCGTCGGTTCGTCTCCCCTATCTGGGAATGATCCTGGACTCTGTTCAGGCAAAAGTTTTCCTACCGGAAGACAAGCTCAAGACACTTCAGGACGAAGTCAGGTCCCTCCGGGACGCTCTGTGCTCATCCCTCCGGACGGGCATGAGGTGTTTAGGTTTGATGGTCTCGGCCTTCGAGGCGATTCCCTTTGCCCAGTTTCACACGAGGGGTCTCCAGGCGGAGATCCTGTCCAGGTGGGACGGGCGACCACAATCTCTGGATCTTCGGATCTCGTTGAGTCCTCGCACCAGAAGGGATCTTCTGTGGTGGCTACAGTCCCCGGCGGTGTCGGGGGGGTAAGTCTTTTCGTCCGTTTTCATGGACGGTGATCACCACGGATGCCAGCCTGTCGGGCTGGGGTGGTGTTCTGGGCATTCTGTCCGCCCAGGGTACTTGGTCGGAGGGGGAGTCCTCCCTTCCGATCAACATTCTGGAATTGCGGGCGATATATCTCTGCCTTCGACGTTGGACGGACAAGCTTCAGGACCGTCCGGTTCGGGTGCAGACGGACAATGCCACAGCGGAGGCCTACATCAACCACCAAGGGGGCACCAGGAGTGCCCGAGCGGCTCGGGAAGTAGCCGACATTCTGTCTTGGGCTGAGACGCACGTCCCGGCGATAACGGCAGTTCACATTCCGGGGGTGGAGAACTGGCAGGCGGATTATCTGAGCCGCCAGACTCTGGACCAGGGGGAATGGTCGCTCCACCCAGGTGTCTTCCAGATGTTGTGCGCGAAGTGGGGTCTTCCGGATGTGGACCTGTTCGCGTCTCGTCTGAACAACATGTGGGAAGGTTCGTTGGCAAGGACGCGCGATCCTCGGGCAGATGCGTTAGTGGCTCTGTGGCATCAGTATCGACTGATGTATGCATTCCCACCAATTCAGTTGCTATCCCGGTCCTTCGCAGGCTGTCCTCGGAACCAAAAACGGTGATTCTGGTGGCGCCGGACTGGCCCCGCCGGTCTTGGTACGCAGACCTCGTGAATCTGGCGGTCGACGCTCCGTGGCGTCTGCCTCTTCGAGAAGACCTTCTGTCTCAAGGACCGATATTCCATCCTGCTTTAGTCGCTGGCTTTGACGGCCTGGCTGTTGAAACCGAGGTCCTGAAGGATAGGGGTCTCTCCCCGGAGGTCATTCATACTTTGATCAATGCTAGAAAGGCCTCTTCGGGGAAGATATACTACCGTACTTGGAAGGCCTATTTTGCCTGGTGTGAGTCCAGGGGGTTTTCCCCTCGCTCATACTCGGTGTCTAGGGTGTTGTCTTTCCTTCAAGCGGGTGTGGACCAGCGTTTGGCGTTGGCCACGATTAAGGGTCAGATTTCTGCGCTGGCCGTTCTTTTTTAACGCCCTGTGGCGTCTAATTCTCTGGTTGGCACTTTTGTTCAAGGGGTGCGACACCTGGTCCCTCCTCGGAGGGAGCCTTTGCCTCCGTGGGACTTGAACCTCGTTCTGTCCGTGTTACAACATGCTCCTTTTCAAAAGATCAGGGAGATCTCGTTGCCTCTGTTGTCCAAGAAGGTCGCCTTTTTGGTGGCGATCACTTCGGCTCGCAGAGTATCGGAGCTGGCAGCTTTGTCCTGCAGGTCTCCATATCTGGTGCTCCACTTGGATAAGGTGGTCTTGCGACCTAATCCTTCTTTTCTTCCGAAAAGGATCTAGGAGTTTCACCTCAATGAGGACATTGTCTTGCCTTCACTTTGCGCGAAGCCTAAGCATCCGAAGGAGATGGCCTTACATTCCTTGGATGTTGTTCGGGCGATCAGGGTTTACCTGTCGGCGACTAAGTCTTTTCGCAAGACGGATTCCCTCTTTGTCCTTCCTGAGGGGCCTCGGAAGGGCTTGGCGGCGTCGGCTTCTACCATCGCCAAATGGATCAGACAGACCATTGAACAGGCATATGCTTTGAAGGGAAAAGTTCCCCCTATGCCTGTGAAGGCGCACTCTACAAGATCTCCGAGTACGTCTTGGGCCTGTCATCATCGGGCTTCTGTGGCCCAGGTGTGTAAGGCGGCGACTTGGTCATCCGTTCACACCTTCTCAAAGTTCTACAAAGTGGATGTTCCGGCATCGGCAGATGCTTCCTTTGGCCGCAAGGTTCTTAGTGCGGCAGTACCTTAGGGTCCCTTGTTTTTTTTTGTTTTGGGCCCTTGGCTGTTTGGGATGTTTTTTATCCCTAGGTTATTTGTTCTTCCTGGGTTGTTGCTCCTGTTGAGCAAAACTTTATTTTCATGTTGCCCAGTTGGTTTCCTTCCTTTGGTAAGGTTCCTTTCTCTGATGTGGGTCCTGCGTTGCCTTGGGCGCGGCTGCGTTTCCCACCCCTCATGTTTTTGCACTGCTTTGGGACGTCCCCATAGTGACGAATATGGAGAGGCGGCGACTGTCGGAGGACGTAAGAGAAAACTGAATTTTTGTAAAATCTTACCTGTAAAATTCCTTTCTCTGAGTCCTCCGACAGTCGCCGCCCCCGCCCCTCTTTTGGGGTTTGTGTATGTACTCTACTGCTATTCTACTGAAACTGAGGTATAGATACAGGAAGCAGGAGGGTATTGACTGAGGGGACCACCCCCTGGGGGTGGGATATGCTAAAAGCTGTAATATTGACATATTCTGTTGCCTAGCTACTCCTACGGAGCAAAGGTCAATAACCCCATAGTGACGAATATGGAGAGGCGGCGACTGTCGGAGGACTCAGAGAAAGGAATTTTACAGGTAAGATTTTACAAAAATTCAGTTTTCTTGGTATGAATCGCTGCAGCTGCACCCTCGCTTGATTTCTATAGCTAGGGTTTTGGCCTTTTTACAAAATGGGTTGAGCAGCGCTTGGCACTATCAAGGGCCAGGTTTTGGCCTTGGCTATTTACTTCCAACATCCGTTGGCTACTCATAGTTTGATTCGCACCTTCGTTCAGGGGGTGCGTCATCTGGCCCCTCCGAGGAGATGCCTGTTACCGCCGTGGGAACTTAATCTGGTTTTGTCTGTTATTCAAAAGCCTCCTTTTGAGAATATTACGGAGATATCTCTGCTTTCTTTGTCGCAGAAGGTTGCCTTCCTAGTGGTTATCACTTCTGCCGGCAGAGTCTCTGAGTTGGTGGTGTTGTCCTGCCGTTCGCCTTATTCGATGGTCCTCCAACCTAATCCGTCCTTTCTTCCTAAGGTGGTGTTGGATATTCACTTGAATGAAGACATTGTGTTGCCTTCCTTATGTCCTAAGCCTAAACCTCACAAGGAAGTTGCTTTGCACTCTCTGGATGTGGTTCAGCGATAAGGATTTATCTGATGGTTACCGAGTCCTTCAGGAAGTCGGACTCTTTGTCCTTCCGGACTTTCCTTGCAAAGGTTTGGCTGCATCCGCTGCGACCATTTCGAGATGGATCAGGAATACGGTTGTTCAAGCTTATTTGATCGTCAGGTGCCTCCTTTCCCTGTGAAGGCGCATTCTACTAGAGTGCTGAGTGCCTCTTCTGCTTTTCGCCATCAGGCCTCTGTTGTACAAGTTTGTAAGGCAGCGATTTGGTCGTCTGTGCACACCTATACCAAATTTCTCTGTCGCTCATTGACAGACGCAGGACTGATATCTTGATATCCGTAGGGTTATACTGCCCCCTACAGGAGTAGGACACTAGGCAGTCCCAGGGGGTATATCCTCTCCCTGCTATAGGATGTCAGTTTTTTTTCTGCCTAGTCAGGAGTAAGGACCTAAGTTCCTTGCTGGGATCTCTGGTCCTGGCAAGCTTTTTTAGATCTTTTTTTAGTTAGCTTTTTTCTCCAGTTGTTCCTGTGAGATCTTCAAGCAATTATGCCGGATCTGGGCGACGGGCTGGATGTTGAGATCCAGTAGTCACCCCAGCCGGCCTACAAGCGCGTGCAGACCCAGCTCCGCGCTGGGTCGGCCGCGACATAGTCCCGCTGGACGGGGACTGGCCCGCGGGTTAAACGTCCCGCCGAGTCGCAGCGTCTCCTTTGGCCGACACAAAGCCCCCCCCCCCCCCCCCCACTGGGCGGTGAGGGGTTTTGTCTGGAGTGGCGCCCGCTCTGTTCCGGTATGGTGAGTAAGTGCATCCCCCCTGCTCCTCATGGCTGACTCTGGGGTGGGCCCGGGCCCCTCCCTGGGACGGTCGGACCCACACTAATCTGGGTTCCCCTGTGCACCCTCCCCCTGTGGTGGGGGGGGGGGGTGTTTTGTTTGTGTGTGTGTGTGGTGGCTCGCCGTTCATGCAAGCCGCTAAGGGGGTGGGGGGGTCCCGAGTGCGGACGGCTGTGGTGCGGGGGGCTTCCTCTCTGGCTTCCCAGGGCCTATCTGCCGATCGATCGTCTGTTAGTGGATGTGGGGACCCCCCTTCCCACCGCAGCACGCGGGGCCGCCATTTGTTTGGAGTCCCTCGTGGCTCATGGGGGCGGCCATCTTGGTACACCCAGCTCGTTTCGTTTGCAGAGCTGGGCAGCTGTGGGAGTTACCGAGGGCGTGTGAGGGGGCGGAGCCCCTCCCTAGACCCGGGAAGATCACTCCACAGGACTTCCTTGTCATGTAGACAACGCTGAGAGCAGTCCTTTTGAACTCTGGTGCATCGTGTGGTGAGCCTTTTGGGGGTCTCTCTCTGCGGGGGTCTTGAGGCACGCTGTCTCATTGAGGAGTGCTGGGTGACATTTTGCAAAAAAAGAAGTTGTTTTTTTTTTTTTTTTTTTTTTTTTTCATACTTTGCTGACGGGTTCCCCTGGTGTTGCCATGGACCCTGCTGCACATGTGTCCCCACTTGATCCCCTCAAGGTGGCCGCAGGGCCCTCAAGTTCTCCGCTCACCATTGATACTTTCGGCGGTCCTGGAGTCATTTGTGTCCTGGGTGGAGGTGGCCTGTCAGGGACGGGGGGCTAAAAAGCGACCCCCGCCTACCGCTGTCTTGTCTGATGCCTCCGATTCTGATCCTGAGCCAGTCGCTGCTGCTGCGGGTTCCTCCTCTGGGGCTGCTGTCTCGCGCCCCGTCTCCTCTGATAGTGAGGATGACCTTTCTGACTCCGCCATAGCGCAAGACAAGGCACTGGTGGACGCACTGATTGTCTGTCTGTCCGGGAGACCCTAAAACTGGAAGTTGCACCTGCAGATACAGCTCATACGGAAGTTGCCTTTGGCACTCGCAAGCCCTCCAGGGTGGTGAAGGTGTTCCCCTTTCCCAAATGCTTTGACAATATCATTAAGAAGGAGTGGGTCCGTCCAAAACGACCCCCTGGGATGCCCAAACGGATTGCTAGGCGCTACCCGTTTTAAGATTCCCTCCTTAAAAAATGGACGGTGCCACCTTCGGTGGATCCGCCGGTTTCCAGACTAAATAAGGCTACTGTTATCCCGTTGGAGGATTCCCCGTCCTTTCGGGATCCAGTTGATCGTAGGGCGGAATCTGTGTCCCGTTCCATATTCTCCCTGGCAGGGTCGGCCTTGAGGCCAGTGTTTACCATTGCTCTGGTTTCACAGACGTTGACGGAATGGGCCAAGTTGTTACGCCATGACCTGGAGGGGAGAAGTCTCCCCCCTGCCGTGGCGGAGATGCTGGAGCAAATGGTGCAGGGGCTACAGTTTGTGATGCCGCACTGGACGCTGCTCCATTGCTGGGGCGTGTGTCGATCTCGGCGGTGGTCCTCCGGCGCATGCTATGGTTGAAGTGCTGGTCGGCGGATCAGGCATCCAAAAAAGCCTTGACTGATCTCCCTTTTCAGGGGGATCGCCTGTTTGGTGCTACCTTGGATGAGATTATCAAGGATCTCACTGGGGGCAAGAGCACCTTTCTACCACAGGCTAATAAGGGTAAGGGACCTTCCTTTTCAGCTCACAAGAAGTTTTTTCGCTCCTCCGGGGCGGGCGACAAGGCGAAGCCCTCCAAAGCCCCCCCCGGGGGGTTTCAAGAGACCCTGGTCTGGTAAACAAAAATACGGTCCTTCCAGACCATAGGATAAGACCGCTTCAGTCTGAAGGTGCGCCCCCACCCAGATCAGGGGTGGGGGTGGGGGGCGTCTTCGCCGGTTCCCAGACCCGTGGCTCTCCAGGATTCAAGACAAATGGGTTCACAAGGTCATACGGTCGGGATACAAGATCGAGGTTCGATCGCTTCCACCGGCGCGGTTCTTCCCTTCCAATATGCGACTGTTCCCGGATTGCCTAACGGCTCTGTTGGGGGGCAGTGCAGGACTTGATGCAACAAGGAGTGAAGTCCATTCACACATTGGTAGCCTCCATGCATCAGGGGGATTTTCTGGCGTCCATAGACATCAAGGATGCCTATCTTCACGTTCCCATTTACGCAGGACACCAGCGGTTTCTGCGCTTTGCTGTGGGAAAGGACCACTATCAATTTGGGGCGTTACCCTTTGGTCTCGCCGCTGCTCCCCGGGTTTTCACAAAGGTTTTGGCCCCAGTTTTGGCGCTGTTGCGGCAGTGGGGCATATTGATTCTGGGCGACCTCCTCCTCTGTGCGGAGTCGCTTCAGGCTCAGTTTCATACGCGGTTCCTCCAAAAGGAGATTCTTCTCAAATGGAACCGGAATCCCGATTCCTTGGACAATCGGATCCGGCTGAGCGAGCGGACCAGGGAATCTCTGGTTTGGTGACTTCGGTCTCTGATGCTCAGTCAGGAGAAGTCCTCTCTTCCGATCTATTGGATGATTGTCACCACGGATGCCAGTCTATCCAGGTGGGGAGGGATTCTCGGCAGGCTATCTGCTCAGGGGCTGTGGTCCCTGGAAGAATCCAGGTTGCTGATAAATGTGTTGGAACTGAGAGCGATCAGGTTTTGTCTGGTTCACGGGACCGAGCATCTTCAAGGCTGCCCGGTTCGGATTCAGTTTGACAATGCCACGGCCGTGGCTTATGTCAATCACCAAGGGGGCACCAAGAGTGTTCTGGTGGTCGTGGAAGTGGCTGACATTCTTCGTTGGGCGGAACGGTTTGTCCCGGCGCTTTCCGCAGTTCACATTCCGGGTGTGGTGCTGGTTGCTCCGTGGGGGGCAGTATCAGCTGCTGTATGCCTTTCATCGTTAAGTTGCTGCCGAAACTTCGTCGCAGGATAGAGGCGGAGGGAATTCGTCATCCTTGTAGCTCCGGACTGGGCTCGTCGGGCCTGGTACACCGACTTGGTCGGGCTGGTCGCGGACGCTCCTTGGCTACTTCCTCTCAGGGACCGATCTTCCATCCTGCTTTACGATCGCTGGCTTTGACGGCTTGGCTGTTGAGAGCCAGGTGCTGAAGGACCGGGGTTTGTCTGTTTCAGTTATTCCTACTCTGATTAAAGCGAGGAAAGCGACTTCCAGAAAGATCCATCATCGCACATGGAAGTCTTATATCCCGTGGTGTGAGTCCCTCGGGGTTCCTCCACGTTCTTACTCGGTGGCTCGGATATTGGCCTTCCTGCAACGGGGGGTTGAGCGGAAGCTGGCCTTGAGCACTATCAAGGGCCAGGTTTCAGCATTGGCGATCTTCCAGAGGCCACTGGCTGCTCGTTCTTTGGTGTGGAATTTCATCCAGGGGGTGCGGCACCTGGCTCCTCCGGTGCGCGTGCCCTTGCCGCCCTGGGATCTTAATTTGGTGTTGTCGGTTCTCCAGAAACCTCCCTTTTGAAAATATTAGGGAGATTCCCTTGCTTAACTTATCCCAGAAGGTGGCCTTTTTGGTGGCTATCACTTCTGCATGCAGGGTGTTGGAACTGGCTGCGTTGTCCTGATGTTCCCCATATCTGGTGGTTCATAGGGATAAGGTTGTTCTTCGTCCGAATCCATCCTTCCTTCCTAAGGTGGTTTCCGACTTTCACTTGACTGATGATGATGTGTTACCTTCCCTGTGTCCTAAGCCCAGTCATCCTCGGGAGTTTGCGTTACACTCCTTAGATGTGGTTCGGGCGATCAGGGTGTACTTGGCTACTACTGACTCTTTTCGTAAGGCTGATTCACTTTTTGTGATCACGGATGGCCCTAGAAAGGGGTTGCCTGCGTCTGCCGCGACTATCTCCAGATGGATCAGACAGACGACAGACGGTGGTGCAGGCTTATTCTATTAAGGGTCGGGTTCCTCCGTTCCCTGTTAAGGCGCACTCTACTCGGGGTCTTAGTGCTTCCTGGGCCTTCCGCCATCAGGCGTTGGTGCTTCAGGTTTGCAAGGCAGCTACCTGGTCGTCAAGTCATACCTTTACATAATTTTAAAAGGTTGATTTGCTGGCATCGGCGGGTGCCTCTTTTGGCCGCAAGGTTTTGCAGGCTGCTGTTTGAGGGGACCTTTGGTCTACTTCGGGGGTTTTTGTTTTTTTCAGGTGGGTCTCGTCTTCTTGTTTCGATGAGTCCTCTGTTCTTCTGGTTGGCTCTGTTTTGGCTTTCTGGATTGGATTTTATTTCTGTTATCCCACCCCTCATTTATGGCACTGCTTTGGGACGTCCCTACGGATATATCAAGATATCAGTCCTGCGTCTGTCAATGAGCGACAGAGAAAACTGGATTTTTGACTTACCGTAAAATCCTTTTCTCATAAGCTCATTGACAGACTCAGTACCCGCCCCTCTATTTTGAGTTGGGTTGGTATGAGTCTCTGACACTGCTTTGTTACATAACTGACAATCCTATAGCAGGGAGAGAGAGGATATACCCCCTGGGACTGCCCATGGGTGTGGCCAGAACTTTTTTCCTGCCTAGTGTCCTACTCCTGTAGCGGGCAGTATAACCCTACGGATATCAAGATATCAGTCCTGCGTCTGTCAATGAGCTTAAGAAAAAAGGATTTTACGGTAAGTCAAAAATCCAGTTTTTACAAGGTGGATTTGTTGGCTTCTTCGGATGCCTCTTTTGGCCGCAAGGTTTTGCAGGCTGCTGTTTCATAAGAGAATGTTTGTTTGTACTTCTCTTAGTGGTCTTTTATCTGGGTGAACTCCTTTTTGTTTGGTTGAGCTCCATGTTGCCTGGTTGGCTACGTTTAGCCTTTTAGTGTTGACTTTACTGTCTGGTTGTGTTTTCCACCCCTCATGCCAATACTTCTTTGGGATGGAGCTGAGGCTGCGTCTGTCGATAGAGAAAATAAGATTTTTGTAAGATCTTACCGTAAAATCTTTTTCTCTGATGTCCATCGACAAACGCAGCACCCACCCCTCTGTTTGGGGTTGGTTCTGTTGTCTTCACTGCTTTTAAACTAAACTGATGCGCTGGGTTGTGCAGTGGGGGTTTAAGCCTGGAGGGACAGCCCCCTGTGGTGTGTATTCAAATTTTCCTGCCTAGACTACTCCAGATAGGAGGAGCATAAACTCAGCTCATGGAGATGAGGCTGCGTCTGCCGATGGACATCAGAGAAAAAGATTTTACTATAAGTTCTTACAAAAATCGTATTTTCTCTATGGTCTATCGAGCTGGTGCTCTAGAATAAAAGTGTATGCTGTTCCTTTTTGGAGTGGTATTAAACCTCAAATCAAGATATAATGTAATGTAATAAGATGTAATATATCGCAACCTACTAATCCCGAGGTGGCTGCATTTAGTTTTTTTAGGATTTTATGTAAACATGGTGATTCTGCCTGTAACACTTTTCCTATCTTGGGGTGTCTCCACTCTGGATGGAGGAGCAATTGAGAGACATCTTTGCACAGCAGCGTTGTCATTTTGGTGAAAGGGTAGTGTTGGTTGCACAAGCAGATTTGGATAGACTGGACTAAAGAATTAAGGCCAAATTCCAGCTAATTTTTTTAACCAGATAACAGTGCAACCTTTTGTTTTTTTTTCACACAAAGGATTGTTAGCACCCATCAGTGTTACATGGTTTGTCTCAACCCTCTATTTGCTACTTTTCCTGGACAGCTTGGTCTTTTTAAAGCAGAACTAAACCTGTCAATATAATGGTTTCCCTAAGCCATTAAAATTCAAGGCATGCCGTAAATGGCTACCTCAATTGCTTGTATTGAACTGTCAAGGCTTGTGTCCTAATTGTTTACATGTACAGCACCATGGCAACTGTAGATCAAACAGAGACTATGGTGGCTGCTTACTTGGCTGTAAAGGATAGGAGAGTAAGTTCCGCTTTGGAGAAAGTGGCAGGATCAACAACTGAAAACTAGGAAAAAGCCTAAAAAAAAAGAAAAGAAAAACGAATGTAGCCACCATATTGTAGAATTGGTAAGCTAAAACATCCTTTTTGTTTTTGGGGTTTAAACCACTTAGTGTTTTGTGGGTTTTTTTTTTTTTTTGCTTACCTGGAGATTTTGCAAGTAATAGAACTTCCTGTTGCAGTCTGACAACTGTAATAAACCGCTTTATAATTAAAAACAGTGTTGTCAGTCTGCTATGCAAAACCACCTTCAGTTGGTCTTTGGACTGCATTTTAGGTCTGCACATGCCTCCTATAGACCAGATGGGCATCTCTATGACCATAGAAGGAGCATGCCGAGCAGGATTAAAGTGATGCCTGAAATTGGAGGCAGCAGCTTATATTCAGCCTGCAACAGGAGGTACTGTTACTTGCAAGATCTCCTTATGTAATTTTGCCACAGATTTACAAATCTTTACTTGCTGAAAAAATAACTGCATACATCGAGACATGATGCCAAAGACACTGAAAAAAAAGATTTTTGGTTTAGGTACTTTTTTATGAGGGTTTTGTAAGTAATAAGCATGGTACACAATACTGCACAAGCAAACATAATCGAAAAGCGCAAAGGAAATGGTAAAAAACGCACTGAACAGGTCACATCGGATAGACCTGCAGATCAGCAAGTACAGTATATCTTGACAAAAAAAACCCCGTAAAGTTGTTGTTTTAGTTATAGCAGTGTAATAGATAAGGGAGTATTATGAATTTGGCCTTTAGGGTGGTATATCCATACATTACATTTTAGAGTGGAAATAAATGCAAGGGGCAGAAGCGGATTTAAATTTTGCTAGTTATAGTCCACATAGCTGCATGCAAGTGAGTTGTTCTAAATCAAGGAGGAAGCACTCCTATCCCCAAGTTCAGTAAAGCCAAAGCTTAAGAGAGTTGATAATGAATCCAATATTATTTGCCAAAAGTTTAATTTGAGAGTTCCAAAAACTTGTATTCTGAAAATCAGCTAAGCTTTTACAGTTCCAAAGCATGCAAGGAAGGGTTCCTCTCTGGCCAAATTTCCACCACCAAATGTGGGAGACAGAGTAAAGATCTAAAATACAGGATTCTGAACCACCATGAAAGATCTTGGTTTAGCTCCCATTAGCCTGTGCATTGAATGTAATGACTATTTGCGTGTTGCCAATTTTATAGTTCAAAAAGGTACCTTTTACATTGAGCCTTTGCATATGGAAAAATCTACTATAACCACAGTTGTGGTGAGAAGCAATTCTCATACATGCTGGTGCCTTCTAGAACACCCTTAGGCTTCATGTACTGTACATTACAGCGTCTAAACTTGAGTTTAGGAGCTTTTGGCATTTTTTTTTTTTGCCTAAACTCCTAAACTCCATAATAGCCTACATGTCCATGTACTCATAGGTTTTTACAAGAGTTTAGATGCTGCTGTGGTTAGAGGAGTTTCAACCTTCCTCTCCTAAATGCAAAAGAATTGCATTCAGGATAGGAACGTTTTAACTGCGGGCCGCAAAGAGAGGTAAATTCGCATTGCGATTTTGCCGTGTTTTTCGTTTTTCTACGGCTGGCGGTCAACCTAGTTTGTGTGAACGTGAGCCCTAAAGCCTGAGTAACTCGGATATGCACTTAATCACTTTGCTTCTTAAAAGGGAAGTGTAGCTTTTAATGTTTTCCCCCATTTATACTTGCCTAGGTGGATGCAGCATCGGTCCCCTCGCGCCTCTGCACTTAAAACCAAGCGACCGAACACCGCTGATCACTCAGTTCTCACCGCTCCCTGAGCAGAGAGCTGCTGGCTGTCAGCAGCTCTCCGCTCGGCCTCCTCCTCGCTCACTGGCGCGCTGGGCTGTGGAGGGGCAGGGAGTGGGTGGCTCAGGCTCTCACCTGGGTGTCAGTTCAGACACCTGGCTGATGCTGACTTCCATTGTTGCTATGATGCTGTGCCTGGACTGACTTCTGTGATGTCGGCAGAGAGCGGACTTCAGCTCATTTTGACTTCTTGCACTTTAGGCCTGTCACAGCATACATAGACCTAAATAAGGAAGCGCTGCTATTCCCCCACCAACTCATTCACGTACTGATACGTATAAGGTTTTGAGTTATAGGCAGCTAGGAAGCAATAAAGACTTTTCTTTTTAAGATGCCCAACATGCTCTAAAACAGCCTTTTTGAACCAGGGTACCTTGAGGTTTCTTCAGGTGTGCCTCAGCAAAATGGCTAAAAATGACCCAAAATTTGCATACAAGGCAGTAGGTGGATGAAGCCTGCCTTTTTTAGTTGCCTTTTAGTTACACAAAGCTACAGGTTTCCATTGTGCACCATAATGACCTTCTAGCTGCCAACCAGCTAACGACCAATGACCCCATCAGTTGTTAAGGAGGATGTCAGTCGCGTGCATAGCATGCTTGTTTGACTCCCCCCCCCCCCCCCCTGTCTCTCTCCATCAGTTTTGGGGTCACATTAGCTGGGTGATGAAGAGAAACATTGGAATACTAGTCCGTACCAACTTGCACCTCTTTGGGTGTCCTATGTGTGGATGTTTGTGCATTATGTAAAGCTATTAGAATAGTTTTTACATTTTAGGATGGGGTGCCTCAAGACCGTTTAGAATTTTAATGGGTCCCACGATAATATCCATAATTTTAAAGGGTGCCTTGACTAAAAAAAAGGTTGAGAAACACTGCTTTACAAACTTCATGTCATATAAGCCCCCTGTATTTGTTTGATTTTTAATTTTAAAAAAAATTAAAATCAGCAAGTTAATTTTTTTAAACTTTGGCCTTTTTAAACTGTTTCTCTTTTAAAGAATTAATCTAAAAGCTTATTCAACCACAATGCTGCACAGATAGTTTAGTAGCACAAAAGCTTTGTTTTTCGCTGTATTTCCTGAAGAGATTGGCTCCACCTTCTTTAGACCAGCCATTGTCGAACTGAAGTGGGCCTAGGCCGATAGTCCCGACAGATTCCTGTGGGAGGGAGCCTTTTTCTAGTGCAGAGTTCGACTGACTCGATTTTGTGAAGAACAGTCAGCTGTGGCCATCAAACTTCTGGTAACTCTCATTAATTTGTTCAGCATTATGGCTGCATTGGTTTTGTACATTCTGCAGTGAATAAAAGATCTGCTAAAAGCTATTCATGTTCCAAATAATAGCATGGTAAAAAAAATCTGCACTCCATTGCAGTTTAGTCAACACAAACCCAAATTGGTACGTATGTTTGATAAAACTGACTGTATTGCTTGCCTTAAAGTAGAACTATAGGCAAAACTTTTTTCTCTTACGTCCTCCGACAGTCGCCGCCTCTTCATATTCGTCACATATGGGGTATTAGACTTTGCTCCGAAGGAGTAGCTAGGCAACAGAATATGTTAACATTAAAGCTTTTAACATATCCCACCCTCAAGGGGTGGTCCCCTCAGTCAATACCCTCCTACTTCCTGCAACCATATCTCAGTTTTAATGTCTAGCTTGTCAGGAGTGGCTGGCTTTTCCTGTGCTGGGGCTTTCTGCCCCAGACTCTTTCTTCTTTTTGAAATTTTGTTTGAGTTTTCTCTCTACCTTTACTCAGCTGTTATTTTTGTCAGCGTTAGTTAGTTCTTCTGATGAAGAGGATCATGCGGGCTGGGTCTCGGGCTGATCCCCCTGGTCGCAGGTCGTGGGTCAGTGGCTTCCCAGCCTGCCATCGAGCGTTCAGCCAGGTAACGCTCCTGGCACAGTGAACGACCCATCCCTGTTCGGTGCAGGGATGATTGGTGAGGTGGCTACCTCACTGGACACTGTGCGGTTTCTTAACCCCCATTTTGTGCGTCTTGAATTGCGACTCTCCCTGCCTCATGTGCAGCGGCTTGTTCGCCTGTGCGGGTCCCCCACGCCATTGAGAGGTAAGTGTATCTATGTGGGGACCGGTCTGTCTGGGGGGGTGTCAGTCTGGGACTGTGTAACCTGCCTCTATTCACACTGCTTGTCTCCCTATCTCTCGGCTGCATGCTGTGGGCTGCAAGGGGGGGGGGGGGGAGCTGTGTGACACTGTGTGTGTCAGCCTGGTCAGTGTGAAAAGCTGTGTGCTGTGGGGCATGTTTTTTTGGCATGTTTGGGCATATACAGCGATCGCTGCGGCGATCTGACATGTGTTCTTATGCATGGATGACGTGTGCATTACTGCACTGTGGAGCGGCGGTTTCGGCGCCAAACGGCGCCATTTTGCCTACACTCGCTCCGGCCGCATGTTTTACATGCATGGCGGCCATTTTCTTGTAGCCTCCATAGGCTTTCATAGAGCGCCCTGGCAGCATCACTTCCTCTTTCCAGGAAGGCTCTGAACCGCTCTGTGCGGGTTCGCAAGTTCTGCATGGAATCCCTGCGGTCGGTGGTGGCTGCCCTGGTTCCGGGGGAATTCATGGCCTCCATCGATTTGAAGGATGCGTATCTTCACATCCCCATTTTCGAGGGTCACCAGAGGTTCCTTCGGTTTGCCATTGCGGAGGATCACTACCAGTTCGTGGCGTTGCCTTTTGGTCTCGCCTCGGCTCCGCGGGTCTTCACCAAGGTGCTTGCACCGATTCTGGCATTATTGAGGGCCCAGGGCATTTCTGTCCTGGGGTATCTGGACGACATTCTGGTTCGGTCTGCGACCAGCCAGGGTCTGGAGAAGGACCTGTCTGTCACGATGCAAACTCTGCAGGAGTTTGGACGATAAATTTTCCAAAGTCGACACTGAGTCCGTCGGTTCGTCTTCCCTACCTGGGAATGATTCTGGACTCGGTGCAGGCGAAGGTCTTCCTGCCGGAAGACAAACTCAGAACTCTTCAGGAGGAAGTCAGGTCCCTCGGGGACGTTCCGCACTCGTCTCTGCGGACGTGCATGAGATGTCTGGGATTGATGGTCTCGGCCTTCGAGGCGATTCCCTTCGCCCAGTTTCACACGCGGGGTCTCCAAGCGGAGATCCTGTCCAGGTGGGACGGGCGACCTCAATCTCTGGATCTTCAAATCTCGTTGAGTCATCGCACCAGAAGGAACCTTCTGTGGTGGCTCCAGTCCCCGTTGGTGTCCGGGGGCAAGTCGTTTCGTCCTGTCTCGTGGACGGTGATCACCACGGATGCCAGCCTGTCGGGCTGGGGTGGTGTTCTGGGCGTTCTGTCCGCCCAGGGAACTTGGTCGGAGGGGGAGTCTTCCCTTCCGATCAACATTCTGGAATTGCATGCGATAAGTCTCTGTCTTCATCGCTGGACGGACCGGCTGCAGGGCTGCCCGGTTCGGGTGCAGACGGACAATGCCACGGCGGTGGCCTACATCAACCACCAAGGGGGCACCAGGAGTGCCCGAGCGGCTCGAGAAGTGGCCGACATTCTGTCTTGGACCGAGACTCATGTCCCGGCGATAACGGCGGTTCACATTCCGGGGGTGGAGAACTGGCAGGCGGACTATCTGAGTCGCCAGACCCTGGATCAGGGGGAATGGTCTCTCCACCCGGCTGTCTTCCAGATGTTGTGCGCGAAGTGGGGTCTTCCAGATGTGGACCTGTTCGCGTCTCGTCTCAACAACAAGGTGAAAAGGTTCGTGGCAAGGACGCGCGACCCTCGGGCAGACGCGTCGGACGCGTTAGTGGCCCCGTGGCATCAGTACAGGCTGATGTACGCGTTTCCACCGATTCAGTTGCTGTCCAGGTTCCTTCGCAGGTTACACTCGGAACGCAGCACGGTGATTCTTGTGGCACCGGACTGGCCTCGCCGGTCCTGGTACGCAGACCTCGTGAATCTGGCGGTCGACGCCCCGTGGCGTCTGCCTCTTCGAGACGATCTACTGTCTCAAGGACCGATATACCATCCTGCTTTACAGTCGCTGGCTTTGACGGCCTGGCTGTTGAGACCGAGGTCCTGAAGGAGAAGGGTCTCTCTCCAGAGGTCGTTCATACTTTGATCAACGCGAGGAAGTCTTCCTCGGGGAAGGTTTATGACCGTACTTGGAAGGCCTATTTTGCCTGGTGTGAGTCCAGGGGGTTTTCACCCCGCACGCACTCGGTTTCCCGTGTGCTGTCTTTCCTTCAAACGGGTGTTGATCAGCGTTTGGCGCTGGCTACGATAAAGGGTCAGGTGTCTGCACTGGCCGTTCTGTTTCAACGTCCCGTGGCTTCCAACTCCTTGGTTGGCACTTTTGTTCAGGGTGTGCGGCATCTGGTTCCTCCTAGGAGGGATCCTTTGCCCCCTTGGGACTTGAATCTCGTTCTGTCTGTGTTGCAACGTGCTCCTTTTGAACAGATCAGGGAGATCTCGTTGTCTATGTTGTCCAAAAAGGTCGCCTTTTTGGTGGCGATCACTTCGGCTCGCAGAGTGTCGGAGCTGGCAGCTTTGTCCTGCAAGTCTCCGTACCTGGTTGTTCATTTGGATAAGGTGGTCTTGCGACCTAATCCTTCTTTTCTTCCGAAACGAGTTTCGGAATTCCATCTTAATGAGGATATTGTCTTACCTTCGCTGTGTGCGAAGCCTAAACATCCGAAGGAGGTGAGATTGCATTCTCTGGATGTTGTTCGGGCGATAAGGGTTTACCTTACATCGACTGAGTCTTTTCGTAAGACGGACTCTTTGTTTGTTCTTCCAGAGGGTCCTCGGAAGGGCATGGCGGCTTCGGCCTCTACCATCGCCAAATGGATCAGGCAGACCATTGAACAGGCCTATGCTTTGCAGGGGAAGGTTCCCCCTGTGCCTGTGAAGGCGCACTCTACTAGATCTTTGAGTACGTCTTTGGCCTGTCGTCATGGGGCTTCTGTAGCCCAGGTGTGTAAGGCGGCGACCTGGTCGACCGTGCACACTTTCACAAGATTCTACAAAGTAGATGTTCAGGCATCGGCGGATGCTTCCTTTGGCCGCAAGGTTCTTAGTGCGGCAATTCCCTAGGGTCCCTCGTTGGGGACCTCTGGCTGTTGGGATAAGTTTTGTATCCCCTGGTTTTTTGTCTTTTCCTGGGTTGTTGCTCCTGTTGAGCACTTGTTTTTTTTCTGTTGCCCAGCTGGTTTCCTTCCTTTGGTAAGGTTCCTTTCTTTGCTGCGGAGACTGCGTTGCCTTTCGGCGCGGATGCGTTTCCCACCCCTCATGTTTGCACTGCTTTGGGACGTCCCCATATGTGACGAATATGAAGAGGCGGCGACTGTCTGAGGACGTAAGAGAAAACGGAATTTTTGTAAAATCTTACCTGTAAAATTCCTTTCTCTGAGTCCTCCGACAGTCGCCGCCCCCGCCCCTCTTTTGGGGTTTGGTTGTATACTCTACTGCTATTCCACTAAAACTGAGATATGGTTGCAGGAAGTAGGAGGGTATTGACTGAGGGGACCACCCCTTGAGGGTGGGATATGTTAAAAGCTTTAATGTTAACATATTCTGTTGCCTAGCTACTCCTTCGGAGCAAAGTCTAATACCCCATATGTGACGAATATGAAGAGGCGGCGACTGTCGGAGGACTCAGAGAAAGGAATTTTACAGGTAAGATTTTACAAAAATTCCGTTTTCTCTTGCGTCCTCTGACAGTCACTGCCCGTTCAGTTAGCCTTCACTAGTGGGTAATGGCGCCCTCTGCAGGCGCAAGCTAGGCAGTTTTAAATGTTAATAAAAAAACTTTCTACACTTAGGCACACCTCCAAGGGGCCGTCCCTCAGCTATTATCCTGATCCAGTTACCACTGTCCCTCAGTTTTATGCTGCCTAGTGTCAGGAGTAGGCTAGGTTTCCCTGCTGGGACCTAGTGTCGCAGTTTCTTTCTTTTTTACTTTAAAAAGTTTTTTTTTTTTTTTTTACACACACATATGCTCGCATGGAATCTAAATTGGCGGCTCTGTCTTGCCGTTCGCCTTATCTGGTGGTTCATGGGGGTAAAGTGGTTCTGCGACCCAATCTGTCTTTTCTCCCCAAGGGGGTGTTGACTTTCCACCTCAATGAGGATATAGTGTTACCTTTGCTTTGTGAGAAGCCCAAGCATCCGAAGAAATTTACCTTGCATTCCTTGAATGTGGTCCGGGCAGTCAGGGTTACCTGTCTGCCACGGAGTCTTTGAGGAAGTCTGATTCTCGGTTTGTCCTTCCTGAGGGACCTCAGAAGGGTTCGGCTGCTTCCGCGGCAACCATTTCTAAGTGGATCAGACAGACGATTGTTCAGGCCTGTTCTATCAGGGGTCAGGTTCCGCATTTCCCTGTAAAGGCTCATTCTACTAGAGTTGTTGGCGCCTCATGGGCTTTTCGCCACCAGGCTTCTGTGGCTCGGGTGTTAAAAGCGGCGACCTGGTCGTCTGTGCACACTTTCACAAAGTTCTACAAATTGATGTGCTGGCATCCTTGGATGCTTCCTTGGCCACTAGGTTTTGAGTGCAGCGGTTGTTTGAGGAAATGTGTTTTTTTCTGTCTCTTCCTGGAGTGTTTTTTTTTTTTTTTTTTTTTTCTGGGTTAGCTCCTGTTTTGAGCTTTGTTGCCCTGTTGGCTCAGCTTTTTCTGGCCTGGTTGATACGTTACCTTTTCGGTAGGTTGCGTCTTCCCACCCCTCACACCGGCACTGCTTTGGGATATCCCACTAGTGAAGGCTAACTGAACGGTGATGGGTCAGAGGACATAAGAGAAAACAGAATTTTTGTAAGAACATACCGTAAAATTATGAGTCCTCTGACAGTCGCCGCCCCGCCCCTCTGGTTCTTGGATCTTGGGGTTATTGCCTTCCAGTACTGCTTGCAACAAACTGAGGGCCAGTGGTAACTGGATCAGGATAATGGCTGAGGGACGGCCCCCTGGAGGTGTGCCTAAGTAAAAGTTGTTTTTTTATTAACATTTAAAACTGCCTAGCTTGCTCCTGCAGAGGGCGCCATTACCCACTAGTGAAGGCTTACTGAACGGGCGGCGACTGTCAAAGGACTCTCTTACAAAACTTCTATTCCCCCCCCCCCCCCCCCCCATTTTGGCCAGAGTAAGGGAGGGTTATAACCCCTGTTAGTGTTGTGGTGTTTTTTTTTTCTGTAATCTGTGTCCCTTCAGGGAGATTTAGCTCTGGAGTCCCATAGCCAAAACCAGAGGCGTGAGTGAATTCCTGCAAATTAAAGTGGTTATAAAGGCTCAAGGTTTTTTAAAAGCCTTCTGTGTGCAGCAGCCCCCCCCCCCCCCCTCCTTATACTCGCCTGAGCCCCATTGTGATCCAGCGATTTGCATGAAAGCCTTAGATCTCTGGGGACTCTCCCTCAGGCTTTGTGTGTGAATGGACATGCAGAGCATCAGGCTGTTTGGGTGCCCCCATAGCAAGCTGCTTGCTGTGGGGGCACTTGGCAGGAGAGAGGGGCCTGAAGTGCTAGCGGGGGATGTGCGAAGAGGAGGATCTAGGGCTGTCGTGTGCAAAACCACTACACAACCAAGTATAACGTGTATTTTTTTTTTATTTTTTATACCCAAGCCTTTAACCACTTACCGACCGCCCGCCGTCGATTTACGTCGGTACTTTGACGCTAAATACCAGGGTTATGGCAGCAGATAGCTGCCATAACCCTGGTATTTTTCGAATCGGCGGTTGTCCTCTTTCAGGTAAGAGTGGTCCCAGCGGCGGATTCGCTGCGGGATCAACCTTACGGTGTGGCAGAAGAGGTGCGCCCCCCGTCCCGGCCATTTTCCCCGCTTCCTAGACCCGCCGGCAGCGGGGAAAACTATCCGGTCCCCGCCTCCTCACAGACAGGAAGTCGACAGAGGGCAAGATGGCCCCCACTCAAATCTATGGTCTTGGAGGACCGGAGCGACGTCATCTCCTAGCAACTGGTTTAAAGAGCCAATTTTTTTCAGCATTTTTCCTTTTTTTTTTTTTTTTTTGTGTTTTTAAAAAAAACTGTGTAAAAATAATCAATAAAATGGGGGGGAAAAAAATTAATGCGCCCTGTCCCCGTTAGCTCGCGCGCAGAAGCGAACGCATACACAGGTCCCGCCCACATATATAAACGGTGTTCAAAACCACGCGTGAGGTATCGCCGTGATCGTTCGAGCGAGAGCAATCATTTGAGCCCTAGACCTCGTAACTCTAAGCTGGTAACCTGTAGAAATTTTTAAAGTGTCGCCTATGGGGATTTTTAAGTACCAATGTTTGGTGCCATTCCACGAGCGTGCCCAATTTGGAAGCATGACATCTTGGGTATCTATTTACTCGGAGTAACATTATCTATCACATTATAGAAAAAAATTGCGCTAACTATACGGTGTGATAAACAAATATTGCAAGGATCTCCATTTTATTCTCTAGGGTCTCTGCTAAAAAAAAAAAAAATGTAATGTTTGGGGGTTATTTTTCTAGCAAAAAAAAAAAACTGATTTTATCTTGTAAACAATAAGTGTCAGAAATAGGCTCAGTCCTTAAGTGGTTAATACTACTTCAAGGGAATCATTTGGGGGGCCCCAGGAACCAGAACTAGTGTCCCTTTTGGAAGATTCCCCTCTTACTGCTATGGACAAATTATAGAGGGTGAATCGGAGGAAAAAAGTTTGGCCTTTCGTTCTACTTTAAATGAGTTCTGAAGCATCTGGCTGAATATGAGCAGATAATATTGCCCGAAACACTTCAGAATTCATCCTGCTGCTTTTGTCAGCAGTCACATCATCAATAAATACAAGAGAACCAGTTCCATTGGCAGCCATACATGCCCAGGCCATGACACTACCACCACAATGCTCCACTGATTGAGGTGGTATGCTTTGGATCATGAGCAGTTCCTTTCCTTCTCCATACTCTTCTCTTCCCATCACTCTGGTACAAGTTGATCATGGTCTCATCTGTCCATAGGATGTTGTTCCAGAACTGTGAAGGCCTTTTTAGATGTTGTTTGGCAAACTCTAATCTGGCCTTCCTGTTTTTGAGGCTCGCCAATGGTTTAATTCTTGTGGTGAACCCTCTGTATTCACTCTGGTGAAGTCTTCTCTTGATTGTTGACTTTAACACACATACACCTACCTCCTGGAGAGTGTTCTTGATCTGGCCAACTGTTGTGAAGGGTGTTTTCTTCGGGGAAAGAATTCTTCGATCATCCACCACAGTTTTTTTTTTCTGTGGTCTTCCGGGTCTTTTGGTGTTGCTGAGCTCACCGGTGCGTTCTTTCTTTTTAAGGATATTCCAAACAGTGGATTTGGCCACACCTAATGTTTTTGCTATCTCTCTGATGGGTTTGTTTTGTTTTTTTCTGCCTAATGATGGCTTGCTTCACGGATAGTGACAGTTCTTTGGATCTCATATTGAGAGTTGACAGCAACCGATTCCAAATGCAAATGGCACACTTGAAATCCACTCTGGAACTTTTATCTGCTCCTTGTAAATGGGATAATGAGGGAATAACTCACACCTGGCCATGGAACAGCTGAGCAGCCAATTGTCCCATTACTTTTGGTCCCTTAAAAAGTGGGAGGCACATATACAAACTGTTGTAATTCCTACACCTTTCACCTGATTTGGATGTAAATACCCTCAAATGAAAGCTGAAAGTCTGCACATCTTGTTTGTTTCATTTCAAATCCATTGTGGTGTATAGAGCCAAAAAGATTAGAATTGTGTCGATGTCCAAATATTTATGAACTTGACTGTAGCTAGAGCAACTTTCAGTACCTGAATAGAAGCCCATTCTTATTATGCAAAGCTTCAACACTGTGCCTTGGTGTCAAAGCATGCCTGCTTCCTCATGACCCACCACTATAATGGGTTGTACCAGCAATTAAGAATGTGTGGAAGAGGCAACCTTTGACACCCCAGGAAGTGC
Source organism: Pelophylax lessonae (assembly GCF_965119305.1). NCBI lineage: Eukaryota > Metazoa > Chordata > Amphibia > Anura > Ranidae > Pelophylax > Pelophylax lessonae. The sequence goes on along the minus strand of NC_138768.1, from coordinate 554,336,560 downwards.
AGAAGCAGTGACCTCTCTGCTTTTGAGTGGACCTGACAACTGAGCAATCACATGATGGCTCGGTCTCAGGTCTTGAGCTAGTGGGGGACAGCTGCAGCATTCGACCAATGTTGCAGCAGGTAGGTAAGTATGTATAATTTCTTGAATTCCCACATGTCTCCTCTAATGTTGGTAATGCTACCTGGTCCTGCAGGAGCCAATGCTCCAATTCTCTTTACATACAATGTGGTGTGATGGCCGTTGGTCCTACATTGTATGGGATGATGACAAGCCCATTTTTTAAATCTTTTTCTTTTAACCAAAGAACACAACACATTTTCAGTGTATATTTAAAGTAAACTAGCTCTAATAGTAGTAAATGACAGCTGCTCTAAAATAGAGCATTAAAAGCTGGGCATATACAGTATGCATATTATAACAGAATTATTTGAAATCTGTTTACCTGCAGTGACAAAGAACAATGTCTTTATGCCATCCAGCTTCTGTCAGCCTTCCACTGGTAACTCAGACTCCGAACCAGGTAAGTTGTTTCACGTCTGGTTTAGTGACAAATTGGTCTCCTTCAAGCTTTGTATTATGCATGCTTGATCTTGTGAAATATGGGGCAATGACATAAACCCTTAGGTTCTGTTTATTTTCATATTACTTGTGTGGTAATATCTACAGCTCTCTTTATGAAAATAAATAAACCAATATGTTTTCAATCCTAATAAATGAGATCTTGCTGTGATAACTAAGCAACTGATATCTTTTTAGAGGAGAAAGCCAGTGGGTTTAGGCTAAAACCGCCTACGTTAATTCATGGACAAGCTCCCAGTGCAGGTATTTATCAATGTGTGTTTTCAAAAGCATGACTTCTCAAAAGCATGACAGACTTTGCCTCATTGCTTTTTTGTTTTGTAGTTGGCCTTTATTTCTGTTGTGTCCATATACATAAGCTAAATTTTTAAAATGCACTTAATTTTAGTTGCTTTTTCAGTGAAATGTTTTGAAAGCCCGTTTTTGAAGTCATTCACCTTTTTTTTGTTCTTCTTGAGAAAGAAATATATAGTTATAGTTTTTAGATAATTGGCAGCCATCCAGAGCATCCTCACGCAAACTTTTGTAGTGCTGAGGAAAAGAGGGGATGTGTCTGACCCAGTGTTTTTTAACCACTTAAGCCCCGGAGGATTTGGCTGCGAAACGACCAGAGGGTATTTTGCGATTCGGCACTGCGTGACTTTAACGGACAATTGCGCGGTCGTGCGACGCTGTACCTAAACGAATTTGGCGTCCTTTTTTTCCCACAAACAGAGCTTTCTTTTGGCGATATTTGATCACCTGTGCGATTTTTTGATCACGCGCTATAAACAAAAAAAGAGCGTAAATTTTGCAAAAATAGCAATATTTTTCCCTTTTTTTTATATGAAATTCCCCCAAAAAAAATGTAAAAATCAAAATTTTTTAATATTTTCGGCCAATTTGTTTTATGCTACCTATGTTTGGTAAAAAAAATCGCAAAAAGCGTATTTTGATTGGTTTGCGCAAAAGTTATTGCGTTTACTAACAAAGGGAAAGATTTTTGTCATTTTTGTTGTTTTTTTTTTTAACGCGTAATGGCGGCGATCTGCGATTTTTTTTTTTTTTTTTTGCGGTACTGCGACATTGCGGCGGACAGATCGGACCCTTGACTGACATTTTTTACACTTTTGGGGTTACCAGTGACATTTCTACAGTAATCAGTGCTATATATATGCACTGTTACTGTAAAAATACACTGGTAGTGAAGGGGTTAACTTTATTTGAGAGGGAGGGGCTGTGTGTGTCCCTAGGGGCGTGATTCTAACTGTGATTGGCTGTGGCTTCAACTGTATGCAGAGTGATCAATGGATCTACATAGTAGATCCATGTGATCATCTCTCATAGAGAGAGGAGAATGACAGGCAGCTTGTTTACACAAGCTGCCTGACTTTCTCCCTCTCCCCCGCCGATCGCAGAGTGGCCGGCGGCGATCGGGTCCGCCGGTCACACGCGCGGGGGGGGGGTCCGTGACCACGCGGGAGCGGGAGCGCGCCTCCGGCGGCGCGCGCTCGCTCCCCTAAACCCTCACAGGCGAGCGACCTACGTCACTTTGCCTGTGAGGGGCTGACCGCCGCCGTAGATAGTCGTGCGGCGGTCGGCAAGTGGTTAAGATGACAGTCCACTGGAAATCATGGTTCAACTAAACTCTGGTGTCTATTAAACTGCTTAGTCATATTTAGGCACACTGCACACTGCTGCTTGAACAGAAAGATGAAGGTAAGATTATGAAAATTGAGCCATTACACTGCCCATCTGTTGAAATATCAATTTTTGTGACTTCAAGTTCTCTTTAATGCTAGGTGCAATTAATTGTTGTATTGATTATAACTATATGAAATGGCTTTTTTAATATTGTTTTACACATTTTAGGACTCCCCAGCCAGAAACCTAAGGAACAGCAGCGCAGTGTGCTACGTCCAGCAGTGTTACAGGCCCCACAGCCGAAGGCTTTCTCGCCACAGTGTTAGTATGAATCTTGTCTAACATCTACTACTCTGGGATGAATTGAAATATCTCACGGATATTCTTATGTTCTACAGTTTTCAACAGCGGGACAAATGGCATCAGTGTGTCCTCTGAGCCGTGTGTATCATCCCCAAATAAACCTATTTTAAGTGCAGCTGCCCCAACACTTACCTCTGATAAAGTAAGTTGTCATTATTTTGAATTGTGAGCATATGCTTTTTTTCATGGTTGTTTCACAATCAATTTTTTTTACAATAACTAACTGTATTATTTAACTAATGTGCCTTTAAAACTAGCCATACAGTAGCAAGACTTGTGGCGTTTATATATTTTTGGCTTAGTGCAGTGTAGAAACAATCATAATTACTTTGAAAAACCAACCCGAATAGGACAATGTTCCTTTCTGGTTCATTGTGGGACACAAGAATTCAGAAAGTTATATTGATATCTACAGGATGATTTGGACACTGGCAAACAAATAATTGTGGCAAGCCCAGTATAACACCTCCAACTCCAAGTATGCCTTAGTTTTTTGTTTTTTTTTTCCTCTATCCATCCACAGACGCAGCCTCATCTCCATGAGCTTAGTGGGTTATACTCCTCCCATCAGGAGTAGTCTAGGCAGGAAAATTTGAATGTACACGCACTAGGGGCTGTCCCTCCAGGCATAGCCCCCACTGCCCAGCACATGAATTTGTTTCTGCTTAGAGAAGGAGTGGGACCTAGGTTTCCTGCTGGGACTTCAGTCTGTTTTTCTATTTCTTTAAAGAATATTTTACTTTTATTTCTCTTTACTCGCTTGCTAGCTAGTGTTCAGGGAAGAAATTTCCTGGTGATCTGCAAGCGACGATGCCGGCTGGCGCTTCGCACTGGATAATCTAGATCCTTATGGTCCCCCCCAGTCTGGCCCACAAGCATGAGCAGGTTATAGTTTCGACCTAGGCTTAGCCACGACAATCCCCCCTTTTCTGGAGGGGGACGAGCCTGCGAGCTGATGCCTCACCAGGACGCGACGACCTGGAACGCCCTGAGTCGCAGCGTACCCCTCGGTTGGCAGCACCCCCACTTCGGATGGGAGGCAGTCTGCCTGGGTGCTTGTGACATGGTACCTTGGGCTTGCTGGTACCTGTTGTGGTTCCTGAGGCCTTCTTGTGTCGGTCCCTAGCTGCATGGTTCGTCGTGGGTGCCGCCATCTTAAGTGTGGGCAATGTGATTTTATTTTTCCCCATAGACTTGTATTGGGCAGCCATTTTCCCTGTAGCTTCCTATTGTTTTGTATGGGCATCCATCTTTGTGTAGCCCTGGTGCTATACTCAGCAGTGTAATTTTATTCAGGCGACATCACTTCCTGTGTAGTAATTTCCTGCTGCTGAGCCTAGGTCACTTCTGCCTTTCTCTCCATGCTGCTGAAGGATTCAGGAGGATGGTTTGTCTGAGGTGGTACATTACTTGGGGTCTCTGCATGCATATCTTTGCACTTTGTGCTGTCAGTTTGGTTTAAAGGGGTTCCCTGCAGACGGCAGCGATCGGTGGGGGATACCGCGATCAGCGTTCTTAAAGCAACAGTACATTTTTTGAAAATTGCAATATGGAGTCCCAAACTGTACAATCACCCTCAGACCCACTCTGTGCGACTCCCGGACAGTCTGAATCGCAGTCGCTGGCCGCGATTTCAGCAGCCCTGGAAAGCCTGATGACTAAAGTTGATTTAGTCATGGAAAAGGTTGATGGCCGAAAACGGCCGCTGCCTTCTCCTTTTTTAGAGGTTTCCTCTGATTCACAGGGTGATGGGGTCGCCGCGGACGCCCTCCTACCTGAGGGGTCACTGTCCTTGCAGTCAGATGGTGAAGAGGACCTGTCTTCTTCCTGTGCAGCGCGGGAACGCGCCTTACTGGAAGCCCTGGTTATTTCAGTGCGGGATACTTGAAAATTGGCTGAAGAGCCCACACCGGCAGGGACGCGGGTGGCTTTTGGCTCTCAGAAGTCTCCAAAAGCTAAAAGGGTTTTCCCTTGTCCTGACACTTTTCACGATATTGTAAATGACCAATGGCGGCACGTTAAGCACGTGTTAGTGGTGCCTAAACGCTTTAAACACCGGTACCCTTTTGTTGAAAAGGTCTCAAACCATTGGACGGTGCCACCTAAAGTGGACCATCCGGTTTCCAGCTTAAACAAATCTACCCTTGTTCCTGTGGAGGATTCCCCAGTTTTTACGGCTCCAGTGGACACGCAGGTGGAATCCCTTTCCCGCCATCTTCATGTGCTGGCGGGTTCCATTTTATAACCGTTTTTTTGTGTCTGTCTTAGTGTCACAGACGGTAACAGAATGTATTCGGGTTTTGCCGGAGTCCTTGGACCCCGAGGCTGGAACTGTTGTACCAGGTGATCCAGGCTCTGGTGTTCATGTGTGATGCATCTATGGATGCGGCTCCCTGGTGGCCAGGGTCTCGGCTTTGGGCATTGTTTTAAGACACATGGTTTGAAGAGCTGGTCGGCTGACCAGCTAAGGTTTTCTTAGCAGCTTGATCTCCCTTTTCGGGGAGACAGGTTGTTTGGCGACTCATTGGATGAGATAACCAAGGACCTGACTGGAGGGAAGAGTACTCTTTTTCCTCAATCCTCCAAGGGTAACACACCCTGTACAAAGTGGGGTCCCTCCTCCTTTTTTTTTTTTTTTTTTTTTTGCAGGGTGGCGATGGAAGACATTCCGGTCGTTCTGGTGGCACCAGACTGGCCTCAGCAGTCTTGGTACGCAGAGCTGGTGAAAATGGTCGTGAATCCTCCATGGTGTCTTCCTCTGCGGGAAGGTCTACTATCTAAAGGACCGATCTTCCATCCTGCTTTACGGTCGCTGGCTTTAACAGCTTGGCTGTTAAAAGCAAGGTGTTGAGGGATAGAGGTCTCTGTGATTTTATGATTCCTACCCTTTTTGAAGATCAGGAAGTTGACATCTAGGAAGATCTATCATCGTATGTGGAAATTGTACATCTCTTGGTGTGAATCGCTGCAGCTGCACCTTCGCTTGTTTTCTATAGCTAGGGTTTTGGCCCTTTTTACGAAAAGGGGTTGTGCAGCAATTGGCGTTGTACTATCAAGGGCCAGTTTTCGGCTTGGCTATTTACTTCAACGTCCGTTGGCTACTCATAGTTTGATTCGCACCTTCGTTCAGGGGATGCGTCATCTGGCCACTCGGAGGGGATCCCGTTACCACCGTGGGATCTTAATCTGGTTTTGTCTGTTCTTCAAAAGCCTCCTTTTGAGAATAGTAGGGAGATTTCTCTGCTTTGTCACAGAAGGTTGCCTTCCTAGTGGATATACCTTCTGCTCGCAGAATTGGCAGCACTGTCCTGTCCGCCTTATTTGGTGGTCCACAGGGATAAAGTGGTCCTCTGACCTAATCCGTCTTTTCTCCCTAAGGTGGTGTCAGATTTTCATCTTAATGAGGACATTGTGTTGCCTGCCTTATGTCCTAAGCCCAGGACTTTTCTTTAGCTGGAACTTGGTGGGACTCAGTTCCACCATCTCTGCCTCAGGCCCTTGGCTCCCTGCTCATCAATCTTCACTTGTAAACAAAAAAGTCCTAGAAGTCCGGCTTCTGTATTTACGAGTGATAGCTTGTCTCTCAATGGTTCCCACTGAGTGCAGGATGGGGACAGGGGAGAAGCGGATTCCCAGGCTGCATTGTGGATGCCAAAATCCCCACTGATTGAACTCCCTGAAAATAAGAGAGGCAGAGCCACCAACAGTGTGCGGGGAGGTACCAGAGCCGATGCTTTAGCTTAATGCAGCAACAAAAGTAAGATATGTGGAAGATGGGGGGGAGGGGTTGCATGCAGAGGTCAGAGCTGAAGAGGGATGAAAGGGAGATGTGGATGGGGAAAGCAGAGGTAGGCAGCTGTGGGAGAAGGCTAAACTCTGTTTTCTGTTTGTAGAGCATCCTCGAAATCTGCACCTAGCACACCCCCAAACTCTGCGCGTAATGCACTCCTGGTATTTAATGCCCCTTTAAGACCCTCCGGTTAGTGAAATTCTACCACATCCACTATTTGGTGTGGTTTGGAGGGTGGGGGTGGTATTTGGGGGGATCGTGGGTTGAGTTCCTGATCCTATTTTCTGAGAAAAAAAGCCCTGCCTAAGTCTATACATCCCAAAGAGATTGCCTTGCACTCTCTGGATGTGGTTCGGGGGATAAGGGTTTATCTGACGGTTACTGAGTCCTTCAGGAAGTCGGACTCTTTGTCCTTCCGGACGGTCATCGCAAAGGTTTGGCTGCATCCGCTGCGACCATTTTGAGATGGATCAGGCAGACGATTGTTCAGGCTTATTCAATCAAGGGTCAGGTTTCTCCTTTCCCTGTGAAGGCGCATTCTACTTGAGCGCTGAGTGTCTCTTGGGCTTTTCGCCATCAGGTCTCTGTTGTACAAGTTTGTAAGACAGCTACTTGGTGGTCTGTGCACACCATTACAGAATTTTACAAGGTGGAGTTGTTAGCATCTTCGGATTCCTCTTTTGGCCGCAAGGTTTTGCCAGCTGCTGTTTCATGAGAGAATGTTTGTTTTTTTTTTTTTTTTTTTTTTTTTGTTCTCTTAGGGGGTCTTTTACCTGGGTAAGCTCCTGTTGGTTACTTGCCCGGTTGGCTAGGTTTAGCCTCTGGAGTTGAAGTTACTGTCTGGTTGCGTTTTTCCCACCTCTCATGCCTATACTGCTTTGGGACGTCCCATTCAGCTCATGAAGATGAGGCTGTCTGTCGATGGATGATAGAGAAAATTTTCTCTAATTTTTCTCTGATGTCGATGGACATCAGAGAAAAAGATTTTACGGTAAGATCTTACAAAAATCGTATTTTTTTGCGATGGCTGGATGGCCTGCTAAAAAAAAGTCTAACCTTTTTGCTAGCTATTTTTTCTCTTCAATCAAAATTACCTTTGTTCAGTCAAGATTTCCTTACAAGCTCCTTGAGCTGTTCTCTATTAGCAGCTATCCTGATTAGCATTTTGTCAGCAATAGCTCTGTAGGCTGTACCCAAACCCTGCTGAACTAGATGACTGTGGCGCTAGCCTGGAATGAGACCCTTGGGCACTGGGTTCTGCATTGTAATGCTTTCTAGTCTTCAATGTATTGTGTTGGCCATGGAGTGTCTTCTGGGTCCAGAGCCATGGCACAGCCCGTGTCTCTGAGGAAACAAATTTTACTTCAGTACACTCCTCACAGCCAAAGACTATAGATGGGTACTGAAGGATGTTGCAGTAAATCAAGTCCATAGACCGAGTGTCAAGCAATTGTTTTATTCGCCACCATGAAAGCAAATATGGCATTGAAGTAGCATAGATTAACCAAACTCAGGAAGTAACTAGAAGTCTCTGTGTGGAAATAGTGGTATAATTGATCCTGTCCTGGGCAGAACTTCATGTTCAGCCTTGTCTGGTGTTCACATGGAGGGTGTGGATATTTGCAGCCGACTGCGCCTGAACTTGGAGGAACGAACCTCCTGGCCTTCAGGTTCATCTATAGCAGTGGTCTTCAAACCTTGCCCTTGCAAATGTTTATCCGGCCCTTGGGGCATTGTTCCTACCACTGACGCCAACAATGAGGCACCATTTCTTTCATAATACCAACAATAGGGCACTATTTTCTTTCACGGATAGACTCCAATGATGGGGCCCTATTCCTCCAACTAATACCAAAAATGGGGCACTAATCCTCTTTCTAGTGACCACCAAGTCTGAGACGTTGTCTACTCCCACTGATGCATTTTCTTCTCTCACTGGCCACAGTCCAGCCCTCCCAAAGTCTAAGGGACCGTAATCTGGCCCTTTATAAAGTTTAGAGACTTATAATTGGTCTATATTCACACAGATCATCTGGTGGATGCTCAAGTACCTTAATGGGATCAGTACAACCTTTCCTCCCCTGACACTTTCTCCTTGTCTGCTGCTCAGGATTGAGATGGAGGACATTCTGATAATCTTCATCTGTCCCTGGAACCAAATCGCCTTCCTACTTGGTGGTCACTGGCTTTAACAGCATGGCTATTGAGTCTGAGGGACGAGTATCTCTTAACAGTAATATGCACGATGCTTTATTGATGATAAACCTACAGTTTTTTAGGCACTTTCAGCAGCTGAATTACGGATTATGCACCTTCTGCATCTTTTTTCCTTGCTTATGTTTTTGCTTATCTGATGTCATGACCGCTGCCTCCTATTTCAGGGTAGCTCCCTCCCTGCAGTGTTCTAGGGAGCCAGCCTGGCATACAGGGACTACAATTGTCTCCATACACTGTGTACATGCATACAAATTTTTAATTGTGTGCAGTGTCTTGAGCTAAAAAATGCTGAAGGTTTAACACTACTTTAAAGCTAGGAGGTTTACTTCAGGTAGGGTTTACTATAGCACATGAAAGGCATGCTTCATTTGATGTGAGGCAAACTAATTCCAAGAAATGTTTCCATGGGACGAAACCTGGCTTTTCTGCAAATGACCTATATTGGCATTTGGCCTTGAGTACCATCAAGGGGCAGATATCTGCACTTGCGATCTGGTTCTAAAGACAACTACACTCTCACTCTTTAAGACTTTTATACAGGATGTTTCTCATTTGGCTTTTCTGCAACCCCGCGGGATCTGAACCTTTTTTTTATGTTTTAGTGACCAAACACCACCTTTTTTTTTTTTTTTTTAACCTATCAGGGATTTTCCTATTTAGACTCTCACAAAGTTGCTTTTCTTATTGTCTTTAATTCTGTTTAGGTGAATGTCTTAGCTGGCCCCTTATTATGCAAATCTTTTTTTAGCCTTTTATACAAGGACAAGGTGGTCTTGAAACTACTTTCTAAGGTAGTTTCGGCCTTTCACCTTAACCAAGAAATCATTCTGCCATCTGTCCAGCCCCAGTTCATCAGAAGGCGATTGTCCTCCATTGCCTGGAGGTACAGTGCCTTGCGAAAGTATTCGGCCCCCTTGAACTTTTCGACCACATTTCAGGCTTCAAACATAAAGATATAAAACTGTAATTTTTTTTGAAGAATCAACAACAAGTGGGACACAATCATGAAGTGGAATGAAATTTATTGGATATTTCAAACTTTGTTAACAAATAAAAAACTGAAAAATTGGGCGTGCAAAATTATTCAGCCCCTTTACTTTCAGTGCAGCAAACTCTCTCCAGAAGTTCAGTGAGGATCTCTGAATGATTCAATGTTGACCTAAATAACTAATGATGATAAATAGAATCCACCTGTGTGTAATCAAGTCTCTTTATAAATGCAACTGCACTGTGATAGTCTCAGAGGTCCGTTTTAAAGCGCAGAGAGCATCATGAAGACCAGGAACACACCAGGCAGGTCAGAGATACTGTTGTGGAGAAGTTTAAAGCCGGATTTGGATACAAAAAGATTTCCCAAGCTTTAAACATCCCAAGGAGCACTGTGCAAGCAATAATATTGAAATGGAAGGAGTATCGGACCACTGCAAATCTACGAAGACCTGACCGTCCCTCTAAACTTTCAGCTCATACAAGGAGAAGACTGATCAGAGATGCAGCCAAGAGGCCCATGATCACTCTGGATGAACTGCAGAGATCTACAGCTGAGGTGGGAGACTCTGTCCATAGGACAACAATCAGTCGTATACTGCACAAATCTGGCCTTTATGGAAGAGTGGCAAGAAGAAAGCCATTTCTTAAAGATATCCATAAAAAGTGTTGTTTAAAGTTTGCCACAAGCCACCTGGGAGACACACCAAACATGTGGAAGAAGGTGCTCTGGTCAGATGAAACCAAAATCAAACTTTTTGGCAACAATGCAAAACGTTATGTTTGGCGTAAAAGCAACACAGCTCATCACCCTGAACACACCATCCCCACTGTCAAACATGGTGGTGGCAGCATCATGGTTTGGGCCTGCTTTTCTTCAGCAGGGACAGGGAAGATGGTTAAAATTGATGGGAAGATGGATGAAGCCAAATACAGGACCATTCTGGAAGAAAACCTGATGGAGTCTGCAAAAGACCAGAGACTGGGACGGAGATTTGTCTTCCAACAAGGCAATGATCCAAAACATAAAGCAAAATCTACAATGGAATGGTTCACAAATAAACATATCCAGGTGTTAGAATGGCCAAGTCAAAGTCCAGACCTGAATCCAATCGAGAATCTGTGGAAAGAACTGAAAACTGCTGTTCACAAACGCTCTCCATCCAACCTCACTGAGCTCAAGCTGTTTTGCAAGGAGGAATGGGCAAAAAATGTCAGTCTCTCGATGTGCAAAACTGATAGAGACCTACCCCAAGCGACTTGCAGCTGTAATCGCAGCAAAAGGTGGCGCTACAAAGTATTACCTTAAGGGGGCTGAATAATTTTGCACGCCCAATTTTTCAGTTTTTTATTTCTTAAAGATTGAAATATCCAATAAATTTCGTTCCACTTCATGATTGTGTCCCACTTGTTGATTCTTCACAAAAAATTACAGTTTTATATCTTTGTTTGAAGCCTGAAATGTGGCAAAAGGTCAAAGTTCAAGGGAGCCGAATACTTTTGCAAGGCACTGTAACTAGTGCTGTGGGTGTCTACCTTGCAGCCACCGCTTTTATTAGAAAGATAGACTCTTCCATTCCTCCAATGCTGGGAATGAGCATCCCAATGGTTTTGGTGTCCTAGAAACAAGACAGGACATGGGGGGTTGCTTGCTAGGTTTCTTCTTCTTCTTTTTTTTTTTTTTTTTTTGTAGCTGTTTTTCTGAGGGGACCCAAATGGCATACAGCTAAAACAATAAAATAAATATAATTTTACAAAGCTGCACAGATTTGTAATATCTTGACTGCATAGGCTATTTTCTTGAGGGTGCACTTGGCTATGAAGATTGCGTTGCCAGTTATTTTGTTATCTTGTTTTTACTTTTTTACTTTTTTCAGTTAATCAGCCCTCAGTTGGACTTCTAGATGTCCCAACAGTTTCCTAAAGAGGCTCTTCACCCTGTGAACAAAAGTTTAACGCTAGCATTTTTGTGGCCCGCGTTTGCGCAGGCACTGCAGCCCTTTAAATGCATGCACCCTCCGACGTGTACCTGCCCTACTCTGGGGCTGGTGACGCATGGGTCGTAGTAACTTTTGAAGCTTATTTTGGGCGTCCCTCTGGTCAGTCAGATCCCTTCGAGAATACCTCTCTTCCCATTTTAGTAGGGGATGGGGGGATATCCACTTTTTTTTTTTTTTTTTTCCTTTCTCTCTCTCTCTCTCTCTCTCTCTCCTCTCCCCCTTCCCCCTTGCCTTTCTTCTTTCACAATCCTCCTTTCTATCTCTCTTACAGCATCTTTCCTTCTCCACTTTCACACTTGGAAACAAAAAATTAAACACATGCATGCACTTTTTTTTAAAAACGCAGCCCGCAGAGAAATGACCATGCAATTTCCCTGCAGTTCCTGCACATGGAAACGCACTGCGTCTTTACATGCGTGGGGGTGCCTTTCAGAATGCGACTCCCGCAGCCACAGGTGTGAACCTAGTGTAAAAGTCAGCAGTTACAAATACTGCAGCTGCAGACTCTTAAACACACACTTGCCTGTCCCAGGATCCAGTGATGACCTCACATGAACCGCCTCTTTGCCAGCCTTTTGGGTAAGGCGCCTGAATCCTAAATGTTGCCCACTGTGCATGTGTGAGCCATGCTATGCCCTGTGAATGGTTCAGTCTCCTCGGACCTGTGACATGTCCCAAGAGGTTGCCGGGAATGGCAGTGGGTACCCCCCCCCCCCCCCCCCAAAAAAAAAATACATTCTTTTCTCTATCGTTCATTGACCGACTCAGTCGTCTTGTTCTCAATAGCAGTAGGATTATGCTGCCCCCCTACAGCAATAGGACACTAGGCAGAAAAAAAGTTCTGGCTATGCCTATTGGTAGTCCCAGGGGGTATATACCCTCTCTCCCTGCTATAAGATGTCAGTTTTAATCTGCCTAGTCCAGGAGTTGGGACCTAGTTCCTTGCTGGGATCTATCTTTGGTCCTGGCAAAAGGATTTTTTTTTTTTTTTTTTCTCTAGCTAGTTTTTTCCTGTGAGATCTACAAGCAACTATGCCGGATCTGGGCGACGGGCTGGATATATAGATCCAGTGGTCACCACAGCAGGCCAGCGAGCGCACGCAGACCCCAGCTCAGCGCTAGGTTGGCTGTGACATAGTCCCACCTGGATGGGGACTGGCCCTGCGACTTAAACGTCTTGCCAGGTCGCATACGACCGGGTCTAGGCCCGAGTCGCAGTGTTCCTATTGGCCGACTGCCCCCCCCCCCCCACTTCGGCGTCGAGGGTTTCAGTCAGTAGATGGCGCCTGCCTGTTCCTGGTATGCTGAGTAAACTGTTACCCCCCCCGGTGGGTTTTGGGGTGGACACGGGCCCCTCCTTGGGACGGTCGGACCCTCGCGTTCCTGGGTTCCCCTCTGACCTGGGGAGATAGGAGCTACTCCTGGGGGCTGGTACCCTGTGTAGGCTGACGGGACAATCGATCATGCGGGGGGGGGGGGGGATTTACCTGTTTTTCCCATGGCCCCCTTCCTGTCGATCCCCTCCAGGAGGCTGGGGGGGGGGGTCCCCTCGAGGGCCCCTAGAAGCTCTAGGCCGTGCGGGGCTGCCATTTTCTTGTAGCCTATATGTGCTGAGATCAGCGGCCATCTTAATACACCCGGCATGGTACCATTGTAAAGCAATGGCGGCCATGTTCTTGGAGTCCCTAGAGGTGTTTTATGTGGTGGTGGAGCCCCTGCCTATACCCTAGTGCTGACACTCAGATTTTTCTATGAGGATCGAGATCTCTGCAGACACGTGCTGTGCAGACGTTCTGGGCCTTCCTGGTGTATCTTTGCTGGGGTGGTGAGTCTGGGGGGCTCTCTCTGTGGGGTGTCTCTGTGCATTCTTCCTGACCTCTTGGGGGCGCAGTAACGCGGTGGGACGTTTTAAAAAAGAAAAAAGTGTTTTTTTTTTTTTTTTTTTTCAACTTTTTGCTGCGGGGTTCCCCTGGTGCAACATGGAGCCTGCGGAACATTTTTCCCCATCTGACCCCCTCAAGGAGGCCGCAGGTCCCCCAAGATCCCAGCTATCTATAGATGCACTGTTGGCGGTCTTGGAATTCTTTGTCTCCCGGGTGGAGGTGGCCTGTAAAGGACTGGGTGCCAAAAAACGCCACCTCCTACCCCTGCCTCATCTGATGTGTCAGTTTCTGAATCTGATTCAACTGCCGCAGACGTGGGTCTCCCTGCCGGGGTCTACTACCTCGCGCTCGGTCTCCTCGGATAGTGAGGATAACACCTCTCCCCCCACTACCGCGCAAGAATAGGCGCTAGTGGACGCGCTGGTTGTTTCTGTGCGTGAGACCCTGAAAATGGAGCACACAGCTGCGACTAAGGCACAAGTTACTTTTGGCACTCACAAGCCATCCAGAGCGGTTATTTTGACATAGTCAAAAAAGAGTGGGACTGCCCAAAGCGTTTCCCTGGAATGCCTAAGCGGATTGCTAGGCGCTACCCCTTTTGAAGAGTCCGTTGTTAAGAAGTGGACTGTGCCACCTGCGGTGGACCCTCCCGTCTCCAGACTGAATAAAGCTACAATGATCCCAGTGGAGGATTCCCCGTCCTTTTTAAGGATCCGGCGGATAGAAAGGCGTAGTCTGTTGCCCGCAATATGTACTCCCTGGCGGGGTCTGTGCTCAGAAGGTGTTTACAATTGCCCTTGTGTCACAAACTTTGACTGAATAGGCTAAGTTATTCCGCCGTGACCTGGAGGGGTTACGCCGTGATCTGGAGGGGGTACAACTTCCCCCTGCCTTTCAGGAGCTGACGGACCAGTTGATCCAGGGGCTGCAATTTGTTTGCGATGCAGAAAAGCTGAGTTAGACTTACCGGTAACTCCTTTTTCTGGGAGTCTTCCAGGACAGCTGGATTCCCACCCGGTAATGTCTTGTATTATGCATATGTTTTACAGGATGTCGTACGCTTCTCGAGAATGCTAAAGGGTGAGGACTGGAGGACCGCCTTTTATCTGGTGGTAATGTGTTTCCTGTCCTGGTGGGAGGAGCCCTAGGTCTCGCGGGCTGTCCTGGAAAACTCTCAGAAAAGGAGTTACCGGTAAGTCTAACTCAGCTTTTTTTAGTCTCTCAGGATCGCGAGTGATAAAGGGATCAAAGTCTTTTCAAGGCCTCCTCCGGTGGCTCCAAGCGATCCTGGTCTGGAAAATAGAAATTTCTCCAGACCTGCAAATAAGGCTCCTTCAGCCTGAAGGTGTGCCCTCACCCTTATCTGGGGTGGGGGGACGTCTTTGCCCGTTTCCGGATCTGTGGCTATCCCGGATACAAAACAAGTGGGTGCACAAGGTCATGCGGTCCGGCTACAAGATCGAGTTTTGATCTGTCCCTCCGGTAAGCTTTTTCCAATGTGCGACGGTCTCCGGATCTCTTACAGGTGGTACAGGACCTGGTACAACAAGGAGTAATCGTTCGGGTTCCGTTCTCTGAATGTTTTCAGGGCTTTGAGGGTCCCCAGGAATGAGGGCAAGGTGCGTCCAATTCTGGACCTGAAGGCTCTGAATTGCTTTCTGCGAGTTCAAGAATTCAAGATGGAATCCATTCGCATGGTGGTGGCCTCCCTTCACCAGGGGGATTTCCTGACCTCCATGGGCATCAAAGATGCCTACCTTCACATCCCAATATGTGCAAGACCTCAACAGTTTCTGCGTTTTGCCGTGGGGAGAGGATCACTATCAGTTTGTGGCGTTACCCTTTTGTCTCGGCTCTGCTCCTCGGGTCTTCACAAAGGTCTTGGCTCCAATCCTGGCTTTATTACGCCAGCGGGGGATATCGGTCCTGAGTTACCTGGACAATCTGCTTCTCCGCGCAGAGTCTCCCGCGGTGCTGGTGACAAACTTAGAGATCACCATGAGAACTCTGGAGGAGTTCGGGTGGATTGTGAATCTCCAGAAGTCATCCCTGGTTCCTTCCATTAGACTGAACTATCTGGGCCTGACTTTGGATTTGTCCTCAGCCAGGGTGTTTCTTCCTCAGGAAAAACTTCAAAAACTCCAGTCTGCAATTCATCTTTTGCTTTCCAGCAAATGGCTGTCCCTTCGGACTTGTATGAGAGTTCTCTGACTGATGTAGTCTTCCTTCGAGGCGGTACCTTACGCTCAATTTCACACGAGAATACTCAAGAAGGAAATTCTTGTCAAATGGAACAAAGATCCAAGTTCTCTGGGCAATCCAATCCAGTTGAGCCAGGGGGTCCCTGTTATGATGGCTTTGGTCCCTGATGCTCAAACAAGGAAAATCCTTCCTCCCCATATATTGGACAGTGATCACCACAGATGCCAGTCTGTCCGGGTGGGGAGGTGTTCTCGACAAGCTTTCTGCTCAAGGGGTCTGGTGTCTGGAGGAATCCAGGTTACCGATCAATGTTCTGGAGCTGAGAGCGATCAGGCTTTGCCTTTTGGGGCTCTCCAGTGTGCATTCAATCGGACAATGCCAGAAATGTCCTTGCAGGCTTGGAGGTGGCAGGCATCCTTTGGTGGACGGAATGCTTTGTTCCGGCTCTCTGCACCGTTCACATTCTGGGAATGGAAAATTGGCAGGCGGATTACCTCCAGTCGGCAGACCTTGGCTCCAGAGGAATGGTCTCTCCATCCGGAGGTGTTTCAGCAGCTGTGCCTTTTGTTCAGTCTTGGCGTGAGTTTTCCTCCCCTCGGACAAACTTTTTCTGAGTTATTGGGTGACTCGCCTACGCGATTGTCCGGTTCGGGTTTAATCAGACAACGCCACTGCTGTGGCTTACATAAGAAACTTCTGCCGTTTCTACTGCGCAGAGGTGGAAATCATTGCGGTCATTCTGGTGGCTCCAGACTGGCTTTGTCGGTTTTGGTATGCAGACCTCATAAGTTTGGCCACCGGTACCCCTTGGAGGCTTCCTCTCAGGAAAGATCTGTTGTTTCAAGGTCCGATCTTCCATCCTGCTTTACAGTCGCTGGCTTTAACGGCATGACCTTAGAGAGACCCTATCTCTCAACACCTGACTTTTAGAGTCTGTAATCTCCACTCTCTTGAAGGTTAGGAAGTTGATTTCTCGAAAGTCTATCATCGCATGTGGAAATAGTACATTTCATGGTGCGAATCGCTGAACGTGCACACTTTGCTTGTTTTCTATCGCCAGGGTTTTGGCTTTTCTACAGAATGAGGTTGAACAGTGGTTGGCCTTGGGTAAGGCCAAGTTTTCGGCTTTGGCTGCCCATTAGCCACGCACACCCTTATCCGGACGTCTGTTCAAGGTGTGCTCCATTTGGTGCCTCCGCGGCGATCCCAGTTACAGCCATGGGATCTCAATTTGGTGCGGTCTGTTCTTCAAAAGCCTCCTTTTGAGAAAATTCAGGAGTTTTCGCTGCTTGCTTTGTCTCAGAAGGTTGCCTTCTTGGTGGCGATCCCTTCTGCCCGCAGAGTATCTGAATTGGCGGCGTTGTCTTGCCGCTCACCTTATCTGGTGGTTCACAGAGATAAGGTGGTACTTCAACCTAATCAGTCGTTCCTTCCTAAGCGGGTTTGATTTTCATTTAAATGAAGACATTGTACTGCCTTCCCTTTGTCCTAAACCTCCGCATCCTAAGGAGTTTGCTTTACTTTCTTTGGATGAGGTCTGGGCTATCAGGGTCTACTTAGCGACCACTGCGTCCTTCAGAAAATCGGATGCTCTTTTTGTCCTTACGGATGGACCCTGTAAAGGACTGGCTGCGTCTGCTGAAACCATTTCCAGATAGATCAGACTAGACGGTGGTACAGGCCTATCCACTGAAGGGTCAGATTCCTCCTTTTCCAGTGAAGGCGCATTCTACTAGAGCGCTGAGTGCCTCCTGGACTTTTCGTCATCAGTTGCTGCAAGGCGGCAACTTGGTCGTCTGTGCATACCTTTACAAAATTCTACAAGCGGATGTGGATGCTTCTTTTGGTTGCAGGCTGCAGTTTGAGAGAACACCCTTTTTTTTTTTTTTTGGTTTCTCTTTGAGAGTTCGTTGTTCCGGGGGAGCTCCTGTTTCTGGTTGAGCTCTGTTTTACCTGGTTGGCTACGTTTGGCCATTGGGGCATTCAGGTTTTTTGTTCCGGTCTTGTTCCAACCCCTCATGTTTTTACTGCTTTGGGACATCCCTATAGTCTATGCTTAAGCAGAGCTGCGTCTGTCCATGAACAATAGAGATAACTGGATTTTTGTAAGAATGTACCATAAAATCCTTTTCTCTGAAGTTCGACAGTCATAACACCCGCCCCTCTTCTCTTGAGTTATGGGGTCTTTTTCTGTCACTGTTTGCAACACAACTTTTTGAGTATAGCAGAGCCTGAGGGGTTATGCCGGCTGGGACAGCCCCTATAGGCGTGGACAAGCCTTTTTTCCGCCTAGTGCCTATCCCTAGTGTGAGGAGCATAACCCTATAGTCTATGATTAAGCAGAGCTGCGTCTGTCGATGGACTTCAGAGAAAAGGATTTTACGGTAAGTTCTTAAAAAAAAAAAAAAACCCAGTTTTTCTTTCCACAAAATCTATTTTTATGGAGTTCAGGGAAACGCAGGTCCCTCTGTATCTGATGCTCTTTGTGTACGTTTCATGTACTGCTTTTTACAAAACAAAGTCTTTCATGAGATTGGGGAAAGTTCTCCTGGGCTGGCCACAATTTGTTCTTTTTTTATTTGCCAGTGTTAAAATTCCCCTGTAGATGGTGGTATAACCCAACAGTATCTACTTTCTAGAAGTTCATTGAAGGGGTATGAGGGTTTAAAAAAAAAAAAATCCTCATATTAATCGCATAGTACAGAGTTCGTATTCATAGACCATGGGTTATATGCTCTACCTTCAGGTGGCTGGACACTGGCAATAACTCTTGCTAGGGCTACCCATATAGCGCATTGCCATATAACCCTATCCAATTCCTCAAACATTTGGCTGAATAATCAATTTGCCAAAGTATGCTCTCGAGCCCTCAGTGTCTGGAGTATTTGGATCTAAACTTGGACACAGCCCAAGCCAGAATCTTCCTCCCTGAGGAGATAACTAACTAGCTCTTGGACCTTCGGGTCACAACGCCACTCCTATCCACTCTGGCATTCTTGGCTAATATCTTGTCCGCCTAGAATATTTGTTGGGAGAGCATGCATGTATACCAAACATTTGGTTTGGACTTTTTGAGCAGATATTGATGTGAATGTTGTGTCCCTTTTTTAAAGGGTTGCTTTCTCGTGAATTTTAAGAGTGATAAATTTACTAACGCTGATTCTCAACTTTAGGCCAATGAGGCTCAGCCAGAATCTTCTGCTAGTAAATTTGCCACAGAGGGAGTAGAGCGAGGGGAGCAAAGTTCGCAGCAGTCGTTTATTTTTGGTCAAAATCTTAGAGACAGAGTAAAAGTAAGTTAATCAATTGTTTTTCTTTTCTGATAAAATATTTTAAAAGAATGCACTTTCAACCTTGTTTTTCACTTTTTTTTAAACAAATTAAACAGCATTTGTTTATATGAATTGATGTTTACAAAAACGTGAGTTCTACCTTATATTACCATCTGCTGACTAAGACTTTAAACCCCCCTTTTTTTTGTTCCCCATAGCTTGGAGCAGAAAATGAATCGCTCGATGGGGAAAAGTCTGGCCCACAGAGTGCTGATGCTCCAGCGCAGACTAACTACTTCCTACAGTATATTAGCTCCAGGTGAGGTCCTCCTGAACACATTTTATGGTTAATGTATAGCTTTGCATTAGAGCAGTATGGGTGCAGTTGTTGTTTATGGAACTTAACCCTATTGGTTTCACTGTTACCTGGGGGAAAAGGTGTGGGGTGTCTGGTGCATACATATCATTTTTGAAAAGATCTAGATTAAAAATAGGCTTGAAAAAATGTGTTTTCCGAAGACCTGCTCCTAAAAACCCAAATACTTAATCAGCTTCATCAGAGTCAATAAAGGCCACATACATTTTCAGATTTTTTTTTTTTTGTATTCTATATAATTCTTTATGCTCCAAGCCGTAAATTTTCATTTGATTTCTGAAATCATGATTATTTTTTTCTTTTCTTCAGTAAAAATAACTGATAGCTTAAAGGGGTTGTAAACTTCAAATAAAAAAAAAAAAAAAATCATATCTCTCTTTAGTGTGTACTTGTCCCAATCCAGAGCACTAAGTGTCATTTCTCTGTGCCGCCTTATTCCTCTACTACCAGCATGAATCACTTCTGCAAAGTTTTCCTGACACCAAGAGAAAAAAGGTGACCGGGTCGGGATCTCCAGCACACAGCCTGTGATTATACAGCCTCCGCTCTTTTCCTGTATGAAGGGGGATTCCCTTCCCCCCTCCCTGAGCTTTGCAGAGTGTAACTTCATGTCCGTGTCCCCTGCTTTCTGAAAGCTCAGACAGGCTGTGTAAATTCTGCACTTTAAATCGGTGTAGAGGAGAGAGGACTGCAGATAAACGGGTACAACTTATGTAGGAGAATTTGCTTCATCTGTGAATCACCTGATGCTAGTCACTTGAATGGATTTATAACCACTGAGTCGTTTGGTTTACAACTACTTGTGAGAGTTAACTTTACACCTGTGTTGCGAGCAAGGCTTTTTTTTTTTTTTTTTTTTTTTTTTTTTATTTATTTAAAAGCCTATGCGCTTGTACCTTTTTTTTTTTTTTTCCTTTTGGTTTTATTGAACAAAAATTACTTCCATCGTTCATTGACGGTCGCAGTCTCTGTTCTTCATAACAGTAGGTCTTATACTGCCCCTTACAGGAGTAGGACACTAGGCAGAAAAAAGTTCTGGCTACGCTTATGGGCAGTCCCAGGGGGTATACCCTCTCTCCCTGCTATAGTATGTCGGTTTTATTTACCTAGTTCCTTTTGCTGGGATCTCTGGTCCTGGTCAAAGTTTTTTTTTTTTTTTTTTCCTAGTTAGGTTTTTTTCACCGGATATTTTTCCTGTGAGATCTACAAGCAACTATGCCGGATCTGGGCGACGGGCTGGATATATAGATTCAGTGGTCACCCCAGCTGGCCGGCGAGCACGCGCAGACCCCAGCTCCGTGTTAGGTCAGCCGCGACATAGTCCCACCGGACAGGGACTGGTCCTGCGAGTTAAACGTCTCACCAGGTCGCATACGGCCGGGTCTAGGCCCGAGTCGCAGTGTTCCTATTGGCCAACAGCCCCCCACTTCGGTGGAGAGGGGTTCTGTCAGGAGATGGCGCCTGCC
The DNA here is from genome assembly GCF_965119305.1 of Pelophylax lessonae. Lineage (NCBI taxonomy): Eukaryota > Metazoa > Chordata > Amphibia > Anura > Ranidae > Pelophylax > Pelophylax lessonae. The sequence goes on along the minus strand of NC_138768.1, from coordinate 554,315,802 downwards.
TGTTCCAGGTATGGTAAGTAAAATGTCCGCCCTCCTCCCCTCCTGGCGGGTTCTGGCGTATACTTTGGCTAAAATGCTGGTCTGCAGATCAGACCTCAAAGAAGGCCTTGACTCTGATCTACCTTTTCAAGGTGATCACCTGTTTGGGGCTACCCTTGATGACCTTATCAAAGGTCTTACAGAGGGTAAGAGTACCTTTCTCCCACAGGCTAACAAGGGTAAGGACTCTCGTAATAGACGGGGTCCCTCCTTTTTACCATACAAAGTTTTTTTTTTTTTTTTGTCCCTCAGGGACAAGTGATAAAGGATCAAAGTCCTTCAAGGCCTCCTCAGGTGGCTCCAAGCGACCCTGGTCTGGCAAACAGAAATATGGTTTCTCCGAACCTGCGGATAAGACCCCTTAGGCAAGAAGGTGCGCCCCCACCTGTATCTGGGGCCAGATACAGGTGGGGGGGGGGTGTCTTTGCCAGTTCCCAGACCTGTGGCTATCCCGTATACAAGACGAGTGGGTTCACGAGGTGATACGGTCCGGTTACAAGATCGGGTTTCGATCTGTCCTGCCGGTAAGGTTATTCCCTTCCAATGTACGACTTTCCCCGCATCACTTACAGGCTCTCTTTGGGGCGGTACAGGACCTGTTACAACAAGGAGTAATAGTTCCGGTTCCGTCTTCGAACGTTTTCAGGGCTTTTACCCAAACCTGTTTACGGTCCCCAGGAAGGAAGGCAAGGTGCGTTCAATCCTGGTCCTAAAGGCACTGAATTGCTTTGTGCGAGTTCAGAAATTCAAGATGGAATCCATTCGCACTGTGGTGGCTTCCCTACATCAGGGGGATTTCCTGGCCATCATAGACATAAGATGCCTACCTTCACATTCCGAAATGTACAGGACATCAACGTTCTGAGTTTTGCCTTGGGAGAGGATCACTAACAGTTTGTGGCATTGCCCTTTGGTCTCGCCTCTGCTCCTTGGGTCTTCACAAAGGTCTTGGCTCCGGTCTTGGCGGTTGTTATGCCAACGGGAGACATCAGTCTTGGGTTACCTGGACGATCTACTTCTCCGTGCAAAGTCTCCCACGGTACTGGTGACAAACTTACGGATCACCATGAGAACTCTAGAGGAGTTCAGGTGGATTCTGAACCTTCAGATGTCGTCCCTTGTTCCTTTCATGAGACTGGACTATCTGGGCCTGACTTTGGATTCGTCCTCAGCCAGGGTGTTTCTTCCTCCGGAAAAAAGGCAAAAGCTCCAGACTGCGGTTCAGCTATTGCTGTCCAGCGAATGGTCATCCCTTCGGACTTGTATGAGGGTTCTGGGACTGATGATGGTGTCGTCCTTCAAGGCGATCCCTTTTGCTCAGTTCCACACGAGAGTCCTCCAGAAGGAAATCCTTCTCAAATGGAACAAAGATCCAAATTCCCTGAACAACCAGATCCAGCTGAGCCAGGGGACCAGGGAGTCCCGGATATGGTGGCTTCGGTCCCCAAAGCTCAATCTAGTAAAATCCTTGCTCCCCCTATATTGGACAGTGATCACCACGGATACCAGTCTGTCTGGGTGGGGAGATGTTCTAGGCAAGCTTTCTGCTCAAGGGGTCTGGTCTCTGGAGGAATCCAGGTTACCAATCGATGTTCTTAAGCTGAGAGCGATCAGGCTTTCCCTAGTCCACTGGATGGAGTACTTTCAAGGCTGTCCAGTGCGCATTAAATCGGACAATGCCATGGCTGTGGCTTATGTCAATAACCAAGGGGACACCACGAGTTTCCTTGCGGCCCTAGAGGTTGCAAGCATCCTTCAATGGGTGGAATGCGCTCTGTTTCAGCTCTTTCAGCCGTTCACATTCCAGGAGTGGAAAATTGGCAGGCGGATTACCTCAGTCGGCAGGCCTTGAATCCAGGGGAATGGTCTCTCCACCCGTAGGTGTTCCAGCAGTTGTGCCTTTGTTTGGGTACTCTAGAAGTCGATCTATTGCCGTCTCAGATCAACAGCAAAGTGCAGAGGTTTGTGGCCTGCTCGGGACCCTCTGGCAGACGCCACAGATGCGCTGGTGGCTCCGTGGGCTCAGTATAAGCTGATTTATGCTTTTCGCCCTCTCAAGTTGCTGCCAAGACTTCTTTGCAGGATCGAGGCGGAAGGGATTCCGGTCATCCTTGTGGCTCCAGACTGGCCTCGCCAAGCTTGGTACGCCGACCTGGTAAGGCTAGTCGCAGACGTTCCTTGGAGATGTACTTGGTGACTACTGAATCTTTTTCGAAGTCTGATTCGCTCTTTGTACTCACGGATAGACCAAGGAAAGGGCTACCTGCTTCTGCTGCGACTATTTTCAGATGGATCAGACAGACGGTTGTGCAGGCTTATTGAATTAAGGGTCAGGTTCCACCTTTCCCTGTTAAGGTGAATTCTACTCGGGCGCTTAGTACTTCCTGGGTCTTTCGCAATCAGGCATCTGTGGTTCAGGTTTGCAAGGCGGCTACCTGGTCGTCTGTTCATACCTTTACAAAGTTTTAATAGGTGGATGTGCTGGCATCTGCAGATGCCTCGCTTTTGGCCGCAAAAGTTTTGCAGGCTGCTGTTTAAGGGTGTTTTTAGTCTCCCTTGAGGGCGTTTAATGTTTTTTTTTAGGTGGGTCTCATCTTGTTGTTCTGATGAGTCCTATGTTGCCTGGTTGGCTATGTTTCAGCCTTGGGGAATTATTTTCTGCTGTTCCCACCCCTCATCTTTAAGGCACTGCTTTGGGACATCCCTACTGTTATGAATAACAGAGACTGCGTCCGTCAAAGAACAAGAGAGAAAATTGGATTTTTGTCTTACCGTGAAATCCTTTTCTCTGAAGTTAATTGACGGACGCAGTACCTGCCTCTCTATTTTGAGTTGGGCTAGTATTGTTTTCTCTGACATTAATTTGATACAAAACTGACATACTATAGCAGGGAGAGAGGGTATACCCCCTGGGACTGCCCATAGGTGTAGCCAGAACTTTTTTATCTGCCTAGCGTCCTACTCCTGTGGGGGGCAGTGTAAGACCTACTGTTATGAAGAACAGAGACTGCGTCCGTCAATGAACTTCAGAGAAAAGAATTTTACGGTAAGACAAAAATCCAATTTTCCTGTTTGCTATGTTTTTTTCTAATTTACCAAATTTTTCTTTTTTTAGCTTAGAGAATTCGGCACACAAAGCAGAAGCAGCAAGTAATAAGTTTGTATTTGGACAAAATATGATTGAGCGAGTCCTGGTGAGTATCATCTCTGATACAGATGTGGATTCCACAGCACTAGTTTTATTGCTAATTGTTACAGGCTTTCCTTTTTGCTAAAACTTGACCACACGCCCCACTTCTTTTCTGCAGGGCAGTGGGGGTTTCCTGCATGGAGAGTATGCTGACTGTGTTGTCTTCACTGCATTTCATGCTAAGCTTTCTTTGTCATAGCCATCGAAACCTATTCAGTGTGTTTCTAAAACCGTCCTGCACTAGTGCATCTCAGCCCACTCTACAAAGTGCTGGCTTTTCATAAGGTGGGCTGTGTGCATCAAAACCAGATGAGCGGTTTTTGCAGTGGTAACTTTGTGGTATTCCGTAACACTGCTGGCAGTGGATTGGCTGGACTTCTCTGAAGGGACACCCACGCAATGGTCAGTGTGAGGAGGTGGAACATGTTTGATGATTTTTCCACACTGCTTCAAAGTGAAATGCCGCTTTAAATCATAAATGAACACGAAATTTTCAACTTATTATTTTTTTTTTTTTTTGGAGGAATTCCAGCCTAAATGTAATAATTCTCCCATAGCAGTGATGTCTTTTAACCACTTTAATACAGGGCACTTCCCTCCCTTCCTGCCCAGGCCAATTTTCCCCTTTTAGCGCTGTTGCATTTTGAATGACAATTGCGCGGTCATGCAACACTGTACCTACACCAAATTTGTCATTTTCCCCCCACAAATAGAGCTTTCTTTTGGTGGTATTTGATCACCTGTGGGTTTTTTCCTTTTTGCTAAACAAATAAAAAAAGACCGAAAAATTTGAAAAAAAAAAAAAAAGTTTTTTTTGTTTATGTTATACAATTTAGTAAATAAATAAGATTTTTCCTGCACTGATGAGACTGCACTGACAGGCACTGATGAGGAGGCACTGATATGTGGCACTGATGGGCACTGATATGTGGCACTGATAGGTAGCACAGATGTGCAGCATTGGTGGGCACTGATAGGCGGCATTGATAGGCACTGATAGGTGGCACTAATGGGCACTGATAGGCGGCACTGATGGGCACTGATAGGCGATACTAAAGGATGGCAATGATGGGCACTTGTGGGCAGCACTGATAGGGAGGACACTGGCGGGCAGCACTGATGGGGAGGGCAATGGGGGGCTCCCTGAGCCCTGATTGCCATCCCTGGTGGCCATAGTGGGCATCCCTGGGGTCATAGTGGGCATCCCTGGTGGATCTAGTGGCATCCCCCCCCGAGGGTCTGCACTGGTAATCAATGATCTGATTACCAGTGCCGACCCCCCCCCCCCCCGCAGTGTTTTTGTTCCTTTGTGAACTACAATCAACAGCTGGACTGGGCGACACACTGGATATCCTAGATCCTGATTCTTGTGGTACTCCAGAAATGCGCGCGGGGAAGATTCACTAGTCAGTGGGGTACCCCCACAATGCATGGTTGGAAGGCCTAAGCGTTTCGCTGGGAGATATCCTCTTGAGGAGCCTCTCTTGAAGAAACTTGCAATTCCACCATCGGACTCAAGTTTCCAGGATAAATAAGGCCACACTTGCCGGTGGAGGATTCTCCATCCTTTAAGGATCCTGTGGACAAGAGAGCTTAAGGTTGGGTCCGTTACTTTTTCACAGTGGCAGGTTCAATGTTCAGGCCGTTGTTTGCTATCACCTTGATATCCCAGACCTTAACGGAATGGGCTAAGATTTTACACCCGGATCTGGAAGGGGGTCAACACCTTCCTGAGCTGGGGGGGTCAGTTGATCCAGGGGTTACAGTAAATTTTGTGATGCAGCCCCCTTGGCCGGCAGAGTATTTGTGACGGCAGTGATTCTTCACTACATGATTTGGTTGAAGTACTGGACGGCCGACCGGGCTTCTAAAAAGGTGCTGACTGATATACCTCTTGTAGGTGACCGTTTGTGCGGTACCTCTATGCAAGAGATCATCAAGGGCCTTACGGGAGGTAAGAGTACATTACTTCTGCAGGTTGCTAGGGGTAAGGAACCTCGTCATAAACTTGGTCCTTTTCTCTCGGCTCACAAGCGGCCCTTTCATCCGTCTGGATCGCAGGAGAAGGGTTAGAGATCCACCCGTAACTTTGCGAGAGGCTCTAGGAGACTCTGGAATGGTAAGTCAAAGGCGGCACCACCGGTTCTGCAGACAAGCCTTCCCCAGCCTGAAGGGGCGTCCTCACCTACATCTAGGGTGAGGGGACATATTCGCCTTTTCCGGAACCGTGGACCTTGCTCATTCAGGACAAATGGTTCCACGCATTGATTCAGTTCGGTTACAAGATTACGTTTCAGTCCTTGCCTCCGGCAAGGTTCTTTCCTTCCAACTTGCATCTGTCTCACGATCGGCTACAGGGCCTTTACAGAGCAGTGCAGGACCTGTTAGCACAAGGAGTAATTGTGCCGGTTGCAGAGTTGGAACGTTTTTCAAGGTTTTTATTCAGATCTGTTTACAGTTCCCAAGAAGGAAGGCAAGATTCGTCCGATCTTGGAACCCAAGGCTCTGAACCGCTTTGGGCGGGTTCAGAAATTTCCGATGGAGTCCATTCGCACGGTAGTAGCTTTCCTATATCAAGGGGATCTTCTGGCTTCTATCGATCTTAAGATGCTTACCTTCATATTCCAATATATGTCGGGCATCATCATTTTTTTTTTTCGTTTTGCCATGAGCGAGGAGCACTATCATTTTGTGGCGTTACCCTTTGGTCTCGCCTCAGCTCCTCAGGTGTTCACAAAGGTTTTGGCCCCAGTGCTGGCCTTGCTATGGCAGAAGGGAATTGCGGTACTAGGTTACCTGGACGATCTGCTTCTGCATGCAGAGTCTTCTTCAGCTCTAGAAGTTGACTTGGACATCACTGTGTGAACTCCTACAGAAGTTCGGATGGACACTGAATTTTCTGAAATCGGCTTGGACTCGGTCCACCAAGCTGGACTACTTGAGTCTGACGCTGGATTCAGCGTCAGCCCTGGTGTTTCTTCCACAGGCAAAACTTCTGAAGCTACATGATGTGATTGGACTCCTGTTGCCCAGCCGTTGGTCGTTGCTCAAGACTTGCATGCAAGTGCTGGGCCTGATGGTTTCCACCTTCGAGGCGGTTCCATTTGCTCGGTTCCATACCAGCCCTCTGCAAAAAGATTCTGGGCATATGGAACAAGGATCCGCTGTCTTTGGATGATCTGATCCTGGTGAGTCGGGGTACGAGAGGGTCTCTACTATGGTGGCTCCACTACCTGGCGCTTCGCCTGGGAAAATCCTTTTTACCCCCTGTACTGGCCTATGGTCACCACAGATGCCAGTCTGTACGGGTGGGGAGGTGTCTTTGGAGTGTACTCAGCCCAAGGTGTTTGGACGAGAGAGGAGTCCAGTCTGCTGATCAACATCCTGGAGATTCCAGGTTGTGGGCTCCCGTGGTAGTCTGTACACACATTCACAAAGTTTTAGAAGGTGGATGTACTTGCATCTCTGGATGCGGTGTTCACAAAGTTTTGCAGGCTGCAGTTGCAGAGGCTCCCGCCTCTTGAGGGTATCATTTTTTTTTCCTGGTGGTGAGCTCCAGTTGTTCTTGGTTGAGCGCCTGTTTTACCTGGTTGTCTATGTTTAGCCTTGTTGGTAATTATATCTCTTGCTGTGTTTTCCCACCCTTCATATTGACACTGCTTTGGGACATCCCAATGGTCTAGAAGACATGGAGCTCTGTCTGTGAATGAAAAAAAAACTGGATTTTTGTCTTATCGTAAAATCCTTTTATCTGAGCTTCATTGACACACAGCACCCGCCCCTCTGGGTTGAGTTATGTTTTCTTGTGACGCTGCTTGTTACAAACTGAAGTCCTATAGCAGGAAGGGATGGTATCGCCCCTGAGACTGCCTCAGAGGCGTAGCCAAATTTATATATACTTCTTACACTGCTTGCAACAAAACTGAGTACCTGTAGCAGGAAGTGGGAGCATATCCCCTGGGTCTACCCCATAATATTGGCATATGCTATAGGCCCCCCAACCAGAGGGAGGAGGGGGAGGCAGACCTCCTTTCACAGATTGGATTGGCAGCAAGGATGGGAAATGTCATTATAATGGGGGATTTTAATTATCCAGATCTAGACTGGGCAGAAGGAACCGCGCATTCATCCAAGGCTCGGCAGTTCCTAAATGTTTTGCAGGACAATTTCTTTGGTCAGCTGGTAAACACACCGACAAACAATGTGGTACTTAACCTACTGATTACCAACAATACAGACCTGCTCACAGATATAGAAATATGGGGCAACTTAGGAAAAAGTGACCATGGGTCAATTAGTTTCAGTATTAATCATAGTCATAGGAAACACAAGAGTAATACAAGGACACTGAATCTCAAAAGAGCCAATTTCCCAAAACTGCGCTTTTTGCTAGAAAATATCAAATGGGATAGAACCCTGGGAACAAAGAACACGGAGGAAAAATGGTATTGCTTCAAGAGCATACTAAACAAAGGGATTGGCCAGTGCATTCCTAAGGGAGATAAATTTAAAAGAGCAAAACTAAACCCTGGGTGGCTAAACTCCAACATAAAAATGCATATTAATGCTAAAGAAAAGACCTTCAAAGAATACAAGGCTGAGGGGTCATTGGCAGCATTCAAGCATTACAAAGAGTGTAATAAGAAATGTAAGGGTGAAATCAAGGCGGCTAAAATGGAACACGAGAGAAATATAGCGAAATTCTTTACTTTAAGTATATAAATAGTAAGAAAGCGAGACCAGAACACATTTGCCCCATAAAAGATGATGAAGGGAAGCTGGCCACAGAGGACAGAGAGAAGGCGAAAGTGTTAAATCATTTCTTCTCTTCAAAATAATTGGGGGGCTACACTAACCCAGCTTGCAATGCTAAATTAAATAATACACCTCAGGAAGTACCCCCATGGCTAACAGAGGATAGACTTGGAACTAAACTAGAGAAACTTAACATAAATAAATCATTGGGACCGGATGGCTTGCACCCAAGAGTTCCTAAAGAGCTCAGCCAGGTGATAGCTAGACCATTATTCTTGTTCTTTAAGGATAGTCTACAGACGGGTATGGTAGCCAGCTGAAAAAAAGCCAACGTGGCACCAATATTTAAAAAGGGGCCGATATATATCCCGGGTAACTATAGGCCGGTCAGCCTAACATCAGTAGTCTGCAAGATTTTGGAGGGGATTTTAAGAGACTACATACAAGATTTTAGTAATGAAAAGTTATTAGTAGTAATCGGCATGGATTCATGAAAAATCATTTTAACCTTCTACGATGAAGTGAGTTGCCATCTAGATAAAGGTAAGCCTGTGGATGTGGTGTATCTGGACTTTGCAAAGGCATTTGACACAGTTCCCCACAAACGCTTACTGTACAAACTAAGGTACATAGGTATGTACCATAGGGTGAGTACCTAGATAGGGAATAGGGGAGAGTCCAGAGGGTGGTGATTAATGGGGAGTACTAGGATTGGGCGGGTGTGGAAAGTGGGGTGTCCTGGGACCAATCCGGTTTAATTTATTCATAAACAACCTAGAGGAGGGGATATCCAGCATAATCTCGGTATTTGTGGATGATACTAAACTAAGCATGCCAATATCTTCTATGCAGGATGTGGAAACCTTACAAGCAGACCTGAACAAAATAACGGAGTAGGCAACTACATGGTAGATGAGGTTCAATGTTGAAAAATGTAAAGTAATGCACTTAGGCGTCAGAAACACGAAAGCAAGCTACTCCTTGGGTGAATCGAAGATGGAAAAGGACCTGGGGGGTACTAGTGGACAACAAGCCGTAATATTTGTTGGGAAAAAAAAAACTGCCTCCTAACTTTTTTTTTAGCTGGCTCCTAGATTCAAAGCAAATTTGTCAAGCCCTGCCTTAGGGCTCTTTCACACGGCCGTTCAGTTTTTTTTGGCTCCGCTCCGGTCCCTTTTTTTTTTTTTTTCACGGAGTGGATGACACTTGTGTCATCCGCTGTGTATCCAGAGGGCAGGACCCCGACACGGAGGACTCGGGCAGGATATTGGACCACACTAGTGACACAGTAACCAGACAAGGGGACCCCCAGGATTATATATCCAAGGCTTGATACCCCTGCAGGGGTGATCAAATCTGGTGAGTGCGGTCCAAGGGGTGCGGGGAGCACTGAATGGTCACCGGCACTCGAGCACCACCATAACTTCTGCTAGAGCACCTGCACCAGTCACTTTTTGTACCCCTAATTTAGGGAGTGGTTTACCATAGTGGGACTCACCTTTCCTTTAGGACTATAGCCATTACGGACTAACCAGTACCTGGAATTCTGATGTTATATCTTTGAGTGGTTTTACAATTTATATACCTGCGTTTTTACAGTTTTATGTCAACATTTGATGCTTCTTATTGCAGAGTTTGCACCTTCTAAGGATTTCACAGTTCACATATGTATTAATATATGATTTTAGGTTGATCCACCAGAGTTTTATTAATCTTTATAGGTTTGGCTTCACTCATTTTTTATGGTTTTACTCACTTAAGAACTTTTATTCATCTATTTATATTTGTAGTTGGTACCAGCACCATTGTGCACTTTTTACAGAGCTGGATCACCTATATTTTTTGCACTTACCATAGATTTTTCACCAGTATGAAGCACATGACACTTTATTAATTTTATATTCAACATTTATTTAGCATCATTATAAAATACACGGATTAGCAGGTATACACTGGCAGCGCCATCAACCTTTTCTTGCATTAAACCTTCTGACTTAACCCCTTTAAGCTGGCCATAGATGGATCAAAACTCAGCCAGTTCAGCAGGGATCGAGCAACTTTCGATTAAGGTGTCGATTGTGTTTGACAGAAGGCGATCGAGAGTGTTGTAAATAGGGTATTTATTTATTTATTTTATTGTTTAGCCAGCAGGCTAAATGGGAACAAAAAAATCCTCCTGTGGCCAGGGTTAGGACAATTACAGGCTAGTATCTTCAGCCCTGTTTGATGTTGAAGCTCTTAAAAATGTCATTCAACAAGTCTCCCATCGCTCCTCTGAGGACATGTGCAGAATGTTATGGTTAAAAGTTTTGTCTACTTAACATGCTTGTAAGAAACATCTTCTATGCATGTCCTTTGATGGTAAATACTTCCTTGGGAACGTCCTTTACCAATTCATCAAGGAAGTTGCTGCTTGCAAGGCACTCCTACCCCACAAGAAAAAGCTTAGGCTGCCTCCTATGGTTTCTCCTCGTACCTAAAGGGGTAAATTTGTTATCAACCTCAAAACCAAGGCCTAACACTTGTCTTTGTTGTATGCCCTGGCCTACCAAAACTTCCCAGAAAGTCCTCACAATGAAGGGCTGCTCCCACTCCTGTTGGTGTTTGCCAGTCTTCATCCAAGACATTCCAGGCCTCCGGGTTCAACTTGGGGGGTTTTTTTTTTTTTGGTACAAGATGTTATTTCTTTTCATACCCCCCCTCACTTTTATTACCTTCAAATCGGCTAGCTTCAGACCAAAGTAAGTCCGATTTGATGACTGCTATGCACCAACGTCAGGCACAAAGAGTTTACAAACATATTCCTAGCCCCAAAACTAAATGGGGGCATCTACCCAATACTGAACTTAAAATTGTTACTAAACCCACAACTGTAAAATCAGTATGTATATCCGGTAAAGCATGCTTGTTATACTCACTGTGGAACATAAGGGTTTGATCCTCTGCATTGTGTAAAAAAGCTGTTTGATCATGTCTTCTCCGATCCTCTCTTTCTTCCACTGTCCCCAATCTGTCTCCTGATAGTACAGAGCCTTGAAGGCACTCCACACATGCTCTGTTTAGTGCAGTGGTTCTCAAAGCCGATCCTCAGGACCCACTAACAAGCCAGATTTTAAGTATTACCTCTGGGAAATGCAGACTAGAATACTGCAACCACTGAGCAGCAAATGATATCACCTGTGATGTATTGCAGTTATCTTGAAAACCTGGCCTGTTAGTGGGTCCTGAGGAGAGTTGAGAACCACTGGTTTAGTGTGTATTGCTAGAGATTTTTTTTTTCTTGGGAGGGTGCATGTGATCAGCGCAGCCAATCGGCACTGTCCAGACAAAGTCAGGGGTTATGCAAGCCTCATTGGACAGTCAGAGGAGAGTGAATACTCCTCCTACAAGCTTTAACCAGTGCTCAGCCGGATACTGATAGAAGTCACAAGATTGCTTTACAATGCTGATGAGATGAGAAAAGGTATTTAGCAGTTTACATTTACTAAAATATTTGCATTTCCATGTTCTGTGTACTGTGGGAGACCAGATATAGTGAATGCAGAGTCCTGGGTTTATTAATATTTTAACCCCTTGGAGCCGAAGCCTTTTTTCTGACATATGTTGCTTACAAGTTAAAATCTGTATTTTTTACTAGAAAATGATGTGTGTGTGTAATATATATATTTATTATTATTATTATTAATTTTTTTTTTTTTTATTTTTTTTTTTTTTTAGTAGAGACCCTAGAGCAGGGATCCTCAAACTACGGCCCTCCAGCTGTTGCAGAACTGCATGTCCCATGAGGCATTGTAAAGCTGACATTCATAGACATGACTAGGCATGATGGGAATTGTAGTTCCTGAACAACTTGAGGGCCATAGTTTGAAGACCCCTGCCCTAGAGAATAAAATGCCGATCGTTGCAATATTTTGTCACATGGTCTTTCAAATACAATTTTTTGGGTTGAAATACACTTTTATGATTTAAGGGCTCTTTCACACGGGCGTTCCGATCAGATCCGCCTGTCAGTTTTTTAGGCGTATCTGATCGGATGCCCCATTCAGCCCTATGGAGCAGCGGATGTCAGCGGAGACCTGTCCGCTGACACCCGCTGTCATCCGCATCCGATCCTGTCCGTGAAATCCGGAGGGATGGAAACCCTATTTTCCATCCATCCTTGGGATCAGATGAGAGCGGACAAGCGGTCCGCTCTCATCCGATTCCTCATAGAGAGCAGCGGGGCTCTGACACCTCCCTCTCTGCACTGTGTGCAGAGGCGGAACTGTCATCCGCCGGCTCAGCGGGGATCGGCGGATCGATCCCGGCTGAGCAGAGCACGGTCCGCAGCGGAATGCGGACCGTGTGAAAGAGGCCTTTAAAAAAAAAAAAAAAAAGTTGGCCCAATTTTTTTGCATAATATGAAAGATGATGTTACACTGAGTAAATGGATACCTAACATGTCATGCTGTAAAATTGCACACACTCATGGAATGGCGACAAACTACGATACTTAACAATCTCCATAGGCATTACTTTACGGATACGACTTTCAGGGTTACCTGTTTAGAGTTAAGCCCTGTACACACTTACCGATTGTCGGCCGTAAATATTCAGCCGACGACCGATCGGCCGATTGTAGGCTTGTTAGTATGATGCTTCCGACAGCGCATTTTCGGCCGAACAGAATCTGTCGTGCAGGCATTAAAATTTTTGTTGGCCAACACCAGAACAGCCGATTGTTCGCCAGTCAGTACAGATTTCGGCCGACAGACAGCAGATTTGCAAGACTGGGCATGCTCAGAAAAGAAAAAAGACAAGGAAAGTTAACCATCACATGACATCACTTCTGCAGTCGGCTGTTGTTGGCCGACAAAATTCGTGTGCAGTCTTTTTCAGTTTTCAACAGACATGACAGCCCTGGACAAAAGACGGCCGATCATTCGGCCGACGATCGGTACGTGTGTACGGGGCATTAGAGGGAGTCTTGTGCTAGAATTATTGCTCTCACTCTGATCGTGGTGATACCTCACGTGTGGTTTGAACACCCATTACATATGCGGGCGCATTAATGCGTTCGCTTGTGCGGGCGAGCACGGAGGGATGGGTCGTCTTAACTTTTTTTTTTTTTTTTTTATAATTTTAGTTTTGCTGCTTTGTTCGGGTCTTCGGCCACCTGGCTGTGGGACGGGAGACCCGGTAGCGAGCCAGCCGCATCATTTGTCATTACAAGAAAGCCGGCTCTAAACAACAGTACTGGGGTGATGTCTCTAGGTGCAGGCATCACCCCTGTACAACCCCCTGAAGCTGAGGCCGACTAATTGCGTTCCGTCAGCGTGAAGGGGTTAAAATCACAGATTTTTCGGTGTTCCAAAATTTCAGATAAAATCTAAAAGATTGATCATTGCTTCTTCAAACAAGGGGGATATCTTGCATTAGTAGATGTAAAAGATGCCTATATCCATATTCCCATTTTCTCATCTCTCCGCCTCCTGTGTTTTGCTGTGGGAGACCAGCATTTCCACTTTGTGACCCTGCCATTCAGGCTCTCCCCTGCTCCCCAAGTGTTCACAAAAGTCTTACCCCTCTTCTGGCTGTTAACGAACCCAGGTCGTTCATGATATCCAGATACTTTGACAATGTTATGACAGTGCATTTGTTTGTCAAGTTAAAGGACTTGGCAAACTAAAAACTGCTCCAAAACACAATGTCATAGTAGCTAGGGACGCCCTTCTCGCTACCCGGATGAAGCTTTCCCAGCCCTGTACACAGTGCACACACTGCTACACAGCTGCTCTGTTAAGATAGTGTGGTATTCACAATAGGACTTGTATTCACCACTGTCCGTTTCTCCACACAGCCCCCCCCCCCCAGTGAGTTCATCCCACAGTGATCTCTAGTCGCCACCAAATTATGGACTGGATTTTCACCACCCCCACTGCACTGCAAGTTCAAACTATGCCCTAAAATTAACATATTTTTTTACTGAAAATTTGCATTTCATAAATAACTGTGCTAATATTGTAAAAAGGAACTACCACCATTTTATTCTCTTTCTGTTGGGTGTCCGCTTTCTGAAAATATGTTTTTTTTGAGGGTTTTACATAATCTTCAGGCCTAAAATTATTTTATTTTTAAAACGTGTACAAAAAAAAGGAAAATTAGCTCTGGGTTTTTACAACAGACCTTTTTTTTTTTTTGTGGGCCTTTTGATCGTTCTCAGTTGGTATGTTGTTGCCCACCCTCAGTTTCATTGCTTTGGTACGCCCAATGGTCTACGAATACCAGACATGTACTGTATGATTAAAGTAAAACTGAGGGTTTTTTTTTTTTTTAATCATACTTCCCCTAGGTGGGTGCAGCATTGGTCCCCCGCTGGCGTGAAGACTGAGGCCTGAGGGATCAAAGACCGTTGATCACTCAGTTCTCAGAGCTCCAAGAGCAGAGAGCTGGTCAGTCACTGCTTTCTGCTCTGATCTTTCATTGCTTACGAAAAAAAAGCTGGAGCCTCACAGAGGGCAACATTGTATGGAAATGCTCTATGGGCAGCCCTAGCAAAAGTTTTTCAGTGTTTAATCACCCACTGAACGGTAGCAACATCTAACCCATGGTCTATAATTACCAGTCCTGTACTGCACTCCAAATATAGAATTTACAGGTAAGACAAATTCCTACTTTTTTGGTCCCTTTTGTCACCTACATTTTGTAATGTTTGTTTTGGTTTTTTTTTTTTTTTCCTCTTTCACTTTTTAACCATCAAGTCAACCTTCTGTTTTAGAGTCCACCCAAAGTAGAGGCAAGTTCTGATAGCAATAAGGAAAATACTGGTCTGGAGTCTGGTTCAGAGGGTTCTTCGTTGGAAAATACCCCAGACAAATGTAAGCTGTGTGTGTGCGTGCATTTTTTATTTATTTTTTTGCCATAATAAATGTAGTGCTTATGATGTTTTTTTTAATGTTTTGTAGCCAATAACATCTCTGAATCACTAGCCGAATCTGCAGCTGCTTATACAAAGGCCACAGCAAAACGGTGTTTACTGGAAAAAGTGGAAGTGATCACAGGAGAAGAAGCAGAGAGTAATGTACTACAAGTAAGGAGACCACAGCGATCTACACAGCCTTACTACTTTGTCTTTCTGGATGGATTAGCTGGTGTGCATTAAAGTGGAACTAAAAATATTTTGTAGCCACCAGGTGCTCTTGCTATAACGTGCAAATATGCTTGGCATATTTGTACATTACGGCACACTTATCTTCAGATTCACCCTTCCAGCTATACAAAGTCTATGGTTTTTCTAGTCACCAGTGATTCCACCTTCGCTAGTCTAATGGGCTCTTTGGTCATCCTAATCGGCAAAGCCCAATGCACACAAAGGTAAAAGAATAATAATTTTGAAAAGCAGGGAGAAGCATTTGACATACAGAGTTCCTTCTGTCATAATATTAAAACAAAAAACAGCTTAGGACTTAACCACTTTAAAGTCGAACGCCACCCAAGAGGGCAAGTTTCACTTTAAGCCCTTTTCCCCGGCCATATTTGGCATATTTATTTATTTTTTGGGGGGGGGGGGATTAGACCTAGTCTAGACAGGTACTGGCTCCCACTTCTCTTCTCTCTGTCCCCGCAGTCTTCTGGGACACATCCCAGAAGACTGCAGGGCCATTCACAAAGCATAGTGAGGCAGGCAGCCCGTGGGACGGTAGAGCCCGAAAGACACGCTGGGGGGGAATTTCCTCCCGCCGCTTGTAATGGCAATCGAGAAGCTGGTTAGCTTCTTCGATTGCTATTGCAAGTAAACTATACCAGGATGATGCCTGCATTTGCAAGCAATCCTGCTATAACCAGAGTATGTACTAGTACATTGCTGGGTGGTAAGTAGTAAAAGGCATTGTTTGCTTTGAAATGGTTTCAGTGTTTAGCTACTGGTGTAAATTTATTTTCTGTGGTGTTTGTTTTGTTTTGCCTTACCTTGTGGCTGCAATTTGTGGTGTCATGGCTGATCGATTTCCCTATGTACATGAATTGCTGCAGCTAGCTGGTCCCAGTGTGCCAAGGGGACAGAAAAAACTTCTGTACCGGATCACAGCTTCCAGTGCATGCCTCACCATCCCCTTTTGTTGTGTCACAAATATGGGGAGGGCTATTACGATTAAACACTCTTTTTCTGCATGAGTGAGCTCTCTGTGTGTCTGTCAGTGCTCTACCTGCTTGTGTCTGTGTCAGATTTAATTACTATGTAACTCTCACCTGCACAAGCACTACAATGAAAGGTCCAGGATTTGTGGGATAATGGAAAATGTACTATCAAATACTTACTGTTAATTTTCCCTTTCCTGATGGACTCCATGGCAGCATACATCTGGGTTTGCTTCTACCCCATAGGACCCCCCCTTTTCAGGCTGAGCCAGAGGCTGCGTTCCGTAACTAGCCTACTCATGACTGGAAGGGAACTCCTGCTGCCATGGAGTCTTGCATAGTGTCCTACTCCTGTAGGCAGTATAACCCAATAGATAAGAATCAGGAGCTGTGTCCGTCAATGAACATCAGATAGATGGATTTTTACGGTAGTTCAAAAATCCCATTTTCTGTCGGACACAGCTCCATGTCTTCTTAGACCATTGGGCTTGTGCTGCTCTCTAGGTGGTAGGTGGTGGTAGGACTAGGTGGAAACAATTTTGGCTACGCCCCTTAGGTCTCAGGAGGTATACCATCACTCCCTGCTATAGGTCTTCAGTTTTTTGCTGCCTAGTCAGGAGTAAGGACCTGGCTCCCTACTGGGATCTGCGGTCCTTGCATTTTTGTTTTTTTTTTTATGGAATTTTCTCTTTCGTTGACTGATGGACATAGCTTCAAGTCTTCAGACCATTGGGCTTTATGCTGTCTCTCTGCAGATCTCACAGGAAAAATCTAGGAGGCAAAAATTTGCTATCTAAAAAATGTTGCCAGAACCAAAGATCAAAGGAAGGAACTAGGTCCTTACTCCTGACAAGGCAGAAAAAAAACTGAGTGACTATAGCAGGGAGAGGGAGTATACCGCCTGGGACTGCCCATTGGTGTAGCCAGAAGTTTTCTCTGCCTAGTGTCCTACTCCTGTAGGGGGCAGTGTAACCGAATGGTCAGGAATGACAGGAGCTTTGTCCCCTAATGCCAAGGTGTGGTGAGCAGTGTCTCCCCTCTTTTCTCTGGGAATTGCTGAGGTGGTCGCTGACCCTTCCTGGGGATGGTAGGGATGCAGGGATTCCTAGCGGGATTCTCCCTGCATTGGTCGCTCTCCCCTAGTCCCCCTTTGGGGTGCACGGGTGTTTCTGGGTGGGGGGTGTTACATTGGGGCTGGGTCGGAGGGTGGTGGGAATGTGCCGCTGGCGGCCCCCTGTTGGGGGTGTCTGCGTTTATTGCACTGCAGGGGGAAGGTTCCTGGGGGGCTCCCACTGGTGGACTAGTACTTTCGTGAGGTCCTGCTTGGCGCTGCCATTTTTCTGTGGATGGGCGCTGCCATTTTTCTGTGGATGGTTGCCTTGGCGGCTTTGTTTGAGTAGTCCGGCGCCCATGTTTTGGGTTTCCCATTGTAGTCTATGCGGCGGCCATTTTCTTGAAGTCCAGTGTGGTGACATGTGGCGAGGGCCTCTAGTGACAGTGTCAGCGCTTCCTCTTTGATCGCAGTGTGGCAGGCTGTTTGCCACTCTGGGTGCATGGTGGTGAGTTCCTGTGGGGGTATACAGTCCTTCCTCTGCTATATAAAGCGCCGTGGGTGCGCTGATCCTTGTGGTGCTCCAAGCGGTGTGCAGGGTTTTTTTTTTTTTTCCCAATTTGGGCACAATATGGCTCTGATTTAACCATGGAGCTCCTGGAACGTGTATCGCCTCCTTGAAGCTGCGGGACCCTCTGGGTCTCAGTCTGCCCTAGCGGCCATGATGGTGGCCCTGCAGTCACTTGTGTAAAAGGTTGATATGGCCCTGCAAAAGCGGCCTCGTGGAATTTTCCTGTGAGATCTACTATCAACTGCCGGACTGGGCCATGGGCTGGATAATCGAGATCCATTGGTCACCACAGTCGGGCCAGCGAGCGCGTGCAGGCCTCAGCTCTGCGCTAGGTCAGCCGGGCCATAGCCCCACTGGATGGGGGCTGGCCCAGCGAGGTAAAGTCTCAAGAGGTCGCATACCAGGCCTCAGCCTGAGCCACAGCGTTCCTCCTGGCCGACAGCCCCCCCATTTCAATGAAGAGGAGGATCTGTCTGGAGCGGTCCCCACCTGGTTTCTGGTATGGTGGGTAGCCATCCAACCTCTGTCCCTGGAGGGTTTTGGGGTGGACGTGGGCACCTCCTTGGGACAGTCAGACCCCCCTCCTTCCCGCAGGCTTCTGCCAGGGCCCCCCGTCTTGCATGGATCTGTCCTTGAGGCCTGGCTCCCATTTCTGGGTCCCTGTAGGCCATTTAGTTGTAGCCTGTGTATTGCTATGTACGGCGGCCATGTTTCTGTAGTCTGACGGCCATTTTCTTGTGGTTTGCATTGCAAATAGCAGCGGCCATAACAGCAGAGCCCTTTGGGCAGCGACTTCGGCGGTGGGAGCCCATCCTTATTCCCTGGTGTTTACTCCTGGATCATTTAGCTTCCTGATCGCCGCACGTGTTGTACAGATTCTGCTGGTGGTTGCAGGTGCCTGTGTCGATGGGTGGCGAGTCAGGTGATGGGGTCCTCCTCCTCTCTGCTGAGGATCACTCTGTGCCTTGTGCTTGGGGATCGGGTTGTGCTGCCAGCATGGTGGGGGTCGTCTCTTAGCAGTTTTACACTTTTTTGTGGGGTCCCTCTAGTGACTCGTGGAGTCTTTGGAGCACATTTCCCCACCTGATCCCCTCTCTGAGGCTGCGGTCCCAACCCAACCATACATGCAGTGACGACGGTCCTTGAGTCCCTTGTGTCCCAGGTGGAGCTTGCTTGTGGGCGATGGGCTAGCATCGTGCGTTAGACCTTGAAGATGGAGGCGCAGGTTCCCTTTTGGCACTCGCAAGCCATCCAGAGCAGAAAAAGTGTTTCCTTTCCCTGCCTATTTTGACAGAATTGTAGCTAAAGAGTGGGGACGACCAAAGCATCCCCTTGGGGTCCCTAAGCGGTTGGCTAGGCGATACCCCTATGAGGAGTCCCTTATAAGGAAGTGGACTGTTCCACCGGTAGTGGACCCTCCGGTTTCCGGTTTGGTTGAAGAGTCCCCGGCATTTAAGGATCCGGCTGACAGGAAGGCGCAGGCTGTGGCCCGCAATCTGATTCGGCGGACGTGGGTCATCCTTCTGGGTCCACGACCATGCGCCTGGAATCCTCTGATAGCGAGGATGATTTCTCCATGTCTGCGACAGCGCATGAAAAAGGCGATGTTGGATGCACTGATTGTATCTGTGCGTGAAACCCTGAAGATGGAGAGCGCAGCTGAAGCTATCCATCCAGAGCGGCAAAGGGGTTTCCTTTTCCCTGCTTATTTTGACAGAATTGTCGCAAAAGTTTGGGGACGACCAAAGTGTCCACGTGGGGTTCCTAAGCGCTTTTCTAGGCATTACCCCTATGAGGAGTCCCTTCTTAAGAAGTTGACTGTCCAACCGGTGGTGGAACCTTTTTGGTTTCCAGATTAAACAAGGCAACCATGATTCCGGTTGAAGAGTCCCCGACCCTTAAGAAACCCAGCTGATCGGAAGGTGGAGACTGTGCCCTGCACTATGTACACCTTAGCTGGTTCGGCAATGAGTCCAGTATTTACTATTGGCCTGGTGTCGCAAACTCTGACCGAGTGGGCTAAGCGTTTACGCTGTGACCTGGAGGGAAACTGCTCCCCCTGTCTGAGTTTGTCAACCGGCTGATCCAGGGGCTGCAGTTTATCTGTGATGCGTCTTTGGATGTGGCTCCTCTGATGGCTCACCTCTCTGTTTTGGCGGTGGTCCTTTTGGTAAAGGGAGATTCTGACCAAGTGGGACAAGACTCCGCAGTCTCTGGACAGTCCAATCCAGCTATGTCGGGAGCGAAGGAGTCCCTGATATGGTGGCTTTATTCTCTGGTGCTTCGGCTAGGAAAATCCTTCCTCCCCTTGTATTAGACAGTGGTCCCCACGGATGCCAGCCTGTCCGGCTGGGGAGGCGTCCTCGACAAGCATTCTGCTCAGGGGATCTGGACGCTGGAAGAGTCCAGACTACCGATTTAATGTCTTGGAACTCCAAGCAATCAGACTGTGCCTGGACCATTGGATGGATCACCTTCAGAGATATTCAGTGTGCATAAAATCAGACAATGCCGCAGCTCTAGAGGTAGCCAGCTTCTAGGGTGGGCAGAACAGTTTGTTCCAGCCCTCTCCACCATACACATTCCCGGGGTGGAAAACTGGCAGGCGGATTATCTGTCGGCAGGCATTGGACCAAGGGGAGTGGTTCTTTAATCTGGAGGGGTTTCATCAGTTGTGTCTCTAGTGGGGCGTCCCCAAGGTGGATCTGTTGGCATCTCCGCTAAACAGAAAGGTGCAGAGGTTTGTGGCTCGGTCATGGGAACCTCTGGCGGACGTCACCGACGCGCTGGTGGCCCCATGGGGTCAGTATCGTCTGATTTATGCCTCCTCTCAAGCTTCTGCCAAGACTTCTACGCAGGATCAAGGCATAAGGGATTCTGGTAATCTTATTGGCTCCGGACTGGCCTCGGCGGGATTGGTACGCCGATCTGATGCGGCTGGTTGCCGACGTTCCTTGAAAGCTTCCTCTCAGGGAGGATCTGCTGTCCCAAGGACCAATCTTCCATCCTGCTTTACAGTCGCTGGCTTTGACTGCTTGGCTGTTGAATGCCAGGTGCTGATGGATAGGTTTGACTGCTTTAGTTTTCCAATGCTGTTAAAAGCTAGGAAATCTACTTATAGGATGATCTACCATCGTACGTGGAAGACGTACATTGCGTGGTGTGAATCTCTTCGGGTTCATCCTCGCTCTTTCTCGTGGCTCTGTCTCATCTGGAGCCAGCAAGCAAGCCCAGAGCAAGATGTAAACCCTGCATAGAGAGACTTGGTTCTCCAAGTCTCAGATGCAACTTCAAAGTATTGAATGAGTAAGGGATAGTCTACCCAGGAGACATTGGATATGATAGGGACTGCAGAGATTTGCCCTCTAATGCCCCATACACACGTGCAGATTATCTGCAGACTTTTGTCTGCAGACTTACCTTTTCTATGTAGTGCAAGGGCCTGCCGGATTGCATACAAATTGAAAGTGTTTAGGTTTGACCTCATATTATATGTTTTTGGTAAGTCTGCAGACAAAAGTCTGCAGATAATCTGCACGTGTGTATGGGGCATAAGAGAGCTTTAGGATCAGTTGAAGTCTGGAATGCACCTGACCAGAGGAATGAAGCAAAGAAAACAAAGCAGTCAAACCTGGAACAATGTGTGCAATTTGGGTGGGTGGTGCGCTTCAGAAGTGGAAATATAACTTAAAAGGGTGTGGCTTAAAACATGGCTTAAAATTGTGAATATATAAAATACAATAAAGACGTGTTCCTGTGGTAAAGTTGTGTTATCGTTAAATTATGCCGTGGTGATAAAATAAATTAAAATGTAAATAAACCATTACAATATATCTTCTATACGAAAAAGTGCTGAGTACTTCAATTTCATAAAAAACTCAGTGAATAAATAATCCGTTAACAAAGTATAAATATATAAATAGAACTTCAAAAACAATTAAAGGTGCTTTGTGCTTTCTGAAATAAATAAATAAAGTGCACTGTTCAAGGTGTCCATTCATAAAAATCCAAAAGTCAGGTGCAATTCCCTTCAATAGCTTCAAAGAATAGTAAACGTGCTCTCATGCAAAAAATAAGGGTGTTGTGACTTGCTGCCTCCACCAGGTGTCACATCTAGGTGTTCTATATTCTCACCTCAATAAGGTGTATATTGCGCCTGTATATAAAGCTTAGCCTCCGGGTAACATGTAGGCTTTTGCTAATTCCAATCTCCTGTTTCGACCTCCGGGTATTTTCCTGTCCTGTCCTTTCAGCTTTTGGGGTGTTAAGCTTTCTGGCGTCCTTAACTCCTTATCGTAACCTCGGGTTGTCGGTCCCCATAGACGGCTCTCTCTCCGCTCTCCGGTTCGCCTCTCAGCCCCGGATCATCACTCAACCCGAGGTTACGATAAGGAGTTAAGGACGCCAGAAAGCTTAACACCCCAAAAGCTGAAAGGACAGGACAGGAAAATACCCGGAGGTCGAAACAGGAGATTGGAATTAGCAAAAGCCTACATGTTACCCGGAGGCTAAGCTTTATATACAGGCGCAATATACACCTTATTGAGGTGAGAATATAGAACACCTAGATGTGACACCTGGTGGAGGCAGCAAGTCACAACACCCTTATTTTTTGCATGAGAGCACGTTTACTATTCTTTGAAGCTATTGAAGGGAATTGCACCTGACTTTTGGATTTTTATGAATGGACACCTTGAACAGTGCACTTTATTTATTTATTTCAGAAAGCACAAAGCACCTTTAATTGTTTTTGAAGTTCTATTTATATATTTATACTTTGTTAACGGATTATTTATTCACTGAGTTTTTTATGAAATTGAAGTACTCAGCACTTTTTCGTATAGAAGATCTATTGTAATGGTTTATTTACATTTTAATTTATTTGATCACCACGGCATAATTTAACGATAACACAACTTTACCACAGGAACACGTCTTTATTATTGTATTTTATATATTCACAATTTTAAGCCATGTTTTAAGCCACACCCTTTTAAGTTATATTTCCACTTCTGAAGCGCACCACCCACCCAAATTGCACACATTGTATTGACTGGTTCCTGGTGCCAGTACTGTGGTGCAGCAGCAGGAAGGGAAACATATACGACCTCGGATAGCGCAGGAACCACTCATACATATAAGATTGTCCAAACCTGGAACAAGCTTTATTGAAATCTGTTTGTAGGATTTGTAGATATTCGCTTAGAGAAACAACCAAGCCTGATTAGTCTCTTCCGGCCAGGATGAGAAAGTGGAAGAGATGAACAAAGGTGAAATATTGTTCTTCACGACAGAAGACTCATCGGAGAGAAAGGACTTCAATCCGATACCCTGGTATCAAAGGCGGGAAACAAGGCCTGTTTAGCCAATAGGGAATTACTGCAAACGTTGCCATGGTCTTAGCAACAGACCCTCCCAAAAAAACTATATGGATCGAACTGGAAAGCATTCGGCTTGTTCGAGACCTTTCCTGATCTGACACAGCATCCACGCCCAGGCCTTTAGGGAAAGGCTTTCCAGCTTGTAACAATAAGGAGATGGCAACAGCTGTAACTCTGAAATCTTGCCCAGAGATACAATCCACTCAGAGGGACCATGTATATAGGAACAACTTATTGCTCAATTGGGCCACAGAATATGGATTCTTCCCAGAAATTATATGTAGATTTATGAGATGAGGAAGATTCTACTCCACCCAGATCAGTCATCTCTACCTCTTCTCAGTGGACTGACGCTGCAGGTTCTGACCTGCCCCAGATGTAGGACACCACTGTGAAGTTGTTCAGCCTCACATGAGACTAAAAAGCCTGATGTCAGATGACAAAAGCCGAAGGGAGCATGAAAGGACTGGCCACAAAACTAGAGTGTTCAAACGAACTTCCCAACCGGGGAGTTCTACTGGCAAAACAACTTCCTGACAGAGGAGTTCCACTGGATATAACTCAGCAGCACAGATTTATTACTATTCCAGCACCCACGGCTTCATCTGCCTGTTTGCAAGTCATGAATCGCTGGGTGCATGATCAACATTGGAGAAAAAAAACCCTTTCAGGACAGGAGCACACCTCAATATAAGGATGGGAGAGACCATGGTCCTGATCATCAGGTATTGAGACACTGACAGGTGAAGAAAGAAAAGTCAGGAATATCCAGCATCCTACCGCCAGTATGCTCTAGTCTAGTGGCAAAAACTATACATCCTGAAACGTGATGGATTAAGCTCTTAGATACACAAGGATTTGCGTAGGAGTCGCAAGACCCTTTTTGAAAGACTAGCCAGCCAATCTCTTGTAGGGTATACGTGACAGGAATTCCTGTCTAGAAGAGGAGTGGATCGAGAACCCAGCCAGTAGACATATGGTATATGCTGCATGACATCTTAACCCATGTAGAAACAGAGGTATGTCAGAAGACCGCTCTGGGAATTGGAAATAGGCATCCCTCTGAGCAACAATAGTACTCAAAATCACATGTGCTGGAATTGGAATTGCTGTCCCTAGAGACGGTAAACACGTTGGCTAGAAGAACTTGCTTATTGTTGCTGGAGCAAAGGATTCCTCATGGCACAGTCAGAGGGTTGAAGATGGCTGATTGACCAACATGGTCTGAAGTGCTTGAACGGAAGTTCCAACTGTCTGAGACAAAAGCTGTATCTTCCTAGCACAAGAGGAGCATATGGGTGGCAAAAATATGGAAAAAGCCAGTAAGCAACCCCCCCCAGAAGTGGGGCTCTTTGCTGACTACTTGCTTGAGGACTCTTTCTTCAGTTCTTTTTTCCAAATATTTTATTTATACAAAATCACACCTACAGGTTATTAACAAATCAATACATCACTTTCCTTGCTTATCCATCACTTTAATGTGATATATCAACAAAACCAAAGCGAAACAAAACAAAAAAAAAAAAAAAAAAGGAAGGAACAGAAGGGAAAAAAAAAGGGGAGGCCACCTTGGATTCACCTAGAATAGTACTACTCAAACCTAGGGACGAATTCCCTGACCTTCCGACTCAGTAATGGCTGTTAAACTCGCGGAGCACAATAAATTCCTCCCCCGTTCTGTTAAGACAAACCTGTTCCATGCACCCCATGTTTTGTTATAAAATTGCTTTTTAAATTGTGCAAAGAGACGCAAGTCTTCCATTTTATTAATATCTTCAATTTTACGGGCACAATCACTAATCGTTGGAGGAAGAAGTGTCGTCCAACGTAAGGGTATGCAAGATTTAGCTACGTTCAAGATATGGAACAGGATCGATTTCCTGTAACTCTCAAAGGGCATGGTGGAAACATGTAGTAAAAAAAAAAGCCGCATTATTCGGGATCTCCCCCTCAGAGAATTCTTGGGCTAACGCATACACCTCTCCCCAGAAACGAGCCAGGCGAGGGCATTCCCAAAAAATATGTAAAATGGTCCCCGGTTCCTCCTGGCATCGCCAGCACTGATCTGAGAGACTTGCAGAAAACTTATGCAGTAAAAAAGGCACCCGGTACCATCTCGTAAGTAATTTATAGTTCATTTCCTTCATCTTACAAACGGGGGTTTCCAGTGCCAATGTAATAATATCCCTTTCTTGTTTCGCCGTGAACCTACAGTTAAGGTCTCTTTCCCATTTATCCAGGCAGGGCAATCGTTTGCCCTCTGGAGGTAACGCCAATAGATGGTAAACTTTAGATAATAAATTCGGTAGTACGTCATTACCCACAGTAACTCCAGGCCATAACTGCAGGTACAAACTTGGGAGTTGGGCACTGACTCTTGAGTTGCAGTCCTCTTTCATTCAGCAGATATGTACTCTGAGGGAAGGAGACCAGACTAAACAAAGCTCATGGTTGTAAAATGAGGCTAGTCATTGAAGGGTACTGTTTAGACTCTCAGAATGAAGACAAGATTGTCCTAATTGTAGAATTCCCAGCTATTTGCTATCAAATAAAGCTAGCCCTTGAAGGGGACTGCTAGACTCTTGTAATGCAGACATGATTGTCCCACTTGTAGAATTATTCCAAGCTATTTGCTATCAAATTGAAGCTAGCCCATTATCGGGATTGTTTAGACTCTCGCAATGCAGACAATAATGTTCTACTTGTAGAATCATCTCCAGCTATTTGACATCAAGATAAAGCTAGCCCTTGAAGGGGCAGAATAAACTCTTGCAATGCAGACCAGATTGTCCCACTTGTCCTCATAATTATTATTTAGGAACGAATATTCTTCATCCCAACTTCCATTGGATTGGAAAGGAGGCAAGGGTTAAGGCAGGCTGCAACTGCAGACAGATATACCCCTTAGGGACAAGTCCAACACACGGCTATCACCAGGAGACGCTACACCCCCCTTTTGCAAGGAGGAATGGGCAAAAATCCCAGTGGTGAGATGTGGCAAGCTCATAGAGACTTATCCAATACGGCTTGGAGCTGTGATTGCCTCAAAGGGTGGCTCTACAAAGAATTGTCTTTAGGGGGGTGAATAGTTATGCACATTGACTTTTTCTTGTTTTTTGTCCTATTTTTTGTTTGCTTAACAGTAATAAAAGAACAACATCTTCAAAGTTTGTGGGCATGTTCTGTAAATTAAATGATGCAAACAATCCATGTTAATTCCAGGTTGTGAGGCAACAAAAGACGAAAAATGCCAAGGGGGTGAATACTTTTGTAAGGCACTGTACGGTAACAGTACACATCTTATGCAAGTGGAACAAAAAAGTGCAGGTAGAGAAGTTTGCCATTATTTTAAGATGGTTCCGGATCAGGCTTTCTTTGCTATGTAGTTTCTCACTGGAAAAGATTAGCCTATTCTATTCCTTCTATTTGTCCTAGTGACTTCCTAAGAGGGGATTTCTCATTAAGGGAGATTTCCTTTC
Source organism: Pelophylax lessonae (assembly GCF_965119305.1). NCBI lineage: Eukaryota > Metazoa > Chordata > Amphibia > Anura > Ranidae > Pelophylax > Pelophylax lessonae. The sequence goes on along the minus strand of NC_138768.1, from coordinate 554,289,221 downwards.
ACTTCCTGTGAGTCTCTAGGAAATTAATGAAGGGCTAGTGATTCTAGCCACACCTACTATCTCCAAAATAAACTGTTTAGGGCACGATCTTTAGTTCTGTGTCATATTTAACCGGTTGCCGACCGCCGCAAGTACATATACTGCGGCGGTCAGGCCAGGCAAAGTGATGTACCGGTACGTCACTAGCCTGGGAGCCCGACTCGGCTCGTTCATGGACACCTCCGTGCGTGTGACCGGCGGACCCGATGTCCGCCGGTCACTCGCCATCGTCCGCTGTGAAGGATGAAAGGCAGGCGGCTAATGTAAACAAAGCCGCCTGTCATTCTTCCCTGTGTAAAAGCACTGATCTAACGGTCCTGCTATGTAGGACCGTTGATCTGTGCTGTTACACACACAGCCACATCCCTGCACAGTAAGAAGCACGCCCCTAGGGACACACATAGTCACTGCATCTCTAATAAAGTTAACCCCTTCCCTGCCAGTGTAATTTTTACTGTAACAGTGCATATGTATAGCACTGATTACTGTAGTAATGTCACTGGTACCCCCAAAAGTGTCCAAAATGTCAGTCAAGGGTCCGCTCTGTCCGCCGCAATGTCGCAGTCCCGCAAAAAAAATCGCAGATCGCCGCCATTACTCGTTATAAAAAAAAAAAAAAAAAAAAAGCACCAAAAATGACAGAAATCTTTCCCTTAGTAAACGCAATAACTTTTGTGCAAACCAATCAAAATACGCTTTATTGTGATTTTTTTTTTTTTTTTTTACCAAACGTAGGTAGCAGAAAACAAATTGGCCAAAAATTTAAAAAAAAAAATGTTTTTATTTTTTTTGGGGAATTTCATATAAAAAAAATGTGAAAAATATTGTTATTTTTGCAAAATTGTCGCTATATTTTTGATTATAGCGCATGATCAAAAAATACCCCCTGGTCAGAAAGGGGGTCAAATCTTCCGGGGCTTAAGTGGTTAAACATCCTTTAATATCCTCCTTTGAAAAGGGGAGATTTTCTGTAAGCAGGCAGCATTGACTTGGTTTCTGATATGTGCACAGTTGGGTTGTGGTAAATGATCATCTAAAAATGTTTGTCCTTTTTTACAATTTTCTTTTCTTTCTTTTTTTTATTCATTTTGTGTCAATAGATCCAGTGCAAACTGTTTGTGTTTGATAAAGTGTCTCAGTCTTGGGTAGAGAGGGGACGAGGTCTTCTCCGACTGAATGATATGGCCTCCACCGAAGATGGCACGTTGCAGTCTAGACTGGGTGAGTGGATGTGTGTGTGTTTGTGTATGTATTTGTATATATTGTGTACACACAGGGGTTGATTTACTTAACCACTTACCGCATACTAACGTATATATACGTCGGCAAACTTTGCGGTAGTATACCGGGATGATGCCTCTAGCTAGAGACACCATCCCGGTACCGTGGTTTAGAGCCGACGGTCGGCTTTCCGTTGGTGACGACCGATGCGGCTCGGGAGCTGCTCGATCGTTACCCAGGTGAGCGGGAGGGGACGTTCCCCCCCTCCCGCCGCCTTCTGTGACTTTGCTCGGGGCACGTCCGCCGGCTGGATGGAGTCCCAATCAAAGCCGGAAACTGCTTTGATCGGGTCTCCAATGACGTAACACGGAGGCGGCGTCCATGACGTCACTTCCGGGTTACTGTGCTGCAAAAGGCGGCAAATTTAAAAAACGGCTGTATGCAAAAACGCCGTTTTCTGCGTTTTGCATACATGGACGTGTAGTGGAGGGGTCTAGGGTCTTTTAGACCCTCGATCCCTCCATAAAGAGTACCTGTCACTATATATTGGTGTCACAAGGGATGTTTACATTGCTTGTGACAGCAATAAAAGTGATCAGATTTTTTTTTTTAAAAAACCTGTAGTAAAGTTAAAAAAAAAATAAAATTAAATTTTAGCCGCCCCCGTCACCGTTGGCTCGCCCACAAAAAAAAAAAATGTATACGGAAGTCGAGCTGCGAATGAAATCGCTGTTCAAACCACACGTGAGGTATCGCCGCGATCACCAGAGCGTGGGAAATAATTTAAAAAAAAAGAGCTACACTCCAACTCTAAACTGGTAACCATTAAATAAATTTAAAGCTTCGCCTATTGAGATCTCTATTGACCGTAGTTTGTCGCCATCCCACGGGGGGGCAATTTTAAACCGTAACATGTTGGGTATCTATTTACTCGGCGTGACATCATCTTTCACAATATACAAAAAAAATGGGCTAACTTTACTGTGATGTGATTTTTCAAATTTTTTCCAAAAAAATGGCTTTTTAAAGACCGCTGCGCAAATACCGCGTGACAAAAAATATTGCAATGACCGACATTTTATTCTCCAGAGTCTTTGCTAAAAAAAATATATATAATTTTTGGGGGTTCTAAGTAGTTTTCTATGAAAAAATACTGGTTTTAACTTGTAAACAAAAAGTGTCCGAAATAGGGCTGGGGTTTAAGTGATTAAGTTGAGAGTGCACAGTCTGGTGCAGCTGTGCATGGTAGCCAGTCAGCTTCTTATGTCCCGTACACCCTATAACAAAATCAGGCTGACATTTTTGTTTGAGGAACCATCCTAGGATTTTCTGATAGCATGTACACAACTTTCAAAAGCAGATTCTGACCTTTCCCAACGAAGGGGCAAGCGCCAAAATTGTTCTTATAAGGGAACAGAACGAACGATTTTCGTTTTTAATGTGTACCATTCTTGTACGAGAATTATCAGATACGAAAGACTGCACATGATCAGAAACAAATAACAAAAAATCCTTTGTCGTTCAAGCATTTTCGTACATTATTTGTATCCTTGGTTCCGACTTGCTGTGAAAACATCGAGGAAAACAGGCGGATCATTAGCCAGGTTTTCTCATAGTGTATGTGGGGCATAGCTTCAGCTTGATCAATTAGGCTTTGACAAAAAAAAAAAAAAACCTGGAAGCTGATTGGTTTTTATGCAGAGCTGCACTAGAGTTTACACTCTCAACTTTATAAATCACTGTTTTTAAATACATTGGTTTTTTTTTTCCCACCTAATAATCTACACTCCATAAACCATAAGGACAAAATGAAAACCAAATTTTAAAAATGTTTTCAATTGTATGAATTGAGAAGTAATTTTTTTTCTACTCTACCACTTGTGGTGATACATTTTGGCAAGTCTTAATGTGCCACTGCATCTGCGAACCACAAACCAAAAATGCCATTTCATTATTTTTTATATTTAAAGCAAACTCACCCGTCTATCTATGTCTCCATGCTTTCTTTTCCTGAGAAATAATAAAGCATTTCTGGCAGTGGCCATCTTGAGTAAGGGTAGATGATTTATGTATCATTTACTTCCCGAAATCCATCTGCCCCTAGCTCAGGCATAGGCTGAGCTGAGAAACACTCCTCACCTCCTGCAGATTCCTGGGACATCATTTGCATATGCATGGAACAAGAAGTAACTGTACAACAATAAAAAATGTAAAAAAAATAAATAAAAATGATATACTTTTCCATCTATTTACTAATGCTAGCAACATAATGATTAAAAATAGTCCACATTGATTGAGAGAGTGGACTATTTTTAATCATTACTACTGGTATTTAAATTGGTTGTAACCCTAAAAAAAAAAAGAGCTCTTGTATCTCATAGCAGATTAATCACCTCCCGCCCGCCGTATAGTAAAATGATGGCGGGCAGGATCCCCTCTGGGATCGTTCTTGGACGACATCCTATGACGTTGCCTCAGTGTCACCGCTCCTGCGGGGGGGCGTTGATCACAGTCGTGCCACTTCCCTAAGATATGGCACGACCTTGATGACGCGGCTCTTTAAACATGTCATAGGCTGTGTCCAGTCACATGTAAACACGGAAGTGCCATTTATCGGCTCTCCTCGCCTTACACTGACAAAAGTGTGAGGTGAGGAGAGCTGATCAGCGGCATCTCCTTGCAGGGGAAACCTGTACTGTTAATCAGAGTCCTGATTATCAGTTGAGTCCCAGTAGTGCCCATAAGTGACCCCCAATCAGTGCGGCATATTAATGCCTCTTTATCGGTGCCGCCACATCAGAGGAGAAGAAAAATGACTGACTTACAAAATTTTCTGAAGGAAACTAAAACTTTTTTTTTTTTTTTTTTTTACATTTTCAGTCTTTTTTTCTTTTATAGCAAAAAAACAAAAGAAACCCAGTGGTGATTAAATACCACCAAAGAAAAGCTCTATTTGTGTAAAAAAAAAAAAGATATAAAAATTGAATTTTAGTTTAGAGTCGCATGACCGCACAATTGTCATTCAAAGTTTGACAGCGCTGAATTTTGGCCTGTCCAGGAATGAGGTGAAAGTGCCCTGTATTGAAGCAGTTAAACAGCACAGTGCTTGTGCTATCTAATCTGCCTCTTTCTAAGCTGTAAAAAATTTGGTTGATCCTGTTGCCTGTTCCTCTGTGTGCTGACCACAGTAATCATGGCTGTTGATCCCTGATTACCGTGGTCATTTTACATGCCGCCGTCATCTTCTCCTCCCTCCCTCTCCCCCCACCTAAATGCCTTTCAGCTCCTGTGTGAGTCTCTCCCCCTCTCCACCCCCCTCCTGCTGCTATTAGTAGCTGACAGTAAAAGTAAAGCAAGATTACAGCCAGCCTCTCTGTTCTATTCATCTATTCTACAATGTGTACATGTTTTTTAAAAACTATGCCTGTAAATACCTCATCTTGGCTCTCTTCTTGCTGGTCACGTGACCTCAAACCGCTCTCCTCCTCCATCTAAGGGCCACAGCGGGAGGGGCTGAGCAGCCAGCACAGCGGTCAAGTGACCTCCCCAGGTGAAGTCTGAGGAGATCTGGGCCCCTCTCGCTGTAGCCCGTAGAGGAATAGAGCGGCCGGTTGTCACGTGTCCGGTCAGAAGAGATCCAAGATGAGGTATTCACAGGCATACTTTTAAAAAAAACATGTACGTGGTGTAGGATAGGTTAATAGAACAGTTGCTGGCTGTAATTTTTGTTTATCTTTACAACCACTTTAGTAGCTGCATTCTTTGAAACCCTAATTTTAATAGCTTGATATTTAGACCTCTGTGTGGTCACAGTTGAGGAGGCCTATTCTGATTTTGTTTAGAACATGGAAAGGCAGCATTTATTTACTCTATTATATGTGACTTTTCCTGCCCAGTGATGCGAACTCAAGGCAGTCTGCGATTAATTCTCAACACTAAGCTCTGGGCTCAAATGCAGATAGACAAAGCTAGCGAGAAGAGCATAAGGATTACTGCAATGGATACAGAAGACCAGGGTGTAAAAGTATTTCTAATATCTGTGAGTATTTAACAGATTTTTATATTTTGTAGAATTTGTCTCCTGCTTTATCTAACAGAGTATGTTTATTTTCTCTCCTTAAAGGCAAGCTCTAAAGACACAGGTCAGCTTTTTGCTGCTATTCACCATCGCATCCTTGCTCTAAGGAGTCATGTAGAGCAGGAGGCAGAGACCAAGTGCCCTGAACCAGTCAGGGAGGTGGCCCAGTGCAATGAGGAAGACAGTGATGATGACGTCCTTACGCCTGCTGTCACAACCACAATTGGTAAATATACTTGCCCTGGAGTAGCTAGAGTGATTTTAGTGTTCATTAAACTATGGTGTGAAGTGACACTGTATTTCTTGGCAAAAATACAGAAATACATGCCTGGTTGCGATATTTATTCAAGCTGCTTTGATCTGCAGTCGGTTTCAGAAACTTTTTGGGAACATCCATTTGCCCTTTTAGGACAGTTGTTCCAGTAAGGCCTTATAACCTTAACCACTTCACCTCTGGAATATTTACCCCCCTTCATGACCAGGCCATTTTTTTGCGATAATGCACTGCTTTTACATTTAAGTGACAATTACACAGTCATGCAATGCTGTAACCAAATAAAATGTCTATTTTTTTTTTTTCTCTATCGTTCATTGACAGACACAGTTCTCTGATCCATATCAGTAGGGTTATACCTGCCCCCTACAGGAGTAGGACTCTAGGCAGAAAAAAAGTTCTGGCTACACCTATGGGAAGTCCCGGAGGGTACACCCTCTCACTTCCGTCATAGGATGTCAGTTTTAATCTGCCTAGTCAGGAGTAAGGACCTAGTTTCTTGCTGGGATCTTTGGTCCTGGCACAATAGTATTTTTTTTATGTAGATTTTTTTTTTTTTTTTTAGCTAGCCTTTTTCTCCAGAATTTTTTCCTGTGAGATCTTCTAGCAACTATGCCGGGCTGGGCGAAGGGCTGGATCTCTATATCCATTGGTCACCCCAGTCTGGCCAACGAGCTTGTGCAGGCCTTAGCTCCGTTCTGGGTCGGCCGCGACATAGTCCCACTGGACAGGGACTGGCCCCGCGAGTTAAACGTCTCGCCAGGATGCACACAACAGGGTCTAGGCTTATGTCGCAGTGTTCCTATTTGGCCGACAGCCCCCCCCCCCCCTTCGGTGTTGTGGGGTCCTGTCAGAAGATGTCGCCCGCCCGTGTTCCTGGTATGGTGAGTAAATGTAACCCCTCCCCTTCCCTGGCGAATTTTGGGGTGAACGTGGACCCCCTCCCTGGGATGGTCGGGTCCTCACACTCCTGGGTTTCCCTCTATCCTGTTGTGACCTCCCCTCCCTCCCTTCACGTGGGGGACTTTTTGGGCCTACCTGGGGCTGGGACCTCTTTTGCAGGCCGCATGGGGCCGGGGAGTGCACGGGGGGGGGGGGGGTGAGGTTCCTACAGCTGGATGGTGTAGATGGGCTGGTGGGGGGTCCCTCTGTAGCCTCCGTCTGCTTATATGGTGGCGGCCTTCTTGGTACACCCGTTTTCTGCCATTTTGCGGTGGATTTCTTGCTGTGAAGGCCGGTGGGAGAGCCTGGAGGCGTTCTTTTGGTAGGAGAAGCCCTTCCCTTCGCCCCAGGCAGCTTCCTGGCTCACTTCCTTTCATTGAGTCACCACTGAGAACCTCCTAATCCGATTGCTTGCATGGGGACATTGAGTCACGAGGGTAGTCTCTCTCTGTGGGGGAGCATTGGCGCGTGCCTGACCTCTGGAGGGCGATGTGGGGCCACTCTTTTCAAAAATTTTTTATTTTTTTACAAATTTTGCTGGCGGGTTCCTCAGGTTCAGTATGGACCCTGCAGGCCATGTGTCCTCACCTGACCCCCCTAATGAAGGCCGCAGGGCCTTCCGGATCTCCCCTGTCCATAAATGCATTTTTTGGCGATTCGGGAAGCATGTGAGCCGGGTGGAGGTGGGAGGTGCCCTGAAACGTTTTTCCACCTACCCCTGCCTCATCTGATGTCTCGGATTCTGAGTCTGCCTCAGCCGCAGCAGACGTGGGCCTCCCTGCCGGGTCTCTTACCTCGCGCCCTGTGTCCTCTGATAATGAGGATGCCATTTCTACCTCCCTTGCCGCGCAAGATACAGGTGCTGATAGATGCACTGGTTGTTTCGGTGCGTGACACCCTGCAATTTGGAGGACACAGCGTGTCTGGCACTCACCTGCCATCTGGAGCAGCTTATTTTTAGGGATGCACCGATCCAACTTTTTTGGTCCCGGTCCCGATCTTTTGCTTTGTGAAATCGCCGCTTATAACAATCGCAGCTTATAACAAAATAATACTTCCGGATCGGTATTGGCAGATACCTCATAACAATTGTGCATTCAAAATCTAAAATGTCATGGGTTTAGTCTTTAAGAGGTTAAACTTCCCTCCTCCGGCAGACGGAACGAAAAGATACATTGTAATCATTGTGTTTACTTAACTGGGAGAGTTGAAAGGCATTTGCAGGAGGCTCTTTTTTTTTTTTTTTTTCTTTGAGTGCCGGGGCACACTTGTACAAAGCGGGAAAGCTGCGAAATTTGCAGCCTGTTCCCGCATCGCAAATGCACATCTGGCAGTTCACACTGCCATATGCGATACGCAGGGGGTGTCAATTAAATGTTAACGACAACCCCAGTTTGATCGCATATCGCAGTGCGATCTGATAGTTCGCACAGGATCAGATCGCACAAGTGTGAACCACTGTGCGATCCGATCCTGATGAGGCTGAAAAAAGGGTCATGTGCGACTTTTGTGCGGGTGCAGTGCAAATTTAGCCATACAAAGTGTATGGCTGAATTCGCACTGCACATCCGATCGCATGTAATGAAGGAGCAGTGCGCTCCGATATTACATGCGATCGCCGCACACGCTATAGTGTGAACCGGCACTGACCGCTGTTCTCTGCTCCCTCACAAGCTATAAAGAGCAAAACCGGATCGGCCCGTGGATCTGTTAATTTTACCGATCCCCCAGTCCAGCTATTTTGCCCATATCTGGGCCGATATCCGATCCGAATATCGGATCGGTGCATCCCTACTTATTTTACTAGCATGCTCTTGTAGGATGGGACAGTCTGAGACATTCCCTTGGGGTCTCTAAGCGGCTGCTAGACGTTACCCTTTTGAGGAGTCTCTGGTACAGTGGACTGTTCTGCCTTTGGTGGATGTACGGTCTCTGGGCTGCATAGGACTACCGTTGTTCTGGTGGAGGAATCCCCGTCCTTTAAGGACTTGGATAGGATGGCGCGGGCTCTGGCCCGCGATCTGTACTCCCTGGTGGGGTCTGCACTGGGAACAGTGTTCATGATTGCCCTTGCCACGCAGACTCTGCCTGAAGGGCGGAGTTCCAACGCCGTGACTTGGTGAGGGGCAAGCCCTCCTGCCCTGGGGGACCTTTTGGTCCAGCTGGCACAGGGGCTGCGATGCCACGCTGGATGCGGCTCCTTTTGTATGGATCACCTGTTGATTTCCGCGATGGTGGTCTGGCGTATATTTGACCGGAGTGTTGGTCTGTGGATCAAACTTATAAGAAGGCTTTAATGGATCTCCCTTTTCAGGGGGATCGCCTGTTTGGCGCTTCCCTGGATGACATTATATAAGGGTCTCACGAGGGGAAGAGTGCCTTTTCTTCCACAGGCTAACAGGGGTTATGGCCTTCGTCGCAGACGGGGTCACTCCTTTTCGGCTCTCAAACAGTTTCTCGTCCCTCAGGTAAAGTCGACGTGGCGTAGTCCAAGACTTCTTCAGGTGGTTCCAAACGACCCTGGTCTGGCGAACAAGAGATCGTTTTTTTTTTCCAGACCTGCAGACAAGGTCTACCTTAAGGGGAGTCCTCACCCATTTATGGGGTGGGGGGATGTTTTTGCTTGTGCTTGGACCTGCGGCTGGCCCGGTTTCCAGGCAGCTTGGTTCAGGAGGTCTTGCGGTCCGGTTGCAAGATCGAGTTTATCTTGTTTCTTCCCCCCCCCCCGACACGGTTTTCCCCTCCAATGTACGGCTGTCCCCGGATCGCTTGCAGGCGCTCTGTGGGTCAGCTTAGACTCTGGTTTAACAAGCTGGACCTACTGACCCTTTGGTTCCGTATGGATCAATAATTCATGATGGTATTGGTTCGCAGGATGGTGGCTTCCCTACATCAGGGGGATTCCTGGCCTCCATAGACATCAAGATGCCTACCTTCACATCCTGTTATGTTCAGGACACCAAGGGTTTCTCAGTTTTGGCCGTGGGGAAGGATCTCTATTGGTTTGTGGCGCTACCCTTTGGTCTCGTCTCTGCTCCTCGGGTCTTCACAAGGGTGTTGGCTCCGGTCCTGTCGCGGCAGCGGGCGTATCGGTCCTGGTTTCCTGGCCGATTGCTTCTCCGTGTGGTGTCCCCTACAATGCTGACAATGCAGTTGGAAGTCACCATGAGAACTCTGGAGGAGTTCAGGTGAGTTCTGAACCTTCAGAAGTCCTCCCTGGTCCCTTCCATGAGACTGGACTATCTGGGCCTGATTTTGGACTCGTCCTCAGGGTGTTTTTTCCCTCCGGGGAAAAAACTCTTGAAACTTCGGACTGTGGTTCAACTGTTGCTGTCCCACACATGGTCGTCTCTTCGGTCCTGAGGAAGCGTGCGTCAGCACACGAAACACGTTGACGTCACACGCCAACGCTTCGCCCACCTTAACCTGCTCGTTGACGCTGTGTGGACTTGGCCGGTCATGATAATCGTGCCGTGACGCCTTAACGCTGAAGGATCACTTCCGGGTCCTGGACGGTGCATTACACATGGCTATGTGGCAGGAGTTTTGAATCCCTTCCCAAGCTTTGGAGCGGTAAAGCATCGGCAGCTGACGGCACTGTGGGGTATGGACTGTACTCCCCGTCTGAACTCAGCATCCGAGGTTGTGAGACATCACTGGATCAAGGACTAACTGGGTATTTCGGTAAGAGCCATTTCTTATCAACCTGACCGGATCATTTACGATCATTATATGGTATGCCATACCCCTGCTGTGTGAGTCACCTCTGTTAGGAGTTATCAACAGACATTGTCCACCTCATCTGCATGAATTTGTGGATGTGCCAAAGCGCTGCTTCATACATGTTTAAGAGATGCTTGTCTCCCGGCCACTTGCTGTTGTCATCCCGGAGTGATCTATCCTCCACGGCCTTTGTGCCACCTTCCCTTGCTTTAATTGGCAGTCAGACTATATACTGCTATATGCATCCACTGGCCATTACGACTGCCAAAGCCCTGGAGGCAGTATGGATTATTCCACTGCCCATACAGTATTTCCTGGACTTTATATCAAGAAGTAAGGCCAAGCATTACCAAGGAATAAAGGAGCTTTTTCCTTCATGGTTCATGTCACAGGAGTCCTGGATTTTTAGCAAGTGACACTCCTGTGAGGTATTCACCACACAGCCCATTAGCCATTCAGCTCACCGCTTTGACATATGGGTATGTCTTGTCGCATTGTAGGGCACCCGAGTATGTCTTCATATGGCATATAGTACCCAGTTTTCCGGGTTCAAGTGAGTGACCGTAGGTCCATTAGTGACCAGTCACACCTTACCTGTGCAAACTGTGTCATACAGCAGCATTGGGCGGGCAGAGCCTAGACGTGTGTATTGTCGTTTAACATCCTGACACCCGACAGGGCCTTCAGGGTCTTCCAGTCATATTTTGACAAGTTATACACACATCTTTGTGTGTTTTTTAACTTTTTGTATCCTCACCCAAATAAAGTATTTTTTGCACTGTTATTCCTGTGAGCCCCTTGCAACCTTTTTGAGACGGTCCCTTCCTTCTCGTTTGTTGCATTCTTGTTATTGGTTGCGTGGGGTTCCCGGCTTACATTAGACCGTTGGGTACAAAGACATATATATTTCTCGCCTGCTGTACTAGTAAGGCTTGAGAAAACTATCTCGCACTCCAGTCTTAAGACATCCCTTTTCTTAAGAACATTCCTTAAGTTCAACTTGAACGATGCCGAGAAGTTTAGCGTGGTCATCTGCGCAAGGCTGATGTTGGCATGGTCGTGCGAGAGTGCTCACGGATGGGCCAAGGTCAGTATCAGCTGCTGTCTGCCTTTCCTCCTCTCAAGTTGCTGCCGAGAATTCTTTGCAGGTTCGAGGCGGAAGGGATTCCGGTCTTTCTCGTGGCTCCGGACTGGCCTCGCCAAGCTTGGTACGCCGACCTGGTCAGGCTAGCTAGGCAGACGCTCCTTGGAGAATACCTCTCAGAGAGGAGTTATTGTCTCCAGGGCCAATCTCCCATCCGATTTTCTCTATCGCTCATTGACAGACGTAGTCCTCGGTGATTCAACACCCTCGAGTTATGCTGCCCTCTACAGGAGTAGGACTAGACAGGAAAGAAAACGTTCTGGCCACACCCTAGGGGCAGTCCCAGAGGGTATATCCTCTCACTTCCTGCCCTAGCACATCAGTTTTTTTCTGTCTAGTTAGGAGTAAGGACCTAGATACCTTGCTGGGATCTTCGGTCCTGGCAGGATTTTTTTCTTAGAAAAGATTTTTTAGACCGCTTTTTTTCTCCAGTGTTCCTGTGAGATCTTCAAGCAAGAAAGCTGAACTGGGCGACGGGCTGGATGTTGAGGTCCAGTGGTCACCCCAGTTCAGCCTACGAGCGCGTGCAGGCCATAGCTCCGCGCTGGGTCGGCCGCGACATAGTCCCACTGGACGGGGACTGACCCTGCGAGTTAAACGTCTCGCTGAAACGCCAAAGACCATGAGTCACGGCGTCCGTATTGGTCGACAGCCCTCCTACCTCGGTGGAGAGGGGTACTGTCAGGAGTTGGCGCCCGCCTGGTTCCGGTATGGTGAGTAGTATGTTCCCCCTTTCCCCCTGACGGGTCTTGTGGTGAACGCGGGCCCCTCTCTGTAATGGTAAGGATGGGTTCCCCTCTATCCTATAACATGTCACAGATCCCCCTAATTGAGTGTGATTTTTGTGTACAAGAAGCCAGGAGGCTTGGTTTGGGAGCTGACCATCTAATTGTAAAAATGTGAAAAATTGTAGTCAGTGGCAGTACTAGAACTTTACTGTGATAGTATAAGGTATCCTACCTGTCAGTAGCCACAGGGCGATGTCTATACATGTATACTGCATTCCAGATCATTCCTCCAGCTAAGCAGATGCCTCCCGACGGCCACGGACCGCATACGGCCCGCCAGGGTCCGGTACCGCTGACCACCATGAGGGTGAAGGGTTGTGAGGCCGAGATCCTTCTGCAGACATGCCGTTATTCTGTGCAGGCCGCCGCCATTGTCTGGTAGATCGCACAAGGCCGCCATTTTGGTGTAGCCTCGTGTCTCCAGCATGGGGGCGGCCATGTTTGAGGTGACTCAAACACCTCATGGAGCCAGGGGGAGGCGCCGGCAGGCGTGTTAAGGGGCGGAGCCGCCTCCTTTACCCAGGAAATAGGGCCAAAGACTTCCTGTCTGTAACAAGACAAGCACTGAGCAAGCTGATGAAAACTTCTGTGCATCAGGGATGAGCCTTGGGGTCTCTCTCTCTCTCTCTCTCTCTCTCTCTCTCTCTGTGGGGTCCAAAAAGGCAGGTAACACTGAGGGGGCGCTGTTGCGAATGGGGGACACAAAAAAAAAAAAAAAAAAGTTTTTTACTTTGTCATTTTTTGTCGCTGGCAAGTGTCTTGTATAATCATTGACCCTGCTGCATAGGTATCCCCACCTGATCCCCTCAAGGTGGCCGCAGGACCCTCCAGTACCCCACTTGTTTTTAATGCATTATCAGCAGTTTTGGAGTCTTTGGTATCCCGGGTGGAGGTGGCCTGTCAGGGACGGGGGTCAAGAAGCGACCCCCGCCTACCCCTATTGTTTATCAGATACTTCAGATACGGATTCGGAGCTGGTCAATGCAGTTGCAAGTCCCTCTTAGGGGGCTGTTGTCTCAGGTAATATCTCCTCAGCAGTGAGGAGCACGTTTCTGCCTCCGCCATAGCACAAGAGTGGTGGATGCACTAGTTGTGTCCGTCCGGGAAACCTTTAGTCTTGAGGTTACACCGGCAGAGGTAGCTGAGACTGAGATTCCTTTTTGGTACTTGTTAGCCTACCAAAAGGGCGAAGGATTTTCCTTTACCCAAATGGGGTCGTTTTGAAACGAACCCCTGTTATTTCCAAACGCATGGCTAGGTGCTATCCGTTTGAGGAATTCCTCTTTATAGGATAGATGGTACCACCTGCTGTCTTGCCACAGACTGTTAGGATAAAAGGACCTCGTAACTAACGAGGACCTTCCTTTTCTGCTCATAAAGAGTTGTTCATTCCGCCAGGGCGGGCGATAAGGCGAAACCCTCAAAGCCCCTTTAGAGGGGTTTCAAAGGGCGCTGGTCGGCTAAACAAAAAGTCCGGCTCAGCCAAGCCTGAAGATACAGCCTGATGCGCCCCTACCCATCTCTGGGGTGGGGGGGGGATGTCTTCACCGGTTTCTGGAGGACACAGGATTAAGTTTCGATCACTTCCACCGGTGCGATTCTTCCCTTCTAACATTGAACGGTTTCAGGGGTTCTATTCAAACCTATTCACAATGCCCAGGAAAGAGGGCAAGGTGCGTCCAAATCTGGACTTGGGAAGAAATAGAGTCCATCCGTACAGTGGTGGCCTCCCTGCATCAGGGGGATTTCCTGGCGTCCATAGACATTTAGGAGGCCTATCTTTATATCCCCATCATCGCAGGACATCAGCGTTTTTTCGCTTTCCCAAAGATCATCCCTGGTTCCCACCAGGAGACTGAACTATCTGGGCCTAAGGTTGGATACATCCTGGGCAAGAGAGTTTCTCCTTGCGGAGAAACTCCAGAAGGTTCAGTCAACGATTCGGATGTTGCTGTCCGTCAATTGGCTGGGACTGATGGTGGCCTTCTTAGAGGCAGTACCGTATACCCAGTCTCATACCCGAATTCTCCTGAAGGAGATTCTTTTTTAATGGAATCGGAATTCCGATTCCCTGGACAATCGGATCCGGTTGAGCGAGCGGACCAGGAAGTCTCCGATGCTCAACCAGGAGAAGTCATTTCTTCCGATAGTATCCAGATTAGCAATAAGGGTATCGGAACTGAGAGCGATCAGATTTTGTCTGATTTACTGGATCGAGCAGCTCTAGAGCAGCCCGATTTGGATCCAATCGCATATGGCCTCTTCATCCAGAGGTTTTTCACTAGCTGTCCCTTCATTGGGACATCCCGGATGTGGATCTGTTGGCACCTTGGCTTAACAGGAAGGTGCGGAGGTTTGTAGCTCACGCCGCGATCCTCTAGCGGACGCAGCAGAAACGCTGATCGCCCCGTGGGGGCAGTATCAGCTACGGCATCCTCTCAAGTTGCTGCGGGAACTTCTTCGCAGGATAGAGTTGGAGGGAATTCCAGTTATTCTGGAAATTCCGGACTGACCTCGTCGAGCCTGGTACGCCGACTTGGTGAGGCTAGTCGCAGACGCTCCTTGGAGAATTCCTCTCAGGGAGGATTTGCGGTCTCAGGGACCGATCTTCCATCTTGCTTTACAGTCGCGGGCTTAATGGCCTGGCCATTGAGACCCAGGTACTGAAGGACAAGGGAGTGTCAGCTTCAGTTATTCCTACCTCCAGTTAAAGCAAGGAAAGCGACTTCCAGCACATGGAAGTCTTATATTGCATGGTGTGAATCTATTGGATTTCCCCCCACATACCTATTCGGTGACCCGAATTTTGGTCTGTCTGCAACAAGAGGTTGAGCAGAAACTATCCTTGAGCACGATCAAGGGTCAGGTTTTTGGCGTTAGCAATCTTCTTTGAAGAAACCTTTGGCTAATCATTCCTTGGTGCGGAATTTCATCCAGGGGGTGCAACATCTGGCTCCGCCAGTGCGCGCACCCTTACCGCCTGGGATCTTAATTTAGTGTGGTCGGTTCTTCAGAAACTTCTCTTTAAAGATATTAGGGAGATTCCCTTGCTTACATTATCCCAGAAGGTGGCCTTCTTGGTGGCCATTACTTCTGTACGCAGGGTGTCAGAACTGGCCGCATTATCCTGTCGTTCCCCAGATCTGGTGGTTCATAGCGATAAGGTGGTTCTTCTTCCGAATCCATCCTTCCTTCCTAAAGTGGTTTTCGTAAGACGGACTCCCTTTTTGTGATCACGGATAGCCCTTGAAGGGGGTTGCCTGTGTCTGCCGTGACCATATCTATATGGATCAGTCAGACGGTGGTACAGGCTTATTCTATTAAGGGTCGGAATCCTCCATTCCCTGTTAGGGCGCACTTCACTCGAGCGCTCAGTACTTCCTGGGCCTATCGCCATCAGGCGTCAGTGGTCCAGGTATGTAAGGCGGCCACCTGGTCGTCGGTACATACCTTTACAAAATTTTATAAGATTGATGTGATGGCATCGGCGGATGCCTCATTTGGCCGCAAGGTTTTGCAGGCCGCAATTTGAGGAGACCGGTGGTCTACCTCGGGGGTTTTTTTCTGTTGAAAAATTTCTGTTGAGTCTCATCATTGAGGATGAGCATTGTAAACTTCTAGTTGGCACCGGTTGGGCCTTCTAGATTGGATTTGATTTCCATTTTCCCACCCCTCATTTGTGGTACTGCTTTGGGATGTCCCGAGGGTGTTGAATCACCGAGGACTACGTCTGTCAATGAGCGATAGAGAAAAATGGATTTTTGTAAAATCTTACCGTAAAATCCTTTTCTCTTAGCTCATTGACAGACGTAGTACCCGCCCCTCTGTTTTTGAGTTGGGTTGGGTTAAATTCTCTAAACACTGCTTTGTGACATAACTGATGTGCTAGGGCAGGAAGTGAGAGGATATACCCTCTGGGACTGCCCCTAGGGTGTGGCCAGAACGTTTTCTTTCCTGTCTAGTCCTACTCCTGTAGAGGGCAGCATAACCCGAGGGTGTTGAATCACCGAGGACTACGTCTGTCAATGAGCTAAGAGAAAAGGATTTTACGGTAAGATTTTACAAAAATCCATTTTTACGGTCGCTGGCTTTTTCGGCTTGGCTGTTTAAAGCCAGAGGCTGAAGGACGGGGGATTGTCTGCTTCAGTGATTCCCACCCTGCTTAAAGCGTGGGGAGTAACTTCCAGGATAATTTTTCCTCATACGAGAAAGTCGTGTATTGTGTGGTGTGAGTCTCCTTGGGCTCCCCCTCGCTCTTACTCGGTGGCCCGGATCTTGGCTTCCTTCAACGTGGAGTTGATCAAAAGTTGGCCTTGAGTACTGTCAGGTTTCGGCTTTGGCAATTTTCTTCCAAAGACCATTGGCCACCCGTTTTCTGGTGCGTAACTTCCTCCAGGGAGTACGACACTTGGTACTTCCGGTGCGACCTTCGTCACCAACTGGGGTCCTTGATTTGGTGCAGTCGGTTCTTCAAGTACCTCCGTTTGCAAGTATTTGTGGTTATCCCCTGGCTACCTTATTATAGAAGGTGGCCTTCTGGTTGCTGTCACTCTGTGTGCAGGGTGTCGGCACTGGCGACTTGTCCTGTCGTTCTCCCTATGTTGGTTCATGGGGTCAAGTGGTACTTCGTCTGGATCCGTCCTTCCCTCCGACGGTGGTTTCTGGTGTTCACTTGGACGAGGACGTTGTATTACCATCTTGTGTCCTTGCATCCTAAGGAATGTTCATTGCGTACTCTGCATAGAGTTTGCGCACTCAAGGTGTACTTGGCATTGTCTTTTCGTGAGTCAGGCTTGCTCTCTGTACTTACGGATGGCCCAAGAACAGGGCTGCCTGCGCCTGCTGCGACTATTTCCAGATGGATCGGATAGTCGGTGGTGCAGGCTTATTCAATTAAGGGTCAGGTCCTACCTTTCCCTGTTTTGGCGCATTTTACTCGGGCGCCTGGTGCCTCCTGGGTTTTTCGCCATACAGGCATCTGTGCTTCAGGTTGCAAGGCGGTTACCTGGGCCTTCGGCCACACCACCCTGAATGCGCCCGCTCTCGTCTGATCTCGGAAGCTAAACTGGGTCGGACCTGGTTAGTGCTTCATCTGTTCACACCTTTACCAATTTTTATAAGGTAGATGTGCTGGCATCTGCGGATTCCTCTTTTGGCTGCAAAGTTTTTCCTGGCTGCTGTCTGGAGGGCTTTTGGCCTTCCTTGAGGGTGTTTACTGTTTGTTTCAGGTGGGCCTCATCTTTTGTTCTGAGGAGTCTTATGTTGCCTGGTCGGCTATGTTTAGCCTTGGGCACTTGTTCTTTTCTGCTGTTCCCACCCCTAATTGTATGGCACTGCTTTGGGACGTCCCTACTGGAATGGATCAGAGAGCTGCGTCAGTCAATGAAAGATGGAGAAAACTGGATTTTTGACTTACCGTAAAATACTTTTCTCAAGTTAATTGACGGGACACAGTCCCCGCCCCTCTATTTTGAGTTGGGTTGGTGTTCCTTTCGGACACTGCTTTGATACAAAACTGACATCCTATGCAGGAAGTGAAAGGGTGTACACTCCGGGACTGCCCATAGGCGTAGCCAGAACGTTTTTTCTGCCTAGTGTCCTACTCCTGTAGGACGCAGTATAACCCTACTGATATGGATCAGAGAACTGCGTCCGTCAATGAACTTAAGAGAAAAGGATTTTAAGGCGAGTCAAAAACCCTATTTTTCCATCCGTTCAGGGATCGGATCGGTTCAGAGCGGACAGACGGTCCGCTCTCATCCGATCCCCCATAGAGAGCAGCGGGAGCTGTGACACCTCCCTCTCCGCACTGCAAGCGGAGACGGAGCTGTCATCAGCCGGCTCAGCGGGGATCGGCGGATCAATCCCCGCTGAGCAGCACGGATCCGCCTACGGAGGCGGCCCGTGTGAAAGAGCCCTTACAGTGTAAATTTGCTGTCCCCTCAAAATAACTCCACACACAGCCAATAATGTCTAAACTGCTGGCAACAAAAGTGACTACATGCCTAAGTGAAAATGTCCATATATATATATATATATATATATATATATATATATATATATATATATATATATATATATATATATATATATAGTGCAAATCTACATTAGAGTGGTCCTTAACTGGTTAATATCAATTACAAGCTAAATTTCCTTTAACCAAAACTTTTCTCTATCGTTTGACAGACGCAGCTCCATATTCTTCTTGACCATTGGGTTATACTGCCACCTACAGGAGTGTACGACACTAGGCAGGAAAAATAAAAGCTTTACCACCACGCCTGTGGGGCAGTCCCTGAGAGTATACACCCACTCACTCTGCTATAGGCATTCGGGTTTTTTTCTGCCTAGTCAGGAGTAAGGACCTAGTTCCCTGCTGGGATTTCGGTTCTAGCATGTTTTTTATGTAAAAAGGGAACCTTTTGTCTAAAAAAAAAAAAAAATTTTTTTTTTTTTTTTTTTTTTAGCTAGTTTTGTTCCTGAGAAAACTACAATTAACAGCCTGGCTGGGCATCCCACTCGATATTCTAGATCCTTATGGTCCCCCAGTCTGGGCAGCGAGCGTGTGCCGGTCGCAGCTGGGCGCTAGGCCTTGCCACAACATAGTCCCACTGGACGGGGGCTGGCCCGCGAGTGAAACACCTCGCTGGGAAGCACACGACCTGGTTAGGCTTGAGTCGCAGCATATCCCTTGGCCGTCGGCACCCCCACCCCGGGTGGGGAGATGGTCTGTCCGGAGTGGCGCCCACCCGAATATGTTGGTATGGTGAGTAGTGTTCCCTTATAGCTCTTGCAGTCTTGGGGTGGAAGTGGGCCCCTCCCTGGGACGGTCGGACCTTCGGGTTACCCCCCTTGTATATGGGGTCCCTAGGAACCATCGATCATCAAAGGCTCCCCCCTCAGGCCATCCTCCCCACTATTTTATAGGGGGTCCCTACCTTAGCCGGGTACGGTGCAGGGGCTGTAGCAGGCGATTGGGGCCCTCGGGGGTGATCCGCTGGGAGGGGGGGTTAATTCTGGTGGGGTTCCCTGCCAGGCCCCCCCCCCCCCCATGCCTGATTGATCGCTTGACCCCTCAGGGGATTCTGTAGACCGCATAGCGTGCCGTGGACACCGCCATTTTCTTGTAGATCAGCTGTACAAGGCTCGGCAGCCATTTTTTAGTAGTTTCCCTATTGAAATGCATTGGGCGGCCATTTTGTTGTTTTCCCTATTGAAATGCATTAGGCGGCCATTTTCGTGGAGTCCGAGAATGCTGTACAGCAGTGAGTGGCAAGGCTTTTACCTCTGGTGCTGACCCAGGTACTTCCATTTCCTGTGAGGATTGTTTTCTGTACACTTCAGACAGGCTCGGCTCTCCCGAATATCGGGCGGTGGTGAGTCTATTGGGGTCCCTGTAGGTTGTTCCCTTACTATACTATATTGCTTAGTGTGTTGGGACTTGTATATAACTTAGTGTGCTGGGACTTGTATATAACTTAGTGTGCTGGGACTTGTAGTACCGCTGGTGCAGCGGTGTGGGGCCGTTTTTTTTTTTTTTTTTTTTTTACAGTATTCTTAAAGTGACACTGCCCTGTCCCCGGGTTAACATGAGTCCCAGGAGTAAGTATCACCTACTGATCCCCTCTTTGGTGTTGTTGGGATCTCTGGGTCGCAACCCTTGTCTGCCTTAATGGCGTTTTTTCTTTTTTTTGTTTTGTTTTTTTAAACCCTGGTGTCAAACGTTATGTAAAAAGCGCCCGCTGCCCTCACGTGCCTCATCTGTATCCTCGGATTCTGAGGTTGATATGGCTGCCACGGATGTGAGTTACCCTGAAGGGTCTGCATCATCGCACTCGGATTCGGACAATATAATCTCATCTGCAGCTGTGCGGGGAAAAAGCGCTGGTGGAGGCACTTGGTGTCAGTGCAGCAAACTAAAAATGGCAGATGATTCTTCAGCGTCAGGGACGCAGGTGTCTTTTGGCAGACACAAAATCCCAAGTCGGTCAAGGTTTTCTCCTGTCCCAGCAGAAGTCCATTCGGGGGAAACGCATAGTATTTGAAGAGAGCCGTGCCGTCAATATCCTTTGCACGGTCCGCACTGCAGGCGGCCGTGCCGGCTTGAATCCATGCTTGTTATTTTTCGTCTGTGTGTACACTTAAAGGACTTTAGGTAGACTCTGCTTGCTGAAAAACAAACACCTGTAGGATATGACTACCGATGAAGTAGAAAGTCGGAGAGTTGGGGAGTCAGGCTTTGGTTGCGGCATTTACCACCAACGGATTGCTAAGATTGTCCTTGCGCATTTTGCACAGCTAAAATTGTTTTCTACACCAAGTGCCAATTTGTATGTGGATATATATTGATGTGAGATCTATATGGTCTGGTCGGATCACACGCTGAAAGGATTACGCTTAAGTGACCCCCCTATTATCAAGGGGTCCTATATTTCTGGTAAGCAGTAAAATTTGCTTGCACTGGGTGAACGAGTGGAGGTGGAGGCTTAAAGGAATTCAAACTCCTATCAAGTTTAAGATTTTCCATCAGCTGCTGATATTTGGATTATCTGTTTTGATATTTTTTGAGCACCAGAGACTTGATTTATGTTGTTGTCACTCTTTATTGATTGAGCACCAAAGTTTGACATATTTTACCTCACCCTTCATTTAGCACGTTGTGGTTTAGCTAATTTTTATATTGTGATTCACTTTTTGTTCAGCGCCATACTTTTATATTTTGCAAGGTTTTCCCTTGTCCGGAAATTTTTGGGAAAATTGTCACTGAACAGTGGGGCACCTTAAACACGTTAGTGGTGCCGAAGCGTTTCATGAGATGCTATCCCTTTGCGGACGCTGTGATCAAAAAATGAAGGTGGTCCGCCCAGTCTCCTGACTGAACAAATCCATTGTGATTCCGGTGGAGGAGCCTCCGGTCTTTAAAGACCCTGTTGATAGAAGGAAGAAGCTCTGTCCCGCCACTTACATATGATAGTGGGCTAAATACTTAGACTGGTCTTCATGATCGCTCTGTTGTCCCAGACCATTACGGCATGAGCCAAGCTCTTGAAGAGTGATTTGGAAGCGAGACAGCTTCCCCTGACTTTGCCAAACTGGCGGACAAAATGGTCCCGGGTATAAAATGTATATGTGATGCGTCTTTAGATGTGTCCCCCCCTTGCGGCTAGAGTATCCGTGGTAGGGGTAACCATGAGATGCATTGTGTGGCTAAAAAGCTGGTGTGCAGACCAGGCTTACAAAAAGGCTCTGTCAGACCTGCATGGTTTCTTCTTTTGATGAACTTTTTAAGGGTCTTACTGGTGAGAAGAGTACTCGTCTTCATCAATCTGCTCAGAGATCTGCTTCATCTCCTCGTCATGACATGGTCCCTCTTTTTCAGCATACAAGCGGCCCTTTCATGCCTCCTGCAGGCAGGAGAAGGATCGGGGGGGGGGGGGTCCTAGAAGACATGATCGGGTAAACCCAGAGAAGGTTCCTCTAGTTCTGCAGTTAAGCCCTCGTCATTGTTTCTTTCCGAAACCATGGACCTTCTTGATTAAGGACGAATTGGTCCACAAACTGATTCAGGTCTTGACCTTCGGACAGATTCTTCACACCCAATCTACGCCGATCTCCAGACTGGTTAAGGGATCTACTAGAAGCGGTACAAGATTTGCTGTTGCAGGGGTGATTGGGCCGGTTCCCCCTCGGGAATCCTTTTAAGGGTTTTACTGTTCACTGTGCCCAGGAAAGATGGCAAGTGTGTCCTATTGTGGACCTCCAAGGCTCTGAACTGCTTTGTGTGGGTATAGAAATTTTGAATGGAGTCCATTGGCACGGTAGTGGCATCCCTACACCAAGGAGACCTTTTGGCCTCTATCGATATCAAGGACGCCTACCTTCACATCCCTATTTATGCTGGACACCAGCGTTTCCTTTGCTTCGCTGTGGGCGAGGAGCATTATCAATTTGTGGCGTTACCCTTTGGTCTCGCCTCAGCTCCCACGTTCTTCACCAATGTGTTGGCTCCGGTATTGACATTACTGTGGGGGGATTGCAGTACTGGGGTACCTGAACGATCTCCTCTTAGGAGCAGGCTCCCATTCAGCCCTGCTGGCCGACTTAACCATCACTGTACGGATTCTGCAAGAGTTCGGTTGGAACATTAATTTCCAGAAATATGGTCTAGTCCCATCCACCAAACTGGATTATCTGGGACTCACTCTGAACTCCGCTTCAGTAAGGGTGTTTCTTCCTCTGGACAAACAGCCAAAAATTGCAGAGGGCAATTCACCTGCTGTTATCCAGCAAACTATCATTTCTATGAACTTGCTTGCGGGGGCTGGGCCTGATGGTGTCTACCTTTTTCAAGGCGGTTCCGTTCGCACAGTTTCACATGAGACCTCTGCAAAGAGAATTTCTTGTCAAGTGAAGCAAGGATCCAAAATCTTTGGGCTATCTGATCCTGCTGAGCCAAAAACACAAGAAGTGTTCTGCTGTGGTGGCTCTGCTCCCTGGCTCTGTATTTGACTGTGGTTACCATAGATGCCAGCCTGTTTGGTTGGAGTGGGAGTACTTGGAAAGATGCATGTCCAGGGGACCTGAACTCTAAAGGAGTCCAGATTACCGATCAATATTATGGAACGCAGAGCAATAAAGCTTTGCTTGATTTACTGGACAAATTACCTTTGAGGGTGTCCGGTTCGGATTCAATCACATATTGCTGCTGCCATGACTTGCGTCAATCATCAAGGGGGCACCAAGTGTGTCCTAGCGGCTCGAGAGGTGGCAGAGATCTTAATCTGGGCAGAAAACTTTGTTCCAGCCCTATCCGCCGTGCATATCCCTGGAGTGGAGAATTGGCAGGCGGATTACCTGAGTAGTCAGATGTTCGATCAGGGAGAATGGTCCCTTCACCCGAAGGGGTTTCACCTGTTGTGTGTCCGGTGGGGGGACTCCCGATGTGGATCTGTTGGTCTCTCGGCTCAACAGGAAGGTACAGAGGTTTGTATCCTGTTTTCGGGATCCTTTGGCAGACAACACAGACGTACTAGTGGCTCCTT
The DNA here is from genome assembly GCF_965119305.1 of Pelophylax lessonae. Classification (NCBI taxonomy): domain Eukaryota; kingdom Metazoa; phylum Chordata; class Amphibia; order Anura; family Ranidae; genus Pelophylax; species Pelophylax lessonae. The sequence goes on along the minus strand of NC_138768.1, from coordinate 554,265,970 downwards.
GGGGACAGTATCGGCTGATCTATGCTTTTCCCCTGGATATTGACTTTACTCCAAAGAGGGGTTACATAGTCAGGTTGAAAAAAAGACACAAGTCCATCTGGCTCAACCAATAAAAAACAAAAAATAAAAAACAGTAAAGAGGAGGGTTGAGCAGCGGTTGGCCAGGTGTCGGCTCTAGTGGTGTTTTTTCAACGCCCTTTAGCCACGTATTCTTTGATTCACATTTTTATTTAGGGTGTTCGCCACATGGCTTCCCTTATACGTTCCTCGTTACCTCCGTGGGATCGTAACCTGGTACTGTCAGTTTTTTAGAAACCTCCTTTTGAAAACAGGGAGATTCCTCTGCTTACACTGTCACAGAAGGCAGTCTTTTTAGTGGCTTTTATCTCTGCTTGCAGAGTATCCAAATTGGCAACGCTATCCTGCCGCTCACCTTATCTGGTGGTCCACAGAGACAAGGGGTACTTCGACCCAATCAGTAGTTTCTTCTTAAGGTGGCCTTGGCTTTCCATTTTAATGAAGACATTGTGCTGCCTTCATTATGTCCTAAGCCCAAGCATCCTAAAGAATTTTCCTTTTGGATTTTGTTAGGGTAATCAGGGTTTACCTGGTGTCTATTGAGTCCTTTGGAAAATCAGACTCGCTTTTGTCCTCACGGACAGACCTCAGATAGGATTGGCTGCGTCTGCTGTGACCATATCTAGATTAATCAGGCAGACTGTCGTACAGGCTTATTCAATTAGGGTCAGGTTCCACCTTTCCCTGTGAAGGCGCATTCTACTGAGTGCTGAGTGCCTCTTGGGCTTTTCGCCATCTTGCGTCAGTGATACAAGTTTGCAAGGCGGCAACTTGGTCGTCTGTGCACACATTCACAAAATTCTACAAGGTAGATGTGTTGGCATCTTTGGATGCTTCTTTTGGCCGCAAGGTTTTTGCAGGCTGCGGTTTTAAGAGAATTGATTCTCTTTGAGGGTGTATGTTTTTTTTCTAGGTGAGCTCCAGTTTGTTCCTGGTTGAGCTCCATGTTACCTTGTTGGCTAAGTTTAGCCTTTGGAAATTATGTTCTTTTCTGCGTTGTTTTCCCAACCCTCATGTTAATACTGCTTTGGGACGTCCCAATGGTTAAGAAGAATATGGAGCTTCGTTGGTCAATGAATGATAAACTGGATTTTTGGCTTACAGTAAAATCCTTTTCTCTGAAGTTCATTGGCAGACGCAGCACCTGCCCCTCTATATATGAGTTGGGTTGGGGTTTTTTCTCTTCCGACACTGCTTGCAAAACTGAATGTCTATAGCAGAGTGAGTGGGTGTATACCCCCAGGGACTACCCCATAGGCGTGGTAAAGATTTTTCCTGCCTAGTGTCCTACTTCTGTAGGGGGCAGCATAACCCAATGGTTACGAAGAATATGGAGCTGCTTCTGTCAATGAACTTCAGAGAAAAGGATTTTACAGTAAGTCAAAAATCCAGTTTTTGTGGATACCTACAGCTTTGGCATGTCACAAACATCCATTTTGCTCAGTCACATTTTGGCATCTAATGTGTCTGATTTCTGTGCTGTGCCCCCACACTCGGTCCAGAAATGTTTGTGTGTGTGTGTATGATGTGAAGGAGGCAGTGCTATCGGGCAGATGTTTGATGTGAAAAGGGAAGAGCACACAGTGTTTGGGGGGGGGGGTGTATGGGGAGGCAGTGTTTAGGGGGGGTTTGGAAGTGTGCAGTTCTTCTGGAGGGGGGTGGTGTAAAGTCCACGGAGGACAGTACTGTGAGGGCAGTACTGTGAGTGAGAGATATGAAGGGGCAGTACTGTGGGGCGGGGGTGATGATTTTAAGGGGCTGTGAATATTAAAGGTGTGTCTTGTGAATAGGGTTCAATACACTATCGTGATGTGTGGGGGCTGAGGACACTGATGTTGGGGATTGTGATATAGGAGGAGAGGGCTGTAGAGAAATGCAGTTGTGATCTCTGGTGGAAGAAAATTTTACTGGTCTGACCTTTGTGAATTATAATTCAATACCCCTGATTTGAAGCATCTGGAAATACCAAACCCTTTCTAAATCCATTGATGGTAAAATAAATGAACATTTTACTTATAAATGACAAGTATTAGCCTCATTCCACCCCCCTCCTGTGATGTCATGTTACATCTGCTTTGTTTACACCTAAATATAAAGCCAGTTCACTTGAAATACAACAGGAAGGGTGAGGCAGTCTCTCCTAAAGTAAAATCATTTTAGGAAGTTGTAACTATATCCCATTGGAAGATCCCCCCCCCCCCCTCTATCCTGGTGACAACTCAGGATTTTCTATCACTTCTTGTTAAAAGGACCTCAGACCTTGTGCTATCTAGATGTACCCAAACTCTATTATACATATGGATTAGGGCTTGGAAAGCTCTCTCATGAGATGACCAATTGGAAATACCTAAATTGGTCTCCATTGTTTAAGTTTGTAAAAACTGTATATTCCCTTAGTGATTGCAGTGCAAAATGTAATGTGTGATCTTCCAAAAACTTTTGATACCTTGCCAGTGTCTTGCATTACAATTTCAGTTTGTTGTTTAGGCGTGGGGCACTGTAGCAAAAATAAGCAAGTTGCTGAGTTTTTTTTTTTTTTTTTTTTTTTTTTCTTTTTTCTTTTTTCACTCACTATTATGCTTGTTAACGTTTTTCCTAAAATTTTGCTTTGCTACTTTGGATGTTGCGCTACACTCTTTAACTATTTTTTTTTTTTTCCCCCTCAGCACCTAGCGATGAAGGAGACAAGCCACCTACATCCAGTACATAGCACCTGCTTACCTTGTCACCAAATGATGGTTGTCATAACCTGGCAGGGTGACAATCCACAGCTTCCTCTTTCTTTAATGCCTCATGGAGTATTTTAAGACCAGCTCCCAATTTAAGGCTGGACTGAGGACACAGACTTTTCATCCACCCCAGGAACTGTACTATCTTTTTGTTCACTTTAAGTAAGCCAGATAATACATTCAGTCCCTAATTATTTTTTTTAATAGTTTTGAAGGGGATCAGGGTGGTATCCAAACTAAACATCATGTAGAATGCTTGCCTGGATGCTGACAATGAATCAACTCATCATATTGATGAGCTGAAAGAAATCCTCTTCTCTCCTTTCTTGTTAACAGCTGTGCAATCTGAATTGCCTTTTCCGAAATTTAACTTTCTTTTATACGTGCAAATTTTAGGTTTTTTTTTTTTTTTGGTTTTGTTTTTTTCCTCTCTCCACTCCTTCAACTTACTCAGTGTACAAATTGCTTTCTCCAGTAGTTGATTTTTACATTTGGATTCCAGTCTTTGCAGGAACAAATTGGTTACTGAACACGTAGAGGGACTCCTTGCTTGGATCTAATCACCTCTGCATACCCTCGAGCAGCTGCCTTTTGGACTGGAATACTTTCAACAAAGCCGGACTTTACAATGCTCTTAAACTAAGAGCTTCTTCCTATTAAAGACTTAATAGTCAAATTGAATATTCCCACATCTTGTTTTCATTTCCCTACTTCCTTTTGGTAATTTTTCTGTTGTGTTTTTTTTTTTTTTTTTTTTTTTTTTTAGTTTAACATTAATATGCTTTTTTGTGTGCGAAAAAGTGAAATGTTATTTTTTTGTATCCATATTTAAGGGAAAGAGTTAAGGAATACTGTATCCTAAACTTTGTATTCTTCGGTGAGTTTTATTTTTTTGTCTGGTGCTTGTGTTTTCTGTTGAATAGTGAGAAACCTCACTAAGTGACAAGAGGGTTGTGCCTAGTTAACCATACTCTGATTTAAAGAGATCCAAAACCAAAAAGTGTTAAATACGTCTAATGTACATTTTCAATGTTTATTCATTATCCTTTTATTTTGGAATTTGCATCACAGCCTTTCAATATGCATTTTGTGATGTTGCAGAACTATCTCAGGAACTATCTCAGTTATAGTAGCCGGTATATTTTGGACCCGTTAAGTCTGGTCTCTTATCTATTCATAGTCCAGTACAGTACTGTACTCCCTCGTTTTGTGACCATTTAGAAAAAAAAACAATTTTTTTTTCCCTCCCCCCCCCCCCCCCCATTAGTAGAAATGCGTTTTTTGCCCTCACACTCCAGTTATATAATAATCAAGTAAAAAAACAAAACACTGGGGTTTAAATGATCACTTTTTTTTTTTTTTTTCTGTGCTGTGAAAATGAAGTGTTTTAAATCCAGCTCTGGTAACTATTGGACTTCACAATTATATTCAGACACCCTGCAAATAAGCTGTAACTGGAAGTGGAGATAAGACCGATAATGAAGGCTGTTCGATATGTAGTTGTATTGAAATCATGCTATTGCTGTGACTTTAATTGTACTTTACCCACTTCCCTAACGGCCTATTGTGGAATGACGTCCGCAAGGTGGCTCAGTTATCCTGACTGGGCGTCATATGACGTCCAGCAGGATAAGCCGGTAGAGTGCACCCACAGGGGCGCACAGAGTGGCGATCAGTAGTGTGGTGTATCACTCTGACACACCGCATCTTCAATCTTGGTAAAGAGCCGTTGTCGTAGGCTCTTTACCATGTGATCAGCTGTGACCAATCACAGTGGTAACCAGGAAGTGCCAGTAATCAGATTTCCTCAGTTCCCACGAGCAGGGGAGAGCGATCAGCAGCTCTCCCAATGGGGGGGGGGGGGGGGGGTGGTCTGCTCTGTTCAGCACAGCACATTGATTATCAGCGCAGCACCAAGTTGCCAATCACAGCAATCGATCAGTGCTCATCAGTTGTCAATCGGTTCAATCAGGATTTTACACAATTTTTCTTCACTTATGAATTTGAAGCACTACTTCATTTCTGCATACCCTTTGAACTCACTTATGAAGTTTTATACATTGGTTATATGAATTTATTGAATTTATATTTGTTCACTGATTTAGCGCTGCACTTTTATGTTTTAATTTGGTTTATATAACAGGTGTCAGTTGATGTGCTAGCAGCTTTATTTTCAGTTACGGTTATGGTTAGCGCGGTTGATTTATATTGTTTCAGATGTCAATCAGTGCCTATCAAAAATGTCAATCAGTGATTTCTCAGTGCCCATCACAGATGCCAGTCAGTGCCCATCAGTAATGCCTGTCAGTGCTGCCCATCAGTGCCCATGAGTGCCACCTATCAGTGCTTCATATTAATGCCTTCTCATCAGTGCCACCTTATCAGTGACACCTCATCAGTGCCCATCAGTGTCGCCTCATCAGTGCCCGTAGGTGAAGGAGAAAACAAAATTTTATAATGGAAACAAAAACTTGTTTAACAAAAAATAAAAAACCCAGTGGTGATTATCAATTGCCACCAAAAGAAAGCTCTATTTGTGGGGGGAAATTATAACATTTTAATTTGGGTACAGTGTTGCATGACACTGGAATTGTCATTTGAAGTGTGACAGCGCCGAAAGCTGAAAATTGATCTGGGCAGGAAGGGGGTGAAAGTGCCCTGTATTGAAGTGGCTAAAGTGTAGGAGACCAGAAACATGGATGACTTTAGAAATACATTACATACTTGCAGTTACATGAGCCAAGTTATGCCTGCAACTCTAGAGGGTTATCTTTTGCAGCTGCCTGCATAAACAGAACGTCTTTGGAAAAAGGGTTCCATCTTGTACAAGACACAGGCTAGATATTTATAGACCCTGGGTTTTAGATTGCTACCTTCAGGTGACTGGACACTTGCAAAGCCCTTGGACACACCCCTCTCTATGAGACCTAGTGTCCTGTAGGTGATCCCCTTTTCCCTTTTATGAGAAGTATCTATGCTCGGTTTGTTCTTAATTACTTGGAATTCTTTAACTCTTCAGTCAAAATCTTCACTGCCTACTAGAGGTGCACCGAATGGAAATTTTGGTACCGAAGCCAATAAAGAGTATCTGAAAATGCCAAAGCCTTTCTAAATCCATTGAGGTTTAACCACTTCAACCCTGCTCACATTGCTGCTACTGCGGCAATGTGGCACGATCCCTGATTTAGCTGCTGTAGTTGCGACTTTAGTGGCAAATATGGAAATGCTGATGTCTGAACGGGGTGCGAGAAAACGGCCCAGGCTGTCTCTCTCTTCTGATTCAGATGGGGATATGGCTGCTGCTGCGAGCGTGCCCTTTTCAGGGTCCCGCTCATCCTTAGACCCCCCGGGGTCTGAGGGGGAGGCTGAAGTGGAGGGTGTTGACACATCCTCCCCAGGGTCACCTGAAGAACAGGCGACCATGGATGAGTTGATTGTTTCTGTAAAAGAAACCTTGCATTTGGTGGATGAGCCCAATCCTCCGGGCGTGGTGTCCTCCTTTGGGACGCACAGGACACGCAAGTCTGCGCAGGTTTTTCCCTGCCCAGCTGAATTTCATTACACTGTCAATGAAATGTGACGCACGTTAAAACGTCCATTCGTGGTGCCTAGTCGGTTCAAATTGCTTTATCCTTTTGCGCCGGCTACGGAATCGCAATGGTGTGTGCCTCCACAGGTAGATCACACTGTGGCTGTACTGAACAAGGCTACCTTGGTTCCTACTGAGGATACTCCGGTTTTCCGGGATCCCACGGACCGGCGGTTGGAGTCTCTAGCCCGCCATTCCTATATGGTGGCGGGTTCGTTGCTCAAACCCGTTTTCGTGTCCGTTATGGTGGCTCAGGCGGTGGCTGATTGGATCAAGGTGTTTAGAAACAACCTAGTGTCTGACGACGTGCCGCCTGCCCGACTGGAAATGGTGGACCAGATCCACCAAGGAGTCATGTATTTGTGTGATGCAACCTTAAATGAGGCCCCCTTGGTGGCTTGCCTCTCGAGTGTCGCGGTGCTTAACCGGCGACTGATATGGCTGAAGAGCTGGTCGGCCGACCAGTCCTCACGGAAAACAGTTGCTGATTTTCCCTATGCAGGCTCTCGCCTCTTTGGCGAGGCGTTGGATACCCTGGTGAAAGGCGTCACGGGGGGCAAGAGCACTATGCTACCCCAGAACCCGAAGAACAAGTCCTTCCGAGGCAAGCGGGGTTCTGCGTCTAGATCACTCAGGGGTCCTTTCGTGCCTTTCGGAACCAATCCAAGGGCAAGCCCTTCAAGGCCCAGAGCAATCAGAAGAAGCCCTGGGCGGGTAAGCAGAAGACCGGCAACGCCGGCTCGGCGGGAAAATCCGCCTCTGCCTGAAGGGGCGCCCTCACCCATTTCAGGGGTGGGGGGACGTTTGCGCGGTTTCCTTCAACCTTGGCTGCTCCGGGTATCGGACAGGTGGGTCCAGGAAATCGTTCGATCAGGTTACAAGATCGAATTCCTTTCCAGGCCGGCGGACAGATTCTTTCCCTCCAATCTTCATCTGCTTCCGGGGCATCTGCAGGATTTGCATCAGGCGGTGCAGGACCTGCTTGCTCAGGGAGTGATTGTACCGGTGCCTCACCGGGACAGGTTTCGGGGGTTTTATTCGAATCTGTTCACTGTGCCCAGGAAGGAGGGCAAAGTGCGTCCTATTCTGGACCTAAAAGCGCTGAACCGCTTCGTGCGTGTTCGAAAGTTTCGAATGGAGTCTCTCCGTTCGGTTGTGGCCTCCTTGAGTCCGGGAGAATTCCTGGCTTCGATAGATCTGAAGGATGCGTATCTGCACATCCCCATTTTTGAGGGTCATCAGCGGTACCTTCGGTTTGCTATCGCAGAGGACCACTACCAGTTTGTGGCGTTACCTTTCGGTCTCGCTTCGGCTCCTAGGGTCTTCACCAAGGTGTTGGCCTCGGTTCTGGGCCTGCTACGGGCCCAGGACGTTGCGGTCCTGGGGTACCTGGACGATCTGCTTCTGAGATCGAGGGCCAGCCAGGACCTTGTGCGTGACCTGTCCATTACGGTACAGACGCTTCAGGAGTTCGGATGGACCATCAACGTTCAGAAATCAGCGTTGTCTCTGTCGCTTCACCTTCCCTATCTGGGAATGGTTCTGGACTCTGCTCAGGCAAAGGTGTTCTTGCCGGAGGACAAGCTCCGGACTTTGCGGGACGAACTCAGGTCCCTCAGAGACAATCCGTCCTCGTCACTCAGGACCTGCATGCGGGGCCTGGGGTTGATGGTGTCGGCCTTCGAGGCGATTCCCTTTGCCCAGTTCCACACGCGGGCTCTCCAGACGGAGATCCTGGCCAGGTGGGACAGACTTCCTCAGTCCTTGGATCTGGAGGTGTCCTTGAGTCGCCAGACCAGATTGGCTCTTCTGTGGTGGATCCAGTCCCCGGCGGTGGCGGAAGGCAAGTCCTTCCGTCCGTTAGTGTGGACGGTGGTTACCACGGACGCCAGCCTGTTGGGCTGGGGTGGAGTCCTGGGCAACCTGTCTGCCCAGGGCACTTGGTCGGAGGAGGAATCCTACCTCCCGATTTAATGTGCTGGAACGAAGAGCAATAAAACTCTCTTCCAGTGGTCGGACCGTCTCCAGGGCCTGCCTGTTCGTGTACAGACGGACAATGCTACCGCGGTGGCTTACATCAACCACCAAGGGGGCACCAGGAGTGCTCGAGCGGCCCGGGAGGTGACCGACATTCTGTCTTGGGCCGAGGCTCATGTCCCGGCGATCTCGGCAGTTCACATTCCGGGTGTGGACAATTGGCAGGCCGACTATCTGAGCCGCCAGACCCTGGACCAGGGGGAATGGTCCCTGCACCCGGAGGTCTTTCAGATGCTGTGTGCGAAGTGGGGATCCCCAGATGTGGATCTGTTCGCATCTCGGCTAAACCGAAAGGTGGAAAGCTTCGTGGCAAGAACGCGCGATCCGTTGGCGGACGCCTCGGATGCGTTGGTGGCCCCTTGGCATCAGTATCGTCTGATGTACGCCTTTCCTCCGATTCAGTTACTATCCCGGTTCCTTCGCAGATTGGCCTCGGAACCGCACATGGTGATTCTGGTGGCACCGGACAGGCCTCGCCGGTCCTGGTACGCCGACGTTGTTCACCTGGCAGTGGCACCTTCGTGGCGCCTGCCTCTGCGGGAAGATCTTCTGTCTCAAGGTCCGATCTTCCACCCTGCTTTACGGTCGCTGGCTTTAACGGCTTGGCTGTTGAGACCCAGGTCTTGAAGGACAAGGGTCTATCTCCTGAGGTTATTCCTACCCTGATCAAGGCTAGGAAATCTTCCTCTGGTAAGATCTATTACCGCACCTGGAAGGCCTACTTCAGCTGGTGTGAGTCCAGGGGGTTTTCCCCTCGTTCTTACTCGGTGTCGAGGATCTTGGCTTTCCTCCAGTCTGGAGTGGATCAGCGCCTGGCGCTGGCCACAATAAAGGGCCAGGTGTCAGCACTGGCGGTCCTTTTCCAACGCCATGTGGCGTCTCATTCCTTGGTGCGCACCTTCGTTCAAGGTGTGCGACATTTGGCTCCTCCTAGAAAGGAGCCTTTACCTCCATGGGACTTGAATTTGGTCCTGTCCGCTTTGCAGCTTGCTCCCTTCGAGAATATCAGGGAGATATCGTTGTCTCTGCTGTCGAAAAAGGTTGCTTTTCTTGTGGCGATCACTTCGGCTCGTAGGGTGTCGGAACTGGCGGCGTTGTCTTGCCGTTCCCCTTACTTGATAATTCACAGGAATAAGGTGGTTTTGCGACCACCCCCATCCTTCCTTCCCAAGGTGATCTCTGATTATCACCTTAATGAGGACATTGTCCTGCCTTTGCTTTGTACGAAGCCTAAGCATCCGAAGGAGATTGCCTTGCATTCCTTGGATGTTGTTAGGGCGATCAGGGTTTAACTGAAGTCTACGGAATCCTTTCGGAAGACGGATTCCCTCTTTGTCCTTCCTGAGGGACCTCGGAAGGGCATAGCTGCGTCCGCAGCAACTATTGCCAAATGGATCAGACAGACCATTGAGCAGGCTTACACCTTGAAGGAACGGGTTCCGCCCTTCCCTGTTAAGGCGCACTCTACCAGGTCTTTGAGTACTTCCTGGGCCTATTGGCATCGGGCCTCGGAGTGCTCGCTATGCTGATTCCTGGAGTGCTCGCTATGCTGATCAACAATTGGGAATTTTAAATTTTTTTTCGGGGGTCCCTTACCTTATTTTCAGGGCATTTTTGATTGTACTTCCTCCTTCTCCCCCCACTGTGGCCACGGCCACTGACATCACTTCCGCCTTTTGCATTGCATCCTGGGAGCTGTTTGTCATTACTCCCAGAAAGGCTGGAATCAGGAAGAACTCCCAGAACACTCCCTGGAATCAGGAAGAAGGACACAGCAGATTACACTGCGGCTTCAGATGCCCACATCCAAGATGGCCAGACAGCGTTTTTAAAAGTAAGATTTTGACTAAAATCCAATACTGTACAGCTTGTAAGTATGAGAATAGCGGTTCTGTAAAGGACGATGAATTAGTATTATAGGGGTATTTTTAGATAAAAAAGGTATTTAAGGCCGGAACTCCGCTTTAAATATAAAGCCAGTTTACTTGAAATACAACCAGAAGTGAGAGGCAGTCTCTCCAAAAGTAAAATCATTTTAGGAAGTTGTAAATATATCCCATTGGAAGATCTCTCCCCCCCCCCCCCCCCTTTATTCTGGCGGCAACTCAGGATTTTCTATCATTTATTGTTACAACGGCCTCCTAGATGTTACAACGGTGCTACCTAGATGTACCCAAACTCTATTATACATATTAATTATGTCTTTGAAAGCTCTCTCATGAGATGACTAAATACCTAAATTTTCCTCCATTGTTTGAGTTTGTAAAAACTGTATTTCTCTTACGTCCTCCTACAGTCGCCGACCACTCATTCAGTCTTCACCAATGGGTATTGACCTCTTATCCATAGGAGCAAGCTAGGCATAAGACTTGTTAAAAACAAAGTAATTTACATAGACACACCTATGGGGGCTGTCCCACTGGTCCAATACCCCCCTGCTATCAGCCATCCCAACTCAGTTTGTTTTCTGCCTAGTTAGGAGTGAGTTAGGCTCTCCCTGTGCTGGGGCTACAGTCTCAGCCTTCCTGATTTATGATTTTATTTCTCAAAATGTGTTTTTTCTTTGCACTACTAGCTGTTTATTTTTTCAGCATTTAGTCACTTCTTCAAGATGATGACGGCGTCGCTGAGCTGGGAGTTGCACTGGTCGTCCTGGTATCCCAGGACAGAGGGCCTTATGGAATCCCAGCCTGCCATCGAGCGTTTAGCAGGCTATGTGTTTGCCCTGGCCTCGCAAACGACCCATCCCTGTCCTCAGGGATGCAAGCCTGCGAGGTGGCTACCTCGCCTGGATGTCTCTTCACGGGTTTCCGTGCACTACTAGCGTCCTGCGTTTTTTTGGCTGACGGCACCCCCGCCATCTGAGGGTGGGAGGTTTCCCGTCGATGAGAGGCACCCCACGCCATCGGGTACAGTAAGTACACTGTGTCTGGGGCTGGCAGTCCTGGGTGTCTGTGTTATCCCCTCATGTCTGTGCGTTTTTGGGCTCCCTGATCCCGGTCCCTGCAGGGGCTCTCACAGCTGTTATGCTATGTGGGTTTTGTGGGGGTCCCTCTCCTATGTCACTTGTGGTGTTTTTGGAGGTGCAGGCACGTGCCGCGACCGCTACGGGGTTAAAAACCGCTGGTCCACCATTTTAGGTGTGGGCAGCATGCTGGCTTCACTGTGGGCGCTTATACAGAAGTGTATGTAGTGTGTTTTGGCACCTTGCTGGTGGTGCCTTGGCATCAGTATCATCTGATGTATGCCTTTCCTCCGATTCAGTTGTTGTCAAGGTTCCTTCGCAGGTTGGCCTCGGAACCGAAGTTGGTGATTCTGGTGGCACCGGACTGGCCACGCCGGTCCTGGTACTGTCGAGCCTCCATGGCGGCTTCCGTTAAGGGACGATCTACTGTCTCAGGGACCGATCTTCCATCCTGCTTTACGGTCGCTGGCTTTAACGGTGTGGCTGTTGAAAGCCAGGTCCTGAGAGATAGGGGGTCTTCCTTCGGAGGTCATTCCTACCTTGCTCAAGGCTAGGAAAGCCTCGTCTGGTAAGATCTATTACCATACCTGGAAAGTTTATTTTGCCTGGTGTGAATACAGGGGCTTCTCTCCTCGTTCCTAATCGGTGGCGAGAGTGTTAGCTTTCCTGCAATCTGGTGTGGACCAGCGCCTTGTGTTGACCACGATTAAGGGCCAGTTATCTGCACTGGCTGTTCTTTTTCAGCGCCCCTTGGCGTCTAACTCCTTAATTCGCACCTTTATTCAAGGTGTGCGTCATTTGGCCCCTCCTCGGAGGGCGTCTCCACCTCCATGGGACTTGAACTTGGTTCTGTCCGTGCTACAAAGTTCTCCCTTTGAAAACATCAGGGAAATCTCTTTGCCTCTGCTGTCTAGGAAGGTTGCCTTTCTAGTGGCGATCACTTCTGCCCGCAGATTGTCGGAGTTGGCGGCCTTGTCTTGCCGCTCCCCTTACCTAGTGGTTCATAGGGATAAGGTGGTCTTGCGACCTAACCAGTCCTTCCTTCCAAAGGTGGTTTCTGATTTTCACCTTAATGAGGGCATTGTTTTACCTTCGCTATGTGCGAAACCTAAACATCCTAAAGAGTTTGCTTTACATTCCTTGGATGTTGTCAGGGCGATCAGGGTTTACTTGTCGTGAATCCTTTTGGAAGTCGGATTCCCCTTTTTGTCCTTCCTGAGGGACCTCGGAAGGGTATGGCTGCGTCTGCGGCGACCATTTCAAAATGGATCAGACAGACGATTGAACAGGCCTATTCAATTAAGGAAAGGGTACCGCCCTTCCCTGTCACGGCGCACTCTACCAGAGCGGTGAGTGCGTCCTGGGCCTTCCGGCATCAGGCTTCGGTGGCCCAGGTGTGCGAGGCTGCAACTTGGTCGTCAGTGCACACCTTTTCAAAATTCTACAAACTTGATGTTCTGGCCTCAGCTGATGCCTCCTTTTGGCCGCAAAGTTCTCTGTGCCGCAGTACCTTAAGGGGTCCTGTTTATCCCCTTGTTTTTATTTGCTTTCCTGGGTTGTTGCTCCAGTTGAGCTTTTTTCTGTTGCCCAGAAGGTTACCTTTCTGTTCACGTAAGGTTCCTTTCTCTGACGTGGGTACTGCGTTGCCTTTATGACGGTTACGTTTCCCACCCCTCATGTCTACACTGCTTTGGGACATCCCATTGGTGAAGACTGAATGAGTGGGCGGCGACTGTCAGAGGACGTAAGAGAAAACAGAATTTTTGTAAAATCTTACCGTAAAATTCCTTTCTCTGTGTCCTCCGACAGTCCCCGCCCCTCTATTTTGGGGTTCTTTGGACTTTAACTGCTTGCTACCAAACTGAGTTGGGATGGCTGATAGCAGGGGGGTATTGGACCAGTGGGACAGCCCCCATAGGTGTGTCTATGTAAATTACTTTGTTTTTAACAAGTCTTATGCCTAGCTTGCTCCTATGGATAAGAGGTCAATACCCATTGGTGAAGACTGAATGAGTGGGTGGCGACTGCCGGAGGACTCCGAGAAAGGAATTTTACAAAAATTCCGTTATTCCCATAGTGGTTGCAGTGCAAAATGTAATTAATTTGTGATCCTCCAAAAACTTTTGAAATCTTGCAAGTTTCTTGCATTATGATTTCACAGCTTTGTTGCCGAGGCTTAAGGCAGAAATAAGCAAGTTGCTGAGATGTGTTTTTTTTTTTTTTTTTTCCCCGTTTCACTCACTATTATGCTTGTTAATGTTTTTCCTAAAAGTTTGCTTTGCTACTTTGGATGTTGCGCTACACTCTTAAACTAGTTGTTCACCCCAGCACCTAGCGAAGGAGACAAGCCACCTACATCCAGTACATAGCACCTGCTTACCTGGTCACCATATGATGGTTGTCCTCACCTGACAGGGTGACAATCCACAGCTTCCTCTTTTTTCCTCTTTAGCCTGCACAGTTTCGGTACCAAAATTTCCATTCGATGTACCTCCTAATAGGCAGTGAAGAAGTTGACTGAAGAGTTAAAGAATTTCAAGTAAATAAGCATAGATACTTCTCATAAGGGAAAAAGGGGGTCACCTACAAGACACTGAGTCTCACAAAGAGGGGTAGGATTATAGGGGTGTGTCCAAAATCTTTGCCAGTGTCCAATTACCTATAACCCAGGGTCTATAAATATCTAGCCTGTGTCCTTTACTGTACAAGATAGAACCTTTTTTGCAAAGAAGTTATGTTTTGCATGCAGCTGCAAAAGATGACCCTCTGTAGTTGCAGGCATTTTTCTGCATCTGTCACAATTCATTGGACGGATTATGGCCCTAATATAGCCATCTTTGTCCAGGATACAGAAACACCCCACTTTTTCTACTCCTGTTTCTCCATCGGAGTCAGATCCTGATATCCTGGAGAATGCAGAATAAGAAGGGAATGAAGAGTGTTGAGGAAGCTGTGGAAGGTTAACACTATAATATATATAATATATTATATATTATAATATATATATATATATATATATAATATATTATATTTCTCATGTCCTCCGACAGTCGTCGCCACTTCATATTCATCACTAATGGGGTTATTGACCTTTGCTCCGCAGGAGTAGCTAGGCAACAAAATTTATTAATATCAAAGCTTTTAGCATATCCCACCCCTAGGGGGTGGTCCCCTCAGTCAATACCTCCCTGCTTCCTGCATTCCCAACTCAGTTTCTAATGCCTAGCTTAGGAGTAGGCTGGCTGTTCCTGTGCTGGGACTCTGTCTCAGCCTCTATTCTCTTTTTGATTTTATTTTGAGTCTTTTTCTCTTTCTTTTACTTAGCTGTTAATTTTCAGCATTAGTTAGCTTCTTCGGATGAAGATGATCGTGCGGAGCTGGGTCTCGGACTGGCCACCCTGGATCCCAGGGCTCAGGGCCAGGGGCTTCCCAGCCTGCCATCGAGCGTTCAGCGCAGGTTTCCCTGGCACATTGAACGACCCATCCCTGTTCGCTGCAGGGATGCTATCTGTGAGGTGGCTACCTCACTGGACGCCATTGCGGTTTCGCACCGCAGTTCCACTGCGTCATGGCTGCGACACTCCCTGTCCTCAGTGCAGCGGTTTGGTCGCTGGAGCAGGCTCCCCACGCCATCCGGACTGGTAAGTGTAACTCTATGTGGGGACCTGTCTATTGGGTGTCAGTCTGGGACTGTGTGACCCTGCATGTCTGTGTGGCTGCTGAGCTCCCTGTCAGATTCCTGTGTGGAATTGCCTGTGTGTGGGCTGCGAGGGGGGGGGGGGCTCTCCCGCTCTGCTGGGTGAATGCATTAAGCAGTCTGGGTTTAGGCATGCTGTGCGGCGATCGCTGCGGCGACCCGCCATTTTTTTGCGGCAGAATTATGGTGGCCGGTCCTGTGTGGTAAGGCGCGGCGTTTTGGCGCCAAACACCGCCATTTTGGCGGCGATCGATCAGGCCACATGTCGGCGCCATTTTCTGTTTGCCTAAGGAATCCTTAGCTGAGCGGCCATGTTTGTGTAGCCTTACATAGGCTTTACAGGGGCGGTCAGTCATTGCGTCACTTCCTTTTGCTCTGGGACAGCGATCGGTGGCAGCAGCCTGTGTGATCTCTCCAGGTTTTTACCTTTCCATTTTCCTGTATTCCTTGCCCAGTGTTCTTATCCCTGTGGGGGTCGGTGTATTCAGTGGGTGCGGTGGGCTACGCTCGCCGCGATCTTAAAGGGGCAGTACTCCTTTTTTCCTAATATTACTGGGGCATGGATTCTCAGGATTGCAAGTTTCCTCCCACCTTGGTGGGGGGCCAAGGGGCTGCTGCTTCCCCCGAGGGGGCTGATCTGGCTACTATTGTGGCAAACTTGGCTGCTCAGGTGCAGATGCTGGTTGCTGATCGATCCACAAAACGGCCCAGAGTGTCTATTTCCTCTGATTCAGAGGGCGATGGGGCTGCTATGGCTGGAGTGCCCTTCTCAGGGTCTCACTCATCTCTAGACCTTGTGGGGTCTGAGGGGGAGGCTGAGGTGGAAGGGGTTGATAATTCTCCCCCTGGCTCGTCTGAAGAGCTTGCACTCATGGATGAGTTGGTTGCTTCTATCAAGCAAACGCTGCATTTGCAGGATGAACCATGTCCTCCTGTTTTGATGTCCTCTTATGGGATGCAAAGGAAACGCAAAACGTCGCAGGTTTTTCCTTGCTCTACGGAATTTCAGCGCGCGGTTGATGAGCAATGGCGCAATTTAAAGAAGCCTTTTGCTGTGCCGAGTAGGTTCAAACTGCGTTATCCATTTACACCCACCACTGATGAGCGTTGGTGTGTGCCGCCTCAGGTGGATCATGCAGTGGTGATTTTGAATAAATCCACTGCGATCCCCGCTGAGGATACCCCGGTGTTCCGGGACCCGACGGACAGGAGATTGGAGTCCCTGGCCCGTCATGCTTATACGGTTGCTGGTTCTATGCTGAAGCCTATTTTTGCTTCGATTATGGCAGCCCAGGCTATTGCGGATTGGACGCAGGTGCTCAGGCGCACCCTGGTGGCTGACTCTGCTCAACTTTGGCTATAGTGGATCAAATTCATCAGGGTGTCATGTATTTGTGTGATGCGGACTTAGACTTGGACTTAGACCCCCTCAGGGGTCCCTTTTGCCCAGTTTTACACACGGGGTCTCCAGGCGGAGATTCTGGCCGAGTGGGACGGGCGACCGTAATCTCTGGATCTACAGATCTCATTGAGTCATCTTACCAGAAGGGATCTTCTGTGGTGGCTCCGGTCCCCGGCGGTGTCGGGGGGCAAGTCTTTTCGCCCTTTCTCGTGGATGGTGATCGCCACGGATGCCAGCCTGTCGGGCTGGGGTGGTGTTCTGGGCGTTCTGTCCGCCCAGGGAACTTGGTCGGAGGAGGAATCCTCCCTTCCGATCAACATTCTGGAATTGCGAGCAATAAATCTCTGCCTTCTGCGTTGGACGGACAGGCTTCAAGGCCGTCCGGTTCGGGTGCAGACGGACAATGCCACAGCGGTGGCCTACATCAACCACCAAGGGGGCACCAGGAGTGCCCGAGCGGCTCGTGAAGTAGCCGACATTCTGTCTTGGGCCGAAACGCACGTCCCAGTGATAACGGCAGTTCACATTCCGGGGGTGGAGAACTGGCAGGCGGATTATCTGAGTCGCCAGACCCTGGACCAGGGAGAATGGTCCCTTCACCCGGATGTCTTTCAGATGCTGTGCGCGAAGTGGGGGTCCCCAGGTGTGGACCTGTTCGCGTCTCGTCTAAACAACAAGGTGAAAAGGTTCGTAGCAAGGACGCGCGATCCTCAGGCAGACGCCTCAGACGCGTTAGTGGCGCCCTGGCGTCAGTATCGTCTGATGTATGCCTTTCCACCAATTCAGCTGCTGTCCAGGCTCCTTCGCAGGTTGGCCTCGGAACCGCACACGGTGATTCTGGTGGCGCCGGACTGGCCTCGCCGGTCTTGGTACGCAGACCTCGTGAATCTGGCGGTCGACGCTCCGTGGCGTTTACCTCTTCGAGAAGACCTCCTGTCTCAAGGACCGATATTCCATCCTGTTTTACAGTCGCTGGCTTTAACGGCCTGGCTGTTGAAAGCCAGGTCCTGAAGGATAGGGGTCTTTCCCCTGAGGTCATTCCCACTTTGGTCAAGGCCAGGAAGGCCTCTTCGGGGAAGATTTACTACCGTACTTGGAAGGCGTATTTTGCCTGGTGTGAGTCCAGGGGGTATTCCCCTCGCTCATACTCGGTATCGAGAGTGTTGGCTTTCCTTCAAACGGGCGTGGACCAGCGTTTGGCGTTGGCCACGATTTAAGGGTCAGATTTCTGCGCTGGCCGTTCTCTTTCAACGCCCTGTGGCGTCTAATTCTTTGGTTAGCACCTTTGTTCAAGGGGTGCGACATTTGGTCCCTCCTAGGAGGGGGAGCCTTTACCTCCATGGGATTTGAAAAGATCAGGGAGATCTCGTTGTCTCTGTTGTCCAAGAAGGTTGCCTTTTTGGTAGCGATCACTTCGGCTCGCAGGGTGTCGGAGCTGGCGGCCTTGTCCTCCAGCTCTCCCTACTTGGTGATTCACTTGGATAAGGTGGTCTTACGACCTAACCCTTCTTTTCTTCCAAAGAGGATCTCGGAATTTCACCTCAATGAGGACATTGTTTTGCCTTCGCTTTGCGCGAAGCCTAAGCATCCAAAGGAGGTGGCTTTTGCATTCCTTGGATGTTGTTCGGGCGATCAGGGTTTACCTGTCATCGACGAAATCCTTTCGCAAGTCGGATTCTCTATTTGTCCTTCCAGAGGGTCCTCGGAAGGGCATGGCGGCGTCGGCTGCGACCATCGCCAAATGGATCAGACAGACCATTGTGCAAGCCTATGCTTTGAAGGGGAAGGTTCCTCCTTTCCCTGTGAAGGCGCACTCTACCAGGTCTTTGAGTACGTCTTGGGCCTATCGTCATCAGGCTTCTGTGGCCCAGGTGTGTAAGGCGGCGACTTGGTCGTCAGTTCACACCTTCTCCAAATTCTACAAGGTGGATGTTCAGGCATCGGTGGATGCTTCCTTTGGCCGCAAAGTTCTTAGTGCGGCAGTGCCTTAGGGTCCCTTGTTTTGGGTCCTTGGCTGTTGGGATGTCTTTATCCCTAGGTTACTTGTTTTCCTGGGTTGTTGCTCCTGTTGAGCACGTTTTTTTCCTGTTGCCCAGTTGGTTTCCTTACCTTGGTAAGGTTCCTTTTTCTCTGATGTGGGTACTGCATTGCGTTAGGCGCGGCTGCGTTTTTTCCCACCCCTCATGTCTACACTGCTATGGGAAGTCCCCATTAGTGATGAATATGAAGTGGCGGCGACTGTCGGAGGACGTAAGAGAAAACTGAATTTTTGTAAAATCTTACCTGTAAAATTCCTTTCTCTGAGTCCTCCGACAGTCGCCGCCCCCGCCCCTCTTTTGGGGTTTGTTTATGTACTCTACTGCTATGCTACTGAAACTGAGTTGGGAATGCAGGAAGCAGGGAGGTATTGACTGAGGGGACCACCCCCTAGGGGTGGGATATGCTAAAAGCTTTGATATTAATACATTTTGTTGCCTAGCTACTCCTGCGGAGCAAAGGTCAATAACCCCATTAGTGATGAATATGAAGTGGCGGCGACTGTCGGAGGACTCAGAGAAAGGAATTTTACAGGTAAGATTTTACAAAAATTCCTATATATATATATATATATATATATATATATATATATATATATATATATATATATATATATATATATATATATATATATATATATATATATATATATATATATATATATATATATATATAGTTGATGTGCCTCTGCCTGAAAAAGCCTTGGTGTTGTGCACATAAATTGGGTAGTTCCCCCCAGGAGCTTTTTTTTTTAGCAGCAAAATTAGTTAATTAAACAAAATAAATTCTATGAAAATATATTTTTCTTATACAATTGTTAAAATTCACGAGGTTTTAAAATGTGAGCTCTGGTTGCAAGGTTTTCGAAACATAGTCCATCCGGCATGATATCCTTGTAAGATTAGGCAGGTATACTTAATCAATACAACAATCCTGCAAACCCTTTTAAAAAGAGAGCATAAGATTTGGATTCATTTAAGCCTGGAAAAGTCGTGGCCTGTAATTTGAAAATCCACCTTTTGTTCATGTTGTTGGGGTACATGGAGTGTCATGTCGGACAGACTATGTTTTGAAACCTTGCAACCAGAGCTCATATTTTAAAACCTTGTAATTTTAACAATTGTATAATAAAAATCTATTTTCTTATAATTTGTTTGAGATTACTTTTGCTGCTAAAAAAACCCTGGGGGGAACTACCCTATTTTCTTGTTATTCAATTGGGGTTTGCAGCCTCTCCACGTTGTGTTTTCCCCATACTTGTTGTGTAAATTGATTCTCCTCCGTCTCCTCATGCTTTTCCCTCCCCCCAAAAAATCTTTGAACTCTATCCAGTGGAGAAAGTTTGCAAAAAATGTAACTGTTCTGTGGTTGATCCTGCTGTCTTACTGTGCTTATTGAAAATTATCTTTCATTCAAAGATTCTGCTGGTTGATATATTTTAAAAGTGTCTCACATTTTCTCCCAGCCATGTACCCAGCTCTTGCTGCTATTTCTGTATGTCAAACTGCAGCTAACTGGACTAGGACATAACCAACACGACCCTGTATTTCAGAATTGTGTTACACAGAGATTTCCTTCTAATATTTTTTTTGTGTAAATGCCCTGGAACACATCGGACGAACATTTCAAATGGCTCTACACTCCATCCATATGTTCAGAGTCTTAAAGGCTTCACCAGCAGATGCGGCTCCTCACGCATATGCCCTTCCAGGGATGATGATGTCTGTTTGGTGAAGCACTTGACTAATTCTTCAAAGAGCTCACAGGTGGGGGAACGTTTTATTTCTCAGCAGAAGGTGCTAAAACCGTCCTCTTCGGGAGCCTCTAGCTCTTCTAAATGCAGAGCACCTGCACGCTCCAACTAGGCTTGAACTTCAAAATCTAAGTTCAGCCCCTCTTTTCAGCACAAGGCTTGGCCCACAAAGACAAAAGAGCCCTCCTCACAATGAAGGGGGTGCCCTCACTCTTAAGAGTGTACCGCTTCACATCTCCTTCTTTCAAATCAACCAAAAACTAAACCAGATTTGCAAATGCCCTGAACCACCTCTTGTCCAAGGTAGTAGTTGTACTACTGCTGCCACAGCTCAGGTTGAAGAGATTTCTGCTCAAACGTGTTCAAAGCCTAATGGAGGTATTCATCCTATCTTGAGCTTAAAATCCCTCAACCAAATTTATTAAAATTCCAAAATGTTGCATAGGATCTGCAACGTCAGAAACTGCCTCTGAGACCAGGGGAAGACCTGGCATCTGTGGACATCAAAGATGCTTATCTGCAGGTTCCCATTTTCCCACCTCTTCAGTGATTTTTTAAGCTTTGCAGTGGCAGGCAACCACTTCCAGTGTGTCTCACTGCTCTTTGGCCTATTCCCTGCTTGCAGTGTTTTCACAAAGGTCTTAACATCTTTGCTTGCCCTTCTCAGAACTCAAGGCATGCAAGCGACATGAATTCATCTCCCTTGCAACTCTTAGCAAATGTCCAAAAGACAATTTAGCTGCTCTAGGCTTAATAATAAACTTCAACAAATCCTGCTCTCCAGCCTTCCCTGTGCCTAGAATACCTGGAACTTATAGTGGATACATCCCAAGCAAAAGTCCCTTTTTTTTTTTTTCTTCCCAGGAATCTTACTAAGAGCTCATGCTTGAAAACTGAGATCCAAGCAGGGTTCGTACGGTCATGAAATTCCTGGAAAAGTCATGGGATTTTGACATGACACTTTCCAGGCCTGGAAAAGTATTGGAAAATGACTGAATCCCACAAGGTTTTGGAAAAGTCATGGAATTGGGAAAGGCACCACTGCTGTGGAGGAGATGCTTAATTATTTTATAGACAGTGACATAGAGCTGCACGATTAAAAGTAAAAAAATCGCGATCTCGATTCTCCTCCCGACAATCTTAACATGACCTTTGCTGCATTGTTTACTTAGCTGTGAGATAGCAGAGATTGGCTTTCAAAGAAAAAAAAAAGAGCCTCCTGTCTATTAACATCAGTCTCCCAGTTCAGTACTACAATCACAATGAAATACAATGTATCTTTTCCTTCTGTCTGCCCGGAGGAGGGAAATTTAACCTCTTAAAGACTAAACCTTTTTTGACACTTGTTGCTTGCAAGTTAAAATAAGTATTTTTGCTAGAAAAGTACTTGGAACTTCCAAACATTTATATATTTTTTTTTTTTTTTAGCAGAGACCCTACAGAATAAAATGGTGATTGTTGTAATATTTTATGTCACACTGTATTTGCGCAGCAGTCTTTCAAACGCAATTAATACACTTTAATGAATAACAAAAAAAAAAATGAAACAGTAAAGTTTTTTTTTTTTTTTTTTTATAATGTAAAAGATGATGTTACGCAGAGAATCGTGATCTTAATTCCAAGCAAAAAAATTGTGATTCTCATTTCATCCAGAATCGTGCAGCTCTACAGTGACATGACATTTTACATTGTGTAAGCGTCTATCTGCATAGGAGCAGGGTCGGTGCTACCTATAGGTAGGCGTATAGCAGTCAGGGGCAGTGCTAGGGCTGCTGAACCGCCCCTTCAGTGCTGTGCTCGGTCCCTATCCGCCCAGCGGGGAGGCGGGCAGCTTTACATTGACTTGTGGAGGAGCAGCGCAGAACCACCACTACTACTAGGTTTGAGGGGCCCAGGAGGTGAAAGCCGTGAGGGCATTTTTTTCTTTAATTTCAGCGCGCAGGTGGATAAAGCGGGCGCCGCATGTCCTGATCCTGAAGTTATGATCTGGCTGGCCACGGCAGCCACCATCTTTTCCCTTGCAGAGTGATACTCTGAAGAGTCTGTGCAGGAGTAAGAGGTGGCTGCAGGAGCAGGTGGGGGATTCCAGCGGCGGGTGCACGTGCACGCATAGTCAGGCAGCAGGACATGGAAGGTACAGTGATTACACATTACAGCCTCAGTACCAACATATTAGGCCACAGTGTTCCTACTCTATATGGCTGTATATATTGATTCTGTGGCTGTACTTTATATACTAATACTGTGTCTATGTGTTATATTCTGACACTATGGCTGTACTGTATATACTGATTATATGGTTGTGTATTCTGATACTATGGCTGCACTGTATATGCTGATTCTGTGGCTGCACTTTATAATCTGATACCGTGGCTGTAGTGTATATACGGATTCAATAGCTGTACTGTATACACTGATTCTGTGGCTGTAGTGTATACACTGATTCTGTGGTTGTAGTGTATATGCTGATTCTGTAAATGTAGTGTATATACTGATTCTGTGGCTGTAGTGTATATACTGATTCTGTGGCTGTAGTGTATATGGCTGTGTATTCTGATACTGTGGCTTTTTCTGTATATGGCTGCATATGCTGATACTTATCAGCATATACAGTACAGCCACAGTATCGGTATATACACTACAGCCACAGTATCGGCATATACACTACAGACACAGTATCGGAATATAACACACAGACACAATATCGGAATATAACACACAGACACGGAATCGGCATATAAAGTACAGCCATATAGCACCTACTGTACTATGATCATCATAATGATCATACTGTAAACATAGTGAGATGCTTCTGCTTAGGCCTTGTTTACACTTGTATTTTGGAGGGCAGTAAAAATGTGCAGCTGAGCTGCTTTTTTTTTTTACCACCCCCAACAACTCTCCCCTAGGGCCCTTTCACACAACCTTTCCAACCAGGGTCGTCTTGTCTCTTTTTCAGGCAGGCCTGATCATGAGGTCCATGCAGGTCTATGGGCAGGCTGATGTAAATAGACTTGTGTCTGTTTACACCTACCCCCTTTTCATTCATTCAGGTCCAGAAACAAAGGGAAAAGGACTGCATGTAGGGTTACCACCTCATCCCTTTAAACCAGGACACATATTAATTACACAGGTTCTGTGGCTGATTAAGGTGGTAATTAAACTCACTTGGTACCTTAGGTGCATTAGCCTCAGAACCTGTGTAATTATTATGTGTCCTGGATTAAAGAGATGGGGTGGTAACCGGTTTCAGAGCATGCGTGCGTTAGTTAACATGTATACATAGACCTTTCATGAAACATTAGGTCATAAATATTTACGTGAAGTCATGGAAAAGTCATGGAGAAGTCATGGAAAAGTCATGGAATTTTATTGGTGAAAATGTGTATGAACCCTGTCCAAAAGAAATGCAGTGAGATTCGCTTTGAGAGTTCTAGGTCTAATGGTTGCTTCCTTCGAGGCAGTAAGTACCTTTCACCTAATTCTGCTCAAGAACTCTCCACAAAAATGTATTCTGTCAGTTTGGAAAAGTCAAGTGGTTTCCCTGAACTTACCCATGCTGCTATCCAGTCATATAAGAACTTTCTTGTCTTTCTGGTGTATCCCTATTCCAGCTCAAACCGTGGGAAAATCTTTCCTCTCCCACAATTGGAAATTACTTGTAACAGCCGCAAGACTTGGGAAGGAGTCTTCCAATCCTTGACCGATCAGGAAACCTGGTCAAGAGAGGAAACCAAACTTCCCGTCGTTTTGGAGCTCAGAGCGGTCAGGCTGTCCCTCTAGTACTACACCCCCCTTCTAAAGGGACACCTAATTTGGGTAAGTCACAAAATGCCACCACAGTGGTAAATATCAACTTTTAACCAGTTGCCGACCGCCCCACGCAGATTTACTGTGGCAGGGCGACTCTGCTGCACATACTCACGTAGCACTACGTGATTATGTGCACGCGGTCTCAGCCGCGGGCACGCCACCGAGACCACACTCCCGCTGTGATTAAACACAGTGGGAGTCAGGCGCCAATTGCCGCCAGCCTCCCGCAATCGTCGGGGAAACTGACAGAAGACCCACCTACTTAGTGATTATGTAAACAAAGCGGTGGGTTTTCTGTCACACAGGCAGGGAGAGATCAGGAGTTTCAGCTAAGCTAACCCCGATTCTCTGTGCCTGTCACAGAACATCCCCCCACAGTCAGTAATCTCATTTAGGCATATATTAACCCCTTTGATCACCCCCAGTATTAACTCCTCCCCTGTCAGTGTCGTTTATACAGTAACAGTGGATATTATTTAGCACTGATTACTGTAGTAATGTCACTGGTCCCCAAAAATGTCATCGGTTTCGATCTGTCCTCCACAATATCGCAGTCCCGCTAAAAATCACAGATTGCCGCCATTACTAATAAAAAGTAAAACAAATCTATCCCGTAGTTTGTAAATGCTAACCAATTAAAATATGCTTTTTGGGATTTTTTTTAACAAAAATATGTATTAGAATACAAATTGGCGTAAACTGATAAACAAAAAATTTTATTTTTTTCTTTCTATGGGAATGTTTTATAGTAATAGATTTGTGGAAAAAACACCATATCTATTTGGGTACAGCATCGCACAATTACGCAAATTTTCGTTAACGCAGTGGCGTATCGCAATAAATGGCCTGGTCATTAAGGGGGTAAAACCTTCCGGAGCTGAAGTGGTTAAGGGGACATGAGCATTGAAGGAAGGATTCTCTAAGGTGACAAACTCACTGCCCAGCGATTTTTTTTTTTTTTTTTTTTTTTTTTTTTTTTTTTTGATTTTTTTTTTATGGGCCACATCCTAAGAGTAGACAGCTTGCAGGTGGATTATCTCAGAAGCCGCTGCTTGGTCCTTAAGTGAATGATCTGTTCATCCAGATGTGTTCAGTCAAATATGCCAAAAAATGGGGTAATCCGGATGTGGTCATCCTAGCTTCCAGATACAGCAAGCTACCTTTTTCTTCAGGGAAGAAACTGTTCTACACTGCCAAGAGCTGCTCTCTCCAATTGCAGCCATCTAGTGTGGTCATCTTCAGCCTGGCTTTTGAAGTGCATAATCAGTGACCTGCTGGAGTGGGCATTGAGCACTGGGTTCTTCAAAGGGTGCTTTCCAGACTGCATTCTGGTAAAAAATTATCCACAGAGCACTTTTTCAGTTCTAGAGATGCTGGCATTGTCTCGTCTTGTGCTATCTCTGAAGATTCTTTGTGAGTGACACAGTCAGGCCGAGCATCTGGAGAATACTTCCAAGTTCATAGGTAGTTGGGTACCTTTAAAAATTCCCTGTTTCCTATCTGTTTGCCTAGCAGAAGGCAAACCTCATCTGTCGTATTTCCATCCATACCACCTTATGTAAGCATCTCCACACTGCTGCTTCTGCTTTGGAAAGTGCCACGTCGACCTTCAATCTGCTACCAGCTTTCTAGGTTTCAGTCAACCGTAAGTGAATTCAGACATGCTTGGGACAAACCGATCTATAAAAAAAAAAAAAAAACTCGCTAGACAACTGTCTTTTTTTTTTATAATTCTTTTACATTTCTGAGTACCCGACGCCTTGCTTTGTACCCTGAGCCTTGCGTTGCCTTCAGTACCAGGTGCCTCTGGCTCCTACTTTACTAATTGCTCCAGGGCTGCTTGCAGTATGCCTTCTAATTGGAGTTCTGTTGCCCTATGGGTTTCCCTTACCCCACCTATTTTGCTAAATCTATTAACAGGACTGGGAACCTCCTAAGCGCGCTTTCTTGGTTCCAAAGCATTTTCGGTAGATTACTACTTTAAAGGGGGCACTTCTAAAGAAGAAGAAAAAAAAAAAAGTGAACCTCTCCTCCTGGGTGACTTCCAACATCTCTAGGTTGAACAAAGCAACCATGATACTGAGGTAGGAGTTTCCCTCCATTTAAAGATTGCAAGCATTGTTTACCATTGCTCTTCCAGCACAGCAGCCTGTGCTGACCACAGCCCTGGTCTCTGACACTGAAATGGGTTAAGATACTAGGACAAGGTCTGAATGCGGTACTTGTGTTTCTGGGACTGGCAGACCAGTTGGTTTAGGGCCCTAAGTGAGTATGTGATGCGTTCCTAAATATAGTCCCTGCCTTCCAAGCTCTCTGCCTTGGTGGTAGTGCTTTCGCGAATACTTTTGGTTTAAGTGTTGGTGCACTGCCCAGACCTGTTCAAAGACCCTGGCAGATTTTCTCTTCCATGGTGAACACCTAGGGTTCGTACGGTTCTGGAAATCCTGGAAAAGTTTTGGAATTTCTAGATGACACTTTCCAGGCCTGGAAAGGTCATGGAAACTTAGGAAACACACCAAGTTTTGGAAATTATTTACTGTGGAGGAGCGGGGAGCGGATGCTTAATTATTTTAATGTATTATTTTATTCCCTAATGATATTGTATTGCCAGTGCCACATACTATTTACATTTACTTCGCCTTCCGGGTCCGCGGTATGCGCGTGCGCGGTCACTGGCCAGCAGCAGCCGAGGAGATGATCGTGAACCAATCAGGCAGCGGGGAGGGCCGGCCGCGGTTTGCCTGGAGACACTGTGACTGGCCAGCAGCAGCAATAACAGCCGGGAGATAACAAACCAATCACAGGCAGTGGAAGCGTCACTGGAGGGCGGGCCGGCCGCATGAATGTGATGACGCGGAAGGGGGCGGTAACCGTTTCTGATTCTTTCATATCCAATTTTTCTTTTATGAAAATCGTTCGAAAACCGTAAACATTAAACTAAAATCGTTAGTTCTTTTCACATACAAGAAAAAATTGGCCGTGTGGAAATTTTTGTTTCAATCGGATGTCAAAAGTTGTGTACACACTATAGGAAAAACGAACGATCGTGCTTCCTCCAAAATTTTTCTTCCAGTTTTCTCATAGTGTGCACCCCACTTTACACAGCCAGCTTGGAGACCTGGTTTTTCTCTGCTTCAGGTACACAGCAAGGTTGCCTTCCTGTTCCCACCATGTGATTGGTCAGTAAAGGAGTAGCAATTAGTTGATGAGCTAATACCTCTGCTTTCTCTTATTCGCATGTCCACACTTATGAATGCAGGTCACCTGCATTGTCCTAAATATTGCCCTTCCTATCCCAGTTTGAGTGCTAATGAACAGGGGATTATCAGAGACTAAAATCAAGTCAAATTTAGGTATTCATACCTGTTGCCTTTAACCAACTAAATCCCGTTGTACTTGAATATACGGCCTTGTATTGAGGAGGGTACACCAGGGTCTTGGCTGTAGCCACAGTTATGATTCTGGTACAATTCTTTTCAGCCGACGATTCTCTTTAAAGTAAAAGTGATCCGAGTGGCTGATCAGCTTTACAGGCAGATAAAGGGGGTCCCCCCACTGCCTGTTGCCTTTCCCTGGCTTTTCTGTTGCACCAGTGAGCCTGAGACAGACAAAGCACTAGATGAAGTGAGAGAAACTTCCATTGTTTCTCCTTCTCTGCAACAAGGATTTCATCACTTTCAGTTTAGATAAGTTTGCAAGCCTATATTGGCCAGTCTTGGTTTAATCAGATGCCTTGGAGGGCAGAGGAACGATATGGGGTCATGCCCATGTCGCTCAGGAAAATAGACATAAATGTAAAAAAATAAAAAAAAAAGCTTTAAATTGAATTTGCCCCCCCCCCCCCCCTTGTGCTCAGACACATGTAGGGCCCGCACGCATAATGTACATGGCTGTGATTGGCCTACAGCTATAACATAGAACCTTGGCTATTCACAACCCCCAATACTATGTGATTAGCTGCAGCCAGTCACAGATCACAGTAGTAATCACAGATATTATGAATGAAACCCATTCATCATCAAAACATTGCTGTTACAGTGATAATCACTGTAACCGCAATCAAAGTATGAAAAAAAAAAAAAACACTTAACTGCACTGGTGACCATATGTAAATAAAAAAAAAGTGAAAAAATGTTATTTAAGTTCTTCATTTTCCAAAAAATTGTTGCAAAAAATTTTAACTTAAAAAAAAACTCACCATGCCTCTTTCTAAATACCTTAAACTAAATACCTCAGACTGTCTACTTTGCAAAAAGGGGTGTATTTGTACTGTCCTGACATTTTAAGGGCCTTAAGAAATGCGATAGGCCATTAGTACATTGATCACATTATGCATTCTATCCGGGGCTGGGCTTCATCAGTAGGAATCCTACTAATAAAGCCCAGCCCTTGGGCGTAATGTGTATAGGGGCGGAGCCACATGCATGACGTTGTCCCTTGCCACGTGGTGAGACATCCATTGTTGCACTGGTATAGCCAGGGCTCCTGATAGAAATCGGGGGCCCCGTACAGACTACCTGACAGCCCCCCCAAGAAAATATTAAGGCTATATTTCGCTAAAAATACAATAAAATCATTATTAGCAGACACAAATACACCAAAACTCACAGAATTCCTGCTAAATCTAAATTACAAAACTGATTTAATAAATAAAAATATAGATGAGATGAAAAAAAATATACAGGCTGGGCAGTTGGAGCTCTGGGATCAGAGAGACAGAGGGAGAGAAACAAAGTTACAGAGATAACAAACTTAGGAGCAGAGCTAACAATAGAGCCAGTGCTGGGAGGGGGGGGGCCTGTACAGGGAGGGGGATTAGTTAGGGACAACTGTCCCTTTCTCAGCAGATAAAAGTGGGAAGAGACCAGCTTTCAGCTGCTTGAGGAAGAGTTCTGCTATTGTCGTCCATCACTAATTCCCCTGTCTGCTCGGGCCTCTTACAAGAGGATTGGTGGTCCCCCCTATCAGCGGCCCTGGGTATACCGCTCTTAGTGACGATTTTTATGTGAGTGTGTTTTTGCTGTTCTTAATAATAAAAGTTTAGGCTGATAAAGAGAGCACTATTTGTCCTCCTTTTGCTTTGCGTATGCAAAAGGAGAGTTTATTCTACAACTTCTATAAGTTCTGTGTCGTCAGGTTTAACAAAGTCCCAGTGAGTGGCATATTATAAAGCACTGTCTGACCGCAATACATTTAAGAGGTCTGTATTGGAGATGAGGTTTTTTTTTTTTTTTTTTGAACACATGGTGGCTGCATGTATAAGGATAAAGGGAAGAAAAGTGAACTTATAGTCACACTATAATGATTGGAGCACGATTTTATGGACAATTTGAGTATTTGTTGCGTTGCACCAATTATTATTTTATTTTGTGTAATAGTATTGACCACCATCTTTCTGTTCTGTAGTAGCTGTTACCAAGGCCGGCCCTACCATGGGTCCCTCTGGGTCCATTGGATCCAGGCAGCACATGGAGATGGGCCTCAAATTGACTGCCAAGATTTTTTTTCCAGCAGTTTTGTCATCAGTTTGCAGGGGGGTTACGGGCACCATTTCCCCATCTCACACTACCGCCCATAGTGCAAACTGATGAGTATGAGACTGTCTCCTCTGGGGGAACATCTCTCACATGATCGTGGTGTGTGCAATGACGTCAGACATCAGCACACTCCATCTCACGCAGAGCAGGCTGGATCTTCTAGGGTGGTGAGCGTGGCAGACACAGGAGGACTGAGGACAGACAGCGGGTGTTTGGTGGACTTGTATGGTGGTGGGTTATGGAAGAAGATAACAGTATATACTGTATATAAAATTTAATATTTATATAAAATAATGGATGTGGAAAACTTTTGGTGGGTGAGATTTTTTTTCTTGGGGGGGGGGGCAGCATTTCATTCTTGGACCCAGGCATCACAACGTCTTGGGCTAGCCCTGGCTGTTAACTAATCTTTAAGCTTATACAGTACTAACATTTGATTAAAGTTTTATGGATGTAGAGCTTTCTGATTGGTATACAGGTTCTATACAGATATACACTTAATAGTCCGTCCACTCCCAAGTACAACACTATAAAAACACTTTCTGGTAATAACTAATTTTATTATATTTTGCAGTTGCATTCTACTAAATACAATTTTATAAAGAAAATTATTTGGAAACATAAGCTGCTTAGACTAGAGTCTGATTCCTCCAAACACTAGCATCTACATTAGCAATAGTCTGCATACTTGTTCACAGAATTTTCACATAACTCAGAGAATAAGGTATAGTTCAGTGAAAATTAAATTTGGAAAAATACCCAGTCATGTGTAAGGGACATAAAACAGAATTTTTGCTTGCATGTGATTGCATGATTGAGGGCGGTATAGCTTTACCTCATTCCCTAAGGTAGGTGAATTTTACCTTTGCAAAATAAATAAACCACAATGTATCTAGAAGATAAGTGCTGTGCTTGCTGTAGTTCTAAATTTTCCAATTATTTTTCATCATTACAACAAAATAGGCATCACTGTCTATGGAAGCGCTGACACCACTGTAGTAATTCAGGAATTCCTCCACTGTCACCTAGAAAAAGAAGTAACACTTGTAAAAAAGTTTGTAGAGACCTCAAGAACTGTATTGCTTTACTTTTATGTTGTTTTACCCAGTGAAAAACAGGAAGACAAAAGTTGATAATTTAAAACCATTTTTAGAATAAAAAAAATGCATTAAAAGACTTTCATGAATATCTCATGCAACATACACATAGGTAAGGTCATACTTCCCAACAGTCCTTGATTTTGCCTTGTAATGCAAGTCTTGTCAGGGCAGTGACAGAATCATTATTGCCCAGCCTCACTACTAAAGGAATTACAGCATGCAAGCTCAAGGTGATGGGCTTGGGAATTATAAAAGTACTGCATGGCTTAAACCAAGGCATCAAGCCACTACAGCACAGAGGGGCAAATAATTTGGGGGAAGGAAGGGACTCACAGAGAGACAAGAGAGACTTGTGCATTGTGAATTCTATTTCGAAGGCCCCTTAGAAGTCCTCCTGTGGATGCTGTGAGGATCCCTATGTACACTGAGAAGCAGTATTCAATCAAGATGTACTAAATGATAGTTTCAAAAAACTATTAGATGGGCACCTTAAAGACCACAACATACAGGGGTATACAATGTACGGTTAACGGCAAACACACACACATCATAGGTTGAACTGGATGGACTGATGTCTTTTTTCAACCTCACAAACTATGTAACTATGTAAATGTTATGTTTGGCTCCATGGACACTTTGCACTAAGGGTTTTCTGCAGAGGTGTAAACGCAGAACATCTATACCATTCTTGGTTATATGGTTTGTCAAGGAGCATCCCTGCCAGCCCTGGTTCAGTTTGGACAGTGCATGCAGGCAAGTTATTGCTCACAGGAGAAGGTTTTTTTTGTCAGGTAAACACAAAGTTTCACATGTGAATTTGTCTGCCAAGTCCTGTCAGGTCACCATCTCATTCAAGATGAAGATTAAGGGAGAGAAGTTTTAGGTTACTAAACCCATAACAGTAAAATCAGACTGTATATGCAGTGAAGCATGCTTGTTATAATAATGTGACACAGGCAGTGCGCTATTCTGTACCAAATGAGGAATAAATAGGGAAAGTGAGAAAAAAAAGTTAACAAAAAAATTGTAAGAAGTGGTTCAGAGAAAGTGACTAAATTGTCAAAAACAGTGACATAATCAGTGAAACAACATGCAAATGCTCCACAAATGAACTGTGACACAAATAGTCCATATGAATCAAAACGCTTAAGCCCCGTACACACGTACCGATCGTCGTCATACAAACGTCGGCGGACGAAAGATCTGCCGATTGTACGCTTGTTAGTATGGTGCCTCCGACAGCTGTCTGCGCACATTCTGCGGATAAGAGTCTTTCTTGCAAACATGAAAATTTTTGTATGCCGACACCAGAACGGACGATTGTTCGCCAGTCAGTACAGAATTCTGCCGACAGACCGCAGATTTGCAAGACTGGGCATGCTCAGAAAAGAAAAAACACAGGGAAAGTTAACCATTACATGACATCACTTCTGCAGTCGGCTGTAGTCGGCGGACAAAATTCTTGGGCAGTCTTTGCACTTTTCAACAGACACCGACATCCCGGGGAGAAAAGACGAACGTTTGTATGCTGACGATCGGTACGTGTGTACGGGGCTTTAGTGAAAAAACAGTCTGTGGGTATTTTGTGACATGTAGTGCTTCTATTTTAAAATCAATCAAAACCTTCTGTGCTGCAATGTGCTAAGAAAAACCTTCACCATGTATCCACCTGTGATTCCAATGTGCGTTCACCTGTAGCACATTGATAATGTGCAAGATAGAGTCCATATGAGGGGGGAGGGGGGAGTCCTGGGATCTCCCCGAAATCCTCCTTTCAATCCTCCAATAATGCTGTAAATCCAAAGCTATAATGCTACATAGTAAGCCAGTCCACCTATGTAGATCTTTAGGATTTCCCCTGGAGTCCTCTCAATTAGATTGGGATTGTTCTTCGGTTATGTATGGGCAGACAAAAATTATCTCATAGTGTAATTTGTTTAAAACATTTATTGAAAAAAAAACTATTAGGACCACTCACATTTCAGTAGATATTAAAAACATATATAAGCAAAATCCTGTGCTTCATTAGCAGCTGACAGGTCCACAGCCTCCCAGCACGGATCGCGATGTAACAAGCAAGGCTGATGTCACTTGGCTCCTCCTCCTACGCATTACGTCACTGATCATGTGACTTTTTCAGGGACTTGTTATAGTCACTGTGGAACTTAAGTGGTTAATCCTCTGCATTGTGTCAAAAGACTGTTTAATTCTGTTTTCTCCGATCCTCCCCATCTTCCACGGTCCCCAACCCATCTCCTTATAGAACAGAACCTTGGGGGAAAGCTACACATGCTCAGTTTAGTGAGTACTGCTAGAGTTTTTTTTTTTCTTGGGAGAGTGCATGTAATCAGCACAGGGCCAATTAGCACTGTCCAGACAAAGGGTCAGGGGTCCTGCAGCCTCTTGGACCATCAGGGGAGAATGAAAACCCCTTCTACAAGCTTTACCCAGACACTGACAGAAGTCACAACACTGCTCTAACTGCTGATGACAAAAGTTATTTAGCAGTTTATATTTACTATATGACTGGAGGTCAGATATAGTAATTGCAGGGTCCTGGGTTTAGTAACACTTTAACATCCAGAACTCCTGAGAAAAGGGAGCATCACAGTTGGCGGAGACCTTCAAAACCAGCATTCATCCATACAGGGATAGTGTAGCATTCCCTAGGAGGGTTGATCGATCACTAATTGGGAATAAGCTGGATACAGCTATAAGTAAGGTGCCAGGAGGCAAATCAACAATGCTGCAACAAGATACACATCTTCAGAGACAGAATATTTGAATTTCAGGCAGTGAAGCTTAAACATACAGACCTGGAAGGGAATTTCTTAAGAATTGGAAGATTGCACAGTTCACTCTCAGTCTACTAAACGGGGCTCTTTTACTTGGCCGGGGGGGGGGCTAGAAATCATTTTGAAGGTGCACAGCCTAAGCAGGGTGAGTTGGGGTCTGGTTTAGACTTTTTTGTCACATATGGGCAGAGTCAATTACAGATACCTGTGTCATATAGTTCCTCAGACAAAAAAGGAGACATTTGGATAGATTGTGAACTATAACAAAAGTCACCTGATCTTGAGGAGGGTCTTGATATATTTAGGGGCTCATTTGAATGCCATCCAGAACATAATAGGGGAGAATTCTATAAGGCAATAAGGACACTTTTTTGGCAGTAAGGCCCCTTAACTTGGCCATGTGTGCTCAGAGTTAGGCATACAGTATGTGCTGGGAAGCTATCATTACTTTGACACCCTCCTGCACAGGGCTCCTTGATTGCTATGAGACAAAGTTTCTCATGTGGGTTTGTCTGCTGAGTTCTGCCAGGTCAACATCTCATTCAAGAATCACAGCTCCTAAGAGAAGGGACCATAACAGTTGGCGGAGACCTTCAAGGCCAGCATTCATTCAGACAGGGATAGTGTAGAATTCCCTAGGAGGGTAGATCACTAAATGGAGAAAGGCTGGATACAGCTTTAAGTAAGGTGACAGGATGCAAATCTATGATGCTGCAACAAAATACACCACGTCAGAGACAGAATATTAGAATTTCTGACAGTGAAGCAGAGCAGTGAAGCTTAAACAAACAGAGAGTGTGCTCAGAGTTAGGCATACAGTATGTGCCAGGAAGCTGTCATTAATATGACCTTTTCTGTACAGGGCTTCCTGGTTACCATGAAGCTTGTCCCAACTGTCGTCCTTGCAACCAATGATCCATCCCTGGCCCCATTCAGTTGGCAGCTGGAAGATTCCCTGGCCAACAACTGGAAGTAAACAAAGGGGCAAAGATGCTGGCTGGCATTCTACAAATATGGCCGTGGATAATGAAATTAGCCAGCATCCCTGTTCCTTTGTTTATTTTCAGCTGTCAGTCAGTGAATCTCCCAACAACCAACATTGTCCTAGCTAGCAAAGGATTAAACATGCACTGAGGACAGAGTGTGTAGGATATGGACACTCCAAGGTCAGGGCAGACCACCTTTAACTCGCAAAAACATTTGTTGTGCGGAGGAGTAAGGATGTTGTAAGAGTGTCTACGTCACTTTTCATGAATTCCCCAGAGTCTCTTTACTGGACGACAAAGTCCTGGTTATCAAGTAGAGTGGCAATGACTCTATGTATTATTCCTGCAAGCGAGACAGTAGGGGTTGATTTACTAAAACTGAAGAGTGAAAGATCTGCTGCAGCTGAGCATGGTAGCTAAACAGCTTCTAACTTCAGCTTGTACAAATACATTTTGACAAATAAACCTGGAAGCTGATTGGTTTCTATGTAGAGCTGCACCAGATTTTGCACTCTCCAGTTTTAGTAAATTAACCCCACCGAATCAAGATATTAGGTGCATTAACAGCAATTAACCTTCTGAGAAAGGCGGCACAGTGGCATATGTTCACATTCAGGATCAGTTCCTGTCAGGGCCGGACTGGCCTACCGGGATACTGGGAAATTTCCTGGTAGGCCGGAAAGTCCCCCTGCCCTGGGGCTGCTTGAATGGCAGTAGCACCCGAAAAAAATGACTGCGGCCGGCCCGACATGTCAACTGCACATGTGCTGCTGCTGCCGCTCGGGTAAGCCCATACACGCTTGGCCATTCTCGGGCAGACGGCGCATGCACAGTGACGTGATGGCATCGGCGCTATTTTTAAATGTAAGGCGCCTCGTAAATCAGTAAGTAAAACCCCTCCATCAGCCGCTGCATCTCCTGTACCATGCCCGAAGCCTCTGCATCTCCTGTACCATGCCTGCAGCCCCTGTATCTCCTGTACCATTCCAGCAGCCTCTGACATCTCCTGTTCCATGTCCGCAGCCCCTGCATCTCTTGTACCATGCCAGCAGCCTCTGCATCTCCTGTACCATGTCCGCTGCCTTTGACATCCCCTGTACCATGCCCGCAGCCTCTGCATCTCCTGTACCATGCCTGCAGCCTCTGACATTTGTACCATGTCCGCCGCCCCTTGCATCTCCTGTACCATGTCTACAGCCCCTGCATCTCCTGTACCATGTTTGCAGCCTTTGCATCTCCTTTACCATGTCCGCAGCCTTTGCATCTCTACCATGTCCGCAGCCTTTGCATCTTCTGAACAATGCCCACAGCCTCTGCATCTCCTGTACCATGTCCGCACAGCCTATGACATCTCCTGTACCATGCTCGCAGCCTCTGCATCTCCTGTACCATGCTCGCAGCCTCTGCATTTCCTGTACCATGCCCGCAGCCTCTGCATCTCCTGTACCATGCCAGCAGCCTCTGCATCTCCTGTACCATGCCAGCAGCCTCTGATATCACCTGTACCATGCCCGCAGCCACTGCATCTCCTGCACCATGCCTGCAGCCCCTGCATCTCCTGTACCATGCCTGCAGCCCTTGCATCTCCTGTACAATGCCCGCACAGCCTCTGACATCTCCTGTACTATGCCCGCAGCCCCTGCATCTCCTGTACCATGCTCGCAGCCTCTGCATCTCCTGTACCATGCCCACAGCCCCTGCATCTCGTGTACCATGTCTGCAGAACCTGCATCTAATGTACCATGCCCACAGCCCCTGCATTTCCTGTACCATGTCTGCAGCCTCTGACATGTCCACACAGCCTATGACCACCTCTTGTACCATGTCCGCACTTTTACCACTTTTAACCAAAATTTGCTCTTATATATATATAAGCCGGCTAGTAGATCTAGGACCTTATTGCTGATGTTTCTGTAAAATATAGGTATCCACCCAAAAGAGAAAAATGCTTTTTTGACAAACTACTATTCTGAAATCTCAAACAAATGTAAAACCAGATACTAGGGATCCCAGAACAAAGGCACACCAATACTTGTGTAGCACCCTCCTAGAGTGGGATGCTAGATACATTTTGTTTTTGGCTCCTTCCGTATTCAAGGGAGCAGTGATTGCTTGGTCTGGTCTGTTCAGGGTTTGACAGGCTGGGAGTTTGATTGCTTCCCCCGTCTCTAGAGGATGTTTTTAGAGCTCAGGAAGGAAGATTTCAAATTGCCAGCCCAAATATTGATCAGGGCCTAACCAATCCCGGGAAGGTGTGCCCAGATGGGGGTTGGGGAAGCTGATATATATACAGGGCCGGTGCTAGACTATTTTACGCCCTAGACAAGACCAGCTACTTGCGCCCCCCAAAAAAAATAAAATAAAAAGCGAAGAGGTTAAAAACTCCTCTATGTCATACCCAGTGACCCTGATCTGATGGCTCCTCTATGTTATGCTGTCATACACAGTGACCCCCATATTCCTCCATGTCACACCTGGGGACCCTAATGTCCCTCTATGCCACACCAAGGGACCCCGATGATCCTCCATGTCACACCAGGGGCACCTGATGTTTCTCCATGTCATACCCAGAGACCCTGATGTTTTTCCATGTCACACCTGGGGACCCTGATGTTCCTCCATGGCACACCCAGGGACACCAATTCCTCATGGCACACCTGGTGACCCCGAAACCCTGTTACACCCGGTGACCCCTATCCCCCATGGCACACCTGGTGACCCTGATTCCCTTTCACACCAGGGAACCTCCATGTCACACCCAGGGACCCTGATCCCCTGTTCTGGGGACACTCACTGAGCGGTATGAAGAGAGTGGCCCGCACTCTGCCCTCCTTCACCGTGATCCTGCGGATTCCTTCTCCTAGGATGCTCCTCTTCTGGACCACAATGCTCACCACAGCTCCAACCGGCTCCAGGTGAAGGGAGAAGCAGCAGTCAGAGAACTATGCACATCCCTAATCCCCAACCTCCTCAAAACATTCCGGTGCCTCGTCGTTTCTGCTCCAGTAAAGGTGCCGCCCTCCAGTGCCAAGCTTGGGGCCAGGTTCAGTTCTCCTCCGCTCCCTGCTTAATACCGACCCAGGGAAATGAACGGCTGCCCACCAGCTCAGTACAGAGTGTCACTTCCTGCCCAGGGTTTACACCACTCAGCTCCAGCCAAAGAGGATAATCATGCAGGCAGCACTCCTGTGGGCTCCCTTCCTGCCTCTTGGCCCCCCCCCCCCAACAGTGGTGGAAAGCCAGGGCCTGGTAGTTCAGCCACTGCCCCAGACACCTGGCATCTTCCTCTGTCCATTCTTCCTCCCCCACTGCCGCCCCCTCCCCTCAGCTCACAAGGATCATTCATGATGGACAGAGAGTGCCGACTAATGGCTGCGCCCCTAGGTTGCAATGCGCCCTAGGCGGCTACCTAGTTTGCCTAGTGGAAGCACCGGCCCTGTATATATATATATGATAGTCTATAGCCCTGGAGAAGAGAGAGTCTTCCCAAGGAAGGAGAGTTTCAAGCTTCAGAGGGCTATTGCCCTTAGATAACTTATGGACTGTGAGGTCTCAGTAGTGGTAGAGCTGGAAGTGATCTGGAACTGACTGCAGGACAACTTCAAAAGGATCTGGTCAAGCAGTGGCAGCCGCCCCCCCAAAACGACGCAGAAAAAAAAAATCAAGTTTTCGCCCACTAGGGGCGCCGGACTGTATGCTGGGTATGGGGAGGTGGGGTTTTTGACCCCACCCTCACCCGGCAGAGGCGCCGATTGGCTCTCTTCTGGGGGTGTGTCGAGGCGCAGAGCAATGCGCCCCGACACACCCCACTTTAACGATGTCCGGGCTGTGATTGGCCCAGAGTCCAGCCTGGACCAATCACAGGAGGACATCGGACCTGGTGACGTGACGCCTGGGGGCGGTGCACTGCCCCGGCGTCACGATCGCCTTCTGTTCCCGCCCGCAGCCAGACGTTGAGAGAGAGAGGAATCGGAGCGGCGATCGGCTCGCAAGCCAGAGCGGCGTGGAGGAGCTGACAGTCGGACGGATCGGAAGAGCAGCGTGACCGGCGTGGAGGAGCTGACAGTCGGACCGGATCGGAAGAGCAGCGTGACCGGCGAGGAGGAGTGAGTGAGCCGTAGCCGCCCGCGGCCAGGACGGTAGAAGACGTCGCAGCCGCGCAGCCAGGGAGGGTGAGTAGACACAGTCCCAGGCTCCCAGCAGTGTGTGACAGACCATCAGGGACCAGCAGCAGCAGCTAACGGTAAGTGGCGATATTAGACAATATGGCGGCGGTGCACTGTGTGTTTTTTGTGAAGCTGCGTGCCTGTACATTGAGCTGTGCCATCATGCCTGCTGTACATTGACCTGTGCCATCATGCATGCTGTACATTGACCTGTGCCATCATGCCTGCTGTACATTGAGCTGTGCCATCATGCCTGCTGTACATTGACCTGTGCCATCATACCTGCTGTACATTGACCTGTGCCATCATGCCTGCTGTACATTGAGCTGTGCCATCATGCCTGTACATTGACCTGTGCCATGCCTGTACCATGACCTCAAAGTCACGCAATTTTTTTACCGCGTTTTTTGCCGCGAAGCAATACCTATTACATTTTTCTTTTTGCGCCCCCCCCCCCCCAAATTTTTGAGCACCAGCTGCCACTGTGGTCAAGAGAAGGACTGTCTCACTCACTGGACTGTGTCCACAGGGAGTGAGAAGGTGGCAGCTATCCTGGGGATTTGTGAATAGTGACTCAAAATTGATTCCTGTTGACTGTGTGCTTTTGGAATATAAGTGCCAGAGGTTGCTTGGACTAAGACTGCTCTCAAAGGGTCTCAGAAACTGACCATTCCCCATCATCAGCAGTGTCCTGGACTCTGAGCTTAGAGAAGAGTGCCCTCCTGTACTGTGTAGTGTACCTGAGATTGCTCTGGGTACCAGTAGCTGTACAGTGGTGCAGGGTAACCAGATGCCAAAGAGACTTGCCTCATGGTCCCTAGCTGTTCGGCCCTATATTGTCCAATATTACCCAGTTGCTTAAGAAGAAGATTGTTCTCTCACTGGCAATAGCTAGATGTTTTTGGAGTATACAATGCCCCCAACCCCTATTAAAAGTTTTATCAGCAATAAATAACCAAAAGACACCCCCTAGACTGTTTATTGGAACCAGAGTAAATGGACTGTTGCGTGGGTGGCTGGTAGACTCTGTGCTGTCTGTGGGAGAACCAGTTACAATCACCGGCCCCTACGGGGGTAGAGTTGCATATGGTATACCAACTGTTACAAAACAAGCAGTTTAAACTTTGGTGGAATATTTGTATATTAATATGAAACTTACTTGGCCGTCCTTGTTGTTGGGTGAATCAAAGTTTTCCAGGAAATTTTGGAACACTTGCCTTTCATTCCATTCCCCATTCTGATATTTCTGATGACATTTAGGATTGTAAACCCCTTTAAGGTCTTCAACAGTTATAACACCATCACCAGTTTTGTCCATTTTATGAAAAGCTTCTAATATAACTTGTTTACGAGCATTAGACATTGGAGGCTGTGGAAATGAACATAGACACTGATTTACTAGAGAAACTGGGAATCTTCACACAATAATAATTTTACTTTTCCTTCTGTTAAACGGATATTCTATGGCTCTTGCAAATAAGTGCATATTAGGACATATGGGCAATACACCTATTTGCAGCACCTGGAATCCACAACTGCTGCTTAATTTTGCATTGCAAAATACGCTGTACATGGCTATTAAAGTGGTTGTAAACCACTGCACTTTTTTTTACATTTTTACTTACCTGCAAGACAAAGGCATAATGTGCTAAGATGCATCGCATACTAGCACAATATGTTAAACTCACCTGAAAACAAAGCGTTCCAGTTAGAGGCATAACTAGAACCTTCAGGGCCCCGGTGCAAGAAACCATGAAGGGCCCCCCAGACCCCTGGCCAGGGCCCTTCCCTTCAAGACTGGGGCTCTTCCCACTGATCCTGGGGCTCTTTACTCTCGTTGCGGGGCCCTTTATTACGGTCCCGCAGCGGGACCCTTTCACAAGTTCTGCAGTGGGCCCCCTTCCTGCCATCTTGGTTGCCTCCCCAGGGTGGTGGAATGCCAGGGCCCGGTTGCAAGTGTGACCTTTGCAATTCTAGAAGTTCACCCACTGGTGTCAGTAGTTTTTATTTTTTCGTATTTTAATTGTATTATTTTTTATCATTTTTTTCAATTTTTTTTACAATGTCACTGACTATGACTCATTCAGAAAAGGAAGGAGCTGGTAAATTACATATTTACTGACCCCTTCCTGGTTCTCTATTGTGACACATACCCTGCAGCAGTCGGCAGGAGAGGGAGCACAGTGAGGGGGGGTGGGGGTGCACCAGGGGAGCACACAGGGGCCCAGAGCCAGCAGAACACAAGTGAACTGGATAGGAGAAGTGGCGGGGGCAGCATACAGAGGAACCAATCTCCTCCATTTTCCTCCTGCAGCTGCAGGAGGAAAAAGGCAGACAGTGATTTCTCTACATGCTGCCCCCACCGGCCCTCCTATCTAGGTGTACAGGGGAGCCTCACAGGCCCCCTGGAGCATGGGGCCCGGTTGCAATTGCAACCCCTGTTGTTACGCCCCTAGTTCCAGTGATGCGATGCCATCACTGGAGGCAGAGACCATCTATACCCCAGTCACGGCACACTGCCCTGAAGAAACGGCACGGGCAGCCGTTCCTTCAGAGAGCATGGGCCAGTGACCTAACTGGCTGCTAAATCAGTAAATATCTCCTAAACGCTGCATGTTTAGGAGATCTTTACACTACCTATAGGTAAGCCTTAATATAGGCTTACCTATAGGTAAAATTTAGGTACGCTAGTACTTGGGTTTACACACCCATGCGTATGGGCATATTTTTCCACATGCAAATTTTTGGGTTCAGGAAAACACATCTATACCTAAGGACTCTTAAACAGAATAGTCTTGTGTGTATCATTCCTATTAAAATGCCGAAAAGACTTAAGTAAGTCATGATGAATTTATTCAGAACGGTAGACAGGAGTTTGCTACTTTTGTTCAAACCGCCAAAGCATTATTAAACTTTGAAAATCTTAATTTCATACTTTTAAAAAGAAAAAAAAAAAACTTAGGCATCATGCACATTATGCTCTTCTGAATGCCCGTCTCCTGACAGAAAAAAGCAGCCTTAAAAATACACCTAAAGCCACATTTTTCAAATGTGTTTAGGTTTATTTAGGCGCATCAAATGTTTGGGCATTTTATTAATTTAATTGGCCAGAATATATTAATCACTGAAGAGATCAGCCATAACCCTGGTATCATTTTTCCCATGAAACCTTTCCAAATGGCTCATAAGGTTTTTAAGGTAAAACGATACAACGGTGCAGCTGGTTGCTCCCCTTCAAAGAATAGAT
Organism: Pelophylax lessonae; assembly: GCF_965119305.1. Lineage (NCBI taxonomy): Eukaryota > Metazoa > Chordata > Amphibia > Anura > Ranidae > Pelophylax > Pelophylax lessonae. The sequence continues at coordinate 554,224,039 of NC_138768.1, read as the reverse complement.
ACTCCTTTTTTTTTTATTTTAAAGCAAAGATCAAAAAACTTATATTTTTTTGCTTTTAAAGTTAAAGAAGAGATTTGGTGTCTTTTTGACCCCAGATTTCTCCATAAAGAGGACCTGTCATCCTTATTTCAATTACAAGGGATGTTTACATTCCTTGTAAAAAGAATAAAAGTGAAAAAAAAATTAAAGGAACGATGTAAAAATAAAAAGTAAAATAAGAAAAAAAAAATTTAAAGCACCCCTATCCCTCCGTCCTTACACGCAGAAGCGAACGCATACGTAAGTCGTATATTCATCTTTAAACGGTATTCGCACAACACATGTGAGGTATCGCCGCAAATGTTAGAGCAAGAGCAATAATTCTAGCACTAGACCTTCTCTGTAACTCTAAATAGGTAAAGGCGTTTAAATGCCACCTATAAAGTACCGTAGTTTGTCACTATTCCATTAAACTGCACTGTTTATGTATTCATAAGCTGGCCACATGTGGGAGCTCTCCTCAGGCTATACAGGGAAGAGTTACCATACCCCCCCCCCCCCCCCCCCGCCACCGATCCCACTAAAATTATATAAATACAACATGGGCTCAGGATCACCATAAGTGTTTGAGGTAGTGAAGATAGCAGTCCACAAGATGCATTAAAGGTTAAAAAATTCTAATCAGTCCAATAAAATTTCCATATAAAATCCCCTTGAGAGGGAAATGGGAGGGGAGGGGCAAGGGGAGGGTTAATGGAGCGTGCTGGACACTCAGGGCTATAACTCTTGTCAGAGGTTGGAGCCAACTCTGTATGCTGTAAGTAAAAGGAGAAAACAAAAAGAGCGCCTCTAAGTGTAGTATTTATTAGCACTTTGGACAGATAAAATTGTAGAAAACTCAAAAGTGTGATGATAAAAAAAGCTCTAATATGGTATCTCTGATGGAGAGGATGAATGCTGATATCATCTGCTGGCTCCAGCGATGTCCATGAAGATGTGGGCTGGCTGCTTGATGGTGCTTCCGGTGTAAGTTGAGAGCAGCGTGAAGCACATCGGCAGTGAGTGGCGTTCCTCTTCTCTGAGATGCTGTACGACACAACCTGTTTTTGAGCATGTGCCAAGCTCATACGGAGCATGCGCGATGCGCACTACTTTTTCAAGTGTAATAGTACAGGGTGAAGAGCCCAATATATATAGAGGGGACTAAAGGAAGATTGGGCAGGGAAGGAAAGTGGGAGGGACAGAAACAATTACGATACACAATTAGGCTGCATAGCAAGGATGCTAGTCGAGCTAAAATGAGTGAACAAAATCTAACAAAGGCGATAACTATTAATGTGAAAACATAAATAGAAAAAAAAAAGTAAAAATGAGAATGATAAAAGAATAAAAATAATAAAGAAATTATAATAAAAATAAAATTAAAAATAATAATTATAAAAATAAAGACAAAAACAAAATAAAAACTAAAATAAAAAAATAAATAAACAATAATAATAAAAATAAAAACTATTAGATGGACTAAATAGTATAAATATATACACTATTGCTGATGCTGAGAAGGAGAGACTCAATGCATAGAGAAATTATAAGGGACCTTTACCAGTCAACGGTCAGTGTAAATTATATGGCGACACAATAACATATGGATGCATACTATCGAAAAAGGGAATAGTATACTGTGCAAGCCATATATAATAATAGTAATATTAAGAAAATATCTGGGGGAATGACACAGAAGGTATATAAAAGCATCAAGCTAAGCAATAATAGCAAATAAATATATATATATATATATATATATATATATAAATTATATAATAAATATATAAAAATTAGTCCCCGTCATCTCTTCTCTACCTTTAACTCTCTACACTGTCCTCCACCAACTCCACCCTCTAACTCGCTCACTGCCCAGGAGATCGCCAATCACTTCAAAAATAAGATAGATACAATTCGCGAGGAGATCTCCAATATGCAGAAACCTCCCCCACTTACCAACCCATATCCACAGGTACAATGATTACTTCCCTCGTTCCACCCTACTAGTATTAACAAGGTTGTTGTACTTTTATCTAACACCCATCTAACCACCTGCCCCCTGGATCCTGCTCCCTCGCACATGCTACGCTCACCCTCTGACTCTATTCTGCGCTCTCCAACTCACATCTTCAACCTCTCCCTCTCTTCTGGCCTCTTCCCTAATTCTCTAAAACACACGCTAGTCACTCCCATCCTTAAAAAGCCCTCACTGGACCCCACCAAACTTCACAATGGCTTCTCACAAACTTCTCTATGTCCCATCTCCTTACTCCCCTTCTCCTCCAAACTCCTTGAACGATTAGTCTACAACCATCTGACTAAGAACAATCTTCTTGATCCCCTTCAGTCCGGATTTCGCCCTCAACATTCCACTGAATCTGCTCTCCTTAAACTCACAAACGACCTACTAACAGCTAACACCAATGGACACTATTCTGTACTACTCCTCCTGGACCTATCTGCTGCCTTTGACCACCCCCTCCTCCTCAAAAAACTCCACTCCTTTGGCCTCCGTGACTGTACTCTTCACTGGTTCTCATCCTACCGATCCCAACGCACCTTCAGTGCCACTTACAACTCTACTACCTCCTCTCCTCTTCCTTTCTGTCAGGGTCCCCCAAGGTTCTGTCTTTGGACCACACCTTTTCTCAATCTACACCTCCTCCCTGGGTCAGCTGATTGCCTCCCATGGCTTTCAATATCATCTCTACGCTGATGATACCCAAATCTATCTCTCCACCCCTCAGCTCACTCCTTCAGTCTCCTCACGCATTACCAGCTTACTAACAGACATATCAGCCTGGATGTCACATCACTTCCTCATACTCAACCTATCCAAAACCGAGCTCATGATATTTCCTCCGCCACGGTCCTCCTCCCCCCCCCCTGATTTCTCTGTCAACATCAATGGCACAACTATGAACCCGTCCACCCATGCCAAGGTTCTAGGTATAATCCTGGACTCTGAACTATCCTTTCAGCCACACATCCAGTCACTGTCCAAAGCTTGCCGCCTCAACCTCCGCAACATCTCCAAGATACGTCCCTTCCTAAGCAATGATGCCACACAGCTTCTAATCCACTCCCTGGTCATCTCTCGTCTCGATTACTGCAACTCCATTCTCATTGGCTTACCTCTAAAAAGACTATCCCCCCTTCAGTCCATCATGCACACTGCTGCCAGGCTCATCCACCTTGCAAACTGCTCTGTGTCTGCTACCCCTCTTTGCCAATCCCTCCATTGGCTGCCACTCAACCAACAAATTAAATTCAAGTTACTAACCATAACTTACAAAGCCATCCATAACTTGGCGCCCAGCTACATCACTAATCTGGTCTCAAAATACCAACCAACTCATTCTCTTCGTTCCTCCCAGGACCTCCTGCTCTCTAGCTCCCTTGTAACTACTTCCCATGCTCGCCTCCAGGACTTCTCCTGAGCTTCTCCCATCCTCTGGAATGCTTTACCCCCATCTGTCCGACTATCTCCTACTTTGTCTACATTCAGACAATCCCCGAAAACACATCTCTCCAGAGAAACCTATCTGGCAACCACCTAACAACTGTACTTTTATTTTCTCCATCAGCCCATCCCCCAAAGTTATTACCTCTTGTATCTCTTGACCGTCCCTCTTAGATTGTAAGCTCTAACTCAAGTTGTAAAGCGCTGCGTGAACTGTCGGCGCTATATAAATACTATATAATTATATATATATATATATATATATATATATATATATATATATATATATATATATGTATATATATATATATATATATATATATGTATATTAAATTTTTTTTTTAAATCGTCAAATAATACCTGATTTTGATATATGATAATGTACCTCATTGCCCACCTGCTACCGACTTTGGTTACTTCTGTGACCTGACCTTGCTCCTGCTATTGATTCTGCTTCATACTACTTCTGAAAGTCTGCTTTGGCTGACCTTCCTAACTGCTTCAGTCATCGCAGTGTGTTCCTGCCTAAAGCCTTCTGAGAGCTTTGACAAGCCACGTTTCCAGAAACTGCAGTACATGTGGAGTGCCCCTTTAGCGTTGGCTGGTCCTGCATGCATCACGTCTGCTCCTGGCCTGACTTCTCAAGCCTCAAGTTCTGCTATTAACACCTATCGGCACTAATGTTGCTCCTGTCCCTTGGCACCAGCTGTTCCACCTTCAGCTGGAAATACAAAAGAGGCCAACCTTATCAATTCAGTCTCCTACCAGGTACGTGACAGCCTATAATGTGCGGCCAGTATAATAACACCACAATAAATAATAGCAGTTAGAGCAATCTTGTGACTTGTATCAGTGTGTGCCGAAAGATTGTAGGAGGAGTTTTCTATTACGTCCTCTGACAGATGCAGCTCTCAATGCTTCTTCACTTTTGGGGGTAATGCGCCATCTACAGGAGTAGACTAGGCAGTGAAAAGTATTCACAGTTTTCACTTGACACACCTATAGGGGCTGTCCCTCACGACATTACCCCAGACACACTGTGCTCTAAAATCAGTTTTTTGCTGCCTAGTGAAGGAGTAGGACCTAGGTTTCCCTGCTGGAACTTTGGTCTCAATTTTTATTTTCTTTTGAAAATGTTTGTTTATTTCTCTTTACTCACTATCGCTAGCTAGTGTCAGGGGGATCCTCCTGGTGAACTACAAGTGACAGCAGGGCTGGGGTTTCGCACTGGATAATGTAGATCCTTATGGTCTCCCATCCTGGTCTACGAGCGTGAGCAGGTTATAGTCTGCCCAGGCCTCGCCATGACAGAGCCCTGACGGATGGGGACGACCCTGCGAACGGATGCTTTGCCGGGTTGCATCAACTTGGAATGCCCTGAGTTGCAGTGTACCCCTCTTGCCTGACGGCACCCCCACTCAGGGTGGGAGGCAAGCTGTTTCCGAGTGGAGCCCCACGGTCCATGGTGTGGTGAGTGATGCTACGCCCCCCTTGTCCCTGGGACAGATGTTGGTGGGAGTGATGTGGCCCCACTCCTGGGGATTGCAGGGCTGCTTCCCTCTGTAAGATCCCACAGGCCTGTCAGGTACTACCCTTCCCGCTCCCGCTGGGGGTGTCTAACGCCTGGGGGGGAGGGGTTGAATATGTTACCTGGTCCTGTCCTGGGGGTCCCCTTAGGTGGATTTCCGTGGTGGCCTCTCTTCTGGGTTGCCTGTGCATTTGGTGCCATTTTTGGGGGCATAGGCCGCATCATTGTAAGGGCAGTGGTCATTTTCCCTTAGCCTGAGTGTTTGGCGCCGTTTTCGGGCTCCATTTTAAGTGTGGGCATAGGTCACGCTGTATGAGCAGCGGCCATTTTCCCTTTGCTTCCTATGTTTTTCTATTGGCACCATTTTGTTGTAGTTTTTGGGCTACACCAGGCGGGCACAACCTCTTGTGATGTTTGGTCACTTCCTCCCAGAAGTTTCACATGCTGGAAGACTGACTGCAGAGCTGCTGCTTCTCAGGGTGCTGGTACAGTAAGGGTATTTTTAGCCATTTGGGCATTCCTCGGACACACTTAGCTCCTGTCAGGACACTTTTTAACATTAAAGGGGGACCCCGGCTTTAACGCGGTATAGCGGTGCGGATCGCTATTTAAAGGGGCAGTGTATTCATATTTTTCTCTGCTACCATTATGGAGTCCCAAGGTGAAAACTTCCCCTCTGAGTTTATTTGTGCATCCGGGCCATCCGGATCACCCTCTCTGGTGTCTCTTTCTGCAGCCTTAGAAACTCTGGCGTCAAAGGTGGATCTTGTGATTAAACAGGTTTCTACCAACAAACGGCCGATGCCCTCTCAGTCCTCTGATTCAGAGCCTGATGTGGCTGCCACGGACAACACCCTTCCTGAGGAATGCCTGTCCTCACAGTCAGACGGTGAGGAGGATGAGTCCTCCTCAGCAGCAGCGGGGAACGCGCTCTGGTGGAAGCACTGATTCGTTCAGTAAGGAAAACATTGCAATTAGACGATGAGCCCTCACAATCAGGTAAACGGGTTGTCTTCGGCTCCCGCAAAGCCCAGAAGTCGGGTCAGGTTTTTCCTTGTCCCGAGGATTTTCACGATATTGTGAATGAGCAATGGAGGCACATTAAGCACATGCTGGTGGTTCCCAAACGCTTTCAGCGTCGTTACCCCTTTGAAGACTCAGTTTTCAATCGTTGGACAGTGTCACCTAAGGTGGATCACACTGTTTCCCGGTTGAATAAATCTACTGTGGTACCTGTAGAAGACTCCCCGGTGTTTAAGGGCCCGGTGGACAGGCGAATGGAATCCCTTTCCCGCCACCTGCACTTGTTGGCGGGTTTGATTCTTAAACCTGTGTTTGCGTCTGTCCTGGTTTCTCAGATGGTGACGGAATGGGTCGAGGTACTTAGGAGCAACTTGTCCGCTGAGTCAAGTCCTCCAACTCTAATTGAGCTCACGGATCAGATGGCCCAGGCCATGGTGTACCTGTGTGATGCGGCACTGGACACGGCTCCTCTGGCTGCCAGGGTGTCTGTGGTGGGGATCGCATGGTGTGGCAGAAGAGCTGATCGGTGGACCAGGCTTCTAAGAAGGCCGCAACTGATCTCCCCTTTTTAGAGGAACGTCTGCTTGGTGACTCCTTGAATGAGTTAATCAAGGGTCTAACAGGGGGGGAAGAGTACTCTTCTCCCCCAATCCGCTAAGGGTAAGGCACCTCACAGAAAGCCTGGGCCTTCCTTCAAGGCTCATAGGGGGCTTTTTCATGCCTCAGGGGCACAAGAAAAAGGCAAACCATTCAGAGCCTACAAGATCGAATTTTGGTCTCGCCCAGCAGACAGGTTCTTTCCATGAAATCTGTCTGTCTCCGGATCGTTTGACAGATCTCAGGGAGGCGGTGCAGGATCTCCTTACACAGGGTGTAATTGTACTGGTTCCTCAGCAGGACAGGTTTCGAGGTTTTTACTCAAACCTATTCACAGTGCCCAGGAAGGAGGGCAAGGTGCGTCCAATTCTGGACCTCATATCGCTGAACCGCTTTGTGAGGGTGCAGAAGTTCTGGATGGAATCCATTCGGCCGGTGGTGTGTTGGCAAGGTGGCAGTGGGGTGCCAGGTGTAATGAGGATGACTGGGGGTGGGGTGTTAGCAAGGTATCAGTGGGGTGCCAGGTGTGATGAACATGAGGATGACAGGGGGTACTGTATTAGCAAGGTGGAAATGGGGTGCCAGGTGTGATGAGGATGACAGGAGAGAGAGAGAGAAAAAAAAAAGGAAAGGCGCAGAAAGAGAGAAAGAAGGATCACAAATATGAAAAAAAGAAAATATAACACATTTTTGGCACGATTTGTAATATTTATGAATTTAGAAATTGGGAAATAAATATACAGTATTTTGTAAAACTTTAGACATATCTATGACCTATGACCAGTGGTGTTATCTCATTTATGGGAATCGCTGCATCTTGAAATCCAATATAGTCTGTGTCCTCATGCTTTTAAGGGAGGTGGATCATCCATTAGTCAAGATGTGACATCCCACCCACTGTGTTCTTTTTTAGTTACTGGGCATGGAGGGGGAGGGAGGGACTGGGCTGTCATTTAGGATCTGTTTACATGCCTACATTGGTAATGTCAATACCATGTGACCTGAATAGCTCAGCTCAAACAGGAAATGTTCTCTCCAGCAATAGAGACCAAACTGAGCATGGCAGCCGTACTACACTCACTGTGTCTTATTTGAACTTGTCCCGAGTAAACGTGCAGGAGGGGGAGGATCTGTGCATACAGGATCAAAGAGCCTTTTTACATAATGCAGAGGATTAATCACTTCCACAGTGAGTATAACAAGCATGCTATTCTGCATGTAACACTGTCCCCGTAGGGCTTGCTGTCTGATGACTTGTTGGGCCTCCTCTGATTACCAGCAGTCACTTAGGGTACAGTTCACACATTCATCCTTACTCCCAATGGCTTGTTGCTCAATAAACAGTCCAGGGGTGTTGGTTTTTAGTATTTATTGTGGAACTTAGATGGGAGAAGGGAATAATGGGATACTCCGACTGGAACTATATACATTGGATAAGGACAACTCTTACTTGGCCTCACTGCTTAAACCCTACTGCCACATGTATGGAAAGGGTTGTCTCCTTGCTCTTTCTCCAGCAATAGCCTTGGTGATCTACTTTATCTTCGGAATACTCTCTAGCATCCCATTTATTGACACCCGTTCACTAACTCTTCTAGCTGCAATGGTGGCCCCCCTCAGGTCAGGCCCCTTGACACAGATCTGTACTTACTGTACTGCAGAGTCAGATCCTTCCAGTGTCTACCCTCCTAGTGTGCTTTACAGGACCTCCGGGTTCAGTTCCTCTCTAGCTCTTTAGGCCCTCAGATCGACTACCTGAGGCCGCATGGCACCTCTACAGAGAAGGAGGCAGCCGTCCCCTCCCTCAGGGACTCCACTCTCCAGCTGAAAGACCCTGAGCACATATGTTCCTGGCATTTATACAGTATCCCAGTGTGCACCGAGGCATTCTCCTCTGCCAAATCACCAGGGCTGTACCAAATGCCTGTGCACTCATTTGTCAGGTTTCCTCCCACTGTCCAATATGCCTCCCTATTGGGCCAATGTGAAACACTCTTCAGACAGACTGAGTTGCATCTGAACACATTGAGCAGACCTCACTAGCAGATCCTGCTCTCTGATAGGCAGAGAACAATATAGATTTACTTGCAATTCTTCTGGTATGCGGAAAGGATTCAAAGCTATACTCTCTCTCTCTCTAGCACCTACCTAGGAGGGTGCTGCATGCATAAACAGACAGATTTTACTGTTGTGGGTTTAGTAACACTTTAATATAACATATTTAATGCTTTACTATAAGGAAAAAATCAAACATTTTATTTTTTTAGTCTAGAATATAGTACAAACAGAAAATGTATGCAAAACACTGTACAAGGAATACACTTACCCTGACTGTGTTCAAGAACTCATCAAAATTAATGGTTCCATTTCCATTTCCGTCAAATCTTTGAAAAATAGCTTGTACTTCTTCTGGCCGAAGGGAAAGTCCATAGTTCTGCAGCCCTTTAGAGAATTCTTCTAGGTCCAAAGAGTTACTATAGTTATCATCCATTATTCGGAAAGCCCTGTGTTATTAAAAAGCAAAATGTAATGTATATTTCTTTAAAGGTTCTTTAAAGCTAAAAGGTAAAGGAGAAGTTTCCCATTATTAGGGAGGAGCAAAAGTGTGTATGGTTTCAGTTTTGCATATCTTGTTCAAAGTAATCAAAATTGTGGCAAACCCTGATGAAGTCTATTGGGGAAGGGGGGGGGGGCGAGGGATCTTGATCAGACCAAAGCAATCAACAACCACCGTACTCACTGCAGTGAAGCCAAAAACGAAATTTACCCAGCAGCCTAACTGAGAGGGCACTACAGGGGTATTACGTTTAAAGCTTTTAAGTCCAACTGCAGCCCAAACCTTTTTTAAGACTTGGATAGAGTGGAGGATTATAACCTTTGGTAGCGTTTATTGCTCTGTCCCTAATTTGGGCTTTCACTCTGCTTTTCTGTCCTGGTGAACACTGATTCCAGGATAGATAGTGAAGGGAAATCTAAAATTCTACAGTTGTGACAGGAACAGGTGCAGATAGGAAACCTTCCAATTGGGCACATCCATTCCAGTGACAATTGTCAAAGGTAGGCTTTCCTTTTATTTTGAAGAGATTTCCTCATACTTGTTGTTTCTCCTGGACTGGAGGTATGGCATTATTTCCACAATGGGAACACGAATGAAAATTAAAACCTGCAATAGGTTCTAAATCTTCTTTATTGTATCCAAACAGGCAAAAAAAAATTTAAAGCTGGAGTTCCTCTTACAGTTTTGATAGGCCACGTTCTTTTTACTGGTCCTGAGCACCAGTAACCTGGTGTTTTTAAAAAACTAATACCAAGCCTGCCATTCAACAACTCTCTCCATTGGATACTAGCTACAGTCTAATTATGCAGATCATTCAGAAAGAAATCATTCACATTCCTGTCCCATCCGCACTGCAGATTACAAAAAAGAATAGCATGCAGAACAACTGAAAATGCAGAGAGACAGAGTTTGCAGGACACAGAATGATTGCCAAGATACTGAAGCTCCATTCAGAGGGATTGTTGGAGTCCTGCCAGATCAGGCTGCAATGGATCAATAAAAAAGAAAACTTAGATAGCAGTAAATTCTCATTTTTACACAGTGTGATGTGTCCTGGACAACAGCAAGATTTTTAAACTAATAACACTAATAACAGTATGTAAAGGAATTGGAAGGTGTCTGATATATCCAATTGGTTTCATACTGATTTTGATACATTTTGGATACATACATTTATATCTCCCCATAATTAAAAAGAAAAAAAATCTTTCATGTTTGTCTTTCCCAAAGCAATAAAACCAGATCCCAGAAATATACCACAAAAAAATAAATAAATAAATAAATATTAACAGTCGTTTTTTCTGGATATCATAAATGTGTGATTTCTTTGTAACTTAAAAAAAGTGGTAAAGTCCAAGGTCAATGTTCAACTCGATGTTTTCTATTTTGACAATGAACAGAATAATGGCCATGTGATATCCCAGTGCTGCTTTAAAACTGTTGTTGGGAGTTAAATTGTTAATTATCCATGTTAACTTAATTAACTATTAAATTCCATTTTGACTACCATCCCTCAGTATGTTTAGCCTGCTCTATTACCTTTCTAGCTGAACCAACATATTAATGGAGCAGGATGACTATAAAAATTTTGGCTAGATCATACAGTAGCTCTAATTTTCTAGTTGTTTGAGTAAAATGCTGTTTTCCAAAGGTACAGGTAATTTAATATTTCTTGTATTTCCTTATTTCAAAAGATTTGGTTAAACTTTAGTAAAACTTTATTACCCCCGCACACATGCTGCATGTGTGGTTTCTGTGATCAAGGGTAATCAAGGGTTGATCTGTTGGTAAATAGTCATGTGACCAGTGATGTCATTTTACAACAAAGTGTCTTTCCTCCTGTTTATAGTGTAGTATTAATTTAACCTTGCACTTCACCTTACAGTCAAATTTCAATTTTAGCCATAAACAGATCCAAGTGCATAAAATATTTCCGTGATCATAAAAATGCATGCATATTTAGATATGTGTGATTTTCTTTTCTGTATACTAATTGGGTAATCTGGAGCCTTTTTTTGTAACTGAACAGGGGACTATTTTGAGGGATGACATCAGATCACCTCATTGATCATGCTGCTGATCATTTTGTGTATGTGGCTGCTTTCATGAGACTCTGCCTATGTATTGCCCTGTATACAGGAAGGGGACCACCCTTCTTGTTAAGATTGAGCTTCAACTCCAGACACTAGATCTGACTTCCCAATTTCTACCAGTGACATTCAAGAGCCTCTTCTGCTCACTGAGGCTCATTCATGTGACAATCTAATGTCCAAGGGCTTCATTTCAACTTTGAGTGAAGTAAGGGCCCTAGATACAGCATAAACCTGTTATTTAAAAGGCTGCACAGGGGCCCATAAGAGAATGTGAGGATTACGCCAGGTCATCACAATTACCTTTGACCAACCCAAACTTATTTTAAATAAAGAAAGCAGTAACAGGATGAAATGCCTCTTTGTGCTTTCAATTTAAAGTATAACTACAGGCCAAAATTGTTTGTTTTTTAAGTTTTGGATAAAGTGGTGAGGGATTTGTACATGTCAGTTTTTATTGCTGTATCCCCAGTATTCACCTTCTCAATTTGTCCTTTTTACTGTTATCATTGAAAGTAAAAGAATAACCCAAACTTTGGGTTGCCTTCCAAAGGGTAAACTAGTTCTGGTGACCTGGGGGTTCCCAAGAGATTGCCTTAATTTGCAGGAATTTCCTCTCACTTCCTGTTTTGGCTATGGGACAGGAGGTGAATGTAAATTTCCACAATGGGACAAAGAGGGCAAAAATAAACCTTACAGGGGTTACAACCCTCCCTTGCTCAAAAAGTTTTCCTATAGTTCTATTTTAATACACTATCACTATAAATTCGATTTTTTTCAGAATACAGGAACAGGAAAAACAGTTGGAAAGATAATAAATGTTAATATGTTTGTAAAAAGTTGTCTGTTTACCTTCCCAAGCCTTTAATTCCAGATGCTCCTCTTGCAAGACACTGTAGTCTTAGCTTCTCCACAGGATCCTGGCACTGTGGAATCTGGCGTCGTGCCTTGGTCATCATTTCTTGTTCCAGCTGGGATATTGCAGCCATGACTTTGCAAAAGCAAAACAGGTTAAAATGTGTGAACAGTACAGAACTAAACTTTAATATTAGATAAAAATGAATTTTAGGCAAACCGCTTGAAATAAATACTGGAACTGTTTTAGGATCTATTATATTTTGTCCAGGCAGTCCTAAGATTTACAGTCTTGCTAGGCATAGCCAGTTCGGTCATATCACTTTTTTTTATTACTGCAGTTAGAGGATCTTCGATCTAGAATAAAAACTTAAAGTCAGCAACAAATACTGCAGCTGCTGATTTTTGATAAACATGCAAATACCAGTCCAGGGATCAAGTGCTGTCCTTGCCTGAACCAGTGCTTTGCCAGTCTTTGGGTTCCTTGCACCACCATCTTGGATGTGGGAATCCGGCTATGACTTCCTGTGGCTTTACAGCCTCCTTGTATCAGTGACATTACCCAGGAGGTTGCGGGCAGAGAGGGGACCGAATTTCTTCTTGGTCCACCTAGGAGTTCCGGGCGGAAGTGGGTACCTGCCAAAAGTAGGTGCCCGCTCCCTAAAAAAGAAACCTCCAAAAGTGCCGGGGGGATGGGGAGAAAAAGTGGAACTTGCCTTTTCAGGTCAAGTTTCACTTTAGGAAACAGAGCACAGTTCTGTCACTGCTCCCAGCCCAAACTGGGCAATGAAAATTAGACTAATGTGCTCATCTCTCTACTCTTGTGAGCATGTTCCTTGTTGGGATGTGTGCATGCAGCATGGCCTGATTAGCTCAGGGTACCAATGCTTCTTTCCTAATGTGAGAGCTACTCTACAGGAGTTTACAAGAAGCTGATTTCAAAAGCTTAAAAGTTGAACTCAAGGCAAACATATAAATACACAAATAGAAAAAGTGGGAACTTATTGGCCTGCTAATGGATTTGTTATTCTATCAATTCAGTTGTGAGATTTAAATAGGTTATGGACGCTACCCTGCTGTTTGGACAATAAAGAATTAGCACAAGACTGATGAAGTGTATCCCTCTGTTCACTCTCCCTTTTAGGCCTGGTTCACACTGGTGCGACATATGCTCTGACTTTGGGAGCACATGTCACATGACGTGTACAAATAAATGGTTCCCTATGAGAGCCATCTTAACTGGTCCGACACAAGTCGGTCCGACTTTGAAAAAGGTTCCTGCACTACTTTGGTCTGACTTTGTTCTGTTTTCAGCCCATTCAATATCATTGAAGTTGGATCAAAGTCGGATCCTCGTCCTAGCCAGCTAGGCTTGTGACATCCGACATGGTGATTACAGCAGCAAGAAAATAAATTTTAATCACACTGATATTGTTTTGATTGGTCAAAAGACAAGCCGGACTATCTCAAAGTTAGAGCAAAATCATATCCTGTTCATTCAATTCGGATATACTGTAAGTAGGACTGATGTTGCACGGCAAAGTCGGATCGACAGTTACACAACAGTCGTGTCGTACCAGTGTGAACCCGGCCTGAGATGCTCCTTTTCAGGCTATAGGCATGCAGCTCATCTGATTTCCAGATTGGCCTCTAGTTCCCCCATCCCCACTCCTAGTAGGAGTTAAATGCTGAACTCAGTCAAAACAGGCACTTACACTAATAGCATTAAAATATGTATTTCATGATTTAATAATAAATACAAAGCTCTAAATATTTAATGTAGGGAAGGGAGGATAGGGATATTACCTATAGCAATGAATCAAATGCTAGAATTTAATTCGTAAATTCCTAAACTATGCTAGAAAATGGTGCAGTCAGTAATACTGCTCTCCTTTCTTTAATTTGTAAATGAAAAAAGTTAAAGATAGCAATAAGCAACAACTAATAAAACCATAACAATAGACAACATAACACAAAACCACTACTTGTTTATTAAGACACGTTGGATGTTAGTGACTGTCACACACTGGGACCAATTATGGATGCTATTTTGTGTTGAGAAAAAATGATCAGTGTTTGTTTGCGAAGGTGGAAGGCAGCAGAATGTAATCTTGCTATTTTTACTTTATCACATATATATTAATACAATGGTAATGTAGTATGTTTTTTTAATTACTGATTGTGTTTCTACAACTGTAGTATGCACTGTTTTATTTCAAATCTTCTTATACAGAATATGTAGAATAGGATAACGTATGTGAGCCTTAGCACTCACAGCATAAGTAATAACCTGTCATGTAAAATATACCATGTCAATGGAAGAAAGTAAGGGAAGGAAAACACAGGAGCATTAGGGTACAAATACATTCTACAGGCACCAGAAAATCCTTGTTTTTCCATTGGATAGGTCGAAGCTCAGACAGATGGAATGACTCAGCTTAACGTTTCTTGGTTTTTGTTGCTAGTCACTCTCTGTTGATGTATTGTTCCTTCTTGCATCAGTTCACATGATAATATATGTGCATGCTTTCATCTAGGAATATAGTTTGGCTAATATAAATAGCAAAAACCTTTAGCCTTTATAATCCTTCAGGGATTTTGTGTGCATTGAGTTTACATACACCATAATTCCTCATATTTATATCCACAACAGCAGGTGTATGATTTTTGTTACATAAAAAGGTAGCTACCTTATGAGTTGAGTAATATAGTTTTATAGAAATTACGTTCAGATGTTATTAAGTGTTGCATATGTGGATATTTGTACTGCAGGTCGTGAAATTTGCATTTATGTAAGTAACGGGTGCAAATGGGGCTGGATTTAGAGCTTCAATGGATCAGGGCACTTTAAATTCCGTGAGTCCCTATTACATGGCAAATTTACATATCAAAGTTTATTTTTTGCAGGCCACTGGAATTGGCAATTTATAAATACATAGAAAGGTTAAATGAGTTACAACATATGGATTTATATCTATTTCAAACAGAATATAGAGGTTGGTCTGGTCTCAAGGTACACCTCTACGTAAAAAGTAAGAATCGACTTTTCTCATGATCTTATCATGCACATATGCAACTATAGGCAAACTTCCTTAAAGTGTCACTAAACCCACATCATAAAAAAACATCAATAAATGGTGTATTACATGCTGTTCATACTTACTCAGTGACAATGAGATTTGTTTTCTGCATTCTGCAAAAAACCTGGTTGATCATGCTGCTATCTATCTCCACCTTCTGTTTAAGTCCCCTATTCAGCTAGGAATTTTGCAGCCCTGGTGGCAACTCTGCATATGCTCAGTTTTCAGTGAGTTTCTATGCTGAGCATTTCCTCCCTATCACATCTGAGCAGCCAATGTAAATATAGAGTCACACATGTGGACATATACACAGTGGTAAATGACAGCCCACTCCATCCCTCCTCCTCCATGCCCACTAACCAGTTAATCACAATGTGGGTGATTAATGGGGGCTTTATCTCCATTTTATTCTGAGACACAGGCTGGAGAGGCATGACACGGCCTGTGACTGGCAGAAATCCTCCCACATCACTTTATTACCAAAAATAATAAATATTTGATTTCTAATATACACTGAACAAAATTATAAACGCAACATTTTTATTTTTGCCACCATTTTTCATGACCTGGACTCAAAGATCTAAAACAAATATTGTTCACAAATCTGTCTAAACAGTGGCGTAGCGTGGGGGGTGCAGGGGGGGCCAGCCGCACCGGGTGCAAAATCTGGGGGGGGGCGCATCCACAGTGTCTGTCTGTCTGACTCTGACATACATAGTTCACACACTGTCTGCGGCTGCCTCCATCTTTAGGCTGGGAGATGTCCAGCGCGGCCGCCCTATGGCTGAAAATGGCGGGGCGGGGCTGGACTGTGCCTCACCTGTCCATTGGTGTAGGGTGGGGTGGCGTTCCAAGCCAAGCCCCGCCTATGCTGCCTCTCCTCACTGCTCAGTCAGTTTAGCAGCGAGTGAGTCAGCAGCCTGGCGCTGTCACAGAGTGTTTTTTTTTTAATCACCTGATTAGAGCCAGGCTCTAATAGGCTTCAAAAAAAGGGTGGACCCGGGGCGCAGAGCACTGCACCCGAGCCCACCTATTGTGTGACAATAGCGAATGAAAATTCGCTATTGTCACACAGATCCTCCTCCTGGCCAATCAGGAAGCGGGTCTGAGACCCGCTTCCTGATTGGCCGAAAGGCAAACACATGCCATTGGCCGAGGAGGGGGCGGGAGGACTCGAGGAGACGCGGGAAACTGAGGAGAAGCGCCTGCTGCAGGTAAGTCTCTCTGCATTGAAGGGGGTATGCTGGTCTCTCTGCATTGAAAGGGGGCATGCTGGTCATTCTGCATTGAAAGGGGGCATGCTGGTCATTCTGCATTGAAAGGGGGCATGCTGGTCACTCTGCATGGAAAGGGGGCATGCTGGTCTCTTTGCATTGGAAGGGGGCACGCTGGTCACTCTGCATTGAAAGGGGGCACGCTGGTCTCTCTGCATTGAATGGGGGCACACTTGTCACTCTGCATTGAAAGGGGGCACGCTGGTCTCTCTGCATTGAATGGAAGCATGTTGGTCTCTCTGCATTGAAATGGGGCACGCTGGTCTCTCTGCATTTAAAGGGGGGCACGCTGGTCTCTCTGCATTGAAAGGGGGCACGCTGGTCATTCTGCATTGAAAGGGGGCACGCTGGTCATTCTGCATTGAAAGGGGGCACGCTGGTCATTCTGCATTGAGAGGGGGCACGTTGGTCATTCAAACTTGTATTTAGATGCATTTTACTTTAATTAAATCAGTATTTTCATAATAAACAATACATGTGCTTAGGGGGTAAGGGTTTCTTTAACTAATCTAGTGGAAGAGACTCGAGTGCTAAAATCCCGGGGCTAGGGGGCGCAAATTACTTGCCTTGCCCCGGGTGCTGACAACCCACGCTACGCCACTGTGTCTAAATCTGTGTTAGTGAGCACTTCTCCTTTGCCGAGATAATCCATCCACCTCACAGGTTTGGCATATCAAGATGCTAATTAGACAGCATGATTATTGTACAGGTGTGCCTTAGGCTGGCCACAATAAAGGGCACTCTAAAATGTGCAGTTTTATCACACAGCACAATGCCACAGATGTCGCAAGTTTTGAGGGAGTATGCAATTGGCATGCTGACTGCAGGAATGTCCACCAGAGCTGTTGCCCCTAAATTTAATGTTCATTTCTCTACCATAAGCCATCTCCAAAGGCATTTCAGAGAATTTGTCAGTACATTCAACCGGCCTCACAGTCCCAGACCACGTGTAACCACACCGGCCCAGGACCTCCACATCCAGCATTTTCACCTCCAAGTTTGTCTGAGACCAGCCACCTGGACAGCTGCTGCAACGATCGGTTTGCATAACCAAAGAATTTCTGCATAAACTGTCCGAAACCGTCTCAGGGAAGCTCATCTGCATGCTCGTTGTCCTCATCGGGGTCTCGACCTGACTGCATTTCTTTGTGGTAACTGACTTGAGTGGGCAAATACTCACATTCAATGGCGTCTAGCACTTTGGAGAGGTGTTCTCTTCATGGATGAATCCGGGTTTTCTTAGATCTTTGAGTTCAGCTCATGAAAAATGGGGGCAAAAACAAGTGTTGCGTTTATAATTTTGTTCAGTATATATATTTGTGTGCCAATTTAAAACAGTTTATTGATATTACAGTTTTTTTTTTTTACTCTGTATTCTAAAGGTTTTTTTTTTTAACATGTGGCCAGCAGCAGAGGACTAGAAGCTCCTCCTGCTGTTTCCCTACAGACCAGGCAAGGAAAGATTTGGGTCATGTGACAGCTGTATATCAATTAGAAAAAAGGAACTTAGATGTGTTTTTTTTTTTATTAATAAAATAATTACAGTGCCATCATCCACATACAGAAATAGAAGGCACAATGAAAATTTAACAGTGTGTGTTTAGTACCACTGTAAGAGTGTAAGCGTTTAATGCGTGCTTTGCTTGAGCTGCCAAAGTTCCTTTAAACTGATAAAATATTTTAGAGACAAAAAGTTTACAGATGATTGTGGGTAAATATTGCTACCCAAGACAATTATGTCAGATGACACTTACTGATTTGCTAATATTGACCTCTGATCATCTGGGGGTCCTGTCATCTGATGAGTAGGTATTCAAATTTGGTGGTGGTGGTTAGATCACATGGAGTTTCTCTCCTGGCAGGCCTTTCCAGCTGTTTGGATTATTATCATATACAGTGCTGTGAAAAAGTATTTTCCTCCTCCCTGATTTTTTATTTTTTTGCATATGTGTCACACCTAAATTATTTGGATCATCAAAAAATTTTAATATTACACAAAGATAACCTTGCTAAATCATAAATGAACTGTGAATAACCACATTTTTTGGAAAGATTAGTTCAATTTTACTTGCCACACCCAGGCCTGCTTACTGCCAGACCTGTCGAATCAAGAAATCACTTATATAGAAGCTATCTGACAAAGTGAAGCAAGCTAAAAGAGCTCAAAAAGCAACACATCATGCTGCGATCTAAAGAAATTCAAGCTAAGATGAGAAACAAAGTAATTGACATGTATAAGTCTGGAAAGGGTTGCAAAGCCATTTCTAAGGCTTTGGGACTCCAGGGAACCACAGTGAGAGCCATTATCCACAAATAGAGAGATCTTGGAACAGTGGTGAACCTTCTCAGGAGTGGCCGGCCTACTAAAATTACTCCAAGAGCACAACAACGACTCATCCAGGAGGTCATAAAAGAACCCAGAACAACATCCAAAGAACTGCAGGCCTCACTTGCCTCAGTTAAGGTCAGTGTTCATGCTTCAAAAATAAGAAAGAGACTGGGCAGAAAATGGAATCCATGAGACAGTTCCAAGGCGAAAGCCTCTGCTCACCAAAAAGAACACCTCATCTCACTTTTACCAAAAAATCTTGATTATCCTCAAGACTTTTTGGCAAATATTCTGTGGACTAATGAGACAAAAGTTGAACTTTCTGGAAGGTGTGCGTCATGTTATATCTGGCATAAAACTAACACAGCATTTCTTAAAAAACAGTCAAACGTGGTGGTGGTTGTGCGATGGTCTGGGGCTGCTTTGAAGTTTCAGGATCTGAATGACTTGCGTTTATATTGATGGAACTGTGAATTCTACGGTCTACTAGAAAATCCTGAAGGAGAATGTCCGGCCATCAGTTTGTGACCTCAAGCGCACTTAGGTTATCCAAAAAAATTAGGAAGCGGGCAAACACTTTTTCACAGCACTGTACATTGTGTGCATATTGACATCTGATTTCCTGAAGTCTTTTAGTCTGATGAGGTGCCATTCATGTTTAAGGTGAAGGGGATAACTGCACTATTTGATGAATAGGGAGTCTCACTCCTAGCACTGCAACATCGGAAACATTTCAGTAACATTTATCCACTGTACAGTCTGCAGAGCCTTTTTTAGCGATAAGCACTGAACTTTGGCACAACCCTAATTGTCCTTGGGTCCAACAGGATGCCTCAGTGGCTTATAGAGATGAAGACATTTGAATAGTGGGACAATGAGGGCCACCTAAGCTCCCAGTCAGTAGGGTTCTGCGACTGATGCCTGCATGGTGCACTGTGCTAATAAGATGCCATATAAGGGCCCTTACACATGGGCATCTAAGCTTGTTCAACATAATCGCTGGCATATTTCCGCACCAGGCAGCCCAGGTGCAGACAGGAATGGCTGTGCACAGCTATAATATGGTATATGGTAGTAATATCGTAAACATGAGTATAGCGCTCAGATATATCCAAACAATAGATTTGAAATATAGAGCTAGATTGCTGGTTGCTCCTCCAGAAATAAAACCTTATAAAGGGTTTTAAAGTGGCCCCTTGAAGCTGTCATTAAAATGTGAAGCGTGCTTATTTTACCAGGTTGAGTAGATTTTCTTTTAGTTTGAACACATCTGGCTATTCTCCTGTGAGCTCTCTTTTAGCAAGGTGTTTCCACCACAGAGCTACCATTTAGTAAACATTTTTGCACCACTCTCTTTAAACTCTCTAGGCGTCATGTGAGAAATCCCCAGTGGTCAATGGCATCTGAAATGCTGCAACTGGCAACAACAATCATTCGACAGTTGAAGTTTGGGATCGTACACCTTCCCTGCTTTAGATTTTGGTTTAACAACCATATGCACCATGTTACTTGAAATGATTTTATTAATTGTCTTTATTGTTTTTTTTTCTTATCAAAATCAAAAATTGTCAAGGTGAGGGTAAGGTAAAACGGTTATTATTTATCGTTACAATAATTATAATAAACAAAAGAAGAAATAGTTAGTCATTTTCTTCTGTAAGAAGTGGGCTGTATTACTTAACCTCTTCCTGCCGGCCGTTTGCATATATGCGGCCTCTTGGCGGGTGGGCTTTAAGGCCGAGAGGCCTTATATATGCGGCCCTGTGTAAACACAAAGTTCTGCTGAAAGCGCGTGCCCTGCGTGGAGCACAGTCACCGGAAGGGGACGAAAAAGCTCCCAATACATACTTGAGATCAGAAGCTTTCCGATCATGTGACCGCTGTGACAGCCACTTACAGCGGTCACATGACCTGAATGCCTGCTTCCACCTCCCGGCATCTAGAATTTCTTAAAAGGTCGAGAGGCGGTAGCAGAAAGGGGGTTAGGTGTGCTTATGGCAGCATTGGGCCTAAATACCATTCTGCTAATGACCATGATATCCCAATTCATTACTTGTTTAGATTCCAAGTCAAGTAAAAGAGAAGTGTAGAAATAAAAAACAGAAAATCATACTCACCTAGATGGCTGCAGCACCGATCCTGGCTGTATCTGTCCCCCACCTCTTCTAGACTGAGAACTGAGCAATCAAAGACTGCTGATCGTTAAGTTTCGGTCTTCAGTGAATACACTTCAGCCAGGGTCGGCCATACCATGGGTCCCGCTGGGTCGGCACTTGGAGAGGGTTAGCAAATTGACTCCCAAGATTTTTTTTCCAGCAGTTTTGTTTGTCATCAGTTTGCAGCGTTTTACGGGTGGCATTTCCCCATCTCATACTGCCACCCATAGTGCAAACTGATGAGTATGAGGAGGCGAAGCATCTCCTCTGGTGACTGTCCCTCACGTGATCGTGGTGTGCGCAAAGATGTCAGGCATCAGCAGACTCCATCTCACGCAGGGCAGGCTTAATTTTCTCGGACATTGGGCGCGACAGACACAGGAGTGACAGGAGGACAGACAGTGGGTGTTTGGTGGACCAGACCGGTGGTGAGTTTTGGAAGAAGATAACAGGATATAAAATATTTTCTAAATTTTATATATCTATAAAATAATGCATGTGGGGGCCATTTGTTAGATGTGATTTTTTTTTTTTTTTGGGGGGGCAGCATTTAATTCTTGGTCCCAGGCCGCACAATGTCTTGGGTCAGCCCTGACTTCAGCCTTTCTGAATGATGCCCCTGATTCTCCCACAAGGCAGACCTAAATAATTTATTCACTTGGTATAAGGCAGGGGTGTCCAAACTTTTTTCAAAGAGGGCCAGATTTGATAAAGTGAACATGCATGAGGGCCGACCATTTTGCCTGACATTCTTTGGACCCATAAAATTAAATGCAAATTCAACCATTTTATGCAAAGTTTATTGCAAACGGCAAACTTTTCATTTCGTCCCATGGCTGATAAATCCAAATAGGTGTTAAATCACCCTGCTTTTCATATCTGAAGGCCAGATGAAAGAAAAAATCCAGGAAGCTGAAATATATGTCAGGAACATTGTAAAGTACATTACATATTATTGGTAATAAAGGTTGTCTGTCAACTTTTAGGCTTCATGCACACAGGGCGTCATAAAAACCAGCTCCAAAGCTGTTTCTTGACGCCAGGAAAAAGCAGCTGTAAAAACGTGCTTTTAGTAGCTTTTTCCATTTGCGTTATTGCACGTTTGGGCACGTCGCTTTTAGCAGCGTTTTTTCTGCCTCCATTCAAAATCAATGGTTCCCTATGGGAGCCTATTGATTTGAATGGAAGGCGCATCGCAAGTCGGATCAGGATGACGTGACATAAGTTGGGGGGAACTCTTGGTGATGTCACCGAGGGGCCACGCCCCTAATGGCTATATAATAAGCTGCAGAGACCGGAGACCGGCATAATCACTGGGACATCGTCGGAGGAGGACCGAAGGAAGAAGAAGACCAGAGGAGGCAAAAGAGCAGAAGAGTGGAGGGAAGAAGAGCGGAGAGAAGACCAGAAGAGCGGAGAGGAGAAGACCAGAGTGGAGAAGACCGGATTAAGATTTTTAATAAACTTTTCAAAACGTCTCCTGTCATTATTTACATAATACACTGCCTTTTATGGGGTGAATGGGTAGGGGTATGTAATGTACCCCATACCCATTCACATAGGGAGGGGGTCCGGGATCTGGGGGGCCCCCTTGCTAAAGGGGGCTTCCAGATTCCGATGAGCCCCCTGCCCGCAGACCCCCACAACCACCGGCCAAGGTTGTGGGGATGAGGCCCTTGTCCTCATCAACATGGGGGCAAGGTGCTTTGGGGTGGGGGGGGTGCAGAGCCCCTCCTGCCCCAAAGCACCCACACCCCCATGTTGAGGGCGTGTGGCCTGGTATGGTCCAGGGGGGGTGGGGCCGCTTGCTTGTCCCCTCCCCTTTCCTGGGCTGCATGCTCGGATAAGGGTTTGGTATGGATTTTGGGGGGGGCCCCACGCCGTTTTTTCGGCATGGCGCTACCCTCAAATTCCATATCAGACCCGAAGGGCCTGGTTTGGAACCCGGGGGGGAACCCCACGCCATTTTTTTCCCCATTTTGGCGTGGAGTTCCCCCTCAAGATTCTCACAGCGCAAGTCGCACCGCAAGTCGGATCATCCTGATCCGACTTGCGATGCGCCTTCCATTAAAATCAATAGGCTCTCATAGGGAACCATTGATTTTGAATGGAAGAAAAAAAAACGTATAACGTGGCTTAACGCAGCGTCAGACGTTTTTACAGCTTGACGCTGCAGCTCCAGAACGCACAGTTCCTGGGTTTTTTTTGGAGCTGTAAAATGCCTATGCCACTTGGAGCTCCTAAAAGCTCTATGTGTGCATGAGGCCATAGAATAACATGGATGGGCGTTCTGCAGCTGCAAAAAAAAAAAAAACGTCTGACGCTGCTAACAGCAGCTCCAAAAACGTCCAGTGTGCATGAGGCCTTAAGTTAGAAAAATATGAACAGGAACATAACACCAAGTATACATGCTGTGTCCAAATATATTTATAACTGATTTAGACCAACTGAGATTTTACAATGTATTCATCTCAGTTCAGAGCATGCGTGCTCCCTAATCAGTCACACAAGGGTTAAGCACATATAAGCGCTATATGAACTCCCGGATGATGACTAATGATGGCAGCAATAATAGTCATGAATGATGCCAATGTAGTAAATAGAACATTGAAAGGTTTTATTCAAAACCAGTTCCATGTATGTATAAAACAGCAGTACACCTTGTACAATGACCCCCCGCTGCATCTGCAATGGTAAAGCCAAAATAAGGGGTTAAAAACTCACAGCTTGGTAACCATCCAGTGTGTGTGAAGGCATAAAACCAGCCAGGAACCATACAGCAGTGTGGACAGTTGTGCCTTGCTTGGGCTGTGAGGAGAAGATAACAGAATGCCTCAAACCTGGACAGGGAAGGGTGGAAAAGAGGTCACACAATGCCCAGTATAGGAGGCAAGGAGGATCGCTGTCTGTGGCCCCTCCGATCACCCACTATGAGTGCTGACCGAGAAGGAAACCCGAACGTGACAGGGAAGGAGGACCAAAATGAGGCTTGAACCACTATAGAGCCGCTGGTGGTGAGCGGCATGTGCGGTGACCCAATGCAGGGGAGCGTGAGGAGTGCCTGCTTATTGTATGGTTGTCCCAACAACTTTTCAATGTTCTATTTACTATGTTGAGCAAGGGATATAAAGCTGGCGGGGGGTGGGCGGTGGGTGTTAATAATAGTGTATTCACAAGTAACAGGCGAGTTGAAAGATCCAGAGATCCCAGAGGTCCTAAGCAGCGCTCGGGGATTTACAGGGGCCACAACAATAGATTTTTCCAAATTACCTGTCGAGCTGCTTAAAGCGGCCCACAGCCTGACTTTGGACATCCCTGGTATAAGGCAAATAGGCTGTTCACTTTGCAAGGGAATTTGCCCAAGAGCATAGTGGATATGGTGAATTATCACTTTGCATAGAATATGCCATCACCTGCAAGGAAATTTAAAAAAAAACAACATTTTTGTTTGCACATATTTGGAAGATGGAAGTAGAAGAACTTCACCCTATTCACCAGCTCTGGGGAAAATTTCCTCACTAAGTGAATAGCCTATTTGCTTTTAGTGAATCAACCCTAATAGGTCATAGTCACTGATATCAGAACTTCTTTCATCATCTGTGTCTTTCTTAAATATGGTTCTGTGTACTGCTGCTTTTTTTCTTGTACTACTACCTTTCTTTGTCATACTTTATAAGGGCCAATTCACACGGGCAATTAGGGCCAGTCTGTTAATTCCGGCAGCAAGAATCGGTGGTGTTTACAATTAGCTGTCCTGGCTGTCCATGGATAAATGCACATGCAGTTAGGAACGGATGATCACCACTGGACAAAGACAGATGCCTCCAGGCTTGGACAACTGCAGGTACTATTGCTATTGCTTTGTAAAAGCTACACGGCCACTGCTGTTTGCATACACCCATCCAAGCAGCCGCAAGAATCTGCTGAGTCTTGCCTTTGGAATCTGATGCATGCCCCTATTAGCCCATGGAAGAAATCCAACATTACAACATGCTCTGGTATCACGGTCTAATTTGTGCAATCATTTTTATACCTGTACAACTGTCCATAACCTCAGCACTTCTATGCATCATTATTTATTGCATGTTCACAGCATTATTAAATACATTTTAAAAAATCTGTCAGCAGTCCTAATTCTTTCTTACATTATCCAAAAGATTAAAAAAAAGTTTTGGCTAATCATACACTTTAAATGTAAAAACAATTTCTGTTATTAGTAGTGCATTTCTGTAATACAAAGTATGGGATGAACAGTGCTTTCAATAAATGAAAGAAAATAAAAACTTGCTATCTCCAAATTTTTACCTTTAATTAGATGTCTCTCTGACAGCCAACCCTTGTGAATTCTTGCGCTGATAATTTCTTGAGCCTTCAGCAATAGCCACTTCACTCAATCAGGTAAGGTTGCAGCTGTTGAGATGTTGATTATATGCTGTCTCTGTAGTTACATCAGTCTGCGTCATCTCTATAGATGCAGAAATCACAGCACTACCCTGCCCTCTGTTGAGAATTAATGATAATGATCTAAGAAGATCCCTTTGGAGGAACTGTTCAAGTGAGAGAGTAAAGCTGGCCAAACACCAATAGAATTTTGGTAGAAAAATTTTCTTTTTGGAGTGTTTGTTCTCTTTTCTATTGGTTAGTGGGGTCAAATCAATGGTCGTTTGCAGCCGTAGAGGTGAGAAAATTTGAAGCAGCATTATGGAAAATTTTACTCAAAAGAATGAAAATCAAAAGTTTATGTGGTTTTTCTTTGGGAAAATTGTACATTTAGTAATGCATATACTAGACACAAAAGAAAACAGTTTATTACATCTGGAATCCCATTCAAGCAGCAGGTCTGGATGAAATTCTAAGGATTATTGAATGAAATTACATGACTCAACGATGGCACAAGATCACATGCTCCAAAGAACAATTTTTCAGAATTTCCATATGAGTGAAATTGTATTAGAGGAGGGACAACGTTAACCACCAAAGGACCGCCTTATAGCAGATTTACTGCTACAGGGCGGCAGTTCTGTGCAGAATCACGCATATACACAGGTTCATCTCAAAAAATTCGAATATCATCAAAAAGTTGATTTTATTTCAGTAATTCAATTCAAAAAGTGATCGTTACACACAGAGTGATATATTTCAAGCATTTCTTTCTCTTAATTTTGATGATTATAGCTTACAGCTACTGAAAACCCAAAATTAAGTATCTCAGAAAATGTGAATATTACATAAGACCAATAAAAAAAAAAAAAGTATTTTTTAATACAGAAATGTTGGCTTACTAGTATTAAAGTATGTCCAAGTACAGTATAGTATACACTCAATAACTTAGTCGGGGCTCCTTTTGCATAAATTACTGCATTAATGCGGCGTGGCATCAGGGCCGGCGCTACCTATAGGCAAGGTCAGCGCCGGCCTAGGGAGCACATCAGTGGGGGGCGGTGCTCGCCCTCCCTCACTCTCTGCATCCCTCCCTCTATATCTCTCCCCCCCCCCAGCGTCCATCACTTGTGGAGTAGCATACTTTGAGCCCCAAGCCAGCGGGGCATATGGCCACAATGAGAGTGTGTGTGAGTCTGAGAGTGGAGCTGTCAAATTGAAGCTCTGATGTCGGAAAGGGCAGGGCCGATATGCGGGGCTCCGCCCCTTTGTTCCGTGCATAGAGAAAACAGCCAGCACTTACACATTGGTGGCCGGTGAAGAAGAAGGTGGCAGGGGGCGGGACCAACTATTGCATGTGCACCCACAGCTGTGTATAATTCAGGTTGATTATACAGAGCTGCGGGTGCACATGCAGTAGTTGGTCACACCCTATGCCACCTTCTTTCCCGCCAACCAATGTATAAATGGCGACTGTTTTGTCTATGCAGGGGACAAAGGGGCGGAGCCCCATATTTTGGCCTTGCCCTTCCCTACATCAGCGCTTCGATTTGACAGCTCCACTCATGGACTCTCCTTGCGGCCGTATGCCCTGCTGGCTTGCCCACCAATCCCTGGTTGTGCTGAATAGAGGTTTATACTGCTCAATGTCCTGCTATAGGCTGCTCTCATTTATTTTCCATCTGATGCCTGCATTCTTCCCTCGGCTCCTGTATGCTGCGAATCAAGATTTTAGGATGTAAGTGTGCTATGTTTAATTCATTGGTGTCTTTGCAGTTTAACAAATTCCTGAACCGTGCCCCCTATACAACGCACTCCTGAACCTTGCACTCTGTACAATCCATTCCTGAACCTGCACTCTGTACAACGCACTTCTGAACCTTGGACTCTGTATGAAACGCACTCCTGAAGCCCACACCCTGAACAATGCACTCCTGAAGCTTGTACCCTGTACAAAACGCACTCCTGAACCTTGCACAACGCACTCCTGAACCTTGCACCCTGCACAACGCACTCCTGAACCTTGCACCCTGTACAACGCATTTCTGAACCTTGCACTCTGTATGAAATGCACCCCCGTACGAAACACACTCTTAAATCCTTCCACAATAAGCATACCGCACTCATGTGCAGGGTAAAGGGGGTGGAGCCGGGGGGGGGGGGGGGGGCAAAATCAGGTTTTGCCTAAGGTATCAAAAATCCTTGCAACAGCCCTGCATGGCATATAAGCCTGTGAAACTGCTGAGGTGTTATATGGAAGCCCAGGTTGCTTTGATAGCAGACTTCAGATTGTCTGCATTGTGGGGTCTGGTGTCTCTCATCTTCTCTTGACAATACCTCAGAGATTCTTTATGGGGTTTAGGTCAGGCGAGTTTGCTGGCCAATCAAGCACAGTGATACCATGATCATTAAACCACTTTTGGCAGTGTGGGCAGGTGCCAAGTCATGCTGGAAAATTAAATCAGCATCTCCATAAAGCTGGTCAGCAGAGAGTAGCATGAAGTGCTCTAGAATTTCCCGGTAAAGGGCTGTGCTGACTTTGGACTTGATAAAACACAGTGGACCAACACCAGCAGATGACATGGCTCCCCAAATCATCACTGACTTAAAACCTCACACTGGACCTCGAAAATTGGATTCTGTGCCTCGCCACTCTTCCTCCAGACTCTGGGACCTTGATTTCTAAGGCAAAAGTCAGCGCAGTCCTCTACTAGAAAATTCTAGAGCACTTCATGCAGCTTTTGAAGCTGTCAGCTTGTAGTTCTCAATGAACTTCAAGGGTGCTGTTAAGCACTCTAAGTAGTTCAATGAGCTTCCTGTCAGAGTGTAACTCAGTGTAGAAGGGCCATGCACACAGCCATACAGGAATGTCCCATCATGTGTAGCAACAAGGGGTTTATTATATACAAAACAAGTTTAAGAACACAAAGGTGATGTGTGAAAAGGCTCATCAGTGGGATAAACCGCTCAGTCCGCATCCTCAGCCCACAGCAGCAAGGGTCTCCAGTCCTCAGAGCCGTCCAGGTGCATAGCAATCCAAAGGCTGGCAAGATAGCCACCCGGCAACTTCCTGGACCAGCATGGAGTGCAAACAGGAAGTAAAATCCCACAGAGAAATCCCTTGATGGAGAGCAATCTTACCTTTAAAGTGTGACTACTAAGGGGTACTAGTGGCCCATATGTTGCAAATTTTGACTCTTATGATTTGAGTCATTAAAGGCTGGTAAGCAGATTTTAAGTCTCAATTTGGTGGTGGAGCATTAGGAAAAGGTGTTATATTTTGAACAATCTTAGCAAAGACTTTTTTGGGACATTGCACTTTTCATGGTATATTGCACTTTTTGATTTGGACCACACTTATTTTTATGTATATATATTTTTATAGCGCAGAAAATTGTGTATCTATAGCACTTTTCCATATACTTCTATGATGTCCCACAGTTTTGGTGCAGTTTCATAAAACACACAAAAGATGCAGCATGCTGAAACCACTCCAAAATCACAGGACGTCATAGAAGTCTATGGGAGGGTGCAGCAAACCCACACAAAAACCATGCCGAGCTCTAGCAGAAGCGCATTGGGGCAGTGTGAAGCCACTCCTAGAGTGTTGCTTCTTGATGACGCATGTCTACTGCGAAACGCATTGACACTAGTGGAGTGAGGGTTGCACTTCTTCTGGTTTCTGACCTGCATCAAAATCGAGGCTTGGAATGCACGCCGGCTCCAGTGGACGGAACAGCCGTCACGTAGGCTCAGTGGATGGCTGGATGAACTTAGTGCTTGTCTGAGGGCACTTCCACATGTGAGTGTAAATTTTTAAAAGGTTTTTAATAAAACTGAATGGGATATTGCGCAATGATGGCTATTTTTTGATTACATGAGTGCATGAGAAGGGAGCCAATTGGTCCAAACAAGGAGTCAGTGGAACGCCATTGCATAAACCTGGGACCGTTACATATCCTGTTGTATATACCTGAGAGACGTTTATATTGATCAGACCCATATTACACTGTCTGGTGAGTGTGAATTTTGAAAAGTAGTGGAAATAAGCATGAAACAGTTGGGTGTATCACCATATGAGGAGCTATATACACGATTATTGGCACTGAATGGATTAATGGACATTTTATTTTTATATTAATATTAGATACATATATTTCCACATTTTTTGTGCACATTGTTAGTGGTGTTCGAACACTGATATTGTATGTTCTTTTATTGTATGTTATTTTGGGTTATTCATTTTTCACGCATTGGTTAGCGCAGCTAATATAGATTTTTATTGTTCAGAGACTGGATGCTATGTAGGCAGCTTGATTGGGCCACAATATATGAAGAGGGACAAGACAAACTTTATCCTGCAAAAAATATTAAAATGTATTATTTGAGACACAATAGCTACAAATATTGTTCAGTAGCTGAACAGTATGTGAGCAGATTGGTTTGGCTGAAAGATAAGTGGAAGGGACAAGGCAGTTTTTTTTCTTGCAATAAACATTAGAGTGTATTATATAAGAGATAAAAACAATGCAAGATTTACCCTGCAGCATACATTTTGGCACTTTTCCACTGCAAGTACCGGCTCAGCTCCCACTCGGCACTGCTTGGCCCAGCTCGGCTCAGTTTGCTTTTCCACTGCATGGTACAAGTCGTCACCTTTCAGCACTGTATAGGCTCTACTCGGCTCGGTTTGCTTTTCCACTGTTGTAGTACTTAATAGTAAGTGGGTGGGATTACAACGATTCTCTGACCAATCAGTGGCTAGTAGTGACAAACAATCAATGCTGCATACAAAGGATTGTGGGATATGGTATCGGTACAACCGAGTGGTACAACCGAGGTGGTACTTTTTAAGCGAGCCGTACCGAAGCCGTACCATGTAGTGGAAAAGCGCCGCTGTACCAAACCGTACCGAACCGTTCTAACCTGTACCATGCAGTAGAAAAGCGCCAAACCGATCCGTTCCATGCAGTGTAAAAGCGCCTTTAGAAATTTGGCAGCTGAGGTCCAGCTGCAGAAACATTGTGTGACACTTTTACAGTGCCTAGACACTGGAAAAAACGTTGACACACAAAAGGGTTTTATAGTCATTGGTAATTCAAAGATTTCAGGTGCTGACTGAGTGCTGATTGGGTTTCTCTTGCAGGGTGAAAAAAAATAAAAATGTGGGTTTACAACCTCTTTAAAACAAAGCCATCCAGGGTGTGCTGTCACCGCTGACAGGGCTTCCATCGTTACCTGGTCTGGCTTCCGGGTTCACAGGCTCCAGCTGAGTGATGTCATTGGGCCACAATGACATCACTCCTACACACGGGAGCCCTGGCTCTGGCATGGAGCTCTGAAGGTCCAGCACGGTATGCCAGGCCTTCAGAGCTGATGCACTTCAGAGCTTAAGGTGACGTCACAGGCTGCAACCAGTGTGAATATCTTCTAAACAGTGCAAGTTTAGGAGAAATTCACTGTATCTACAGAAAAACCTTATTATAGGTTTACCTGAAGGTACATGTTCTAAAAATGAGTTTACTACTGCTTTAAGAGCAGTGTTTAGAGGCATTAAAAAATGCCCCAAAACTGCGTTTGGAGAGGAACTTATGAGCATCATTTACACTGGAATGCACCTTAAGGTGTATAAATATGCACTTATGAGCGTAAATTCATTCTAGTGGCTAGAATACATAAACATTGTAGCCAATAGAATGAGTTTATGCTCAAACACTTCTAAACAGAATATGCCTGTAAACGTGCATAAGCGCAAGTAAAAAACACAAGCTTAGAGGCATTTTTCTTGTGTTTTCTCTTTCATGCATTTTTGGGCACTTAGGAGTCTTTTCTGCTCGAAAGCTCCTCTAAAAACGTGAGTTTGGTGGGGTTTGTTTCTGCTTGTAAGAGCTTATGCCTGTAAACTCCTGAAAAAGCCATAGTGTGCATGGACACATTGGCTAACATGGAGGGGAGTTTCCAGGCAGGAAATTACTGCCTGTCATTGCTAATATTTCCCGTACCTGGTAGTTGCATTTAAGTACCTGAACATACCCTCATTTACTACTACAGTGTGTATGACATGTTTGCAATGTATTTTTTTCCAGATAATCAATCTGTTGCAAAATCGGCGCCGCAGACCAACCATTTGGACATTCAACCGATCAGATAAATGGTGGGATGTGATCGTTCCAGGATTCACACACACACACAGTGGGTGCACAACTTCAGGATGTCTGAAGAAACTTTTCTGTTCCTTTGTACCAAGCTGTATCAAGTAATGTTAAAACAGGATACAAACTTCCGAGTGTGTGTTCCCCTGAAGAAAAGAGTTGCAATTGCACTATGGAAGCTGGCAACCAACAGCGACTACAGAAGTATTGGCCATCTTTTTGGTGTCAGCAAAACAACAGTGTGTCGCTGTGTGTGCAGGATTTCTGTGAGGCCGCCTGCTCTTTGTTTGTTTCCAAACAGATTTGTTTCCCTGACCAGCAAAAGCTTAAAGAAATGGCAGACTACTTTGAGAATCGATGGGGACTTCCTATGTGTGTTGGTGCCATTGATGGGTGTCACATACCCATTATTGCCCCAAAGGAGTACCACTGTGATTACGTCAATAGAAAAGGCTGGCATTCTATCATCCTGCAAGGAGTTGTAGATGGGAAAGGATTGTTTTGGAGTGTATATGCAGGAATGGCTGGGAGTTTGCATGATGCTCGTGTCCTGAAACTGTCCACATTGTGGGAGTTAGTGGAGCGAGGATGCCTTTACCCAGCTTGCACCAGGAACATCGGTGGCGTGAACGCTGGCTATTATGTGCTAGGAGACTCTGCCTATCCTTTGTTGAATTGGCTCCTAAAACCATTTCCCGACAATGGCCGACTGACAGAAGAACAACTGACCTACAACAAGAAAGTGTGCAGGGCTTGGGTGGTGGTAGAAAATGCTTTTGGGAGGCTTAAGGGCAGGTGGCGGTGCCTTATGAAGAGGAATGACAGCGACATTGAACTGGTGAAATCCATGGTGTTGACTTGTTGTGCTCTGCACAATCTTTGTGAAAGTCATGGAGAGGATTACCAACAAGAATGGGATACACCTGTAGCAGCAGAGCCTGTTGTGGCACTGGCACAGGATGCAGAAGAGGAGGGCAGAGATGTACGAGAGGGTCTGATGCATTATTTGAACAATTAATTTCTATTTACTATTTTTTTCTATTTAGTTAATGATAATTTGCTCAACCCCCATGTCATCAAAAATGTTCATGTCTGTCTTTCCTCATGCAATAAGAAATTATGGTTTTTGATGAAAACATTCCAGGATTATTCTCCATATGGTGTACTTCAACTGGCCCCAAATTGTTGAGGGTAAAAGTTTAGCTTCAAAGGGCTTGAAATGATACCAGACGAGGGTCTTATATAGTGAAGCGAACAAAAAAAACACAAATGATCGCCTTGCAAGTGCTTACACTTTCTGTATTCTTCAAAAAGTAATGTCCTACGCCTTCCCTATTCTACTTTTGAACAAATTGAAACTGTCACTGCGTTCAATTCTTAAGTAGAATAGAAAAGGCGTAGGACATACAGTGTAAACTTTTTAAAGAATAAGTAAATACGTTTATCTGACAAAGGCGATCATTTTGGAGAAAATGAACGATCATTTTACTAGATAAGATTATTCCTTGTCTGGGATAGTTTAAAGCCATTTGAAGCTGCACTGAAACTGTACTTTTGATCTTCAACAATTTGGAGACCAGTGAAGTCCACCATATGGAGAGTAATCCTTTAACAGTTAACGTCAGTAATGTAAACAGAATGACATCAATTTGTAGAATGGGTACGGCCTGTGAGACAGCCATAGAACACATGATGCCTATTAATGGAAAAAATTATTTCATTTCATTTGAAAATAGTCAAACAAGTGCTTTATTGAATGAGTTGTGTAACAACAGGAAAAGTAGTGCAAAAAAATAGTGTAGAGTGTCAAACAAGTGTGCTGGGTGCAAAGCACTAGTGGCTGGATGGAGGCAGAGGATCACGACAGTTGCTCAACACCTGCACCAGCTGACTGAGAGTGCCAAGGAAGGCCTGATTGAAGCTTGCAGTCTGCTCAATGTGTTGCTGCTCAATGTGATTTCAGCCTCATGCCGCCTTGCCTCACGGGCATCCTCCAGCATCATCTCAAAGCGTCGCTCACGACGGTCCTCCATCCTCTCTAACCATTCCTGATGCCTCTCATCAGCTGCCTGCATCTCCACCAGGGCTGCAACAACATCCTGCTGCCCCCTTTTTCTCCTGCCTAGAATGCAAAACAGACATCAATGTTTGAAGAATTTCTGTTCTTGTGATTAAATGTATGCAGATATATGTAGGGGGGAGACATTAGAAGTACAATGCAATAGCATGATTATTGTATTACTATTAATCCAAAATAAAAAATCATTGTACAAAAAGTTGTGTGACTTTTCACTCTGGTTTTCATGTCTTACTGATGAGTGTACACCGGTGTTCTCGCAGATGATGGCGCAGATTCTGGTGGTGTCGGTGTACATGCAGTTGAACTCGAACTTGCAGTTGAACTCAAAACTTGCAGTTGAACTCAAACTTGCAGTTGAACTCAAACTTGCAGTTGAACTCAAACTTGCAGTTGAACTCAAACTTGCAGTTGACATCGAAGTTGCACTCAAACTTGCAGTTGAACTCAAACTTGCAGTTGACATCGAAGTTGCAGTTGAAATCGAACTTGCAGGTGAGTTCTCAAAGGTGAATAGTGCCTCTGTGGTTTCATCCTGACTGATAGGATCCTCAACTGAAATGTTACAAGTCAGGTAAGTACACTGTAACAATAGGTTCAAGATATACCATACTATACATACAGCTATGAACATACCAGTAGACTCCATCATTGACTCCCCCTCTTCCCAAATTGGCGGGTCTGTGTCCATAGATAGCGTCCAGCATATGAAACCATTTCCAGGTCTTTCTGTTTACACCACTCCGGCTGTTGTGGTCTTTCACCTTACGGTATTCGCTCCGCAGCTTCTTGCATTTAATGCGGCACTGCTCTGGCGTCCGCTGGAACCCCTCTTCAGCCATCCTCTCAGAAACATGCTGGAACACCTTCCCGTTTCTCACCATTCCATCGAGTTCTCTTTGCACCCTTTCCTCACTGATAATACCCAGGAAGATCTGCACCAAGTTTCCCTGCGCGCTGACATTTCTGTTGCTTCTGTAAACACATTATGAATGCCGCCCACGGAAGTGACGATTCTCTCAACCAATCAAAGTTCTGCAGAGTGTAGCTCCACCCTGTTGGTACGGTACTAATGTGCTTGGTACCCCAACGAAAAGGGTCCCAAAAAAGTGGTACGGTACGGTTCGGAATAAGGGTACCATTCACAATGGAAACGCTATAAATAGCGTACCGTACCAAACCGAACCGTACCAGAAAGCTCAGTGGAAACGAGCCATTACACACTGCAGCTTGAAAAAGTTCAGTACAGCTTTTTTTTTTTTTTACCTCAAAAGCCTGTAGAAACAGCTTCTTTGAGCTGCACTGTGCATGAGCCCTTAGCCCTCGTTCACACTGAACTCGGGTTTGAAATCATGCGGGTTCAGCTGAACGCGCATGATTTCAAACCCACATTTCAGTGCAAGTTTGAGGGCGATTCTAATGACATCTGTGCGGGTTCCTGCACAGATGTCTATTGAAATTGGCCCTGAAGTCTCCAAAAGTAGTGCAGGAAGTACATTTGGAAATCGGTGCGGCATCGCAAAGTCTGCGTTGCACTGATTGGGACAGTGCCAGTGTCGGCAATAGGCTGCAATTTGACATGTAAAATCGCACCGATGTAAACAGGGGTTTAGTCAGAGAAATAAAAGCTCAAATGCCTTTAAAGGCAGCTTTTTTTTTTTGAGCTGCAGTGTGAATGAACCCTTGCTTACTCTAAACGCGGGTTTGAAATCATGAGAATTCAGCTGAACGCACGCGATTTCAAACCCACATTTCAGTGCAAGTTCGGGGGCGATTCAAATGACATCTGTGCAGGTTCCTACACAGATGTCTATTGAAATCACTCCACGAAGTCGCCAAAAGTAGTGCAGAAACTACTTTTGGAAATCGGTGCGCAAAGTCGGCGTCGCACTGATTGGGACAGTACAGTTGCCGGCAATAGGCTGCAATTTGGCATGCAATGTGATCTGTCAAATCGCGCCTCTGTGAACGGGGGCTCAGGCAGAGAAATAAGGCCCCTTTCACACTGGTGCGACCTAATAGTCGCGCAATTTTCTGCTGCTATTTTGACTGGACTTGAAGCGATGCCTGTGTAATCTTGAGGTGTTTGGACCTCAAAATGCATCAAAGTCGGACCAAAGTAGTGCAGGGACTACTTTGAAGCCGCACAGATATAACTGGTACTCATTGGAAATCATGGAGTACAACTTGTCATGTGACTTTGCAAGTCCCAAGTCGCACAAGTGTGAAAGGGGCCTAAAAGCACCTTTTTTTTTTATTGCGCTGCTGTGTGCATGAGCCCTTGGTCCCCTTTCACACTTGTGGGACTTGTCCTGCGACTTAGGACTGCAAAGTTGCATGACCAGTCGTACCCCATGATTTCCAATGAATACCATTCATATCTGTGCGACTTCAAAGTAGTCCCTGCACTAGGGTTGCCACCTTATCCCTTTAATCCCAGACACACATTAATTAGACTGGTTCTGAGGCTGATATAATGCACATAGAGCACCAAGGGAGTTTAATTACCACCTTAATCAACCACAGAACCTGTGTAATTAAAGAGGATCTCCAGGCACCTATAAAAAAAATAAAAGTCAGTAGTTACAAATAGTGCAGCTGCTGAACTCTAAAAGACAGCCATTCACCTGTCCCATGGTCCAACTCACCGCAGCCATCTTCTTCCTCTGTCCTCCCTTGGTGGCGCTGGCATCTTCACTATGGACACCAGGCTGTGACAGCTTGCGGCTTCCCACCTGGGCACCCACTGCGCATGTGAGAGTCGCGCGGCGCATCCTGTATTGGTGGATGCAGCCTTCTGGGACCTGTCAGTGTCCCAGAAGACTGCAGGGGGAGGGAGGAAGAAGAACTTCTGTTCCCAGTGCCACAGCGCTGGGAATGGAAGTGGGAGCAGGTACCTGTCAAAAATGGGTACCTGGGCCCCCCCCCCCCCGCTCCCCAACAGTGCCAGTTGCGCAAGAGGAGCAGGGAACGAGTGCTTAAAGTGAAACTTCCCGTTTTGGGTGGAGTTCTGCTTTGACCACTTGCTTACCGCCCCACTGCAGCAGGGTGGCTCAGCTGCGCATAATCACGGAAATCTACGTGATCGTGTGCATGTGATCTCAGCAGCGTACGCACGCCACTAGAGCCGCGCTCCCGCTGTGATTAGACACAGCGGGAGCCAGACCGCAGAGGAGCGGGCACAATCGCCGTCGGCCTTCCGCAATCTTCATGGAAACTGACAGGAGAGCCACCTGCCTCTGTAAACAAAGCAGGCGGCTCTCCTGTCAGACAGGCACAATGAGATTGTGTGTCTCAGCTAAGCTGAAAACACTGATCTCTCTGTACCTTTAACAGAGTCCCCCCCTCCCAGTCAGTAAGCACAAATAGGCATACATTTAACCCTTTGATCACCCCAGTGTTAACCCCTTCCCTGCCAGTGTCATTTATACAGTAACCGTGCATATTATTTAGCAGTGATCACTGTATTGGTCACTGGTCCCCCAAAATTGTAACTAAAGCCCCGTACAGCCGATCCGGTGACATATGTGCGGCCTGGTAAGCCACAGTGAACTTCCGCTCCCAGGAGCATTGTTTCCTGTGGCACCAGATCAGACTTTCTGGAGCTTGTCAGCTCTGAGAGTCTGACCTAACCTCTCGGAGCGTTACGAGTGGCCGTAGCGGAGTCACTTCCGCCTGCGCCGCATCGTCATTTCCGGGGGGTGTGGCCGGGGTGGCGACGTCGATCTGACGAACCACCCGGGACCCACGCCATAAAAAGACGCCATACAAGCGTCCGAGTATGGCGGCGGTTCCCCATCCGGGGAGGACATTCATGACGGAATTTGGCTCAACAGGGTAAGCCGACAAACTTACATCTTCGCTATCTTTTGGATTATGCACACCATTTTACTTACAACTCTTTCTTTAATCCTTTCTCAAATTCAACAGTGTCTGCCACTTACAAGGCAGGTTCTATTTACCTCTATCCTAACAAAGTACTCTGCAGGATTGGTGAGCATGTTTAATTATTAATGAGCCCCCAATACACCCGTATGTAACCATTGGTGATTTTCCAATTATCTTGAAACATGCATGGACTACCACTGCTGGGCTTATTGAAAGTAATGCTATATTAGAAGTAATTCTTCTGATCCACTATACATTCAAGACTGAATAATGTTGCACCTTATATGAGGGAATCAATGTATCCTATTTGTTTGCTTGTATGGAAACTTGGGACCATACAGGCGACCTGTATCTAGGCAATTACTCCTCTGGAACTCCTCTCATAAAAACCAAAAAACCTCTAACTATTGCGGTATATGATGATATAAAGTAGAAGCTCCTTCCCAGTGTTTGGTATATGTCCATGCATCTTTCTTCAATGGGTCTTTTCCCTCTTGTATACAAACAATTTCATCCTCACCTATCTGCATATCAACATGCACCGGGTGTGGCTATTTTCTATCGTTAATGGTTTGATATATTATAATTAGCGCACCTTCTATATCCAATTTAGATACAAATACACAGGAGCGTTTGTATTTACACTCCTTGTCAACATCGGCTCCCCCATTTATGAGCTCAGTGACCGTCTTTTAGTCCTCCTCGTTACAGTACCAAAAAAGTTCAGAATATACACTGTACAGGTATGTTCATATCCTATACAGATATGTTTTCTTTATCATGTATATATACTGATGCCTAAAAAATAGTGTTATCTATTTCATACGGTGTGTGTCCCCACATGTGTCCCAATGGCTATCCTCTTGCCTACCCATCGAGCCCCCCTCCCCCTGATGGCTAAAACAATAATATCATATGTGTGAAATGTTTTTTCCTTTACATTGACATTGTATATCACATATAAAATGCATTATTCTCATTTATGGAATATGTAGTAGACAACACATTCTGTTTCCTTAAAATTACTTATGTTTTTACACAGACAAAACAATTACTAAGCTCCAGACGAAGCTTTCACCGAGAAGGCGAAACATGTTGAGCAAACTGTCATGAGTAATGTATACTATATATTTACTGTAAACTTCGGCCGACTCTGCTGACCGGCACCCTCAGCATTGAGGTATCTGCCGGCAGCTTTTGTCTGCTTTGAAGTATACTATATTGGATGTATGCATAATACAACTTGTTCTGTACATAACTATTCCTATACTATATGAAGGTCCAGTACCTCATGCAAAATTATATCTGATACTGCTGACCGTTTTCTGGTCTCATGTTCAATGTAGATTTTCTTCATCTGCTTGTATCATTAGATGTTTTTTAAAATGTTTGTTTAATAAAAAGCAATTTTATGAAAATTCAAGTGCCCGAAATCCTTGTCTCCCAATCTTTCCATATCCAATAATTCAAATGTAGGATAGGGCCCTCTTCAGATGATATATATAATGACCCAGACTGCTGCTGTCTGGTGAGTCATGTGTTTTTGGAAATAAAGCCCCGTACACACGTACTGATCGTCGGCCGAACGATCGGCCGTCTTTTGTCCAGGGCTGTCGTGTCTGTTGAAAACTGCAAAAGACTGCACACGAATTTTGTCGGCCAACAACAGCCGACTGCAGAAGTGATGTCATGTGATGGTTAACTTTCCTTGTCTTTTTTTCTTTTCTGAGCATGCCCAGTCTTGCAAATCTGCTGATTGTCGGCCAAAATCTGTACTGACTGGCGAACAATCGGCCGTTCTGGTGTTGGCCAACAAATATTTTAAAGTCTGCACAACAGATTCTGTTCGGCCGAAAATGCGCTGTCGGCTGTCGGAAGCATCATACTAACAAGCCGACAATCGGCCGATCGGTCGGCGGCCGAATATTTACGGCTGACAATCGGTAGTTTGTAAATGCTAGAACTTTTGCGCAAACCAATTAATAAATGCTTTTTGGGATTTTTTTTACCAACAATATGTAGAAGAATACAAATTGGCCTAAACTGATACAAAAAAATTTTTTTTTTTAATTTTTTTTATTGGGAATGTTTTATAGCAGAAAGTAAAAAATGTTTTTTTTTTTTTTTTTTTTTCAAAATTGTCGCTCTTTTTTTGTTTATAGCACAAAATCTAAAAACCACACAGGTGATCAAAGACCACCAAAAGAAAGCTCTATTGGTGGGAAAAAAAAGGATGCCAATTTTATTTGGGTACAGCGTCGTACGACTGCGCAATTGTAAGTTAAAGCAACGCAGTGTAGAATCGCAAAAAAATGGCCTGGTCATTAAGGGGCAAATCTTTCTGGTCCAGAACTGGGGAATGTGTGTCCTGGTTTAACCACTTTAAGACCCGAAGATTTTCCTGCTTAATGCTTAATGACCAGGCCCTATTTTGCGATTAACGGACAATTGCGCTGTCGTATGACACAGTATCCAAATAAAATTGATGTCCTTTTTTTCCCACAAACAGAGCTTTCTTTTGGTGGTATTCGATCACCTGCGTGATTTTTTTTTTTTTGCGCTATAAACAAAAAAAGAGCAACAATTTTGAAAAAAAAAAAAAAAAAAACTATATTTTTCACATTCTGCTATATGACATTCCCAAAAAAAAAAAAATGTAAAAATCCAAATTTTATAACATTTTAGGCCAATTTGTTTTCTGCTACATATTTTTGGTAAAAAAAAATTGCAATAAGCGTATTTTGATCGGTTTGTGCAAAAGTTATTGCGTTTACTAACTACGGGAAAGATTTATGTCATTTTTATTGTTTTTTTTTACTAGTATTGGCGGCGATCTGCGATTTTTTGCGGGACTGCGACATAGTTAGGGGTCAGATCTGTCTGCCGCAGACATTTTTGGGGGTACCAGTGACATTACTACAGTTATCAGTGCTAAAAATATGCACCGTTACTGTAATAGTGCCATTGGCAGGGAAGGGGTTAACCCCGTTGGTGATCAAGGGGTTAAATATAAGCCTTTGTTGGGCTTTTGAAATGATCACAGAGACATGCGATCCTATATAGCAGGATTACATGGTCTCTGTGATCATTGCAGGCAGAAGGACGGACGGCTGTGTTTACATCAGCCGACCGTCTTTCTCCCTCAGCGGGGGGAGATCGCCGGTGTCAGGCAGCAATCGGAGCCGCCTGACACACGCACTGGCTTCCTCGCTGACGAGCGGCTGCGCGCCGCCGGCGGAGCGCGCTCACCCCCTAGCCTCCTGAGAGCGAGTGACGTAAAGCTACGTCGGTTTGCCCAGGAGCGGCTGCCTGCCGCAGTAAATCTGCGACGGGCGGTCGTAAAGTGGTTAAAGGGATGAGGCGGTAACTCTACCCTGCACTACTTTGGTCTGACTTTGAGGTGAATAGACCTCAAGAATACACAGGCATTGCTTCAAGTCCAGTCAAAATCATGCGACTTTTAGGTCGCACAAGTGTGAAAGGTAGGGTTGCCACCTCATCCTTTTAATTCAGGATACATATATAATTAATTACACAGGTTGTGTGTCTGATTAAGGTGGACATTGAACTCCCTTAGTGCCTTATATTAACCTTTAGAACCTGTGTAAGTAATATGTGTCCTGGATTAAAGGAATGAGGCGGCAACCCTAGTGTAAGTGGCCTAGGGTGGATACGCCTGTGTGCATGAGGCACCCTGCGTGTTAACAGGCTTCCCATTCAAGTCTGTGAGGCCCAAACCGCCCAATTTTACCTCAGAAGCAGCGTTGCTAGTTTGGTAACATACAATAATATCACATATGTGCTGGAAGCTTCTGTGAACTCTCTGGCTGGATGACGGTGTAGCATGAAAATATGTCTCCCCAATGGAAAGCAGTCATTTCTTTTCCTTTTGCCTGGACAGGGTAGAGTTAACAGTCTCCTCAGCCCTTGGTCTTCAGCTTATCACAAGCCGGGCTCAGCAGCAGCCGAACCAATGAGCAGCCTGAACCCGCCTCCTGCTACTCGGCCAATCACCGCTGTGCACAAGGACGCTTCCTGCATGGCCAGCTGGGGAAAGTGAATGTGAAGTTTGTCGCCTGTTTACTTTGTTAATGAGGAGCTGGATTTCCGCTTCATTGACGTTCTCTGTACCCTGGGGAGCCAGCTGGGTGTCTGCACTGACACGGTTCTCATTCAGGACTCCTCCACCTGCAAGAAGCTTTCTCCACTCCATCATCTCATTTCCTTCTCTCATGTCATTAACCAGCCTGACCACAGAGCCTCACCTGGGACTGTAATTATCTATGCCTGTTGTCTTGGTGTCAGGATAGTAATCTAGAGCAGAGGTAGCTCCCTGCTTCCTTACCTTATACATTTCTATCCCACATATGCTGGGCTTAGTCCTCCAAGGGAGGAGCTGGCAAGTCCATTCTATTATGCTGAGGTCTTTCCTGGCATCTGGACACAGTTTTGACAATTCTAGTGATAGCTTGAGCAAACGTAGATCTTTGTCCTGAAAAGGTCTTGAGGTTGCGTCCATGTCCGCTTTAAGTACCATCCAGATCAAGGAGGCCAACGCTCACCTGGCGGCGTTACATCGGCGAGTGGCCGAGCTTGAAGGCACCATAAGGGAGCAGGCGGAGAGCCTGATCCGGAAAGATGAGCATTACCAAGCACTTTTAAAGGAGATCCTGGATGCCAAAGACAGGTAGGTTACATCACCTGTGGTGGCCTTTCAGCAGATGGATTGTGTAACGGTTCAAGGGGCTCTTTAGGTTTTCTTCTAACGTATCCATAAAAAATGGAAAATTGTATCAAATACTTGCCCTGGTTTTCCTTTCCGGTTGCCAATACTACCACATGTATGCTGCCATGTTGGCGCCAGGAATGACCAGTCCCTCACTCAGATTTTGCTGCACCCTCTTACTGGGTCTTGGAAAAGTTGGGCAGGGGTCTACATTATTTACAGCCCCTTTACACGGGTGTCTGTTTTTTATCCCTTTTTTTTAACAGATGGAAACCAGTAATGTATTCCAGTTGGCATGCAGATGTATACTGGCAGCATACACCCATGTCTGTTAAAGTGGTTCTAAAGCAGTTTTTCCTCAGGGCACACTAAGGCCCCTTTCACACTGTCCGTCCGTCGGACGGAGTCCGTTTTTCTCAGCGGGGGATCGATCCGCCGATTCCTCCGCTGAGCAGCAAGAGGACAGCTGTGTCTCCACAGACACAGCTGTCAGTTCCCCATGCATCTCTATGGGGGAAATCAGATGGGAACAGACCGTCGGTCCGTTCTCATCCGATCCGCTGGACGGATGGAAGATAGGGTTTCCATCCGTCCAGATTTGACGGATCGGATGTCAGCGGACATGTCTCCACTGCCATCCGATGCCCCATAGGAATGCATGGGGGGACCGTTCAGATCCTAAGGCCTCTTTCACACGGGCGTTCCGATCAGATCCGCCTGTCAGTTTTTTTTAGGCGGATCTGATCGGATGCCTCATTCAGCCCTATGGAGCAGCGGATGTCAGCGGTGACATGTCCACTGACACCCGCTGCCATCCGCATCCGATCCTGTCCGTGAAATCCGGACAGATGGAAACCCTATTTTTCATCCGTCCAGGGGATCGGATGAGAGCGGACAGGCGGTCCGCTCTCATCCGATTCCCCATAGAGAGCAGCGGGGCTCTGACACCTCCCTCTCTGCACTGTGTGCGGAGACGGAGCTGTCATCCGCCGGCTCAGCGGCGATCGGCGGATCGATCCCCGCTGAGCAGAGCACGGTCCGCAACAGAATGCGGACCGTGTGAAAGAGGCCTTACAGGCCAGGTTTGCAAGAAAACTGAAATACATCCCAGGTGATATAATTTGCTGCTCAGTGATTGCAGTATTCTAGTCTGCATCTCCCCAAGGTAATACTTAAAATCTGGCCTGTTAGTGGGCCCTGAGGACCGGAGTTGAGAAACACTGTTCTAACATAAAGTGTTTTTTACCCTAATGCAGGGCTTGACAAATTTGCTTTCAATCTAGGAGCCAGCTAAAGACGTTAGCCAGTTTTTATTTTTTATTTTCTTTTGTAACTAACAAATCTTACAGGTGGAACATGTAACATGTTCCTGAAGGTGATCTTACCCTTTAAAGTGGAGCAAAACTTGCCTCTTCTCCATGGGTCCAATGCCCGCTAGGCCCTTCACCGGCATCTTCTACCTGTTTCTTCCCAGTGCTGGCCTTCGGCTGTCTTGATTGACCAGTGCAGGATGACATCATTGTGCACATGCGCAGGAGTCATTCTTCCCAGTACAGCGCTGCACACACAGCTCCATTTACATTCTGCAGAGGATTGCGAACAGGCAGGTAGGTTCATTTTATTGCTGAAGAGACTTTGAATGTTTCTTCTGCAATAAAGAGCCCGTCTGTCAGCAAAAAATACAAAAATGTGTTTAGTTCCACATTGATGGGAAATAAGCTGGATAAATAAAAAAACTGCAAGCAGGTAGCTCTAAATTTGCAAAGGAGACATGCTACGTCTCTTCTGCAATAACACTTACCTGCCTGCTCGCAATCATCGAATCATGCGAAGGCAGCAAGTGCTGCATTGTAGCCCAGCCACCTGATGCCTTGCCTGACTGACAGCTGCCGAGGCCAATCACAGGCGGGAATCCTGCAGCCTGTCCAACCAGCGCTTGGAATACAGAGACGGGCCTTGCTTGGAAAAAAAAAAAGACCATAAGGAGATGGCCAATTGGGGCGAAGGAGGAGGGACTTGACCGGAGATTCCCATCGCCGCCAATCGTTTGCACTCTGTGCTCATGCCTGGTGCGAGCAGTAAATGGGCTGAGAAAGGCCAGACGCCAGGACGGAATTTCTAGTCGCAATTGCGACCTGACGCCTGGGATTTGTCGAGCTCTGGTGTACAGCACCATGACAACTGCGGATCAGCCAGAGGCTAAGATGGTAACTTCCTTGGCATTTGCCATTGAACACCAGAATTTGCAGGTCCG
The DNA here is from genome assembly GCF_965119305.1 of Pelophylax lessonae. Classification (NCBI taxonomy): domain Eukaryota; kingdom Metazoa; phylum Chordata; class Amphibia; order Anura; family Ranidae; genus Pelophylax; species Pelophylax lessonae. The sequence goes on along the minus strand of NC_138768.1, from coordinate 554,179,589 downwards.
CCGCTGGCGCCCTGTGCTTTTCACAGATGAGCAGGTTCACCCTGAGCACATGTGCCAAGATGTAAATGGGTCTGGAGAAGCTGCGGAGAAAGTTATGCTGCCTGTAACATCGTTCAGCATGATCGGTTTGGCGGTGGTCAGTGATGGTCTGGGGAGGCATGTCCATGGAGGGGCGCACAGACCAGGGTAGACAATGGCACCCTGACTGCCATTTAGGTATTGCGATAAAATCCTTGGACACATTTTCAGACTCTCTGCTGGTGCAGTAGGTCATGGGTTCCTGCTGGTGCAGGACAATGCCCGGCCTCATGTGGCAAGAGTATGCAGCCAGTTCCATTACGTCCCACTAAAAGGGATGCCAGGAGACTGTTTTAAAACTAGGGGCATTTAACAGGCGTCAGATCGAGGTAAGTATGCATCCTTGGAAGGGGCAAAAAGGATATGTGCACTTATCCTTTAAGGCAACACCAATTTATAAATAATAAAAAAAATAATCCCTGCAAATTTCTGCTTGTCCCACTAGCAGTGAAAAGCTGTCAGCAGAATCTTTAGGACTGGACACACACTTTCACCTCCAGCGCTTGCTGTGGCCCTAACTGCTCACCCCTATATCAATACAGGACCAGGCATCTGGCATGCTTAGAAGTGTGTTGGATGCTGAAGATTTGAGAAATGAGCATTTCCGTATAAATTTTTATTTTTATTTTTTTTCACTGATTTAGAAATTCATCAAGCAGAAAGGATAGAAAATAAAAGACACCCACCTTTCTTCTCATTCAAAACCCATGACTGCTTTTCTCTCAGGGCAGCAGCTGCATACCCTCTCTTCCATCATGGAACTGGACTCCAAAACATCCTAGGGCTGTTTAGTAAGTCTGCCGCCATCTGACATCTGTCTTACTGCTTGCTCATTAGGATGAGGATTGTTCATTAATGCTACAGCTCTCCTCATAGTGTTGCTGTGCACTATATTTTACCAATGGCAAGTCGTATACTTCTCCCATACGAATCTTCATAAACTGCAAAAGAAACATTAGGTGCACGTATTAAATACCTTCATACTTTTCTTTATGGGTACATTTATATGGCACACAAGGCACTTTTAAGACTTCTAACAATATACATATTCCCTCACCAACATTCCTGTCACCTTAAATACTTTCCTGAGTGCCTGTGATTTATGCCATTCCATGTAAATCTGGTGTTTTTTGAATGCTGGTGCTTGCACTAGCATGTCAAATATAATCCTTATTAAAAGTTTGTGTCCGAATCCCTTCTTGATTCATCTGACGACACTCCGATATCACAAGTCACTGCATATAATACAGTATTGTCTTCAGCTGAGTGAGGGAGGGGCGGCTGGCCAGCTGAAAATCATCTTAATTTAGACCCTGTACCAACCACCAACACAAACCATCTGCCTAAAGGCCCGTACACACGATAAGAAAATCTGTAGGGAAAATTTGTCCGACCGATCTGCCAATTTTCGGATTGTTAGTATGGTGCTTTCGACAGCCAACTCCAACTTTTCGGCTGACAAAATCCTGATGTGCAGGCTATATAATTTTTGTCGTCTGTAATACAACGTCCGATTTTTCGTCTCATTAGTACAGATTTCGACGGAAAAAAATCTTAAGAGCAAGACTAGGCATGCTCAGAGACAAAAGAACACATACAAAGCAATCCAACACAGGACATCCCTTCTGAAGTAGAATTCTGTCGTACGGGAAAATTCGTATGAAAATAACCTCTTCACTTTCCACATCAGACTAGCATGCCACAAAAAACGGACGACAGATCGTTCGATAATCTGATTGTGTGTACGGGGCTTAAGAGTCTTTGGCATAAGAAAAATCAAGCGGTTATAGAAGATGATGCAAACTTCTACTAGACACTTTACGTGCAGCTTGCCCTGGTATTGTGTGGCCATGCCCATGCAGAAAATCTAATAGCCCCCAATTGAGGTAAAGATGGTGGAAGTTGTACCTATGGAAGCTAATAAAAAAAAAAAAAACAGTAACGAAAAAAAAGACAAGTTTTAAAAATTCTGTAATCCATTAAAGCAAAACTATTACCGTATTTTCCGGCGTATAAGACGACCCCCCCCTAATTTTCAAGTTAAAACATAGTTTCTCTTACGTCCTCCGACAGTCGCCGCCCCCTTCCAAGTCCTCACCAATGGGTATTGACCTTTGCTCCGTAGGAGTAGCTAGGCAACAAGAATTGTTAATACAAAAGCTTTTAGCATAGACACACCCCTAGGGGCTGTCCCCTCAGTCAATACCTCCCTGCACCAGCATTCCCAACTCAGTTTGATCTTGCCTAGCTTAGGAGTAGCTGGCTATCCTGTGCTGGGGCTCAGTCTCAGCCTTCTACCCTTTCTTTGATTTTATTTCAAGTATTTTTCTCTTTTCCTTGCTAGCTGTTATTTTGTCAGCCTTAGTTTAGGGATCTTCTGATGAAGAATCATCATGCGGAGCTGGGTCTCGGACTGGCCGCCCTGGATCCCAGGGCTGAGAGCCAGATGGATCCCCAGCCTGCCATCGAGCGTTCAGCTTAGGTTTTACCCTGGCAAATTGAACGACCCATCCCTGTTCGCTGCAGGGATGCTGCCTGTGAGGTGGCTACCTCACTGGACGCCATGACTGCGGTCCACAAGCGTCCTGGCTGCGGCACTCCCTGTCTGCCCTGATAGCGGTTTGTCGCTGGAGACGGCTCCCCACGCCATCTGGTACGGTAAGCACCTTCTGTGTGGGGACCTCCTGTATGGGTGTCAGTCTGTGGCTGTGTATTACCCTCCATGTCTGTGTAACTGCGGGCTCCCTGTCAGATCCCTGTGTGGCTGCACTGCCTGTGGGCTGCGGGGGGGGGCATCCTGCTCTGCTGTTTATTATGCTCTGGGTGCAGTTTGTGTGCAGACGTGTGTATGCGGCGGTCGCTGCGGCGATCCGCCATTTTATTTGCCTGTATACTGTGACCGGCCCTGTCCCTATGCAGCGCCGTGTTTTGGCGCCATTTGCCGCCATTTTGGCGGACGGTGCTTATCATGCACATGGCGGCGCCATTTTATTGTAGCCTTCTCCCTCGGCTGGAGCCTTCCATAGGCTATATCAGTCAGCCAGCATTGCATCACTTCCTCTTTCTCTGGGAACAGCGATCGGTGGCAGCAGTCTGGTGTGCTCTCTCCAGGTTTTTACCTTCTTGTCCTGTCATTCCTTGCTCAGTATTGTCTATCCCTGCGGGGTCAGTGCATACAGCAGTGTGCGGTGGGCTGCGCTCGCCGTGGTATTAAAGGGCCAGTACCTTTATTACTTTTCTGTACTGGGGCATGGATTCTCAGGATAGCAAGTTTCCCCCCGCCCTGGTGGGGGACCAGGGGGCTGCTGCACCCCCCGAGGGGGCCGATCTGTCCACTGTAGTGGCTTCCTTAGTGTCTCAGGTGCAGATGCTGCTGGCTGAATGATCCGCAAAGAGGGCCAGGTTATCCATTTCCTCTGATTCAGAGGGCGATGTGGCTGGCGTGCCCTTCTCGGGGTCCCGCTCATCTTTGGACCTTGTGGGGTCTTAGGGGGAGCCTGAGGTGGAGGGGGTTGATGTTTCTCCCCCTGGCTCGCCTGAAGAGCTTGCACTCATGAATGAGCTGATTGCTTCTATTAAGGACACCTTGCACCTGGAGGATGAGCCTACTCCTCCTGCTAGGATGTCTTCCTTTGGGACACAGAGGACTCGCAAATCAGCGCAGGTTTTTCCCTGCCCTGCTGAATTTCACCATACGGTTAATGAACAGTGGCGCAATTTAAAGAAGCCCTTTACTGTGCCAAATAAGTTTAAATTGCTTTATCCGTTTGCACCTGCCACCGACGAGCGTTGGTGTGTGGCGCCTCCGGTGGATCACGCGGTAGCAGTTTTGAACAAAGCTACTGCGGTGCCTTCTGAGGATACCCCGGTTTTCCGGGACCCTACGGACAGGAGAATAGAGTCTCTTGCCCGTCATGCCTATATGGTGGCTGGTTCTATGCTGAAGCCTATTTTTGCTTCCATTATGGCGGCACAGGCTGTTGCTGATTGGACCAAGATGCTCAGGCGCACCTTGGCGGCTGATTCCGCTTCCCCTACCACTTTGGCTATGGTGGACCAGATCCATCAGGGTGTCATGTACTTGTGCGATGCGGACTTGAATTTAGCTCCCTTGGCTGCGCGTCTGTCCAGCGTGGCGATACTGAATCGTCGTCTGATTTGGCTGAAGAATTGGTCGGTCGACCACTCTTCTCGCAAGACGCTGGCGGATTTTCCCTACGCGGGGTCTCGCCTTTTTGGCGAGGCTTTGGATACCCTGATAAAAGGGGTTACGGGGGGCAAGAGTACTCTCCTGCTCCAGTCTTTCAAGCATAAGTCTTTCCGTGGAAAGCGGAATTCCTTGTCTAGGCCCTCTCAGGGTCCTTTCGTGCCTTTCGGTCGCAGTCCAAGGGAAAGCCCTTCAAAGGCCAAGGCTCCCAGAACAAGCTTTGGGCGGGGAAGCAGAAGTCCGGCCAGTCCGGTTCAACTTCCCATGCCACTTCCGCCTGAAGGGGCGCCCTCACCCGTTTCTGGGGTGGGGGGACGTCTGCCCGGTTTCCTACAACCTTGGCTGGCCCGCATTCGGGACAGATGGGTTCAGGAAATCGTTCGATCTGGTTACAAGATCAAATTTCTCTCTCGGCCGGCGGGCAGATTTTTTCCCTCAAATCTTCAGCTGTCTCCGGAGCGCTTGCAGGATTTGCACCTAGCGGTGCGGGACCTGCGGGCCCAGGGGGTGGTGGTCCCGGTGCCTCATCGGGACAGATTTCGGGGGTTTTACTCCAATCTGTTCACTGTGCCCAGAAAGGAGGGCAAAGTGCGTCCGATTCTGGACTTGAAAGCTCTGAACCGCTTTGTGCGGGTTCGCAAGTTTCGCATGGAATCCCTGCGCTCAGTGGTGGCTGCCCTGAGTCCGGGGGAATTCATGGCCTCCATCGATCTGAAGGATGCGTACCTACACATCCCCATTTTCGAGGGTCACCAGAGGTACCTGCGATTTGCCATTGCGGAGGATCACTACCAATTCGTGGCGTTACCTTTCGGTCTCGCTTCGGCTCCGTGGGTTTTTACGAAAGTGCTGGCGCCGGTTCTGGCCCTGTTGTGTGCACTGGGCATTGCTGTCTTGGGGTATCTGGACGAGTCATCGGGCTTCTGAAGCCGGTCCGTCCACCTCAGAAGGCAAAGCTTTATCGCTCTCAATTCCAGAATGTTGATCGGAAGGGAGGACTCCTCCTCCGACCAAGTAGAACGCCCAGAACACCACCCCAGCCCGACAGGCTGGCATCCGTGGTGAGTACCGTCCATATTAATGGACTAAAAGACTTGCCCCCCGACACCGCCGGGGACTGGAGCCACCACAGAAGATCCCTTCTTGTGTCGTGGCTCAACGAGATCCACAGATCCAGGGATCGCGGCCGCCCGTCCCACTCAAAAGTAGTCTTATACGCCAGAAAATACAGTATGTTTTCCTAAATGTATTTAACTTGGTCCCTTTTTAAACGGTGGCCCTGTTGTCCTAAAACAGCTATATTTGCTGACTGTAGCTCCACCCCCTTTTCAAGCCCAAATAATGGGCATTCCTGTGGGGGGAGGTATAGCCAGCACAGAGCCCCTCTAAGGTGAATTATCTGTCGCTTTTTTGAACAATCAGCACTGCTTGTTCATTTATATCAGTGACCAACCACTCGAGTTGTTGCCCTCTGTGTTTATCAGCAGCTACCTGTACACATATACAGCCTGGCCAATGATAAAGGGAAAAGAATACTCAGAGCAATGGTTTTGTGTAAAGTATCTGCTGATGCTCTGTATGTGTATAAGCAGCTGCAGATACATTACACAGAGCCAATGCTTTGAATGACCTTTTACTACTATGAATGAATATGCAGCGCCGCTCAGTGCAGCAGCACCATGTGAGCTTTCACTTTTATGAATTGATAATCAGCTATGAGTCCTGTACAGTTCTGGTCTGACCCCTGCTGCCAGAGACCAGAACTGTCATTCAAATCTGTCTTTTTCCTAGCAGTGTTGTTGGTGTATGTGTATGTGTGCGTGTGCATGTTTTGGACCTGTGTGACCATACTGAAAGTAAGCTACAGATTTGAACAGGACCAAGTGAAAAAATGCACTTGGTCCCCTTGGGAGTTTAAAAAAAAAAATGTATGATGATGGATTATACACATTGGCTTTTGTTACTATTCTACCAAAATGCTGAGAGCAACTGACAAAATCTATCCTTGCAGTGCTCCCCCTAGGGAGTAGAGCAAACCAGCTATATTGCTTACCCTGACCCCCCCCTACTCCAGCAGGCTCTGGTGCTGTCCTCTTCTTCCAGAGGTCCCAGACTATGAATGGTCCCTCAGCATCATCATGCAGGCATGTTAACCCTGCACTATAGAGGAGGCAGGAGTGCGACCGCAACCAGGAACGCGTTGGAGAGGAGGCTTTGCAGGACCAGTCGCACCGTTGGAGGCAGGAATATGGTAAGTATTACACCTTATTTATGCACCTCTAGACTTAATGAACATTTAATCCTTGCAGCACCAGCGCATTTTTTTTTTTTTTTTTTGTGCCTGAAGTCAGGCTTGCCCAGAAGGACTGACCGGGAAAGGTTGCAACGAGGGCTGTCTGGCTGCCCATAAATCACACAGCATGCGTTTGACAAATGTAGATGGGTGGATAAAAAAAAAACTTTAAGGGGGTGCTGGGGGGATAACTTAAAAGATAATTATCCAAAATTATAGATTTACTTTAAACTGCAAAGAGAAAATTCAGGGCAGGGACTTCTAGTTAAACGATAAGTTCTTTAAAATAAATAAAATAAATTTTTTTTTTTGCAGGTAAAAAAAAAAAGGCCTCATGAAAAAACGTGCTGCAAAGCTAGTTCTGATGCCGGGAAAAAGCAGCTGTAAAAACGTGCTTTCAGTAGCTTTTTCAATTTGCGTTATTGCACGTTTTGCCACGTCGCTTTTAGCAGCATTTTTTCTGCCTCCATTCAAAATCCATGGTTCCCTATGGGAACCTATTGATTTGAATGGAAGGCGCACCGCAAGTCGGATCAGGATGATCCGACTTGCGCTGTGAGAATCTTGAGGGGGAACTCCACGCCAAAATGGGATAAAACGTCGTGGGGGTCCCCCCAGGTTCCAAACCAAGCCCTTCGGGTCTGGTATGGAATTTGAGGGTAGCCCCACGCCGAAAAAACAGCATGGCCCCCCCAAAATCCATACCAGACCCTTATCCGAGCATGCAGCCCAGGAAAGGGGACGTGTGAGCGGCCCCACCCCCCCCCCCCCCTGGACCACACCAGGCCACATGCCCTCAACATGGGGGGTATTGGTGCTTTGGGGCAGGGGGGGCTCTGCACCCCCCACCCCAAAGCACCTTGCCCCCATGTTGATGAGGACAAAGGCCTCATCCCCACAACCCTGGCCGGTGGTTGTGGGGATCTGCAGGCAGGGGGCTTCTCGGTATCTGGAAGCCCCCTTGAAAAAGAGGGGGCCCCCCCAGATCCCGGACCCCCTCCCTATGGGTATGTACCCCTACCTATTCACCCCATAAAAGGCAGTGTATGTGAATAACAGAGCCCCCCCTGCCCCAAAGCACCAACCCCCCCCCCCATTTTGAGGGCATGTGGCCTGGTGTGGTCCAGGGGGGGTGGGGCCGCTCGCTCATCCCCTCCCCTTTCCTGGCCTGCCGGGCTGCATGCTCGGATAAGGGTCTGGTATGGATTTTGGGGGGGACCCCACGCCGTTTTTTTCGGGGTGGGGCTACCCTCAAATTCCATACCAAACCCGAAGGGCCTGGTTTGGAACCTGGGGGGACCCCCACTCCGTTTTTCCCATTTTTGGCGTGGAGTTCCCCCTCAAGGTTCTCACAGCGCAAGTTGCACCATCCTGATCCGACTTGCGGTGCGCCTTCCATTCAAATCAATAGGCTCCCATAGGGAACCATTGATTTTGAATGGAAGAAAAAACGTATAACGTGGCTTAACGCATGTTAAGCCACGTTATAGCAACGTTATTCAGCCTTTAGCAGTGTCAAACATTTTTACGGCTGTAACGCTGGTCCTCAGAACACGCGGGCCGTGGGTTCTTCTTGCAGCTTAAAAACTCCTAGGCCACTTACAGCTCAAAAACGTCTGTGTGTGCATGAGGCCATAGAATAACATGGAGGGGCGTTTTTAACCACTTTACCACCGGAGGATTTTGCTGTCTTACGTCTGGGCCACTTTTTGCGATTCGGCACTGTGCGACTTTAACTGACATTTGCGAGGCCGTGCGACGCCGTACCCAAATTAAACTGACATCCTTTTTTCCCACAAACAGAGCTTTCTTTTGGTGGCATTTGATCACCTGTGCGATTTTTTTTTTTTTTTTTTTTTTTTTTTTTTTTTTTTTTTTTTTTTTTTTTTTTTGCGCTATAAACAAAAAAAAGAGCGTAAATTTTGAAAAAATAACAATATTTTTCACATTTTCTTTTTTTGATATGAAATCCCCCCCCCCCCCCCCAAAAAAAATGTAGAAATCAACATTTTTTTAAATTTTTGGCCAATTTGTTTTCTGCTACCTATGTTTGGTAAAAAAAAATCGCAATAAGTGTATTTTGATTGGTTTGCGCAAAAGTTATTGCGTTTACTAACTAAGGGAAAGATTTGTTATTTTTGGTGTTTTTTTTTAAACGAGTAATGGCGGCGATCTGCGGTGTTTTTTTTTTTTTTGCGGGACTGCGACATTGCGGCGGACAGATCGTACCCCTGACTGACATTTTTGACACTTTTGGGGGTACCAGTGACATAACTGCAGTAATCAGTGCTATAAATATGAACTGTTACTGTAAAAATGACACTGGCAGGGAGGGGGTTAATTTTATTGGAGAGGGAGGGGTTAATGTATGCCTGGTGCTTACTGACGTGTGGGGGGAGGTGACTGTGTGGCACAGTGACAGATTGCATGTTCAGCTATGCTGGACCCTGCAATCTGACCCTGCCTGTCACTGCAGAGATCCGCCCGCTTGTGTTTACACAAGCAGGCGGATCTCCACACTCGATTCCCCGACGATCGGGGAAGAGCAGCGGTGATCGCCGCTGCTTCTCCCCTGGCTCGACTCCCGCTGTGACTGAATACAGCGGGAGCGAGCCTCCGGCGCCGCGCGTGCGCCGCCTAGAGGGGGGAGGGTCTGCCGACGTAGGTCTACGTCGTCGGAGCTACAAGAGCCACTTTGCCGCAGTACAGCTCTAGTGAGCAGTCGGCAAGTGGTTAAGCTGCAAAAAAAAAACGCCTGACGCTGCTTACAGCGGCTGTAAAAACGTCCCGTGTACATGGGGCCTAAATGTGCAGTTATTTATGTTTGTTTATTTAGCCTTTGGAGCATTGCACCAGCAATCGGCAGATAAAACAGGCTGATCATGTAACATGTTCCCAAAGGTGAACTTATTCTTTAACCATTATTTCAGAAGGCGCTTGCTAGAGAATGTTAACGTTCCTATTGCGGACGATTGTTAGGGTACAATAATGCTATACAGAAATCTTATTAATTTTAATTGGGAGGGTACAAACATAGATGATTAAAGATGCACACTACACCCTGGACCTAAAGAGGATCTTTACTTTTTTTTAATTAAAAGCCAGCCTACTACAAATACTGTAGGTTTTCAAAATCGAGTACCTACCAGTGCCCAGAGTCTAGTGCTTTTTTCTGCAGGTAATTCTTACTATTTTGGGTCCCTATCGCTTTCCATCTCGGATAGGGGAGCAAGCTGTGACTTCCTGATAAATAACAGCTGGCCCCCCGCTGCAGATGCAGGAGATTGCATGGTGCTGTGGGACTAGACCTGCAACTTCCTGGGACGTGTGATGTGTCCCAGGAGGCTGCAGGTAAGAGGGGTGCGCCTAAGCGCACATCATTCTCCCCCAGACCAGATTTGAGGAAATAGGAGTGGGTACCTGTGGAAAAAAAGGTTTAGTTTATGACCAGCTTTATGTGGTACTCTTGGTGCTATAAAATGTGAATGCTGTACGCACATTTCTATTGTTCGGGCTCAGTTTAGGATTGTTTTACTTTTCTACTTATTTACCACTTTAACAGCCCATTCAGACTGGCGCGACATGACTTTGTGGGGCGACCTGTGAAGTCGCGGTGCGACTTACACGGACTTCATATAATTGAAGTCAATGCAAGTTGCCTCCAGGTCGCCCCAAAGTAGTACAGGACCCTTTTTCTAAGTTGGAGCGACTTGTGTTGCTCCTATTAGAACGGGTCCTGTACTACTCAATGGCGAGCGACCGACCGCGACTTGTCAGGCGACCAAGTCGCCTGACAAGTCGCGCAAGTCTGAATGGACTCTAAAGCATGTATGTTACGCAGGACTGCATGAAAATGAAATAGGCAGATTTTCTGAGTGAATAATTTCTTTATTTTCTTCTAATCAGCTGCATACCATATAATGCACATAATTGATGTTTTGGTTTCCCAATTTTTTACAGGGAGTTTGCAGAACTTCAGAAGAGGCTGATACATTCTGAAGAAGAAACACAAAGACTAGCATCAACCATTAAGGATAAGGACAGGGAGCTGGAGCGGGCCCGACACCATAGCCGACTTCTAGTTCAGATATGTCAAAGGCGACCACTCTTGGAAGCTTTGGTTTCTGTCATGGCTGAGGCAGAAGGAATGCCTTGTTTGCCTTCCCTGGAGGTTGAGAGAAGCAATGGTCTCCTGAATGCTGTAGACTACCTTCAGAGTGAGGAAGACCTTGAAGACTCGGATACAGACAGAACACTTTTTGGAACAACTGTCTGAGATAAATAGTTTATTTGTATTTACACTACATATTCGGCATTTTTAAATATATTTTTTTAATTTTGGATCGAGTGGGGGAGGTTGAGAACTTCTGTCAGGTGTTTAAAACTGTGTTCCTTTTCGGGAGGTTCATCTTTACTTCCTTACCTGTGCTACTAGTGTTATGGGAAAGGGAACTCTCCAGCGAGGCCCCAATAGAGGTGCTAGTTTCCTTCTGTAATATTAAAAAAATGCTGTCGTGTTTCTGTTAAAGATATTTCACCTCGCTTTTTGTCTCGTTGATAAAGTCAGTGAGACTGGAACGGAGGGGAGCCCCCAATTTGCAGGTGCACAGCAATTAAAGGGAAAATGTAATAGTTTGCGGCCTTTTTTTATGTAAACAGGCATTCGTATATTTTTTATAATTATATACCTATACATATCTGGTGCAGATTGAAAACTTTGAGCCTTGAGGGCTCATTACTGCTGTGTGTTAACACACATTGTGTAAAGGCAGCCCATTGAAAAAATGGGCTGCCAATCCACCAAAATGTCCTGAAAATTGAACAAATCACGTTGTTTGAAACGCACTGTAATTGCGTTGCCTTTCCGTTGAGTGAATAGCAATCCATATAGCTGGGCCTTAAAGTGTATGTATAGCCAAAATATTTTTTTGAATAATGATTGCCACTGTGTCAGAAAGTGATGAGTTCACAATTTTACAGTCCTCATTAGAAAGGGAGATGGGTAATCCTGAAATAAGCACACCTTTTTGTGTTAATGGCAGTCTAAAGTTTGGTTCACATTTGTGCATTGAGTTTTAGTAGGTGTGTTACCATTGAACTCTACATTGTACTGCACCTAAAATGCACATAAAACATGTAAGTGTTAATGGAGGACTCCGGCTAATGTGTGTTTTTTTTTTTTTTTTTTTTTAATATCAGGTGTATTAACCATCTCCACTAGCCAAAAAAAGAAAGCGGACACATTTTAAAATTGCTTGTGTAAAAATACATTTTATGTGTGTGTGGTGGATTTTTAATTGAACAAAAAAAAACCTAATCTTGATTTTTAATTGGGGGGGGGAGGAGGGAAACTAATATTGATTTTTAATTGGGGGGGGGCCTAATTTTTTTATTTTTTTTTAACATAAGGAATTTTATAATTAACAGTTAATTTTACAATGTATAAAATACTACATGGTTAAATCACAGCTGGTAAAAATATATAAAAGAAACACGTAATCCGTAATATCCACAGAAATGTTATAACCTTCAGTAGAAATGTAGGCTCATATGGTGGCACTCTAAAGAGCACTTCAGAAGTGAACCTCTTACAAGGATGTGGGCTTATAACTCCACTGGTAGACCTGAAAGTGAACTAGAAGCACACTAGAACCTTTTATGCATCAGACGCCCAAATGGGAGTAATTCAGGCATAGGGGTTATAATGAATATTACTCCTCGTCTTTGGGAAGATAAGTTTTTTTTTTTTTTTTTTATTTTCCACTGACCTGCTTCCCTCTTTTTCTGTGAATCCAGAAAAGACAACTGTAAATTCCCAGTCTAGATTTTAAATTAAAGAGGAGTAAAGAGGTCTCTCCTATCACAGCTGCTCCTTCACAGTAGTTCATTAAGACAGTAAGCTGACTAAGGGCTCTTTCACACGGGCGTTCCGATCAGATCCTCCTGTCAGTTTTTTAGGCGGATCTGATCGGATGCCCAATCAGCCCTATGGAGCAGCGGATGTCAGCGGTGACCTGTCCGCTGTCATCCGCATCCGATCCTGTCCGTGAAATCCGGACGGATGGAAACCCTATTTTCCATCCGTCCTGGGGATCGGATGAGTGCGGACAGGCGGTCTGCTCTCATCCGATCCCCCATAGAGAGCAGCGGGGGCTGTGACACCTCCCTCTCCGCACTGCAAGCGGAGACGGAGCTGTCATCCGCTGGCTCAGCGGGGATCGGCGGATCGATCCCCGCTGAGCAGCACGGATCCACCTACAGAGGCGGACCGTGTGAAAGAGCCCTAATGCATTTACTTTCCATGTGCTCCTGAACCTCTTCTCCCTCTCACTTCTGTTTGGTTGGAAGGAGCAGTGCACGTTGGTTTAGGTTATGAGCCCTGTTCTATGCACACTACAAATCCCACAAAGGTACAAAGTTCCTATTTCATCTCGGGAGTAAGCAGAAGAGGGGGTACTTACATTCCAACATACAGTGAGACCATAGAGAACGAACGTAGTCTATTTCTTAACAGGAAGTTGGATCACAGCAGTTAAAGTTACATACTTGAATAGATTTTTTTTTTTTTTTTTAAACCAGAGTTTAGCCCTGATTCACATTAGTGCGATTGCGGAGATCGCATGTAATTCAGAGCGCACTGCTCCTAAATTACATGCGATCTCATGTGCAGTGCAAATTTCAGCCATACACTTTGTATGGCTGAATTCGCACCGCATCCGCACTAAACTCGCACATGAGGCTTTTTTTTTATCCGCAGCAGAATCGGATCGCATGGTGGTTCACACTAGTCCGATCCGATTCTGTGCGAACTTGCAGATCGCACTGCGATATGCAATCGCAACTGAGGGTGTCGTTAACTTTTAATTGACACCCCCTGCGTATCGCATAGGGCAGTGTGAACTGCCAGAGGTGCGGATGCGATGCGGGAACACGCTGCATATTCGCAGTGTTCCCACATCGCACAAATGTGAACCGGCACTTCGTGTCATTTTAATTTGGGGTTGATAGGACAGGTACTAGTCCTGGACAAAAAATTTTATTTCTCAAGAAATTTGTGTTGTTTGCAAATAATATAGCATAAGTCAGAACCAGCTTTTAAAGCGGTGGTAAATGTTAAATAAGGAAAAAAAACAAACTTTCTTCCTGCAAGGCAAAGGCAGAATGGGCTAGTATGCATCGCATACACATTTTAGTGTAATTCTAGCAAACCCCCCTTTTTTTATATTTTTTCTTTTACATTTTATAAACAGTTTGAACCCCTGTTAATTTCTTTTTTTGCTGTCTAATTACCACTGGGGCAGTTTCCCTTCACTTCCTGGATCGCAGCAGTGATCACCAGTACAAATTCAGTGTGGATCTCTGTGCAAAGACCAAAACAAAAAGGTTTTGCTCAGAAATGCACTTTAATCACTTCAGCCCCAGAAACTTTTACCCCCCTTAAAGACCAGGCCATTTTTTGCAATACAGCACTGCATTACTTTAACTGACAAATTGCGCGGACGTGCGACGCTGTACCCAAATAAAATGTATGTTCTTTTTTTCCCCACAAATAGAGCTTTCTTTTAGTGGTAATTGCTCACGTCTGCGTGTTTTTTTTTATTTTTTGACCTATAATTAAAAAAAAAAAGACCCACAGTTTTGAAAAACAGTATTTTGTTTACTTTATGCTATAAAACATTCTCGATTTTAAGAAAAAAAAAAAAAAAATGTAAAAAGTCTAATTTTATTCATCATTTTAGGCCAATATGTATTTTGCTACATAGTTTTGGTATTTGATTGGTTTGTACAAAAGTTATAACGTCTAAAAATTATGGGATAGATTTATGGAATTTCTCATTTTTTTTTTTTTTACTGGTAATGGCGGCGATCAGCGATTTTAAATGGGACTGCGACATTGTAGTTGACAAATCTAACATGAAGAAACACTTTTTTGGGGACCAGTGACACCAATACAGTGATCAGTGCTAAAAAAAAAATGCACTGACACTGGCAGGGAAGGGGTTATCATCAAAGGTTGTGTGCTCCTAGATAGTGCTTTCTAACTGTGTGGAGGGGTGGCCTAACTGAAGGCAGAGATCCACAAGACCTCCATCTTCCTCTCTGACAGAATGGTGGTCTGCCTTGTTTAGACCGTCATTCTGCCTCTCCTCCGAATGATTGGTGGATCCCCAGGGACACTACGTCCTCTGGACCTGCTGATTGGCTCCTGCTGTGCAGTCACAGTGGAAGCGGGTCGCTGGTGGTACACACACACCCTAGACTCAGGGCATACAGGTACGTCGGTTCACGCAGGAGGGCTGCCCTGCTGCAGTATATCTGTGTGGGGCAGTCCTTACATGGTTAAAGAACTTGATGCATATATGCAAACTATTTAAACTGCCAAATGCTTTGTAATTTTGTGATGTTGATTGGTTGCCCAATACGGTGACGCATGGAGCTAAATAGCAGCAGTGAATGTTGGTGTCATTTGTGTGGTTGGCAGTGTCACAATGCAGGAATTGGTAGACTGGCTGAACAGAATTAGCTATCAGTTTGGCAGATAGAACTACAGTATTTACATATCTGTACTGTTAATCTGCCTTATTTCTTTAACACAGAAGATCTAACCCCCAGAAAACATAAAATATTCTTCTGTGCTTTTTGTCAGCTCAGGTTCAAGATTCTAGAAGATTGGAACTGCGTAAAGTCATTTCAGCTAATCTTGTTTTTCCAATGCCTGCCTATGTATTTCACCACACCAAAGATAACAAGAGGCCCTGCCTTGTATTACCTTTCTTTGTGTTTCATTAAGAAATGCAGTTAGCTACACCTTTTACAAAAAATTGTGAGGTGTACGTACACAAGGATTTAAAGGGAACATGTAGCGCAAAATAAAACGATCATTTTTATGGATGTTTTTTTCTGTATTCTTCTACAAGACTGTGAAGCTATTAGTAAATATCCTTGTCAGTCTTTGTGATTCCAGTAAAACAGAAATTGGGTACGAAGGCTCTATGGTGGACATGCTCATTGGGGATCCTCGGGGCCCTCTTTAACGCAGGGCAAAAGGGGCAGCTGCCCTGGGCCCAGTCCTTATTGTGAGGCCCAAAGCAGCTGCCCCTTGAGCATGCACTGCCCGCAAATAGTTGATAAGTGAATTCGGGAGGGCCCAAAGAAATGTTTGCCCATGGTCCAATCAGTATTAAAGACGGCCCTGGGGGTACTATTGGTGTCCAAGCTGGGACACTTTTACTCTGATCTGGTGCGCTTCTCCTGCAGTGCCATGTACCCACTGGTTTTTGTGCGGGTTAGCTGCGCTATGCCATATATTTCCTGCATACAAGACTTTTTAGTGCACTTTCAGAAAGCCCACCAAAACGGCAGGACATAATAGAAATCTATGGCAAAGTGCAGCTAACCCACATGAAAACTGGGAGTGCGCTGGAGTGAGCTCCCAGGATTCTGTGCTGCCATGGCACAATACAGCTCTTAGAACTTTTTTATTTTTTTTTATAGTTATTATTATTTTATTTTGCCTTAGTGAGTATTGGTTACTCTTGTTTTATTGCTTGGCAACCTAAAAAAAAAAAAAAAAAAAAAAAACAGATAATACAAAATTTAGATGGTACACATTTTGCTATAACTCTAATGCTTGTTGATGTTGCTTTCATATTTTGCAAGCATGCTGTGACACATTAATTTGGCTGTAAAGTACAACTACAGAAGACAAAATGTTAGTTTTGGATAGGGACAAAACCCATTCATCCATGTTGGTTTTAATAAAAATGCATTTTAAACCGAAGTTCCATTTATTTGTATGTGGCTAGTTCACAGCTACCGTATGTGCTGCAGCTTAGTACATTTAAAAAAAAAAATAGGGCATTTTATGCATTTACAAACAATAAGGCTCCAATCCCACCCAAGCGTATTGTTTTTTAGGCGTTTTTTTTTTTGGGCATTTTTCAGGCGTTTTTTTTTTTTTGCAGGTGTTTGGAGGCAGGCATTGACCCCTAACAAAAACGCTTGTAATCTGCCAAAAAAGAAGCTCATGTACTTTGAGCTTCAGGCAACAAAACTCTCAGATGTGAACAGGGGCCATTGAAATGAATTGGATTTTGCTTGTTGGGCATTTTGAGACTGAAAAACGCTCAGGTGTGAACAGGGCCTAAGCAGTTTTATTAAAATAAATGGTAAATGCACAAAAATAAAAACCTGCATCTGAACTATGCAAAATCTATGTATTGGATGTTTTCGCTCATTTTGCAAATACATAAACAAAAAGAAAAAGCACAAAAATGCATATAAATGTGTGTATAAAATGTGCAATATGATGCAATCAAAATTTGCATTACTGCTCACACAAGTATTAATGGGCCCTATGTCGGCTCTAGGACAATTTTTTCTTTTATTACTTTTCCAGGTTACCACTAGTACTTGTACAGGAAGTAATGGGAAATCTCTACTATGAGGACACAAATAGAAACCAATAACTGATATAACCTGTAAAAAAGAAATAACTACTACCACTTTGACAAGAAGGGGGATTTTCACTTAATGGGAATACAGACAGGGTGTGTTTAACACATTGTTGTGATTATTTACATTAAACTGATCACAGTTACGTATGTTTAAAACATTTAGGCTCCATTCACATATTGGCGTTTCGGATCGCGGGCAGAATTGCCACGATTCTGCCTGCGACTTTTGAACCATTGTAAGTCACGGGACACCCGCGAGATTCCCGTGACTTGCAATGGCACACCAAACGCAGCGCGATTTTGCCGCCTGAGGAATCACGGTAAAATCTCACAAACTGAATCACGGGATGCCTGACGGCCAAAAGAAGTACAAGAAGAAGAAGAAGAAGATTCTGTTTGCGCGATTTTACTGTGATCCGTCGGGTGAAAATCGCTCTGCGTTTGGGGTGCCGTTGCAAGTCACGAGATTTGCTCGAGCATCCCGCGACTTGCAATGGTTCAGAATCGCGGGCAGAAACACGGCAATTCTGCCCGCAATCCGAAACTCCTATATGGGATTGGAGCCTTAAGACTGCGGTTTTTTTCTTTTTTAAGCTTTTTGCTTGTTTCAATTAATTTACATCATAGTGGTTCAAATTGTAGTTGCACTCTGTCAATACAATTTGTGTTTTTCAAAATAATATTTTCTAATGTGTTGTGTTTTTTTTTTAAATATAAAAGCACTGTTCTCAAGCAAGCCAATGTGTTATGAAGAAAATGTGTTATTTCTTCACTGTGCTGATTGTATACAGTATCTACATGGGAACTATCAGGGATTTATAAGAAGATGATAATAAAAATTTACATTCTATATATTTTATACGTGTTCTGTTTTTATTTATTTATTTATTTTTTTATGGGTGAATCTATAAATAATGGAAAAATATAATGGTTTGGGAGATGTTCACTTTTTTTTACATAGTTTTTAAACTATTGTGTTTATATATATATATATATATATATATATATATATATATATATATATATATATATATATATATATATATATATATATATATATATATATATATATATATATATATATATGAAATATTTATTTTGCAAAAGAAACCTGTAACCTGTACAATGGCATCTCAAATGGCTACTAATAAGCTTGCTAACCTTAGCAGCAGAAGTAAATAGTGAGCGAAGTAATGGTAAATGGTAAGACAAATTTTTACATGGTCTTTTTTCACTTACAAATTGAACCCTGACTTTTTTTTTTTTCCTTTTGGGTGGTGTGTGTGTGTGTTTGTGTGCATGTATAGTGCCTTGCGAAAGTATTCGGCCCCCTTGAACTTTGCGACCTTTTGCCACATTTCAGGCTTCAAACATAAAGATATAAAACTGTATTTTTTTTGTGAAGAATCAACAACAAGTGGGACACAATCATGAAGTGGAACGAAATTTATTGGATATTTCAAACTTTTTTAACAAATAAAAAACTGAAAAATTAGGCGTGCAAAATTATTCAGCCCCCTTAAGTTAATACTTTGTAGCGCCACCTTTTGCTGTGATTACAGCTGTAAGTCGCTTGGGGTATGTCTCTATCAGTTTTGCACATCGAGAGACTGAAATTTTTGCCCATTCCTTGCAAAACAGCTCGAGCTCAGTGAGGTTGGATAAAGAGCATTTGTGAATAGCAGTTTTCAGTTCTTTCCACAGATTCTCGATTGGATTCAGGTCTGGACTTTGACTTGGCCATTCTAACACCTGGATATGTTTATTTGTGAACCATTCCATTGTAGATTTTGCTTTATGTTTTGGATCATTGTCTTGTTGGAAGACAAATCTCCATCCCAGTCTCAGGTCTTTTGCAGACTCCATTAGGTTTTCTTCCAGAATGGTCCTGTATTTGGCTCCATCCATCTTCCCATCAATTTTAACCATCTTCCCTGTCCCTGCTGAAGAAAAGCAGGCCCAAACCATGATGCTGCCACCACCATGTTTGACAGTGGGGATGGTGTGTTCAGGGTGATGAGCTGTGTTGCTTTTACGCCAAACATAACTGTAACGGATCTTTGTACCCCAGATGGGCACATCCGCCGGACCTGTGTCTCCTGTCCTTCAAACGCACCCACAGCCTGCGGAGAAGCCATACCCAGCCCGTAACCCCTCAATCACGAGACAATCCACACAGGTGTTGAGGGTTAACCATGCAGAGCCTAAACTGTTTATTACATTCCAAGACATACAGTTTTATACACAGTTAGGGAAACTCCCTTTAGCCTTGCCACAGCGGGGGAAGGGGACAAGGACCAGCCAATGGGAACGGAACATTTGTACATTGGAACAGGCAGTCTTAATACACACCCCCTGCGGAGAGGTCTCCAGCTCAGACCAGTGTCTGTGTCATGAATCCACACACTTAGACACAGAAACGGGGGGGGGGGGGGGGGGGGCTGTAGCATTACATTCCAAACACTCGGTTCTTAAATGTATACACATGCAATAAACATAATGCATACATGAAGGACAATATACAGTGGCTGTGTTTGCCACAATGCTCCCCCAGAACCAAGCCGGCATACACAGTCTGATCCTAACGGATTGACTTGGGGATGTCCGGGGAGTACTCACGGATCATTTGTCAATGTCTGTTTGCCTGGATAATTCGTCGGCATTGCCGTTATGCTTCCCAGGGCAGTAGTGGATGGTAAAGTCAAAAGGCTGCAGCGCCAAACTCCAGTAGCTTCTGGCCCATAGTCTGTCGGTAGGAGGCTTGCGCACAGTCCCCTCCAAAACACACAGTGACAGTGGGTTCTGTCACATTTCTCCCCTTTTAAAAACAGACTAACGAGGTTCCTGACCCTCAACTGGTCTGGACCTGCGTTAGTCACAAACTTCCACCCCAGGCAACCAGGAAAAGTAAAAGTACCACTCTGGCGCTGGGGAGCAAAATTGCACATAGGGTCTCCCATGAATAAAAACAGCCGCTGCAGAGTGGGAACAGCTGTCTGCACTCCTCTGATCCAGGGCAGGGTTGCAGATATTGGGGGGAGCTGAATAATCCTCTGCCCTGATGCCAGCGCTTCCACGGGTAGGGAATGTAGGCTGGTAGGGCTATGCATTTGGGGAGAAAAAGGTACTTGCTTTTCCCCTGGTGTAGTTACCAGCCGCTGAGAAGGTATCTTGCAGGGACTGTCTCCCGGATTCTTCATCTCTGGTTCTGATGCTGGGCAGAGACCATCAACGCTCTCTCCTGTAGCCAGCGCTTATGCCGGGGGGATAAACACTGGGGTAGTGTCCAAGTGCTGGGGAAACGGCTCACTGAGGTCATCCCTCGGACTCCCTGGATCTAACTCTGAGGGTGGGCAGAGGCCAGCGGCACTCTGCCCCATAGCCAGCGCTTCTGCTGGGGGGATGAACATTGGTGTAGTGTCCAATTTTTGGGGAGGGAGAATTGCTTCCTCTACTCCCGGTGGGGATATCTGCTGTTGGGAAAACAGCTCACGCAGATCCTCTCTCCGACTCTCCGGATCCAACTCTTTTTCTGATGCTGAGCAGATGCCAGGGGCACTCTGCCCTGTAGCCAGCGCTTCTGCTGGTGCACCAGATGAGATACTCTGGACTTGCTGCTGATCACCATTTCCCAGCCTTCCAGCGCCTGTCTCAACTCCCCCTTCTGAGACCTTCATGCTATTAGCTTGTCTCGCTGCCTGGGGGACCTCCGGTGCGTTCCGGCATTCTAGCGCTCGCAGTGTCCTCTGTATCATCGCAGCTTCTTCCATTGCAGTTATTACGGGAAAACGCAGGGTCACCCCTGGCCCCATTTGCTTCTCATCTTCGTGACTGTCTGCTATTTCTCTCGGACAGTTCCAGGCAACGGGAGCCATGCCAGGCTGCTGATCACCGTCAAACAGCCGCTTGTAGGCAATCTTGAGCTCCCATTCCTGCTCAACCAGGAACTCCAATTCCTCCAGGTCACACGCCTCGCCGGGGAGGTCCAGCACCTCATCTCGGAAATCCAGAATGTGTTCCAGCCGCCACTCCTCATCGCTCCCAAAGTCTGGGTCTCCGTACATTTTTTGATGGAGCAGCCCCACGCTGCCATAGCCAACGCCTTCTGTCGGGCTGCCCTCTGCTGTACCTGGCCACAGTTGAGCCGCGAACCACCGGAGGGCTCTGTAGCTGGCATCCAGCCTCCTTTCCTCCTGGGCCAATCTTCCGAGCTCTGTCTTCGCTTCATCTCGCGGTCGTTCCCTCAGGAACACCTCTCGCGCACGGTACTGCGTCCGGTACATCTCTGTGGAGGAGGGAAGGATCTTCTCGTTGCTTAGCGCCTCATGCCAGAGTTGCCGGCGGATCACATCCTCCCAGCCGAGCCTGGTGTGCTCTGTCGCTGGTCCCCGATGGTGCTTCCGCATGCCTTGCAGCCTCCTCCCGAACTCCGCTCTCATGCTGGCTGGTCCCCGTATCACTCCTCGGCAGCTGCCCAGATCTTGAATCCTGGTGGTGGTTTGGATGTCCTGGACTGCAGGAGACATCCCACCGCTGCCACCAATTGTAACGACACCCCAAGTATAACAGGGGTTACAGTCGTCTAGGATAATCCGCTCCCGAACACCAGGACAGCTATCGACCACTCCAATCGACCATACATGAAGCCCATCAATAATTCCCCCCCCCCAAGTACGAGACAAGGCTCTGTAGTGAGGTTCGATCAAGAGTAACTCTCTTCTTTATTGAAAGAAAAACAGCATTTATATATACTTTGAGAATACCACATGAACAATGACTGTGAAGACAGCCAGGTGAGCTCATTAATATACTTATCAATGGTCTCAGACCCAATTAACATACTATCCTATTTTAGACAAAAGCACTTAGTTAATCAGTAGACATTCTGTAGGAGGGGCTGCTGGAAACAATCCCCCCCTCTCTCTGCAGCTAATACACATTGAATTAGCAGACACAGTGTCTCTCCTAGTTCCTGGACGCCCAAATTAGGAGTTGCACTTCCTGTGCCTTACAGTGTATAGGAATAAGCTAGATCTCCATATTTCCTGAGAGAAACTGGTAACCATATTCTCAGTGTACACCACCCTCCCGGTCACCCTGCATCCATAAAGGATGCAGGGTGACTTAAACATAAGAAAGCCACACAAGGCTGGACATGGTGTCTCCCAACCTCTTTAAAGGAATTTGGGGTCCACAACCCCCATGCCCAAAGAGACTCCTGTCACACTGCCCTTTATGGGGTGAATGGGTAGGGGTACCCCTACCCATTCACATAGGGAGGGGGTCCGGGATCTGGGGGGCCCCCTTGTTAAAGGGGGCTTCCAGATTCCGATAAGCCCCCTGCCTCCAGACCATCACAACCACCGGCCAGGGTTGTTGGGAAGAGGCCCTTGTCCTCATCAACATTGGGGCAAGGTGCTTTGGGGTGGGGGGGGGGTGCAGAGCTCCCCCATCCCAAAGCACTCACACCCCCCATGTTTTCGGCGTGGGGCTCCCATCAAAATCCATACCAGACCCAAAGGGCCTGATTTGGACCCTGGGGGGGAAACCCCATGCCATTTTTTTTCCCCATTTTGGCGTGGAGTTCCCCCTCAAGACTCTCAGAGCGCAAGTCGCACCGCAAGTCGGATCACCCTGATCCGACTTGCGATGCGCCTTCCATTCAAATCCATAGGCTCCCATAGGGAACCATTGATTTTGAATGGAGGCAGAAAAAACGCTGCTATAAGCAAACGTGCCAAACGTGCAATAACGCCAATGGAAAAAGCTACTAAAAGCACATTTTTACAGCTGTTTTTTCCTGGCGTTAGAAGTAGCTCTGCAGCTCGTTTTTTCTGATGCCCTGTGTGCATGGGGACTAAGAGTTCATACACTCTTGTGTGCTCAGCATAAGATATAAACACTTTAACTTTGAGATTAGTGGTAATAACGTATTGGTATCTTAGTGCTCAAAATCAGAATTGTGTTACATATAAACAAGTCCCAAGAACATCCACAAGATGGCAGAAATTAGTAAAATAAATACTGAATCTATGAGAAAATAACTTTCCAAGTGTAACATATGATTTACACTGTATGTGTGTGTGAATTGTGGGCACAAAAATATTTCTAGATTTGTAAGCCCCTATTCACATTTAAGAGCTTTCTTTTCCATTTCCCTATGCCTGACTATGCTCAACGTGCAGAATCCCACTGGTCCAAAACCACAAGGATTTGTCCTAGACACTAAAACACAGGTACATTCAGTTTGCATAAGTGACCTTCACTACAATTGTCTAAGGGTAGCCTGAAGTTTTGTGGCTAATATACCAAGACAAATTAGCAATTATCAGGCACAGTGGTGTAGTGGTAAGCACATTCACCTAGCAGCAAAAGGGTTGCTGGTTCGGTTTACTGGCAGGACGCCAAAATTTACAAACGGCACCAATTTTTTACGGGCAAAAAATCAAGAAATTTACTGACCAAGCCGCATTTTTTACGGACACTGAAAAAAGTACCTAAAATAACAATTTTCAGTGCTAAACAGTGAAAATATCAATATTTTAACTATAAACATATAGCTAGTGCTATTAGCAATGTGTTAAAGTTAAACAAAAGTCAAAAAACATATTTCTCAATTTACATGAAGGTTAGGTTACCATAACCCAGCCAGCACAGACTTCCGCCTTACATCAGAGTCTGCAGGAATCCCAGTGAAAGGGAACTCTTATTTAAAGGGGAAACGCACATCATGATTTATTGGGGAAACTCTGATGTAAGGGGGGGCACTGGTGACTAGAGACCACCTTATATCAGTGTCCACTGCGTTCCCCTTTACATCAGAGTTCCCACTTACATCAGGGTCCACAGAGTTCCCCTTGCACTGTAAAGGGGAATCCTGCAGACTCTGATGTAAAGAGGAACGCCAGGAACTCTGATGTGGGGGGCAATCTGGTGACCAGAGACCACCTTCCACAGAGTGAATACATTAAGATATGGGGGGGCTACTAATATAGAGGGACCTTTATATCAGTGCCCCCTTACATCAGTGACCCCCCCCATCAGACTGGTCTGGCGGCGCTGTCACTGACCTCCTCTCAGGTGAACTGTGCAGGGCTCAGTCAGACGGCTCTGGTCTCCACTCCGCAGGCCCCACACATCTGACTTTTCCCGTGACCCCCATCCCGGCGGCGCTCTCACTCTTGACTCCTCTCCAGAGTCCAGACTCCCCTGCAGACATGATAAAAGACAAGAGATGGTTAGAGACTGCGGACATGGTACAGGAGGTGGTCAGAGACTGCAGACATGGTACAGGAGGTGGTCAGAGACTGCAGGCATGGTACAGGAGGTGGTCAGAGACTGCGGACATGGTACAGGAGGTGGTCAGAGTCTGCGGACATGGTACAGGAGGTGGTCAGAGACTGTGGACATGGTACAGGAGGTGGTCAGAGACTGCGGACATGGTACAGGGCGTGGTCAGAGACTGCGGACATGGTACAGGAGGTGGTCAGAGACTGCGGACATGGTACAGGGGGTGGTCAGAGACTGCGGACATGGTACAGGAGGTGGTAAGAGACTGCGGACATGGTACAGGGGGTGGTCAGAGACTGCGGACATGGTACAGGGGGTGGTCAGAGACTGCGGACATGGTAAAGGGGGTGGTCAGAGACTGTGTACATAATGCAGGAGATGGTCAGAGCCTGCGTGGACATGGAAGTGCCCTCCTCACCCCCTCACAGTAGTTTCTTCCTCTGTCCCCCTTCATATTAGCTCTCTACATCAGTGTCCTCCTCCTAAGTCCCTTTCACCTCTCCATAGCCATATCAGTGACATTACTGCAGAGTGAAACTGTGACACTGCCTGTGGAGAGGTGAAGGGGGCACAGGAGCAGGACACTGATGTCCTCTGCCCCCTGACTTATCTCTCTACTCGCTGCTAGCTGTCGGAGGCTCGGAGCCCCACTCACCAGTCCTCTGCTCTTCTGTGCTCTGCCTCTGCTGTCTGCTCTGTCCACTCCACCATCCGTCCAGCAGCATCTTCTAGTCCACAGACTCCACACTGTCACTGGCGCCTGGCGGCCAGCGGGAAAACTTAAATGATGGCGGGGGCGGAGGCAGGGGCGGGCGCAGGCGGTCTGTGGCACTCGTCCGACGAATCTGACTCAGTGCGAGTCTGCATCTCTGCGAGAGAACTCGGGGATTTCCGGAACTGCGCGCCACCACTGTAGATTTACTGGCACTTTTTTCCTGCTACGGGCATTTACGGGCAGGAGAAAAGTGCCCTGTTTTTACAGGCTGTCCGTAAATCTATGGGCGGTTGGCAACACTGTTCAAATCCCAACAAAAACACTACCTGCCTGGAGTTTGCATGTTCTTCCTGTGCCTGCGTGGGGTTTCCTCCCACACTCCAAAGACATGCTGGTAGGTTAATTGGCTCCTGTCTAAATTGGCCGTTCTATGTGTATGTATGAATGTGAGTTAGGTACCTTAGATTGTAAGCTCCTTGAGGGTAGGGACTGATGTGAATGTATATGTAGCACTGCCCCCTAGGGAACTGCTGAGAATTACACTTTCTGGATTCCCCTGGGTTATTTGTAGCAACAGTCTATGGAAACTTATCACTTTAAATGCTTGGCTTAGACAATGAACAATCCAGGGGATGTTGTTTTGTAGTTTATTTTAGAACTGAGATAGAAGAAGGGATGAGTGGGATACTCCAACAGATAACTATTCACAATGTTGAGGACAAGTGACTTAGGATGCGGCAAGGCCGCTGCTTCACCTTGCCACTGAAGTGAAGATACTTTCAGGGCCGGCGTTAGGGGGGGGCAAACTGGGCAAATGCCCAGGGCCCCCGAATGTCCAGGGGCCCCGTGTCACTGTCAGCCAGGGCCGGACCGGGCAGAATCTGATGACAGCGCTCAGAGTCATCAGATTCACTCACAGACACTAGAAGACATTCCCGGTGTACTTGCCAGCTACACCGACTCCGCGGCCAATCAGCCTTCTGTTCAGGGGGGGTGTGGGTCACACCCCCCCCTGAGCAGAAGGCTGATTGGCCGCGGAGCCGGTCCGGAAGTCAAGTAGTCAGTGTGTGTCTGTGTGTTCCTTCCCGCGCGGCCGCCGATGATCACTGAAGCCGCCGTAGATGGGAGCTCCTTCAGCCCGACTTCGGGCTGCTCGCGGGGGGGCGGCTGCGGGGAGAGAAGGTAAGTGACTGCCACTGCAGCCTGTGCTGAATAGGAGGGGGGTGGGGCGGCTCGGCTGCATATAGAGAGGATTTGATGTCTCCTTATGCCGCTGGATGGATGGATTCTTCTCCTCCCTTCTGCAGGCATTCTGCGGCTGCAGGAGAGATATGGAAATATCAATTTCTCTATATGCAGCTGAGCTGTCCCGTCCCCCTCCTATTCAACTTCTTTTACTGCCCCCCACAGTGATCTTAGCCCCCCCCGTGTTCTTAGCCCCCCCCCAGTGTTGTGATCGTAGCCCCCCTCCCCAGTGATCGTAGCCCCCCTCCCCAGTGATCGTAGCCCCCCTCCCCAGTGATCGTAGCCCCCGTCCCCAGTGATCGTAGCCCCCGTCCCCAGTGATCGTAGCCCCCGTCCCCAGTGATCGTAGCCCCCGTCCCCAGTGATCGTAGCCCCCCTCCCCAGTGATCGTAGCCCCCGTCCCCAGTGATCGTAGCCCCCGTCCCCAGTGATCGTAGCCCCCCTCCCCAGTGATCGTAGCCCCCCTCCCCAGTGATCGTAGCCCCCGTCCCCAGTGATCGTAGCCCCCCTCCCCAGTGATCGTAGCCCCCGTCCCAAGTGATCGTAGCCCCCCTCCCCAGTGCTCTTAAACCCCCTGTACTCTTTAGCCCCCCCGTGCTCTTCAAGTCCCCACAGTGCTTTTCATCTCCCCCTATGCTCTCTGGCTCCCCCAGTGCTCTCCACCCCCCTGTGCTCCCTGGCTCCCCCCTAAGTGATTTCCAGCCCCCCCCCCCATGCTTTCCATCCCCCTGGTTTTCCCTGCCCACCAACCCCCCCCCCCCAGTGCTATCCACACCCTGCGCCTTCCAACCCCCCTGCAATGCTTTCCAAACCCCCCCTTAATTCTCTCCAGTTCCCCCCCCCCCTTGCCCTTCAGCTCCTCCAGTGCTATCTGCTTTCCCTGTGCTCTCCAGCCCCCCTAGTGTCCTTCTATATTCTATCATGTCTGCAGTCTCTGACCTTCTC
Source organism: Pelophylax lessonae (assembly GCF_965119305.1). NCBI lineage: Eukaryota > Metazoa > Chordata > Amphibia > Anura > Ranidae > Pelophylax > Pelophylax lessonae. The sequence continues at coordinate 554,152,359 of NC_138768.1, read as the reverse complement.
TTGTATCACATCCGCAGTCTCTGGACCATCTCCTGTACTATGTCTGCAGTCTCTGACCAGTTCTTGTATCACGTCTGCAGTCTCTGACCATCTACTGTATCACGTCTGCACTCTCTGACCATCTACTGTATCACGTCTGCAGTCTCTGACCATCTCTTGTATCACGTCTGCACTCTCTGACCATCTACTGTATCGTGCCCTCAGTCTCTGACCATCTCCTGTATCGTGCCCTCAGTCTCTGACCATCTCCTGTATCGTGTCCTCAGTCTCTGACCATCTCCTGTATCATGCCCTCAGTCTCTGACCATCTCCTGTATCATGCCCTCAGTCTCTGACCATCTCCTGTATCATGCCCTCAGTCTCTGACCATCTCCTGTACTATGTCTGCAGTCTCTGACCAGTTCTTGTATCACGTCTGCAGTCTCTGACCATCTACTGTATCACGTCTGCACTCTCTGACCATCTACTGTATCACGTCTGCACTCTCTGACCATCTACTGTATCACGTCTGCAGTCTCTGACCATCTCTTGTATCACGTCTGCACTCTCTGACCATCTACTGTATCGTGCCCTCAGTCTCTGACCATCTCCTGTATCGTGCCCTCAGTCTCTGACCATCTCCTGTATCGTGTCCTCAGTCTCTGACCATCTCCTGTATCATGCCCTCAGTCTCTGACCATCTCCTGTATCATGCCCTCAGTCTCTGACCATCTCCTGTATCATGCCCTCAGTCTCTGACCATCTCCTGTATCATGCCCTCAGTCTCTGACCATCTCCTGTATCATGCCCTCAGTCTCTGACCATCTCCTGTATCATGCCCTCAGTCTCTGACCATCTCCTGTATCATGCCCTCAGTCTCTGACCATCTCCTGTATCATGCCCTCAGTCTCTGACCATCTCCTGTATCATGCCCTCAGTCTCTGACCATCTCCTGTATCATGCCCTCAGTCTCTGACCATCTCCTGTATCATGCCCTCAGTCTCTGGCCTTCTCCTGTATCATGCCCTCAGTCTCTGGCCATCTCCTGTATCATGCCCTCAGTCTCTGACCATCTCCTGTATCATGCCCTCGGTCTCTGACCATCTCCTGTATCATGCCCTCGGTCTCTGACCATCTCCTGTATCATGCCCTCGGTCTCTGACCATCTCCTGTATCATGCCCTCGGTCTCTGACCATCTCCTGTATCATGCCCTCGGTCTCTGACCATCTCCTGTATCATGCCCTCGGTCTCTGACCATCTCCTGTATCATGCCCTCGGTCTCTGACCATCTCCTGTATCATGCCCTCAGTCTCTGACCATCTCCTGTATCATGCCCTCAGTCTCTGACCATCTCCTGTATCATGCCCTCGGTCTCTGACCATCTCCTGTATCATGCCCTCGGTCTCTGACCATCTCCTGTATCATGCCCTCAGTCTCTGACCATCTCCTGTATCATGCCCTCAGTCTCTGACCATCTCCTGTATCATGTCCTCAGTCTCTGACCATCTCCTGTATCATGTCCTCAGTCTCTGACCATCTCCTGTATCATGTCCTCAGTCTCTGACCATCTCCTGTATCATGTCTTCAGTCTCTGACCATCTCCTGTATCATGTCTTCAGTCTCTGACCATCTCCTGTATCATGTCCTCAGTCTCTGACCATCTCCTGTATCATGTCCTCAGTCTCTGACCATCTCCTGTATCATGTCCTCAGTCTCTGACCATCTCCTGTATCATGTCCTCAGTCTCTGACCATCTCTTGTATCAGGTCCGTAGTCTCTGACCATCTCTTGTATCATGTTTGCAGTCTCTGACCATCTCCTGTACTATGTCCAGCGGGAACACTCTGCAGCCACACCGCACAGCACACCCAAGGTAAGTGGAGGACTGGAGAGAGGAGTGACTTCTACTTAGGGATTTATTTTGCAAATAGGCTGGGCTGGCACTGGCAGCAACAATTTTATTCAAAGAAATCAGGATTTCTTCTGCAAATATACTGGCACTGGCAGCAACAATTTAATTCAAATCAGGATTTCTTTTGCAAATAGGCTGGCCTGGCACTGGCAGCCAGGCATAGTACTAGTCTAGTACAATGCCTGCCAGTGCCTTGTCTGATCTGATGATGTCACTGCCAGGCTATTTGCAGAAGAAATCCTTATTTTTCCTCATTTTTTTGATCATGTGTCATGATGACATTGGTTTTGGTAATTGTCTGACTCTGATGCCAGCCTATTTGCAGAAGAAATCCTGATTTGAATAAAATTGTTGCTGCCAGTGCCAGCCTACCAGGGGCTGTTTTGAGGTGTGAAGGTGCAGGAATTGGGGTGACCTGAGGTGTGAAGGTGCAGGAATTGGGGTGGTCTGAGGTGTGAAGGTGCAGAAATTGGGGTGGTCTGAGGTGTGAAGGTGCAGGAATTGGGGTGGTCTGAGGTGTGAAGGTGCAGAAATTGGGGTGGTCTGAGGTGTGAAGGTGCAGGAATTGGGGTGGCCTGAGGTGTGAAGGTGCAGAAATTGGGGTGGTCTGAGGTGTGAAGGTGCAGAAATTGGGGTGGTCTGAGGTGTGAAGGTGCAGAAATTGGGGTGGTCTGAGGTGTGAAGGTGCAGAAATTGGGGTGGTCTGAGGTGTGAAGGTGCAGAAATTGGGGTGGCCTGAGGTGTGAAGGTGCAGAAATTGGGGTGGCCTGAGGTGTGAAGGTGCAGAAATTGGGGTGGTCTGAGGTGTGAAGGTGCAGAAATTGGGGTGATCTGAGGTGTGAAGGTGCAGAAATTGGGGTGGTCTGAGGTGTGAAGGTGCAGAAATTGGGGTGGTCTGAGGTGTGATAGTGCAGGAATTAGGGTGATCTGATTTGTGAAGGTGTGCAAAGCTCACTTGATTTCTTATTTATTCTATTTAATGTTATTTAATTAAAGCATATTTTCATGTAGTTGCATGTTTTATTTGGCTAAATGATTAAATGCGCCTATATTTTTGGTAGAATATAAAAAAATTTGGGGCCCCACTTTTAGGTTTGCCCAGGGCCACACTTTATCTAAAACCGGCCCTGGATACTTTAATACTTGAAGTGTTCCTGCTTGATTTATCTCTTCAGGGTTCTAAACTTGGCACCCCCTTTCTCTCTGACTGTGTGTTCTGACACCTGTCCACTGACTCTATCCACTGGAGTGGTCCCCTTCCTGGGCAGCTTCTCTGTACTCACGGACATTGTTTTTCCAGAGTTACTCTGCTGTCAACTCCACCAGTCAGCTTTCCTGGACCTCCGGATTCAGCCCCACACTCCTGGCTCACAAGGCCTACCGCCTGTGACCACCATCCACAGCAACAGAAGGAGAGACAGTCGTCACCCTCCTTCTGAGACCTGGCTTCTTACCCAAAGACCCCCTGCCTCATGTGCCTTTGGCTTTTATACCCTATCCCAGGATGCACCTCTTGTCTGTGCCAACCCACTGGGGACAGTTACAAAAGCCTGTGCGTCATTGGCAAGGTTTCCTCCACTGTCCAACGAACCTCCTCGTTGGATACAGTGGGGACACTCCCTCAGCCCACATGAATCGCACATTGAGCACATAGAGCACGCCTAACTATCGATCATGCTCCCCTGATGCTACTCTCCTGATAAGCAGGCAGAGCAAAACTATTCTTCCTATCTAGCACCTATCTAGGAGGGTGCTACATCTATGTAAAGCGCTGTGTAAAACTGACAGCGCTATATAAGTACCTGAAATAAATAAAAAAATATGGACAGCTTAAGGATGTGATAGTCCAATTTAATGTAAGAACTCATATGGCTAAGTACACTTGTACTCTTTGCATCCAGTGTCAATATGAATCTTGGGGTCTATCTACCCTTCTTCATTACGTTAACACACTGCACTAAACCTATACGCGTTTTAAGCTAGCTATGCACTAGTAGATTTTTGAACGAACGTCCGTGTGAATCTTAATACAAACATTTGCACGAACATTCTTTGTACATTCAAAGACTGAATAAATGTCATTCAAAAGCACTTTATATTTTGTTTGCTTTTTCCATTTGATTTTGGAATGAATGTCATTTCCTGAACAAAAACCACATACACTATTAGATATTTGTTTGAGAAACATTTTCTATCCTGCTCCTTCAACTTTTCTTGTCACCATGGTTGAAAACGAATGTCAATTTGATCCCACTCATGACTTGAAAAGTAAATGGATGTTCTTAAAATGAAAAATTTAGAATGAGATTCTTCTAGTGTATAGCCAGCTTTATCACGTTGCAGAACTATTCACTATCACTGGCACCCCATTGCACTATGGCACCACATCTCCAATGCACCACAACACATGGCAATTCAATACCATGCCCTGGGGTGTGCTAAGTCAGAAAAAATTATGCTTGTCCATTCTGATTCCTTGGCAGCCTATTCAAATGTATAGGCTGTGCACCGTAGTGTGTGTTACCACTTCTGGACCGAAAGATTTTACTCCCTTAATGACCAGGCCTTTTTTTGCGATCCGGCACTGCGTTACGTTAACTGACAATTGCGTGGTCGTGTGACACTGTACCCAAATAAAATCGATGTCCTTTTTTTCCCCACAAATACAGCTTTCTTTTGGTGGTATTTAATCACCTATGCAATTTTTATTTTTTGCGCTATAAACAAAAATAGAGCAACAATTCTGAAAAAAAAAAAAATATATATTTTTTACTTTTTGCTATAAAACACAAACAATAAAAATAAAAAAATCTAATTTTTTCATCCCCTTAGGCCAATATGTATTCTGCCACATATTTTTGGTAAAAAAAAAATCCCAATAAGTGTATATTGATTGGTTTGCGCAAAAGTTCTCGCATCTACAACCCCCCCCCCTCCCCCGCCGTGCACCAGTAACGGAGAATTGTTTCTGCACATGTTTTTCTCCTGCCTACCCAGAGAGATATATATACAGTATCTCACAAAAGTGAGTACACCCCTAACATTTTTGTAAATATTTTATTATATCTTTTCATGTGACAACACTGTAGAAATGACACTTTGCTACAATGTAAAGTAGTGAGTGTGCAGCTTGTATAACAGTGTAAATTTACTGTCCCCTCAAAATAACTCAACACACAGTCATCAATGTCTAAACTGCTGGCAACAAAAGTGAGTACACCCCCTAAATGAAAATGTCCAAATTGGACCCAAACGGCCATTTTCCCTCCCTGGTGTCATGTGACCCGTTAGTGTTACAAGGTCTCAGGTGTGAATGGGGAGCAGGTGTGTTAAATTTGGTGTTATCTCTCTCACTCTCTCACTCTCTCATACTGGTCACTGGGAGTTCAACTTGGCACCTCATGGCATTGAACTCCCTGAGGATCTGAAAAATAGGCATAGGCTATAAGAAGATTACCAAGACTCTGAAACTGAGCTGCAGCACGGTGGCCAAGACCATACAGCGGTTTAACCACTTGCCGACCGCCGCAAGTACATATACTGCGGCGGTCAGCCCCTCACAGGCAAAGGGACGTATGGGTACGTGACGTACGTCACTAGCCTGTGAGGCTCTGGGGAGCGAGCTCCCGCGCGGTCACGGACCCCCTGCGATTGTGACCGGCGGACCCGATGTCCGCCGGTCACTCGGCGATCGTCGGTGGAGTGGGAGAAAGGCAGGCGGCTGATGTAAACAAGCCGCCTGTCATTCTCCCCTGTGTAGAAACAGTGATCATACGGTTCTACTATGTAGGACTGTTGATCACTGTTCCTACAGCTCAAGCCACAGCCAATCACAGTTAGAATCACGCCCCTAGGGACACACACCACCCCTCCCTCTCAAAAAAAGTTAACCCCTTCACTACCAGTGTCATTTTACAGTAACAGTGCATATGTATAGCACTGATTACTGTAGAAATGTCACTGGTAACCCCAAAAGTGTAAAAAATGTCAGTCAAGGGTCCGATCTGTCCGCCCCAATGTCGCAGTCCCGCAAAAATAATCGCAGATCCCCGCCATTACGCGTTAAAAAAAAAAACAACAACAAAAATAACAAAAATCTTTCCCTTTGTTAGTAAACGCAATAACTTTTGCGCAAAACAATCAAAATACGCTTTTTGCATTTTTTTTTTTACCAAACATATGTAGCATAAAACAAATTGGCCGAAAATGTTAAAAAATTTTGATTTTTACATTTTTTTGGGGAATTTCATATAAAAAAATGTGAAAAATATTGTTATTTTTGCAAAATTGATGCTCTTTTTTTGTTTATAGCGCATGATCAAAAAATCGCACAGGTGATCAAATACCACCAAAAGAAAGCTCTGTTTGTGGGAAAAAAATTCAAATTCGTTTAGGTACAGCGTCGCACGACTGTGCAATTGTCCGTTAAAGTCACGCAGTGCCGAATCGCAAAATACCCCCTGGTCAGGAAGGGGGTAAAATCTTCCGGGGCTTAAGTGGTTAACAGGACAGGTTCCACTCAGAACAGGCCTCGCCATGGTCGACCAAGGAAGTTGAGTGCATGTGCTCAGCGTCATATCCAGAGGTTGTCTTTGGGAAATAGGTGTATGAGTGCTGCAAGCATTGCTGCAGAGGTTGAAGGTGTGGGGGTCAGCCTGTCAGTGCTCAGACCATAGGCCGCACACTGCATCAAATTGGTCTGTATGACTGTTGTCCCAGAAGGAAGCCCTTTTCTAAAGATGATGCACAAGAAAGCCCGCAAAAAGTTTGCTGAAGACAAGCAGACTGGATTACTGGAACCATGTTCTGTGGTTTAATGAGACCAAGATTAACTTATTTAGTTCAGATGGTGTTAAGCGTGTGTAGTGGCAACCAGTTGAGGAGTACAAAGACAAGTGTGTCTTGCCTACAGTCAAGCATGGTGGTGGGAGTGTCATGGTTTGGGGCTGCATGAGTGCTGTCGGCACTGGGGAGCTCCAGTTCATTGAGGGAACCATGAATGCCAACATGTACTGAGACATACTGAAGCAGAGCATGATCCCCTCCCTTCAGGGACTGGGCCGCAGGGCAGTATTCCAAAATCATAATAACCCCAAACACACCTCCAAGATGACCACTGCCTTGCTAAAGAAGCTGAGGGTAAAGGTGATGGACTGGCCAAGCATGTCTCCATACCTAAACCCTATTGAGCATCTGTGGGGCATCCTCAAACGCAAGATGGAGGAGCGCAAGGTCTCGAACATCCACCAGCTCTGTGATGTCCTCATGAAGGAGTGGAAGAGGACACCAGTGGCGAGCTGTGAAGCTCTGGTGGACTCCATGCCAAAGAGGGTTAAGGCATTGCAGGAAAATAATGGTGGCCACACAAAATATTGATACTTTGGGCCCAATTTAGACATTTTCAATTAGGGGTGTACTCACTTTTATTGCCAGCAGTTTAGACATTGATGACTGTGTGTTGAGTTATTTTGAGGGGACAGCAAATTTACACTGTTATACAAGCTGTACACTCACTACTTTACATTGTAGCAAAGTGTAATTTCTTCAGTGTTGTCACATGAAAAGATATATTAACATTTTTACAAAAATGTGAGGGGTGTACTCACTTTTGTGAGATAGTGTATACAAAAAAAAAACGATTAGTTAATTCCACAAGTGTTTTTTCTTTTTACCACTACTATTCCTTTATACTGGCTTTTGAAATTTAGAAATGCAGCAATTTAGAGATTGGATGAAAGGTTTAGCACTTTTTGAAAGATAATAAGTGCATTTGATATACAACTATATAGTTTAGATCAAAATGAGGGGCAAATTAGAAGGAAAGAGAGACAGAGGGACTTCATCAGGGTACATTTCCCCTCAAGTAAATAACATACCTGAAGGCAACACATAGCAACTGCAACCTATGGGCAATCTTACATAAACACAACAGACAGATCTGAAGTTTAATCTCGAGTACATTTGTTTAGAAAAACAAGAATTATGAGAGACAGAAAGAATATTGGAAATCAATCACAAATATTCATTATTGCCACCAAACTATATATGTTCTATACTGATGACAACTGAAACAAGCAGGCCTTACCTTATTCTCAGAGCAACATGTTGACAGATTTCCACTGGAACCTTACCCAAGATTTTCTACCTTGAGTATGCAGCACAGTTAGCAGACTTTACCCTGCTGATAGTGCAGGGTCAAAGATCATTCACGGTTCAATAAGAGCCCTAGAGCTTACAGGATACATTATGAGACAAGTTAATCAGTTTTCAGATTCATTATGCTTAAAGCTGCAGTCCACGCAGATATAAAAGAAACAACGTATAATGCAGTATAGTATGTATTAAACAAACATTATATGTATGTATGATTCCCTATACATTAGAACAGTAGAATAAAAAAAAAGGAAAAGTAGAAATCAAGCTCTTCTGCATGCACAAGGACTGATCATGTTGGCAAAATGACAGAGTAGAGGAATGACCTCATCAGTTTTCTGCTGATCCTTCATTTTCCAATTACAGGCTGAAGGAAGGGAGGTGACCAAGCTGTACTGTTTACATCCTGTAGAAAAAAAGTGAAGTCACTGAATGAACAGCCAGTGTTGTTCTCAGAATACACAGGCATAGGCGTCCGTATGGGGGGCAAGGGGGAGCAAGTGCCCCCCCCCCCCCCGCAATCTCAACTTCCCCTTTGAAGTGGTTGTTAAGCCACTTTATACTATCCTGTCTGGTCTGTTTAATAATCCTGTGTGCCCATGCCCCTGTGTGCCCCTGTGTCTGTGTTTTAAAAAAATAAGCCATTCTTTACCAGTTTTCAGAGCACCGATCGCCGCTCACGTGACCCGTCAGCTCTCTCCTCTCCCTGTCTGACAGCTGCCTGCAGCGGGCGGGGCCGAGGATTCCCCGCTGACATCAGTCGGGAGGGGAGGAGGAGGGTCCGAGAGGAGGAGAGAGGCGGTGGATCACGTGAGCGGCCATCAGCGCTCTGAAAACTGGTAAAGAGCGGCTTTTTTTCCCTCTTGCCCGGTGACTGACATTAGCAGCCGCGCAGACCACTGTCCTCAGCCCCAGGTCCCGGAGCATTATCATGGCCAGGGCAAGGAAATTGAGGAGATTTGTGGCCCCACGCACAGAGGTATGGCACCTGACGTCACAGCATGTACTGACGTCACGTGCATGCATGCGCCGCCTGCACGAACCCAAAACAGAGAGGGTCAGCTTTGCTTTTGCATCAGGTTTCTCAAACCTTTGAATGCCTGCACTTTATGTGATAATGACTAAGCCCCTCCCCTTCATGACATTGTTGAAAAGGGGTGGAGCATGGCTGACCTTAAAATGATGCCCCCCCCCCCCCCCCCGGAAAAAGTTCTGCGGACACCCATGTACACAGGAGTTTATTTGCTAAAGCTAGAGAGTGAAAAATCAGGCTCACCTCTACATAGAAAACAATCAGCTTCCAGGTTTTAGTGCCAAAGCTTTATTGAACAAGCTCAGATTAGAAGCTGAATGGCTACCATGCACAGCTGCACCAGATTCTGACTGCGCCAGTTTTAGTAAATATACCCCAGAGTGTTCTGTGAATGGCCAAGAGGAGAGGAGGGGCACATAAACATCACATGGCAACCAATCAGCTTCTAGCTATCATTTTCAAAATATAACGAAACAAGCTGAAGTTAGAAGCTGATAGGTTACTATCTTCTGTTAATAACTCTTCTGTGTATGAGACCCACAGTGACTGGATGCACAACACTAGCTGAAGTATCAAATGTATGATTTGAACAAGAAAGTAAATTGATTAACACATTTAACACCATTTATTAAGAGAGCTTCTTTTATCCTTAACCACTTGCCGACGTTGACTGTACTGCGGCAAAGTGGCTCATTATCGTCTGGCGACGTCACCAGACATTCCCCTCTCTCGGCGGCGCGCGCGCGCCGCCGGAGGCTCGCTCCCTCTGTATTCAGTTACAGCGGGAGTCGGACCAGGGGAGGAGCGGCGGTGATCACCGCTGCTCTTCCCCGATCGTCGGGGATCTAGTGTGGAAATCCTAAGTGACAGGCAGGGTCAGATTGCAGGATTCAGCATAGCTGAACCTGCGATCTGTCCCTGTGTCACTCAGTCACCTCCCCCCACACACGTTGGTAAGCACCAGGCATACATTAACCCCTCCCTCTCCAATAAGAATCAACCCCTTCCCTGCCAGTGTCATTTTTACAGTAACAGTGCATATTTACAGCACTGATTACTGTAGTAATGTCACTGGTACCCCCAAAAGTGTAAAAAATGTCAGTCAAGGGTCCGATCTGTCCGCCGCAATGTCGCAGTCCTGCAAAAAAAATCGCAGATCGCCGCCATTACTCGTTAAAAAAAAAAAAACCACCAAAAATGACAGAAATCTTTCCCTTAGTTAGTAAACGCAATAACTTTTGCTCAAACCAATCAAAATATGCTTATTGCGATTTTTTTACCAAAAATATGTAGCAGAAAACAAATTGGCCTAAAATGATAAAAAAATTTTGATTTTTACATGTTTTTGGGGGGGAATTTCATGTAAAAAAAATGTGAAAAATATTGTTATTTTTTCAAAATTGTCGCTCTTTGTTTGTTTATAGCGCAAAAAGTAAAATTCATACTGAATGCCACCCAATGCATCCCAGCCTGCGGCGAGATTGTGGGTGCGCAAACCTCAGGGAAACTCCATGGTCAAAAAGACCATGCAGCTTCCCTGCGGCCTCGTTTTTTAAAAGGTTCATGCACCTTTTTTGTGCGGTTCACACGGCACAGCAGCCCATTCAAATTAATGGGCGGCCATGCCCAAGCAAAAGCGGGACACATGGCCCGCACTAGTGTGAACCGAGCCTAAGAATTGATAAAAGTTCTTTATAAAGACATATGTGCCCGATGTTCTGCATTAAAGGGTATTACAATCCTCAGTAATAATGTAATTATGGTCATACCCTACAACTTTAAAGACTTAAAACTCTTTAAAGCCATTGACCTATCTCATGGAGCCAGACTGGAAAACTCCCAGGGCATTGCTAAGGACATTGCCAAGAGAGGCCTAGATGTTATCGTTCACCTTCACCATCACAAGAGCAAACTTTCAAAGGCAGACCCCAGCTACTACATCAGGAGAGAGAAATCTTGAATCAGAGAAAGAGCTCACTCCTGTGATGGTGAAGGTGAACAGTAGCAGTTAGGAGTCTCTGGGAGTATTCCAGTCAGGCTTCATGAGGTACAGAAATTGCCTAAACCATTTTTCAACTTTGGTCAAAACCACACAGTTTGTTTTTATGTACAGACGTCCCTCATCTGCATAGGCAGTTTTCTGGTAAAGATGAACTATGTCTTTAAGCCTTTATCTACTACTTTATTTACTATGTCTTTAAGCCTTTATAGAGGCAGATTTTTCAGTGCACACCATCTTTGTTATTCCACCATTGATGAAAGTGCTTGATTATTTTGGTGCATTATATTGGAAATTAGTAGAAACTGTCACATAGCACTAATAATAATACACAACTGGTGCAGCAACATAAAGAACTGGTGTAATTGTGCTGCTTGATGCACAGAAATTGCACCTACACTATATTACCAAAAGTGTTGGGACACCTGCCTTTACACCCACATGAACTTTAATGGCATCCCAGTCTTAGGCCCCTTTCACACATACGGTCCGTTCATTTCATCAGTTCAGTCACATAAAAATGTATCAGTTTTCCATCCGTTTTTCATCCATTTTGATCTGTTTTTCATCAGTTGTTATCCGTTTTTCATCCGTTTTTCATCAGTTGTTATCCGTTTTTCATCCGTTTTTCATCAGTTGTTATCCGTTTTCATCCGTTGTCATCCGTTTTCATCCGTTGTCATCCGTTTTTCATCCGTTGTCATCCGTTTTCATTCTTTGTCATCCGTTTTTCATCCGTTGTCATCCGTTTTTCATCCGTTGTCATCCGTTTTTCATCCGTTGTCATCCGTTTTCATCCGTTGTCATCCGTTTTCATCCGTTGTCATCCGTTTTTCATCCGTTGTCATCCGTTTTCATCCGATCCATTTCTTTGACGGATGAAAAATAGGGCATTCATCTGTTCAAAAAAACAGACATTGACGGAAGCAGATGAAAACGGATGTTAACTGATGATCATCCATTGTCATCCGTTTTTACATAGAGATACATTGATGTCCGTTTTTCATCTGTCAACGGATGGATGAAAAACGGACAAACGGACAGCGTGTGTGAAAGGGGCCTAAGTCAGTAGGGTTCAATATTGAGTTGGCCCATCCTTTGCAGTTATAACAGCTTCAACTCTTCTGGGAAGGCTGTCCACAAGGTTTAGGATTGTGTGTATGGGAATGTTTGACCATTCTTCCAGAAGCGCATTTGTGAGGTCAGGCGCTGATGTTGGAGAGAAGGTCTGGCTTGCAGTCTCCGCTCTAATTCCTCCCAAAGGTGTTCTATCGGGTTGAGGTCAGGACTCTGTGCAGGCCAGTCAAGTTCCTCCACCCCTAACTTGCTCATCCATGTCTTTATGGACCTTGCTTTGTGCACTGGCGCGCAGTCGTGTTGGAACAGGATGGGGCCATCCCCAAACTGTTCCCAAAACGTCAGGAGCATGAAATTGTCCAAAATGTCTTGGTATGCTGACCCCTTAAGAGTTCCCTCTACTGGAACTAAGGGGCCAGGCCCAACTCCTGAAAAACAACCCCACACCATAATCCCCCCTCCCCCCCCTCAACCAAATTATTTGGACCAGTGCACAAAGCAAGGTCCATAAAGACATGGATGAGCGTGTTTGGGGTGGAGGAACTTGACTTGCCTGTACAGAGTCCTGACCTCAACCGAAAAGAGCACTTTTGGGATGAATTTGAGCAGAGACTGCGAGCCAGGCCTTCTCGTCCACATCAGAGCCAGACCTCACAAATGCGCTTCTGGAAGAATGGTCAAACATTCCTATAGACACACTCCTAAACCTTGTGGACAGCCTTCCCAGAAAAGTTGAAGCTGTTATAGCTGCAAAGGGTGGGCCAACTCAATATTGAACCCTACGGACTAAGACTGGGGTGCCATTTGCGTGAAAAGGCAGGTGTCCCAATACTTTTGGTAATATAGTGTATATTTACACAAAAATGTTCTCTTATTTGTTTTCTTTTGGTTGGTTAAATATACCACCAAGTGTTTTATTATATCTGTTCAGATGTAAAAAAAAATAGCTGTTCATCCAGTCAGAAATCCTGAGGACCAACTATCTCTGTGGACTACATAACACCTCTACTTGTTATGGAGAAGAGCGTGAGGTGTTATGCAGTCCTAACACACTCCCTTTCCTAGGGTGACAATCTAGTTTAAAAAAGTTGTCACTCTAGGACAGGAAGGGTCCCTTTACACTCACTCTGGAGTGTGGTGCCCTCTGACAAAATTCGAATCGCTTTTCAGAATGCATTTGACAGGTGGTGATAAGGCATTATAACACCTTGTAGATACCTCCCAAGTTTTTGCCATGGGAACAAGGGACACCCATAAGCAAAAGTAAGCAGGCATACGACACACCCATGCCACACCCCCTTAAAGGAGAATTATTTTAAAAAAAATGGTTAGTTAACCACAATTGTTTTTTTTTTAATCACTACTATTTCTTTATACTGACTTTTGACATTTACAAATGTAGCAATTTAGAAATTGGATAAAAGGGTTAGCACTGGGAGACACTTTTTGAAACATAAAAAGATCAGACCAAAATGAGGAACAAATGAGGAGGAAAGAGGAACTTTGTTCAAAATCAGGGAAGGTCCCTCAAAATCAGGGACAGTTGGGAGCTATGCCTTCTAAGGCCCCTTTCACATGGTCATGACTGTTCCAATCAGCTTAGTCTGTCAGTTTTTCAGGTGGACCTAATCGGACCCCTTATTCACCCCTTTTGACCGGCAGATGTAAACAGACTTGTGTCTGTTTACACCCACCTACCTCTGGTCTGATCTGGTCCACTAAAGAAACGTAAAGGGATCTGTCCTCCTCCGGCTAGACAGATTGGAGGGCAGTCAGATGTAAACAGACAGCAGATTCCTTTTACTCATGGCCACCAATAGAGCAGAGCAGGCTCTTTCCATGTCCACACTCCATAAGCTGGATCTGTCATCCTCCTGCTCTGATCACCAGGGGAGTCTGTCCTGTGTGAAAGGGGCCTTCCCTTATGATTTAACCCTATAATGATGCACTGCCACGCCAAAATCGTGTCTGTGTTTTTGTCCTAGGTTGGGCAAAAATCCAGGGAGAGCTGGATGGCTCACAGGCAACATCACTGAGACCTCACCCCTATTTCTTGAATGTTCTGGTACCTTCTAGAAGAATGGGAGGGGAGGTAAGGTGGAGTTGCCTGGAGTATTCTGAGGGCCCTGACCAATCCACAACTTATATAGGCAGGGGGCAGGTCCCCTCAGGGTCAGCCCAGCTATGGTGGAGTTGTGTTCGGATGGAAGATGGAGACGGAGTGTTGGGCTAACGGTGGCCTTTGAGGAAGCTTCCCGTTTTGGGTGGCCATGACCTTGGGCCTGGGCTCAGATGAGGACAGGACCCTCTTAAAACACACAGAGGTGTCCTTGACAGGGAGCAAGGAGAGGACAGTGGGAGAACACTGCCGGGCAAGTCTCCAAGAAGAACAAGGAGTGACACGCAATCAGGTGGACTGAGAGGCACGCCTGAGAGGACTGGGATGGAGCAGTCTGGGATGAGTGCAGGGCCAGTCAAGAGGATGGTGGCATGGGAAGTGGAAAGAAGGAAACTTCAGCCAGGAGAACTGGAAGGGCCTGAAGAGGTGGTACTGGGAGCAGTAGCCACATGTGGGACAGCTAGGACTACCAATTTTTTGCTACACCATAAGGGCCCGCGGTTCCTGCCTGCAAAGGGCATTTGCTTTGGGTCTGACTGAACCAGGAAGGTATGCCCCCTTCCCCATCATCCAAGTTTACCCCCCCCTTTTTTTTTTTTTTAACCTCTGCCCATGGCTTTTTTTTCAGTGGGAATGTGGGGGAATGCAGTTCTAGCACCTCTGGCACTGAATTTATGTAATGACAAGGGGTACTGGCAGGTGCTGGAGGGTCTATTGCTGGCTGCTGGGGGATCTGTTATCTTTGGAGGGGATCTATTGTTGCAGGGAGACTATTGTTGCTGGAAAGGTTCTACTATTGAGGGAGGAGTCTATTGATGCTGGCTGCTGGGAGATCTATTTTGCTGGGGGGAGGTATTGTTTTGAGTGTGAGGTTCATTGTTTTGGGGGATCTATTGTTGTTGGGGGGCTATTGTTTGTGTGGGGCTATTGTTTGTGGGGGTCTATAACTTGTGGGGGGGGGGGCTATTGTTTGTGGGATGACTATTGCTGCTGGCTGCAGGGAGTCTATTTTACTGCTTGCCTCGTTATCATGAACAAATTCTATAGCACCACAAAATGATAAATGGTTCTGTATTTTCCAAAGGGTTAATAATGAGAGGTGGGTAGGGGGCTGAACCAAAGAATGGTGCTTGGAGGTGGGTAGGGGGTGGAATCAAGGGATGGTGCTCGGAGGTGGGTAGAGGGTACAACCAAGGGATGGTGCTGGGGGGGGGTAGGTGATAGAACCAAGGGACAGTGCTAGCAGGTGGGTAGGGGATGGAACCAAGAGACAATGCTCTGAGGTGGGAAGGGGGTGGAACCAATGGATGGTGCTCGGAGGTGGGTAGGAGTTAGAACCAAGGGAGGGTGCTCAGAAGCGGGTGTGAGGTGGAACCAAGGGGCGGTGCTTGGAGGCAGGTAGGGGGTGGCACCAAGGGACAGTGCTCGAAGGCGGGTAGGGGGGTGGAACCAACGGATGGTGCTTACGGGCATTTGGAGGGTGGAATCAAGGGAAAGTGCTCAGAGGCCGGTGGGAGGTGGAACCAAGGGACGGTGCTCGGAGGCGGGTGGGAGGTGGAACCAAGGGACGGTGCTCGGAGGTGAGTGGGGTTGGAACCAAGTGACAGTGCTTGGAGGCAGGTAGAGGTGGAACCAAGGGACGGTGCTCGGAGGCGGGTAGGAGGTGGAACCAAGCAATGATGCTCTGAGGCGTGTAGTGGGCGGAACCAAGGGACGGTGCTCGGAGGCAGGCAGGCGACAGAATCAAGGGACGGTGCTCAGAGGTGGGTAGTGGGTGGAACCAAGGGACGGCGCTCAGAGGCGGGTATGAGGTGGAACCAAGGAACCGTGCTCGGAGGCAGGTAGGCGACAGAACCAAGGGACAGTGCTCCGAGGTGGGTAGGGGGTGGAACCAAGAGACAGTGCTCGAAGATGGGTAGGGGGTGGAACCAAGGGGCGGTGTTTGGAGGCAAGTATTGGGTGGAACCAAGTGACGGTGCTTGGAGGTGGGTAGACGACAGAACCAAGGGACGGTGCTCGAAGGCGAATAATGGGTGGAACCAAGGGATGGTGCACGGAGTTGAGAAGTGGGTGGAACCAAGTGACGGTGCTTGAAGGCGGGTACAGGGTGGAACCAAGGGACAATGCTCAGAGGTGGGTAAGGGGTGAAGAAAAGCGGGGACTCAGAAGGAGGGAGGGGGGGGGATTATAGTACCTGCACCTACTCACTAAGACAAAAAGCCCTGCCTCTGTCACACCCCTTCCCCTGGGCTGCCTATCTGAAAGAACATGAAGTGTTAATGGCAAGTTGAACAGGTCAAAAAAAATGAAAAAAAGTGAGAGAAAAGGGAATGCAGCCATCACATCTAAAGACCTGTATGCTGCATTACTAGCCAGCGTTCGATTTGCTCTTATCGCCCAAAGTCTAAATGTATTAAACGAATGAGGAGAGGTGGATCGTCTTATTTCCTCATAGGTGCAGTTGCTCTTTGTTTTACATGAACATTAACGTTGACTAACTTCGTTTACTCGTTGTTAGTAGCGCTTTCTAGCGGGACGACAACCACAACATGGCCGCACACGCAGAAGCCTGACAGACACGCCCTCCTCAATATGGCGGCGCGCTTGAAGTTGACGTACGTCGCTGGGTCGGCGTGACGTGCGGACGTCGCTGGTTCAGTGTCCTTGGCTCTAGGAAGAAGATGGGTTACTGGGACACTCCGGACGGAACCGATTGCGGGGAAAAGGCATGGCTGACAACGAAGATAGCCACGGGGCTGGGTATGGGACTTGTAGTATTAGTGAAATGGGATGTATGTTGTTGGTTGTATCGCAGCACAGGCAGAGGTGTCTGACCTATGGAGGATAAGCTGTACTTGGAGCAATGTGGGCTTCAGTCATTGGATTGTGTACAGCTTAAAGGGACCCTGTCACTAGAATAAACTGTACAGTATTTGGCCTAATGAATACAAACGCATGAGGCTTTACAGCTTAAACTGTGAGCTTATTTCATCACCTGAGGGACACAGCTGGAGTTTCCAGCCGCTCGTAGCGATAAATGGCTGTATGCGGGTGTAGGTCGCGCTTACATACACATGTGCATGACAAAGTCCAGGAATTTACACCCATGCACTTGTTTACACAGTTATGGCGTATACCTGTGTACAGCCATTCGTTATTATGTAAAAAAGACCGCGTTTACGCTGTACGGCCTCAAATGCGCCTGCATGCATGGGACCTAAGAGTGTACACGGGCAGGTTTTCCACCGAAGGACTTCTTCAGGCAGAGCGTGCATTAGCGTACCCCCATGGAAGGCCATGTTTGTTCTCGCACAAGGATATACAGGTATGGGTGCACATCCATGAACGCAGCCTGGGTGCGTTCAGGGCCGTGCATCCTCACCAATGTCACATTAGGATTAGAGATGGGCTCGGGCATGTTGGAGTTCCTACGTGCCTAATCCCGCCAGGAACCTGACACTGCACTCCGCTAATCACAGGCAGTGAGACGTTTCCTGGTCTGTGCAGCTGCGGAGCGGGAAATGTCTCACTGCCTGGGATTAGCAGAGTGCAGTGTCGGCCTCCTGGATTGATCGGGCACGTAGGAACTCCAACATGCCCGAGCCCATCTCTAATTCGGATCAGTGGCTGTCTCGCTGCGAGTGCTGCATCCCAGTTGACCGCAATGGAAAACATCTGTGCTAGTAAACGGGGCTATTCACAAGGGTATGCTGGTGTATGCCCTATGTTAACAAGAATGGCTGTCTGATACAGAGTCTGCCTCCATCTTTCTCTTGCCATACATAGGCACCCCTCCTCAGTGAGAGCGTACAGAGCCAACATTGCACTGGGCCTGTATGAGTTGGGAGTTACAGCATTTTATTCTGACAACAGGTACATATTCACACAACTGCTGTCAAAGAACATGACCTTATCAGGCTACTTTTTTTTTATTAAATAAAGAAGAAATAACCGCTGCTCTAAGTAATGATATTTCACAGGTCACTTTCCTCCTTGTCTGCCCCCCCCCTCTTCGTTTTCCTGCAGATGTGCAGGGGGTAGGACAGGTAGTGTTGTTTTTTTTTTTTTTTTTAACCATAATGCAGAGAATGCATTCGGGTAAGAAAATAAAAAAATTGGAACCACCTTAATTGTTTTACAATCTCACAGGTATGCTAAGCCGGCCATAGATGATTTCAACCGCAGCCAGTTCAGCAGAGACTGGCAGAGAGTCGACCCATATATATGGGCAGGCTGATTGTACCCAAATTGATCCATCGATCGACTTGGGTCCAGCCATCATATGTTGGATTTTTCATGTGATTATTGCCAGCAGCTATAGCTAACAATAATCACTGTCCATCAGTGATGGGCAATCAGCCTGCCCATGCATGGAATCCCAGCCAGTCTCTGCTGAACTGGCCCAGATTCAAATAGTATGTGGCCAGCTTAAAATACCAGTGAGCCAATTAGGTTGTAACAAAATTAAGAAGCATGTTATACACCATTTATTGATAGTTGTGTTTGTTTGTTTTTTTATGATATGGGTTTATTCACAATTTAAGATATTTGAAAGTTCATGTGTTTCCATTGATGGTCTGTCACTCCTCATCTGAAGCACTCCTAAATCATCTATGCAAGTCGAGACTTTCACCAAGTCATTATTCGAAGAACAGGCAGCTTCCCCCCTGATGACTGATATTCAGGTGCAGCATTATTTTTTTTTTTGGGGGGGGGGGGTCGTGCCTGTAGTCCAGTCAGCAGATCATAATTATCAAAATTATGTTCATGTTGTGGTAATGTAGTAATCTTTCTAAAAAGTTTGTTTTAACATTATATATATATATATATATATATATATATATATATTCACAGTATATCACCATAAGTGGTAGATTTGGCATGTTTCTGATTGTAACCAAATGGTGTAAGGAATTTATCTTTAAATAAAACCTGCTGTAACAAACATTTGGAGGTTGCCATCACTGAATTTTCCTCCTGAAAATGCTAGCTGCTTTATGGTCATGCTCACCCTCTGCTAAACTATAATCATCTTTTTGTCCCCCTTAGGTCTGGTGGGATCTGCGTATCACATAGTCATTTTCCAGCCTAAGACAATACTGGAGGGCATTAAAAGAGCTGGAGGTGCAACTCTTACTATGGGTATGCCTAATTAATTTATTTGAAAATATCAGTATGAACCTATTAGATCCATTAAATGTAAGAGTCTGTGTTGTTGGGCTTTGGTCTTGTGTCAAAGGCATCAGTTTGAGATGCCTTTTAGGCTCCATTCACATATAGGCATTTCGGATCACGGGCAGAATTGCTACGATTCTGCCCGCGATTCCGAACCATTGCAAGTCGCAGAATGCCCGAGCGATTCCCGTGACTTGCAATGGCACCCCAAACGTGCCGCGATTTTTGCCACAATTGCCGCCCGACGAATCGCGGTAAAATCACGCAAACATAATCGCGGGATGCCTGACGCCCAAAAAAAGTTCTTTTAGGAGCCGGCCGCTTGGTATAAAAAAAAAGATACCGGGGTTATGGCAGCTAGCTGCTGCCATAACCCTGGTATTTAACGTAAAAAACATGACGTATATTCACAGTTAGGCGGTCAACAAGTGGACTCTTTATGGAGCCAAATCTCCTCTTGCAGGCAGTCTTGTTGGATGGGAAGGCCTGGCTCGCAGTCTCCACTTTAATTCATTCCAAAGGTTTTCTGTCAGGTTGAGGTCAGTACTCTGTGCAGGTCAGTCAAGTTCCTGCACCCCAAACTCGCTTATCCACACTGTATTGCCAAAAGTATTTGGCCACCCCTCCAAATCATTTGGTGGAGGGGGGGGAGGGGGTTGTTTTTCAGGGTTTGGGCTTGGCCTCTTAGTTCCAGTGAAGGGAACTCTTAAGGTGTCCGCATACCAAGACATTTTGGAAAATGTCATGCTCCCAACTTTGTAGGAACAGCTTGGGGATCGCCCTTTCATGTTCCAACATGACTGCACACCAGTGCACAAAGGAAGGTCTATAGCAACATGGATGAGCGAGTTTGAGGTGGAGTAACTTACTTGGCCTGCAGAGTCCTGACCTCAACCCGATGGAACACCTTTAGGAGGAATTTGAGCTGAGACTGCAAGCCAGACCTTCTCACCAACATCAGTGCCTGACTTCACAAATGCGCTTCTGGAAGAATGGTCAAACATTCCCAAAGACACACTTCTAAACCTCGTGGACATCCTTTCCAGAAGAGTTGAAGCTGTTATAGCTGCAAAGGGTGGGCCAACTCAATATTGAACGCTATGGACTAAGACTGGGATACCATAAAGTTCATGCACGTGTAAAGGCAGGTGTCTCAATCTTTTTGGCATTATAAGTGAATTAAAACACTCGTGCCAAACAAAAAATGTGAAATGTAAAAATATGGATAGTAAATTTTTAAAATGGGACTGCTGCTGCTACAAACCCCTAGGGGTGAATCACTGAGCAGAAAAAAATAGCAAATTGCCATTAGCAGAGTAAGTTCCTCAAACTAAATAAATCACTCCCGGTGCTAGAAATAAAGTGCTCAAGTGCAAATAAATACATTAGGAAAAACCTTGTGCAAATATTTAAAAAATTATAAAAATATGCAAATACATTCCAAAAAAATTATAAATATATGACAAAAAGGTGCAAATCCAGTCTGAATAAATAAAAGTGTAATCACAGTCCAAAGGAGTTCAACCACAATTGGTGGTTCTTTTATATTTCAACAAAGTGAGTACTCTCCTTAACGGTGTAAAGTGCTGTCTACCCGAACCAGTAGTGATGGTGACATCCTCCGTGTATAGCGGGATTAGAGAGAATACAAACTCTCCAGATGTTGTTGATCTCTTTTACCTTTTGGCAAAAAAAGATCAAATGGCGCTTGGAAGATCCCCGTGATCTCTGGTCCAGCAGCCCATACGTTCTTGTAGAGGATGTTAATATATGCAGATTTTAGAAAACACAAGAGATGGACTCCTCATGGTGTAGTATCCATACAATCTCCAGTTTATTAAAACATTTCCCCATAAGGCGTAACCAAAAAAAAAAAAATGGCAGTATAAAATAAGGAAAAACCCCTCTGTTTCAAGCCTAGGAATTCCCGCGTGGGTTGCCCACACACAGTACAGGGAACCGTGCCGCTCCAGAAGTTCCTAGTGCTGCGTGCGTTCCAGGTTATACACAAAGCGAGGCGACGTGTGTTTCACTTGACGCGTTTTGTCATAGATTTGACTTCATCGGAAGCTCTACAAGAACACATGGGCTGCTGGACCAGAGATCATGGGGATCTCCCAAGCACTATTTGATATTTTTTTGCCATAAGGTAAAAGAGATCAACACCTGGTGAGTTGTATTCTCTCTAATCCCGCTATACACGGAGGGTGTCACCATCACTACTGGTTTGGGTAGACAGCACTTTGCACCTTTAACCACTTGCCGACCGCCGCGCGACTATTTACTGCGGCGGTCAGCCCCGTACAGGCAAAGTGACGTAGTACCACGTTGCTAGCCTGAGAGCCCCCGCTCGTTCCCTAACCGGTCCGCGCGTGTGACCGGCGGATCCCGATGTCCGCCGGTCACTCGCAATCTCCCCGTGGAGAGGGAGAAAGGCAGACAGCTGATGTAAACAAAGCCGCCTGTCATTCTCCCTGATCTAACTGCAGAGATCATACGATCCTGCTATGTAGGATCGTATGTCCTCTGTGGTTACATCACTAGCCACACCCCTTTACAGTTAGAAGCACGCCCCTAGGGACACACTTAACCCCTGCATCACCAATAAAGTTAACCCCTTCCCTGCCAGTGTCATTTTTATAGTAACTGTGCATATGTATAGCACTGATTACTGTAGTAATGTCACTGGTACCCCCAAAAGTGTCAAAAATGTCAGTCAAGGGTCCGATCTGTCCGCCGCAATGTCGCAGTCCCGCAAAAAAAATCGCAGATTGCCGCCATTACTCGTTAAAAAAAAAAAACCACCAAAAATGACAAATCTTTCCCTTAGTTAGTAAACGCAATAACTTTTGCGCAAACCAATCAAAATACACTTATTGCGATTTTTTTTTTTTTTTTTTTTTTTTTTTTTTTTTAAATTTATTTATTTATTTATTTTTTTTACCAAACATATGTAGCAGAAAACAAATTGGCCTAAAATGTTTGATTTTTAATTTTTTTTTTTTTTTGGGGGGGGAATTTCATATAAAAAAAATGTGAAAAATATTGATATTTTTTCAAAATTGTCGCACTTTTTTGTTTATAGCGCAAAAAGTAAAAATCGCACAGGTGATCAAATACCACCACAAGAAAGCTCTGTTTGTGGGGAAAAAAGGACATCAACTTCATTTGGGTACAGCGTCGCACGACCGCGCAATTGTCCGTTAGTCACGCAGTGCCAAATCGCAAAATAGGGCCTGGTCAGGAAGGGGGTAAAATCTTCCGGGGCTTAAGTGGTTGAGAGTGCTCACTTTGTTGAAATATAAAGGAACCACCACCTTTTGTGGTTGAACTCCTCCTTTGGACTGTGATTACACTTTTCTTATTTATTCGGACTGGATTTGTACCTTTTTGTCATATGTTTATAATTTTTTGGGACTGTATTTGCATATTTTTATATATTTATAATTTTTGTAATGTATTTGCACAAGGCTTTTCCTAATATATTGTAATGTATTTTCATGTATCTATTTGCACTTGAGCACTTTATTTCTAGCATCGGGAGTGATTTAGTTAGTTTGAGGAACTTGCGCTGCTAATAGCAATTTGCTATTTATTTCTGTTTTTGGCAATATAGTGTATATTCATCTGTAATTGCTCTGTTTGAAACTGCTTGGGGACCTCCCGTGGTTCGTACATATTAATTGCTGTGTCACTCAATGGCCAGTTAAACAGATGTCCCTGCAGGGTTTGCTGTGTGATGACTTCTTGGGTCTCCCTCTGATTACCTAAAGACAGTCACTAGGGGGATTTTTCACACATCCATCCTTACTCCTGTTTGCTTGCTAGTCAATAAACAGTCCAGGGGATTTGGTTTTATATTTATTGTGGAACTTGGATGGGAGAAGGAAATTGTGGGATACTCTAAATTAACTATTCACAGAAGATGACAACTCTCACAGGGCCCCTACCAGGTTATTTGGGGAAGTGGACACACTGCTTTAACCATACTGCCACTTGTTTGGAAGAATTAAGTCTTCTTGCTCTCTTCAGCAGTAGACTTGATGCAAACTGCTTTCTCTTCAGGACACTCTCTAGCATCCCCTTGACTAACACCCGTCCACTGTCTCCTCTAGCTGAAGGGATGAACCCCCTCAGGACAGGCCACATGACACAAATCTGTACTCACTGTAGGCAGACCCATATCATTTCCAGTGTCTCCCTTCCAGTCCGCTCTGCAGGACATCTGGGTTCAACTCCTCTCTAACTTTCAGGCCCTCAGGTCGACCACCTGAGGCAGCATGACAACTCCTACAGAGGAGGGGCAGCTGCCCCCTCCCTCTGGGATCCCGCTCCCTAGCTTAAAGACCCCGTGCACATGTGCTCTTGGCATTTATACAGTATTCAAGAATGCGTCGAGGCACTTTCCTCTGCCAATCACCTGGGCTGTAACAATGCCTGTGCCCTCACTTGTCAGGTTTCCTCCCACTGTCCAATATGCCTCCCTATTG
This sequence comes from Pelophylax lessonae, assembly GCF_965119305.1. Lineage (NCBI taxonomy): Eukaryota > Metazoa > Chordata > Amphibia > Anura > Ranidae > Pelophylax > Pelophylax lessonae. The sequence goes on along the minus strand of NC_138768.1, from coordinate 554,128,421 downwards.
GCCCAGTGTGAAACATTCAGACAAGCTGAGCTGCACCATGAGCAGACCCTACCAATGAATCCTGCTCTCTGGTAGGCAGAGCGCAATATACATTTACCTGGCAATCTCTCTGGTAAGCAGAAAGACCCAAAAACTATACTTTCTTTTAACACCTACCTAGGAGGGTGTTACATCTCTATCTATCTATCTATCTATCTATCTATCTATCTATCTATCTATCTATCTATCTATCTATCTATCTATCTATCTATCTATCTATCTATCTATCTATCTATCTATCTATCTATCTATTATATATATATATATATATATATATATATATATATATATATATATATATATATATATATATATATATATATATATATATATAATCTTTCTGGCAGTCCATTGAATGGAAACGCACCCCCTCTTGTTCCTAGGAGCAGGAAGAGTTGTGGTTCCTAGGGTCTGGCCTTAGATCTTTGTGCCTAGTGTGTTGTAAGAGTTGGGCATTCATCTGTGGTAGCACCTGGAAAATTGAAACAGATCTTATAATAGACTTGGATGCTTTCTAAGAAGTATTGATAGATTTATATATAAATCCAGTAAATAGATTTGGAATGTTTTGATAAAGGCAATTGATCTGATTGCCTTTATCAAGTCAGGAAAAAGTTTTTTTTTTTATTTTGCAAACCAAAATTGTTCATAGAATTATTTATTTTTCTGCATCCAAACTGCTGAAGGTTGGAACATTTACATCTTGACAGATATGTGTCTATCGCATATCATAAAGTAAAATCACATATCAGTGCATTTCTCATTATGTTTGTCATTTAGTGATTGTTTTTTTCTATTCCTTCCTAGCTTCGCTTGGAGCAATCTTTGGTATCACTACCTGTTTAACAGCCCAGATTCGTGAGAAGCCAGATGACGCACTAAACTATTTTATAGGGGGTTGTACATCTGGTGCTCTCCTAGGAATAAAAAGTAAGTTCAATTTTATTTCAGGTATACTGTATTCAGAGGCAAAACTAGAACCTTAACACAGATATCTGTGAAATCGCCCGTGAAGTCGGACTGAACTCGCATGATTTCAAACCCGCCTCAGTGTGAACCTAGGCTTAACGTTAGATCTGACTAGGAGCATCATCTGGATTGCATCCAAATCGGCATGTCAGAGAAGGCTCCACTGTTCCTAAGCAACCTGCAGGGAACTCGACTGTCTACAACCAATTGTGCTGGCCCTCTTGTGCATGAGCCCATCAGCCCCATAAAGTAACCAGCACTGGGTCCTAATGCGCTGTACTGCTGCCATGGAGACCAAAACGAACGCTGTCAATAGCAGGGGCAGGACAGTAACCCTGGTTGTTTGGCCACTGGTCGTTGTTCCACTGGCCCACAGTGGGAGGATTCCTCCATCCACCTGAAATGTGTATATGGGGGAAATAGATTATATATATATATATATATATATATATATATATATATCATTTTTTTTTTTTTTTTTTTCTTCAACTTAATAGTTGAATGAAAAGTGATTAATGCATGGGCTACCTAAGTGCTAAGGCCGGGCCATAGACAATTTGAATCTTGGCCAGTTCAGCAGGAACTGGCGGAGATTTGAACCATGTATGGGGTGGGCTGAATGTACCAAGTTGATTCATCGTTTAACTTGGGTGCAACCAGCCTGGTGAATTCTCTTATGATTATCGATAGCGGTTACTATAGCTGCTAGCGATAATCACGGTTTGTTGGAAGCAGACAATTGCTCAGCAGGAGGGATTCCCCTGTCAGCACTGTCTGCGTTGATGGGGAAATCATGCAAATTTCTTTCCTGCAAGCTGTGGCTGCAGGAAAGAAATTCGTACCATCTGTGGCTGGCCTAACTCGAACTAAAAGATTGTGAAGGTCTTGGAAGACCAGAGGGGAGGGAGACAGATGGGGGAAAGAAGGGAGGGAAATATGGACAGTTCATTGATAAGTGTACTACAGTGCCGGCCGAGGCTGGAAGCTCAGGCATCATTGACACAACACAGACAGTGAAGGGAATCTGTAGCTGCTGATTTTCATATTTTCCGCCCACATATCCCCTGTCTTTCAGATACAGCTGCACGCCGGGGATAGGAAAGTGGGCAGGAAAATGGGTGGGAGGAGCAGGAGCTGTAGTATTCTCTGCTCTCCCATCTATGAGGGGAGTGGGTGTGCTTGCTGGGCTGTGTAAGAGTGTCATAGACACTCGACTCAACTGCAGTCACCAGTCTCTAAAGTTACAGGCTAATGGGCCATACACACTATCCAATTTTCTTTAGGTTTGACCTCATATTATATGGTTTTGGTAAGTCTGAAGGAAAAAATCTAAACACTTTCAATTTGTATGCAATCAGGCAGGCCCTTGCACTACATAGAAAAGGTAAACCTAAAGGAAATCTGACAACAAAAGTTGTATAGTGTGTATCCAGCTTTAATCTCCTGTCATACGGACGGGAGAAATCAGTCTGTTTTTTCAAACTGCCACTGAGATAATGGGCGACTTCTGCAACCCTGGTAGTTCTGCCACTGACTAGTAATAACTGTGTTTGCACTGACAGCATAAAAAGTGTAGAAAGAGGTGTCGTGTAACACTTAAGCCCCGTACACATGTAGCGATTGTCGGCCGTAAATATTCGGCCGACGACCGATCGGCCGATTGTAGGCTTGTTAGTATGATGCTTCCAACAGCCGACAGCGCATTTTCGGCCGAACAGAATCTGTCGTGCAAGCATTAAAACTTTTGTTGGCCAACACCAGAACGGCCGATTGTTCGCCAGTCAGTACAGATTTCGGCCGACATGCAGCAGATTAGCAAGACTGGGCATGCTCAGAAAAGAAAAAACACACGGAAATTAACCATCACATGACATCACTTCTGCAGTCGGCTGTTGTTGGCCGACAAAATTAGTGTGCAGTCTTTTGCAGTTTTCAACAGACACGACAGCCCTGGACAAAAGACGGCCGATCGTTCGGCCGACGATCGGTATGTGTGTACGGGGCTTTAGGTCAATTGATGCAAGGCAGATATTATGGATAATGGATTGGCACACAATGTTGTATGAAGGATTAAGCTCATACATGCATTATTAGGTTTGATTATCTGAGGTTTTTTTTTTTTTTTGGAGAAAATAGACAACCCATTACTTCTATCCTTCTACCATTTCCATCAAGCCAGAAGGTGATAAAACCTGCCGATATATGGAATTAAGCTGGGTATACACTGACCGAAAATCAGCTAGTTCAGCAGGAACCTGGCCGACTTTCAGTCAATGGGTACAGCTGTCTTTCCCACAGTCGGTCTAACGTCTGGCATTTGTCAAAGGGACATGCTGGAAAACCAGCATCTGATCGGTGCTTGCAGCCAAGTTTCAGTGCAGGGTTCAGCAGCAAATTTCTAAGGATCAAACAGTAAGAAAGGTACATATTTTATAGACCATATACAGGTATGGCTTCATTAAAATACTATAGTGACAGGGCCACTTTAGGGGCCTTACACACTGGGCATAAAAAATGCTGCTTCTAATGGCTTTTGGTGCTTCTTTTTGTTTTCTTCTTTCTTAAGCCTGTTTCAAAGGATAAGTTCATCTTTTGGAAAAAATAAATAAATGCACATCTTTTTGCAAGTAAAATGTGCAATTTTTATTTTTTTTACTAGGAGCCTGCAAAGTGTTGCACCTGTGATTACCAGATCGTGGGTGCAATGCAGAACTCCTGCAGACTGTCAGTGTAAGCGGTCTGCTTGTACATCATGCAGGCAGGCAGTTACATGGACAGGAAGAGACCATGAACTACCTAGAGCAGTGGTCCTCAACCCTGGCCTACAGGGCCCACTAACAGGCCAGATTTTCAAGATAACTGAAATACATCCCAGGTGATATAATTTGCTGCTCAGTGATTGCAGAGTTCTAGTCTGCATCTCCCCAAGGTAATACCTAAAATCTGGCCTGTTAGTGGGCCCTGTAGGCCAGGGTTGAGGACCACTGACCTAGAGCACTCAACAGCACTCTGGTAGTTCGTTGAGAACTACAATCAGACAGCCGCAAAGGCTGTCAGTGCTTGTAGTTCTCCTCTCTGTGAATGAATGACACGGCTGGGTTGGCAGAGTCCCACACGGCCGCGTTTTTTCTTTTTGTTAATTGTGACAGCGAGTTTGGGGAGAAGATCCCTGGCTCCCTCTGTCCATAGAGGCGGCGGGTCGGGGAGAGGCTGCAGGAGTGTGGACAGGTTACACGTTCCACCCTAAAAACATGTAACATGTTCCCAAAGATGAACGTATCCTTTAAGCAATTCTATATTGGTCTATTTGTCCATGCACCTTAGGACAGTGGTCCTCAACCCTGGCCTACAGGGCCCACTAACAGGCCAGATTTTCAAGATAACTGAAATACATCACAGGTGATATAATTTGCTGTTCAGTGATTGCAGTATTCTAGTCTGCATCTCCCCAAGGTAATATCTAAAATCTGGCCTGTTAGTGGGCCCTGTAGGCCAGGGTTGAGGACCACTGCCTTAGGAAATTTAGAGGCATATTTGCAGAGAAGCGTATACAGGTAGAAAAAATCCCTATCGGAATCGGGTTTTGGAGAGGAGCTTTCTGGCAGAGAAATCGCTTGACTCACATAAACACTGCTTTTAGGACTGTTCAGTGGTTTCAAGTTTACTCTTATCTGCTAATAGTGAAAAATTTGAGCAGAGGGGAATTTTCTGGAAAAAACGCTTATAAAAGCAAATGCCTATAAATGCTCATAAAGTGAGCATTTTTATGCTGCTTTTTCTGATGCATGAAAAATGCATCCCTTAAAATCCAGTGGAACTCTTCACACTGGTCCGTTAAGGTTTTGGCTGCTTTCACACTGCTGCGGTGTACAAATGCATAATGAATCCCTTTAAATCCTATGGAACACTTCACACTGGCCAGTTGCGTTTTTAAAAGTCCTGCTTGCAGCATTTTTGGTGGTGTGGTGCATGTTCGAGCCTTTTCACACCAAACATTTGTTTAGTTAAAAAAAGCGGAAGATCCTGCATTTTAGCAACAGAGCAGTGTGAAAGCAGCCAAAAACGCAACTAAATCGTAACTAACTGATGTAAAGAGTTCCATAGGATTTGAAGGGATGAATTTTTCTTCCACTTTTTTTTTTTTTTTTTTTTTTTTTTTTTACTGAAAAATTGATCAAAAACTGATCAGTGTGAAAGGGCCCTAAACAGTTAGATGAGGGGGGGAAAAAAAGCCAACTTTCTGTTCACGATTGTACTTTATGTAAACAGGAGCATGTAACTTAAGTCACAGAGATTACTTTTCTGTTCACAGGTCACAGCTATGCAACTGGAGCCTACGCATGTGTTACGTTAGGAGGACTTGCTGCTTTTGCCAAGATTTCAAAAAAAGAGGGCTGGGTATGGATTCCATCGGAACCAAGACTCTGAAACTTTGTATTTTTGTCTTGTGATATTATAGCTGAAAAAAAAGATAAATATTATTGAAAACTGAATTTGTTTTACAGCTGAGTCGCACTTTTTGGTTGCTGTAGTGTACATTGGTCCCTATCTGAGCAGATAAATAAACTTGCTACATTGATTTTGTGTTACAACTGTGCTCTAAGTATGCCTCACCATATGGAATAAGAAACCTTTCATTTAGAGTAGATTTACTCCAGGTGAGGTGGGACTGCGTTGGGGGGGCTTTTCCAGCACAGTCCCACCATCGCAAGGCAAACTGCCTTGTCTCTGGTGTGTGTGTGTGTGTTGGGTGCAGTACTTTTTTCAATGTGGGGCAGTTACAACATGGCGGCCAATAGAACTTTGTGAAATGCCACTGTGTGAATAAAGTTTATTTAAAAAAGAAAAGTGAACAACACAATGCACCAGGACCAATTGTAATGCAGAAGCTGCTGTGAATGGAGCCTTAAAATGTAATCTTCTGAATCCTCTATCAAATGCCATTCTTTACTAGTTTACTAGTTGAAAATTGTAAATAAGTCTACAGTTTCATGTTAACACTGGAAAAGAAAAGTCTGATTGGAGCAGAACTCTATCCTTGGTTTAGATCTACCATACTACTGCTTAAAGGCTAGGTTCACATATCTCCAATGGGAATTTCCCCTCTACGTTTTCAGTGCGAATTTCCAAAGCAGCTGTTTAGTGGTTCAGCTGCAATTTTTAAATACGGTTCAGATGCACATTTTTGGAGCCGGTGTCTAACAATAGCTGGTTGTAAAGGAGCGGACCAGGAAGCCAGCCGCCGCATCCTTAATGACTCATCGGCTGTCCAGTGGGGTTCTCCACTGACAGCTGAAATGTAAAAAAAAAATCTGCTTTGCCGGCAATACAAATTTGTGAAAAAAAATAAAAATGGTGAGTTTCCTTCCACGCCCCCCCAACAAAAAAATCCTTATCCGAGTATGCAGTCCAGCAGGTCAGGAAAGGGGGGGGACAAGCGAGCACGTGCACCTCCCCTGGAAACTATACCAGGCTGCCACATGCCCTCAACATGGGGAGGGGGGTGCTTTGGAGCACTGGCCCCCCGCCCCAAAGCACCTTGTCCCCATTTTCATGGGGACAAGGGCCTCTTCCCCCACAACCACCCCAGATCCCAGCCCCCCCATGACTAATGGGGTACATTGTACCCCTACTAATTTACCAAAAAAAGTGTCAAAGAAATAAAAACTGTCTTTTCAAAAATGGGAATTTTTCAAAAACGACGTACCATCAATCACCATGAACCCAGCCGACCCCCCAAAAAAAAAACTCCACACCCTCTGCATGCTGGGTCGATGCCGTCACAGGGGGTTCCGCCCCTTAGGTATTTAATAGATGTCAGATGGCAGGAGCCAGCAATGGATGCAGAGCTTTTTTTTTTTGATTCGCGTTTATTGTGATCGACGCTGGATCCACACTGAGGGACATTGTTATTTTTAAATAAAGGAATTGTCACTTTTTTTTTTACACTTTTTTTGGTGAATGAGTAGGGGTACCCCTACTCATTCACTTATGGGGAGGGTCCCCTTGTTAAAGGGGGCTTCCAGATTCAGATAAGTCCCCCTGCCCGCAGACTCCTACAACCCCCGGCCAGGGCTGTGAGGAAGTGGCCTGATATGGATTTGGGGGGCCCGTGCCATTTTTTTTTTTCCTAATTAGTGTTCAAAACTGATAAGGGGTTCCCATGGAAGGCATTGAGACTGGAATTTACATCTGAACTGCACCACAGATCTGCACACCAGTTAGTGCTCTTAAGAAAAATCTTCCTCCTTGTGAAAAATTCAGTGTATAAACGCAGATAAGATCAGTTGACACATTTTAGCCTATAGGGCATTACTCATAATTTTTTTTAAATGCGCAGTGCCTTTGCACTGCTGCTGCACCACATACATGTACACCGGCTCCATCGAAAGCCAGTTTGGTTCACATGCCATGCGAATCGTATGCGGTTCAAAATGCATCCAATGCGCATATATCGGAACGGAGCCTTAGGCTTCTTTCACACGGTCCGCCTCCGCAGGCGGATCCGTGTTGCTCAGCGGGGATCGATCCGCGATCCCCGCTGAGCCGGGCGGATGACAGCTCCGTCTCCGCTTGCAGAGCGGAGAGGGAGGTGTCTCAGCACCCGCTGCCCTCTATGGGGGATCGGAGGAGAGCGGACCGCTTGTCCGCTCTCATCAGATCCGCTCCGCTCCGATTACTGAACGGATGGAAAAATAGGGTTTCCATCCGTCCAGATTTCAGCACAGGATCGGATGCGGATGGCAGCGGGTGTCAGCGGAGGTGACCTCCGCTGACACCCGCTGCCCCATAGAGCTGCATGGAGGATCCGATCAGATCCGCCTAAAAAACTGACAGGCGGATCTGATCGGACCGCCCGTGTGAAAGAGCCCTTAAGAGGAATGAAACACTGGTAAACAAAACCGTTAACCCATCACACTTAAATTTCATAGAAAGTAATAGAGGAGTAGATCACAAACACCAGGGAGCTGTGTCAGAAATGGACTTCATGGTAAGTACCATAAATTTTAAGGGGGACCAATGCCAAAAACAAAATTAGCCCCCCCCCCAAATTCCATAGCACACTTTAATGCAAGCATGCCAGGAAAGGGCACCAAAGTGAGTGAGAACAATACAAGGCCTGCATGCCCTCAACATGGGGTAAGGGTGCTACCTTGACGGCAAAGCACCTTGTCACCATTTTGATGAAAACAAGGGCCTCTTCCGCACAATCCTGGCTTGGGTGTAGGGGTCAGCTGGAAGCTTACTGGAATTAGGAAGCCCCTCTAGGAATAAGGGGGTACATAGGGCAGGGTTCGTAAGGTCATGAAAAACCTGGAAAAGTCATGGAATTTTAAAATGGCAGTTTCCAAGCCTGGAAAAGTCATGGAAATTTGTTTCATAAGCAGAAAAAAAGAGGCAACACTCGGTGTAGCTGATGTAAATAATTTTAGTGACACATATTAAGAAATTACATAGAGGTGTAAGTGTCTATCTTCATAGCTTGGCGTCCTTCTGGGTCCGCTGTGTTTCCCTCCCTGAGGCTGGCCAGCAGCCAGAGATGACACTAAGGGAGAACCAATCAGGGGACTCAGTCAGATCGAGGCAGCGGTGAAGCACATACCTCACTGGAGGGCCGCACGAATGTGATGACGTGCGCGGGGGGGGGGGGGGGGGCGGTAACCGGTTTCGGAGTATCAATAAATGCTGACTAGAAAGCACCTGCTCTGCAAACACTCCTCTTTTCTTCAGTCTCCAATACCCCAGATGGCCGCTGCTATAGGTGCTTTTACAGGACAAATTAAATCACAAAGCAAACTTTTTTCCTGGTGCCTCCATAGCAGCATACAAGTGGTAGTAGCTCTGCCTACTTCCAAAATGGGCTATTGTTGGGGTGTCAAAGAGTTAATACCCACACAACAGCCCAGTCCCTTTTTTGTCTTCATAGAACTCACACCCAGTGTGAAGAGAAGAAACCCTTACCTGCCATCTTAGGTGGTTTTACGCGCAGGTTCAACCTCTCTTGTAGCGCAGCCCTTGGGATGCTAAATGCTCTAATAAGCCAGGAAACCCCTTCTGTGGAACCTCTGGGGTGAAAACACGTATGCTAACTAACACCCCATACAGCACTGCAGCCAGGGCTATGTTCCTCAGAAGAGCAGTCAGTGTCTGGAGCCTGCCACCCAGAAGTGAGTGGATCCATGGAACTGACACCGCATTTCTCATTTTTTGGATTTTATCTGTAAATGGCAAAATAGGTTGTGTGTTACATCTCCTCTCGGATGGCCTGAAAGCTGCACCATGTTCCAGTATGCTTTCTAGTGGCAATTGTGGAAGAGAAAGCAAAGTGTCTATGATGCATTATGCTGAACATGTGAAGTGGATAGCATTTAGAAAGGGGCCATCTTTGGTTTGGGCAAGTACTCCAGTGGCCATCTAGGAATTGGGCAAGACTGCCTGGAAGCCATCTTGGAAGTGGGCAAGGTGAGAAGGTTGCCAGGAATGGGAGGCAGAATAGTTGAGAAACAAGACTCAACGACTTACAGATAGGACCGCATGCCAGCACACCCTTACCCACAAACCCTGCTTAAAGGGCCACTTTCCTTCTACCTAGTGGATAGATATACCTTGCTCATGTCTCAATGAGGCATTATTATACTGGACTAAATATGCTCACCGCATAGCAAAGATCCATACGGTTCCTATAGGTAAGGGCCATCAGACCAGGTAGCTATTTTGCTGCTAAATGAGTACATTCAGATGCTTACTTGCTACTCTCTCGGCTAAGGAACCCCGCCTGTCCCACTGACAGGAATATGCGTGAAAGAACCATCAGAAATCCAGTGCAAGGTATAGAAAATCCTCTTTCATATTGTAAATGCCAACACTACCGCCTGAAGAGTGTGTCTACCTTAAAGAGACAGATAGAAGCTCTCCAGCCTATTACGCTTAGCTCTAAGGGATTGCTGTGAATCCCTGTCAAGTGTCAAGATTGCCTTAGAAGGGGTAAGAGAAGCTCTCTTGATCACTATTCATAGTTGCAAAGGATTGCTGTTGGCCTGGGTGGAGTTACCATATCCAAGTTATTGCAAATACCTCAAGATGCATTCCAATACTGTTACTATCAACTGCATAAAGCCTTCTTCAACAGAGCAGGTCAACTGCTGGCAAGGAAGAACAGAGACAAAAAGCTGGGACTTTTTGTTCGGCATGAGGCTTTACGCCTGCTGGCCGTTTTTTTTAACCACTTGACGAGGCTGGCTCTCCCAGGCAAAACCCCGTACTTGTACAGCGCTCGCCTGGGAGGAGCTAGGGGGCGAGCATGCTCCCACCCCCGCTCGTCAGCGGGGAAGCCAGTGCAGGTGTTATGCGGCTCCAATTGCCACCTGACACCGGTGATCTCTTCACCGCTGACAGAGAAGGCTGGACGGCTGATGTAAACACAGCCGTCCGTCCTCCCTCGGATGATCACAGAGACCATGCGATCCTGCTATATAGGATCGCATGTCTCTATGGTCATCTCAGAAGCCACGCCCCCCACAGTTAGAATCACTACATTAGGGTCACATTTAACCCCTTCATCACCAACACTGTTAACCCCTTCCCTGCCAATGGCATTACAGTAACAGTGCATATTTTTAGCACTGATTACTGTAGTAATGTCACTGGTACCCCCAAAAGTGTACAAAATGTCAGTTAGGGGTTCGATCTGTCCTCCGCAATGTCGCAGTCCTGCAAAAAATCGCAGATTGCCGCAATTACTAGTAAAAAAAAATAAATAAAAAACATTAAAAATGACATAAATCTTTCCCGTTGTTAGTAGACGCAATAACTTTTGCACAAACCAATCAAAATACGCTTATTGCGATTTTTTCTTACCAAACATGGGTAGCAGAAAACAAATTGGCCTAAAATGTTAAAAAATTTTGATTTCTACATTTTTTTGAGAATGTCATATAAAAGAATGTGAAAAATATTGTTTTTTTTTCTTGTCTCTTTTTTTGTTTATAGCGCAAAAAGTAAAAATCGCACAGGTGATCAAATACCACCAAAAGAAAGCTCTGTTTGTGGGAAAAAAAAGGACGTCAATTTTATTTGGGTACAGCTTCGCACGACTGCGCAATTGTCTGTTAAAATAACACAGTGCCGAATCGCAAAATAGGACTGGTCATTAAGCAGCAAAATTTTCCGGTCTTAAAGCGGAGTTCCGGCCTCAAAAACAACTTTGGGCCATCCGCTTGCTTTAAATCCCCAAAACAACAAATGGATACTCCCGTTTTTTTTTTTTTTTTTTTCCCTTTACCTACCTTGTTTTCGAAGAAAGTATACTTACATTCCTTCCACTTCCCCCCTCTGCGGCCGCGACCTCTCTTCCTGCTTGCATTGACTCCTGGGAACGTCATCGCTCCCAGGAATCAATGAGCCTGCACCGGCCCCGCTCGTCAGTTCCGGCAAAGGCGCGTCATTCCCTGCTAAACAGCTTCTGGGCATGCCCAGAAGCTGTGCAGGGATGACACGCCTGCGCCGGTACCGACGAGCGTGGCTGGTGCAGGGCATTCTGGGACGAAGAGGACACGGAAGAGGATGCCCTGGCTTCAGCTGCCCACACCTGAGTTGGCAGTGCTGGACAAGAAATTTTCAAGGTAAGTATTTCTTCTAAAAGGTAAGTGCAACCTGGGACAGTTCAGAGGCTATCCATTATGAAATGTACTAGCCCTGACTGTCCCGGGAGTATTTTTATTGAAAAAACCTTTCCGAGGCTGGAACTCCCCTTTAAAGTGGTTAAAGGTAGGTAAGTTTATCATGACTGGAGAAGAACCAGAGGAGCCAGGTAAAAAACCAGTGGCTCTAGGTAAGAAACTTGCTACAGCATGTCCTTCGTTTGAAGAAGTAGCCTGTATGGCCTTTCAGGAGAGAGCTTTACCAAGGCAATAACAAGAAGTTGTCAAAATCAGGTTGCAAGCAATGTTTATCCATGAGTGATCAATAAATAATACAAATAAGAAAATTAATTCAAACCATATACACAAAAAAATGTCCATATATGCAATAAAAAATAAACACAAATTCAAATAGTAACAGTGATGGAATTGTGCAAACACCAGTCCTTTAGGACCAATTCACACCACCACGCAGAGCAGCAGGAACGTTTCCCTGCTCCAGCCTCTCTGCATTTACAGTTGCGCTCAGGGCAAGTGTGGAGTGCAATTCATGGCACTTTTTTTTTTCTTTTGTTTTGCATGAGTTTTAATTGAAGGTGTACAAAACAAAAAAAAATCCACTACAGCTTCTGCTACAGTATGTGTCCTCATTGCTGTCCTCCATTGGATCCTCACAGAGGCTTGAAGGCACAACCTCTGATTCAGGGACACTGTAAGTGGGAGAGGAGAAGTGTGGCATTTTTGGCCCCTGGAAACTAAAGGTTCTAGTGCTGAAAGTTTTCTGAACTCATGGAATGGATGTGAAAGATATGGGGTTTTGTGCATCTGGGATACAGGAGCTGCTATAACACAGGCATTGACCATGGTCCTGGGCTGTGTTTTGTGGTAGAATGCAGCAGAAAGTGCAGCAAACACGGTGTGCATATTTTCATCCGAGTGGCGATAGGTTAGTCTAGATCAGTGATGGCGAACCCTGGCACCCCAGATATTTTGGAACTAAATTTCCCATGATGCTCATGCACTCTGCAGTGTAGTTAAGCATCAAGGGTAAATGTAGTTCCAACACATCTAGGGTGCCAGGGTTCGCCATCACTGGCCTAGATCCTTGTTGCCACTACCTAACTATTCTGAAACAAAGTCCGGATAGGAAAAGGCCAACCATATTAAATTAAGCAAAAACACTTAAGGTGCTAAAAATAAATAAATAAATACAAGTACAATGGAGCATAAAACAATAAAGTCCCCATGTGTCCACATTGTGAACTTGTCTAAATTAGGTCTGTATAGCACCTTGCAACAACATGCAAATGTGAGCGCCTAATGCAAGGATTCAGTGCCTGAAGAAAACATTACAGGCAGGCCCCACACAGGAGAGAGTGAGAGAGAGCTAGAGAGAAAGATAGAGACTAAAGTCGAGGAGGGAAGACAGGGCTGCCACTTGCACCTTCAAAGTGTTATGGGAGATCTCCTTATCTGCCCCCTCTTGTAGGAAATCCAGGATTGCAGGAATAGCTCCCTTGTTGAAGATCCCCCTGCTCTTGTACCAGAAGACAAACTTTTTCCTCACTTTTTTATAGATGGCTCTGGTCACAGGTTTTCTGCTGGCTAAAATGGTGTCTAGCAGAGTGAATGACAGACCCCTGTTCTGTAACCTCACCCTTTAAGGAACCAGGCTGAAATCTTCATGACCTTGCGGTTTGGGTGGTTGACTGGTCCTTGCGATAGGAGGTTCCGTATGTCTGGGAGTGTTAGATGAGACTGAATGCTGAGATTCTTCAAGTGATTGAACCATGGTCTCTGAGGCCAATGAGGTGCAATGATTATCACCGTCGCCTTTTCCCCCTTGATCTTTTGTACCAACTTTGGTATTAGGGCAGTTGGGGGGAATGCGTAACAGATGGGGAAGCCAGCTTTGGTTAAACACATCCACCCTGATGTTTCCATCCATAGGGTTTAGGGAGAAGAATTTTGGGAGCTTCGCATTTATTTTTGCCGCGAACAGGTCCACCTCGGGCACTCCACAGAAAGACTTCTTGGTTCAAGGATCATTCCGTCTGTCTTATGATTTTCCAGCTTAGGAAATCTGCCAAGGTGTTGTCTATTGCCTTTAGATCAGGGGTGGGAAACCTTTTTTCTGCCAAGGGCCATTTGGGTATTTATAAAATCATTCGGGGGCCGTACAAAATTATCAACTTAAAAATGTGCTTATTATATTTGGTCAAAAATGTAATTAACTCACCCCTAATGTGATAGCTGCAACTGCTTCTCTTTGGTGAGGTGTGTGATGTTAGCTGGTATTGATGATGTTGCTACTCGCAACTGGTTTTCCAGGTTTGCATCGGTCAGTCTGGAGCGCAGTCGACTTTGTGGTGGTAAGTTTTGAAAAGAACTGCTGGTGGGTATAGCTGGCTGGTACTGCTGTGGGTACTGCTGGCTAAGGCTGGTACTGCTGGCTTGTACTGTGCTGTGGGTACTGCTGGCTGGTACTGCTGTGGGTATTGCTGATTCAGGCTGGTACTGTACTGTAGGTACTGTCTTGGGTACTGCTGGCTGTTATTGTGCTGTAGGTACTGCTGACTCTGGCTGGTACTGGTGTGGGTACTACTCGCTCTGGCTGGTACTGCTGTGTGTGCTGCTGGCGGGAAATGCTGGCTACCAGCGGCGCTGCGCTGGAGGACAAGGCAATGTTTCCTGTATTGGTCACAGGCGGAGTGCATTTGATATCACCCCGCCTGTGACTCACTCAGACAGTCAGAATGGAGCCGGAACTATACAGGAAGCATTGGCTCCGTTCTGACAGATCAGCTGAGAGACACAGACTCAGCTGCACGGGGGGCCGGACCAAATGACTTAGAGGGCCGCATACGGCCCCAGGGACATACAGTGGGTACGGAAAGTATTCAGACCCCCTTAAATTTTTCACTCTTTGTTATATTGCAGCCATTTGCTAAAATCATTTAAGTTCATTCTTCTTCCTCATGAATGTACACATAGCACTCCATACTGACAGAAAAACACAGAATTGTTGACATTGTTGCAGATTTATTAAAAAAGAAAAACTGAAATATCACATGGTCCTAAGTATTCAGACCCTTTGCTCAGTATTTAGTAGAAGCCCCCTTTTGATCTAATACAGCCAGGAGTCTTTTTGGGAAAGATGCAACAAGTCTTTCACACCTGGATTTGGGGATCCTCTGCCATTCCTCCTTGCAGATCCTCTCCATTTCTGTCAGGTTGGATGGTAAACATTGGTGGACAGCCATTTTTAGGTCTCTCCAGAGATGCTCAATTGGGTTTAAGTCAGGGCTCTGGCTGGGCCATTCAAGAACAGTCACGGAGTTGTTGTGAAGCCACTCCTTCGTTATTTTAGCTGTGTGCTTAGGGTCATTGTCTTGTTGGAAGGTAAACCTTCGGCCCAGTCTGAGGTCCAGAGCACTCTGGAGAAGGTTTTTGTCCAGGATATCCCTGTACTTGGCCGCATTCATCTTTCCCTCGATTGCAACCAGTCGTCCTGTCCCTGCAGCTGAAAAACACCCCGACAGCATGATGCTGCCACCACCATGCTTCTCTGTTGGGACTGTATTGGACAGGTGATGAGCAGTGCCTGGTTTTCTCCACACATACCGCTTAGAATTAAGGCTAAAAAGTTCTATTTTGGTCTCATCAGACCAGAGAATCTTATTTCTCACCATCTTGGAGTCCTTCAGGTGTTTTTTTTAGCAAACTCCATGTGGGCTTTCATGTGTCTTACACTGAGGAGAGGCTTCCGTCGGGCCACTCTGCCATAAAGCCCCGACTGGTGGAGGGCTGCAGTGATGGTTGACTTTCTACAACTTTCTCCCATCTCCTGACTGCATCTCTGGAGCTCAGCCACAGTGATCTTTGGGTTCTTCTTTACCTCTCTCACCAAGGCTCTTCTCCCCCGATAGCTCAGTTTGGCCGGACGGCCAGCTCTAGGAAGGGTTCTGGTCATCCCAAACATCTTCCATTTGAGGATTATGGAGGCCACTGTGCTCTTAGGAACCTTAAGTGCAGCAGAAATCTTTTTGTAACCTTGGCCAGATCTGTGCCTTGCCACAATTCTGTCTCTGAGCTCCTCAGGCAGTTCCTTTGACCTCATGATTCTCATTTGCTCTGACATGCATTGTGATCTGGAAGGTCTTATATAGACAGGCGTGTGGCTTTCCTAATCAAGTCCAATCAGTATAATCAAACACAGCTGGACTCAAATGAAGGTGTAGAACCATCTCAAGGATGATCAGAAGAAATGGAAAGCACCTGAGTTAAATATATGAGTGTCACAGCAAAGGGTCTGAATACTTAGGACCATGTGATATTTCAGTTTTTCTTTTTTTTTTTTCAAATTTTTTATTTAAAGAATACAAAACAGGCAACAAGCAAATATGCAGATTCATGAAACATCAGGTTTGTCATCACAACACAAAAAAGCGGGGAACCAAAAGCGGACAGTATGAGTAAACATAAAAAGGTGGACCGCTACTTCAAATTGCATTTATGAAGAGAACGCGCTATTCCCAGGGCCTCCGTGTAGGGGAGGCAAACTTACCCTGGGAAGGACTTCTCTAAAGTCAAACCAGCAAACCAACTAGCGAAGGAGGACAGGGGAACCGTCCTCCAAGTGGGCAGACGCCTGAGCCTGAGTGCATCCTGAAAAAATTTTTTTTTTCATTTTACGGTAACCAGGGTGAAAAAAAAAAAAAAAAAAAAAAGTAAAGATGCTATAAGAAAGATAGAAGGAAAACTTGAACAGAGGGAAAGGCAGGGGGGGGAGGTGAAAAGAAAAAAAAAAAAAAAAAAGGGTACAGATCCCCCACGCCAACCAGGATGGAATGAGAGGAATTCTCGAAGGGATCAATCAGGCCAGAAGGGCGCCCATAATGGGCTGCAAAAGTTTCTACAAACCAGAGCGGCACCAACCCTCTATGGAGGGTCAGAGTATGGCAGGTACTCGTCAGAGACTCCAATGTATCCACCTAGTCCTGTGCGCCTCTCTCGTCCCCCGAAGCTCGGACATAAGTTCCTCCATATGCTCGAGTTCGTTCACCCTGGCAAGCCATTGCGAAACCGTGGGAGCAGATTGTTGCTTACACATAGCTGGAATGCAGGCTCGGGCAGCGCTTAAGAGGTACTTGAGTAGGGATTTGCGGTATCTCTTCTTCGACATAGGCGTGAGGTTAAGCAGCACCGCCTTAGGATCCCCCTGCAAAGCCACATCCGTGAATCTCTGAATGAACTGCAGCACTGGGTCCCAAAAGGAGGCAAGGACAGGACAGTCCCAGAAAATGTGCAAGAGAGTGCCCTCCGAGGAATGACACCTCCAGCACCGGTCACTTTGTTGGGGAAAGCATTTGGCCAACATCGACGTCGTTCTGTACCATCTGGTCATCAATTTATAAGTGGTTTCCTGATATCGGCCGCTGAGTGCCGACTTGTGCGCAAAATACAATATGCGCTCCCGCTGCGGTACAGAGAAAGTAGCTCCAAGCTCCCCTTCCCATTTAGCAAGAAAAGGGGGCTCAGATCCCGCCTTAAGCTCCAAAAGTAGCTTATAGGAGGTAGAAAGGGATCCACGGATCGGTCCCTCCCCCAAACACAACTCCTCAAAGGCGTGCAGATCGCGCTGGAAAGACAAGAAATGTGGCAGCGAGTGCAGGAAATGCGAAAGTTGATGAGAGCGCCATTGGTTAAGGAAAGAGGGGGGTTGACCAGGAGGCAGAATACGATCTACGCGCCACCCCCCAGGACTCAGTAGTCGGGAAGCGCGAACCAGCCCAGTGGTAGATAAAAGACTAAAATGCGCATCCGCAAGCCCAGATGTCCAATAATAGGTGTCATAGGAGAGGGATGACCCTCCAGGGAGGCCACTCGGTTGAACCTATCCATCTCAGCCAGAGTGGCACCTATCAAGGGGTGCCCCGAGATGGTGGCCAAATGGGGACGCCCCGTCCAGGGCAATCCCGCGAGCGGTGCCAGTTTTTCTTTTTTAATAAATCTGCAACAATGTCAACAATTCTGTGTTTTTCTGTCAGTATGGGGTGCTATGTGTACATTCATGAGGAAGAAGAATGAACTTAAATGATTTTAGCAAATGGCTGCAATATAACAAAGAGTGAAAAATTTAAGGGGGTCTGAATACTTTCCGTACCCACTGTAGGTTCCCCACCCCTGCTTTAGATGGATCTGACATTTTTCTCACCTTATAACAGAGTAGTTTCCGTCAGTTCCATGAGACGGGACGATTTTGTTCCCCTTGTCTGTTCAGGTATGCCACTGTCGTGGCGTTGTCTGATTGAACCCTGACATCTTTGCCCTGAATTGCTGTCTGGAATGCTTTTAGCGCCACCATTATGGCTTTTAGCTCCCTGAGGTTTGAGCATGCTCGGGACCAGTGGGGGCTCCATTTCCCTTGTGTACAACGGTCCGCCATATGTGCTCCCCAACCTAGAGCACTGGCATCCGTATTGATCCTCAAGGTATTGGTCTGTGTCCATTTGCAGTCTTCGAGGTAAGTTAGTAGCCTAAGCCACCATTGCAGTGTTCTTTTGATTGCATGGGGAACCAAGATGGTTTCCTCTAGGGATGATGTCTTGCCATCCCATTGGGCCAAGAGGTGATTCTGCAACGGTCTCCGGTGCAGCTGAGCCCAGGTGATGCCCGGGATTGAGGACATCATCAGTCCCAAGACTGCCATGCCCCGTCTTACCGTTAGGAGTTTGGTCTCTACTAGAGATATCATTGCTTCCTTGAGCATTCTGAATTTTTACTCCGTCAGGAAGATCTTGGTCACTCTGGCATCCAGTATGTAGCCTAAGTATATGACCCT
This sequence comes from Pelophylax lessonae, assembly GCF_965119305.1. Lineage (NCBI taxonomy): Eukaryota > Metazoa > Chordata > Amphibia > Anura > Ranidae > Pelophylax > Pelophylax lessonae. The sequence continues at coordinate 554,109,929 of NC_138768.1, read as the reverse complement.
TTGGCTTGGTGTTAGCTGTGACTTCTCTTCATTCACTATCCATGCTAAGCCTTGCAGGTAGGATATGCTTCCGTGTAGATTGGCGTTCAGCTTGGCTGCTGACTCGTCAAAGAATAGTAGATCGTATAGATATAGTACTACTACTATGCCTTGCGGCCTCTGACTCTTTAGGGCTTCCACCATTATCTTTGAGAAGATCCTGGGTGCTGAGGAGATACCAAATGGCAGAGCCGTGTATTGAAAATGCAGTGCGGTAGCCGAGCCTTGGACCGCAAATCTTAGGTATTTCTGATAGCTCTTTTCTATCGGTACAGGTAGATATGCATCTTGCAGATCTACTGTGGCTATGAATGCTCCCGCCGGGAGAATATTTCTGACCGAATAGATGGATTCCATCCCGAACCTTTTGTATTTTATCCTTTTGTTGAGTGGCTTTAGGTTCAGTATGAGCCTTAGCTTGCCTGTTGGTTTTTTCCTTGCAAATATGTATGAGTAGACTCCCGTTCCTTCTTCCGGCGGTACCTGGCAAACACACTATTAGACGCTCTAGTGCCGATAGAAAGGCTACTGCTTGGTCTGTGGAACGTGGGAGTTTCGTTACCAGATACTTGGTTGGGGAGACGAGTGGAAATCTCTATTGGGTAGCCTTCGATTATTTTGTGAAGAATAAACCCGCTCTTTGGGATTCTCTTCCACTGGGGAGCGAAAACCGCCAACCTGCCCCCCACCTGGAGACCGTCCTTGCTTTTTGCTCTTTGGAGCAGTAGGCTTGAGAATAAAATCTTCATATATTATTATTAATAAGGATTTCTATAGCGCCAGCAATTTATGCAGCGCTTTTCAATATTAGAGATTACATATACAATACAATAAAATACAAGATATCTTCATAGTATTCAATAAAATACTTCAGCCACAAAGCTCTCCTGACTCCGCTGATGGTTCTTCTAGGAACGCCGCTGCTCTGGTTAGCATGGGTATGGTTTTCACTAGCTCCTCCCTTGGGGCATCTCCTTCCAGCAGCTCCTGCAGCTGTGTTAGCCACACTAATAGGGTCCTGGCCGTGCAAGTGAAGCTTATGGCTGGATTAAGGTTCACAGATGCAGATTCCCTATCTTTTCTCAGAAATGCTTCTATCTTTTTATCCATAGTATCAGCGAGGGTACCGGCGTTGTCGAAAACCAAATCCGATTTGTTTTGAGACTCTGGCAAGGGAGGCATCTACTTTAGGGTATTTCACCCAAGGTATAGTGTCCTCCACTGTGAAGGGATATCTGTGTTTAATTGCAGCTGGGGTAAAGAGCTTCTTTTCTGGCTCTTCCCATTGCTTCTTGACCAGGTTTTTCAGGGTCTCGTGTACCGGAAAAGTCCTGGTTTTTTTTTTTGCCTGCAAGCTCTTGTACATTTTGTCGTGTAGCGAAAGCTTTGACTCCGACTTGATACCCAGAGTGTCTGCTTTGGCTCTTCACAAATTATCCATGCCCTCAGAGAAAAAAAAAAAAAAAGCGTACCCTCTGCCTCTGGATCTTCGTCATCCGAGTCTGAGCCTGGGCCATTTGCAGATTCTGAATCAGACATCTGAATCAGATCCCTCCTCGCCTTGCTCCACCTCATCTCCACTGTAAGAGGGGATAGGAGTTTTGCTGGTAGATGGGGTACTGCCCCAGCTGGAGCCTCCAGTTTTTCTATGGCTGTACAAAGAGGACCAATCGTGCTTTTGATCTCTTTTTTAAAAGAGTCAAGCATGTCTTTAAAGAAATCCCTGCGATTCTTTAGCCACAATTTTGTTGATGCATTTTTGGCATAGTGGTTTTTTCCATTCTGGAGGAAGCCTGTGACCGCAAGAAGGGCATGCCTTGCTACTGGTCTTTGTCTGTAATAAAACAGAAAAAGGGGTCCCCATGAGGTAGGCAGTTGCCATACACCACCTTGCAGAGACGTTTGTGGTGAGGTAAAAACAGAGGGAACTCCAGAGTGCTCTGGCTCATCTTGGAGCTATCCTGACTAGCAGGATCTGAAGGGCAGGGTGGCAAGGCATCCAACATGGTCAGTTTCAGGAAAAGGAACCCAGCGTAGGAACATTATATTGCTTCCTGCCCTAGCTCCAGCTGCCCCTATGCAGGTTGGTGGAGATATCTGCATAGTCGTTTCACTGGAATCTGTAATCTTTTTGGTAAAGATTTATCCCTCTGCGCTGGTATTTTTTTTCAGTCACTTAGTTTTATTTTTTTAGAATTTTACGCTGCCGCCCGGAAGTGACGCCAGCGGAAGTTCACCGCTCTGTCACCGACTTCCGCCCTCCCCAAGATGGCGGTGGAGCGGAAGCACGCCACCAGAAGGGACGCAAGGTCCGCCTTCGCCGCCATCTTGCTCCTCCAAGAGGAAACACCCGACCTGGGCGGGCACTGCAGGGGAAGGCGGCCTGGGGGGTTGCTGTGCTGTTGCCGAGGCACGCCCCCCCCCCACCTGCGCACCGCCTGCCGGGGCATCGCTGGGGCTAGTCAGAATCAGCCCAGAAGAATCTTCTGAAGAGTCCAGGTATGGTGTAGGTGGATGACACTTCGGCATCTTCACAGCTGGGGGGATAGTTGCATACTCCTCAGTAGGGGTGAACCTTTGAATGCGAGAGCTAGCATTGCCCCATTGTGCTACCCCTGACCTTCCTACCCAAGGCTCCGTTAGCTGAAAGGGAGGCTGGTCAAGGAGCCTGTGAAAATAACAAACAGGTGTAGCTCCTAGTGGATCCGGAGGAAAACACAATTAAATAGAGACAGACGGTATGACCAAAGTTTTTATAATGGTGAATTATTTCCTGTTTCAGGTGGGAGGAGCCCCTCTCAGATGCTGCCCTGGAAGACTATTAGAGGGAAAAAAAAAAAATAAAGATTAGAAAGGAATGGAACCATAATGTACATGCATAATTCCTGGGAAAGAAAGAAAGTACTTCCTACAGTGCACTTTCTGTGAGGGAAGGATGGCAATAATTCCTTCAGAGGGTGGCACTGCCTTCCTTCAAAAAACAAACACACCTTCTGTTTTTTTGTAAAAACATGCGATTGATTAAAGTGATATCAAAAGGCAGTATTTGTTTTACATGACAACCATTTTATACTTACCTACTCTGTGCAGTAGTTTTGCAGCAGCCCCGATCCTTTTTTTTCAGGTTCCCCTGCCGGCGCTCCTGGCCCCTCTCTCCTACAGAGTTCCCCTAGAGCAAGCAGATTGCTATGGGAACACCCCGCTGTCTCCTCATTGGCTCACTGGCTTCCGATTGACAGTAGCTGTCTCAGCCAGTGAGGAGGAAGAGACCCGGAAGAGCTGAAGGTTTTTTTACCTTCATGCAAAGAATGACTTGGTAGGTTTGGACACTCATCAGAGTCACTTCTAGAGATGAAGCGGACAATGTTCTGTGAGACGCATTTAGAAATGTATTGGCGATCTCTCCAGTACTCCATTAACTGTTTGTAAAGTACTATAAATATTTAGTATTTAAATATATGAGCATCTAAAGAAAGGTCTAATTGTTTTTACTGATACATCGTTTAATGACAGATAAATAAAAATCTTTGATTTTAATGCACGTTTTTCACTAAAATGAAGGTATTAGGAAAGTCTAAATATGATTAATGGCAACCAACTCTCATCTGTTTATGAATAAAGGCTTCTTGTGACTGTAGGACCCACTGTCAATTGTGATCTCCTTGATAAGTCTTCATTTTCCTCCTCTGATATCTGCAGAAAAAAGATACACAGCATGAGTAAAATATTAATTCTAATCATCCAAATACAGTGTTCCCTCAAAGTGAACTTCTCTGGTCTGTCCCAATACATCACAAGAGCAGGCAAGCGTGTATCCTAACCAGATGCTCACTCTAGAAACGCAAGGTAACCGAGGCCTTAAAGCTAAACTCTAGGAACAAAATAATTTATTTATATATTTTTTTTGTGGCTATTGAGGCATTTAAACTGTATATTGTAAGCACCAAATGCCTTGGCAATCCCATGTATAACCTTGTTAAAAGAAGAAAGTAGTCTTTGGAGAGAGACCAGCAGGTCCACCTACCTACAAGACCAGTTAAAGCCTCGTACACACGTACCGATTGTCGGCCGTAAATATTCGGCCGACGACCGATCGGCCAATTGTAGGCTTGTTAGTATGATGCTTCCGACGGCCGACAGCACATTTTCGGCCGAACGGAATCTGTCGTGCAGGCATTAAAAAACTTTTGTTGGCCAACACCAGAACGGCCAATTTTTCCCCACGAGTACAGATTTCGGCCGACAGACAGCAGATTTGCAAGACTGGGCATGCTCAGAAAAGAAAAAAAGACAAGAAGAGTTAACCATCGCATGACATCACTTCTGCAGTCGGCTGTTGTTAGCCGACAAAATTTGTGTGCTGTCTTTTGCAGTTTTCAACAGACACGACAGCCCTGGACAAAAGACGTACGTGTGTACGAGGCTTAACTCTACACAAGGAGAGAGCAGCAGTGACCAGTTTATTACAGGAAACTCATGCACATAGAAAGTTTCACAATGCATTACTGCACAGATCTGGAATACATATACAACACACACCAAAATTCAAGTAAGAATACACATATATTTTATATTAAGTAACTGCTTATCCTGGAAATCAGCTTTAAAAAGTAACTCCTTATGTTAAGAAGAAAAAAATCTCTCTAGATGCTCAAGGATTTTGACAAAAGTTTGTACCAGATTCCTACCTTTTGTTGCTGTGAATAAATACAGTAGCTCTTTGTTTTACAAGACTGATTACACAGTCATTCTGAATGGGAGTGACTGGTTCATCATAATCAGCTGATGCACTTTGTGTTTCAATGAGGAAAGCTGCACAGTCTGCATTCCTTTAGAAGGGATGAACCCTTGGGAAGTGTCTCACCAAAACATACATTTCTATTACAAAGGGAGCCTACAAATGTATCTTAGTGAGAACTTAGACGAGTCAGTTACACAAGTAGGAAATAACATTTTTTGGAGGCATTCTGAACATCAATTGTGTACAGAATGTTTTCAGGTTGCCATATTGCATTTCATCTTACAGAAAATTACAGCGTCACAGACTGAAAAAGGACAGGTCATTTTAATTAACATTAACTTACAGCATGGCTTGTGTGATTGTTAGATCATCTTCTGTGGAACAGGACAGCTGGAAAACCTTGTTCGATCAGCAGCTTACAGCCAATTGGCTGCAGTGCTGATCAGTGTATTCTTACAGCAAAGAGTCCCAGCAGGAGGAATTTCTGCATCCACATTGCTTGTGTATGCAGGAATCTTTTTTTTTTTTTGATCAAAAAATAAAAACACAACAGTGTGCACCCAGCTTTTGTTTGAAAACAAAAAAATGTAGAGACAGTATATACTGTATACACACACAATTTTAAGTTAGGAAAATGGGTATAGGTCTATCAGTCTTAGGTCCGTTCCGTTTTTCCAAAAATTCCAGCAATATTGGGTTTTCTGTCGTCAATAAATCTTAATAGTTCCCCTAGGCTTTAGGACCTACAACGCAGCACCTTAGGCAGCAGTTTTTCCATGCTAACTTTGGGTTGGGGTTGCTGGCTTGACGCTTATCCTTTGTCTGAAGTACCGGTTGGGACTGGCTATATCAAGAAAAAAAAAAAAAAAAATTTCTGACCACAGCCAGGTTAGCCTAGTACTACATACGCTAATAAATCTCTTTAATATGAAAAGGACTTAAAAGTTTGCTAATAATTTCATTAGCATCACACTGGTTTTAGTGTTCAGGAATTCAATCAGTTAAGATAGATTTTCCCTGCAGATTGCTAAAGCTTTTCCCTCCAAAACAGCTTGCTCCTGTAAAGCTCCCCCTCTCTCTTGTTGAAAAGGTACAAAGAAGTGCGTTTGCTCGATATGAACTTGCATGTTTGTCAAAAGACCATTGATAAGGAAAACTTGATGCAGGGAACCCCTGTAAGGTGCTACTGCCAACTTGCTTTTAAATGATGCAAAATCTGGGGCCACTATTTCACTTCACTACTTAATGAGTGCCCTGAATCAAGCATGCGGCTGATGTTTAAACTCCCCCCATGTATACTTGACTCACCAGGCAAAGCCCCTTTCACATGAAGGTTTCAATCAGGTCTGCCTGTCTGTTTTTCAGGTGGACCCGATCGAAAACTCCATTCTCCTCTATGGAGATGGGTGTAACAGACGTGTCCATTTACATCCTCCTACATCCAATGTGATCAACTAAAAACAGACAGATTGGGATCCATTCCCCTTCACTCCAGCAGGTCAGATGATCGGAGAGCGGAATGTGTCCCCTCTTGTCATCTGCCTGCTCAGCGGAGATCCCCTGCCCAAAATTGAAAATGTAATGCTGAATAGAATAAGAGTAAAAGTCCATCCAAGAGATATATATATATATATATATATATATATATATATATATATATATATATATATATATATATATATATATATATATACTGATGTGAACAACCTCTAAAGGAACCACCAAGGCAAACTGCCATTTTTACCTGTCTATCTTCTCATTAATCTGGTTCATTCTTTCAGCTTTTTTCTTTTTATCCTCCAACAAACGTGAAAGGAGCTCTTCATGTTCACGCTCAATGCATTCAAGCCGGTTTAGTAAGGTTTCAACCTCCTCTTTCATTCTTTGAGAATCTCCACAACAGGAACTACAACATGGTATTATAATATTGAGAATGAAGCTTTGACACAAAAATAAAAAATTACACTTGTCAAATAATTGATCGCAGATCTAATAGTTATGTAACTAAACTGAGATTATACATTATGCCCTACAGGCATCTGTAAAAATAAAGAATGTCCTCCACTCACCTCCCATATTACCATGCCAGTTAAAAGGCTGGTAAAACACCAAGCATTGCTTCCTCAGATGTAAATGGGATAAAGCTAGTTTATACTGCACTACCAAAAAATGGTATTTAGATGGGTGCTTGGGAAAGCTTTGGATAAGCACTACAGTAATGTACGGGGTAAATAAAAGTATCATGTTGTGTTGCCTGTCATTTTCTGTTAACACAGGTCTAAACCATTAAAAAGCAAGACAAATGCTTTGTCAAATATTCACTAGTGCAGTGTTAATTTCGTCGACTAAAACGTTTTCGTCGACTAAATTAACATAATTTTAGTCGACTGAAATATGACAAACAATTCAGATGGCTAAAATACAACTAAAACTTAAAATGCATTTTAGTCAAAAGACTATAACTAAATCGAAATTTGCTGCCAAAATTAACACTGGTGCATGCTCAAAGCTTAATACCATAAATAATAGCATATTCTATTTTTCTGTCCAGGACCAGCAGTAGTATATAATGAGTTTGGAAATTGTAGAGAAATGCTTAAATAATGCATTACAAATTACAATTGAACTACACCCATTCGATTATAGATAACTAAAATGTACTGGAGTTTTAGTCGACTAAAATGTACTGGAGTTTTAGTCGACTAAAATGTACTGGAGTTTTAGTCGACTAAATATGACTAAAACTAAAACACTTGCAGAAGACTAAAATGGGACTAAAACTAAAATGCCATTTTAGTCCTAAGACTAAGACTAAAACTAAATTGAAATTTGCTGCCAAAATTAACACTGCACTAGTGCTTCAAATAAAAAAATTAAAAAAATAGCAGATATGGTCTAGAAATCACTCAAAATAAAATCCACCCATGAGATCTCTGATATATTTAAAAATTAAAAACTTCATACCAGTCTCCATTATTCTGAACGACTTTGCTGTTGGACTTCTGGCTAGAGATCAGTTTTCCTTCTTGTTGCTCCTATATAACAAAGTAAAGTGCAGATAAAAACACTAATGCAGTGCCCACAGGCTGTTTTTATAAAATAATTTTTGATGTACTGTATGTGATAAATGGAAAAAAAAAGCCATTGCTCTGTGAACATTGTTTGCAATGTCAATTGTCTTGTGGGAAAATATGCAGTATAGACTGGATTTCCAAAAAAAGCTTTTGTTAGCCCGATTATCAGAAAACAACTAAACTGAACTTAAATGGTTTGCCAGTGATGGACAAGTCCATCAAAAGGAGTAGCCAAAGGCCCTTAAAACAACATAACTATTAAGCATCTAAAGACCTTGAAAACGAGTTGATGTAATTTAACACATTATCTGCTTTCTTGAGACGATGAACTTTTTATTTTTTAATTGTCAAGGGAAATCGGCAAAACAATACAGAACAAGACAAAAATCACATCAAGTCACTTCAAGTTCAAAACGTTAACAAAGTCAGTAGACATTAAACACTACTAATTGTACTAAAAGTGACCAACAGTGCAAATCACTGGTCACTCAAAAGTATTGAGGGTTTGGGGGGGGCGGATAAATGAGCTGCGAATAACTTCTTCAGGAACCAAAAACCTTCACCTGACTATAAAAGAGGTGATCTGCAGATGACCTATTTTAGAATGATAAGAATATATTTTCAAACTTACACATAAATATTGGATAAATAACCCAAGAATCAAAAAACCTTGCCAGAAAATAGAGCTGCACGATTAATCGTATGAAAATCGCGATCTCGATTCACCCCCCCCTGACGATCTAAACCTGACATATGCTCCATTCTTTGCATAGCTGCAGCTGTGGAAAAAAAAAAAAAAAGCCTCCCGCAAACAAACGCCATCAGAAAGTCTCCCAGTAACTATAAACAAAATGATTACATTGTATCTTTTCCTTCCCTCTGCCAGGGAGAAAGGAAGTTTAACCTCTTAAAGACTAGACCTTTTTCTGACACTTGCTGCTTGCAAGTTAAAATCGTTTTTTTTTGCTAGAAAAGTACTTGGAACCCCCAAACATTTTATATATTTTTTTAGCAGAGACCCTACAGAATAAAATGGTGATTGTTGTAATATTTTATGTCACACTGTTTTTGCGCAGCAGTCTTTCAAACGCAATTAATAGACTTTAATGAATAAAAAAAAAAACGTAACAGTAAAGTTATCCCAATTTTTTTTGTTACACAGAGAATCATGATCTTTATTCCAAGCTAAAAAATCGCGATTCTCATTTTGGCCAGAATCGTGCAGCTCTACCAGAAAATGGAGTATTGGAAAGTCTCCATTTTGTCAATGCCAAAGCCACCTCTCAGTTATATTTTTACATACTGTAGGCCTACTTTGTTTTCCACATCCGAATATATAACGCAGCCCCCCACTGTTCTTGTACCTCCACTGGGATGGTAGCTGGGGAGTCAAACACCAGTGTGGGGTCAAGTCCCAAGAAGCCAACGCATTTTATCCCAACGCTGGACTTCTTCAGGACCTCAGTACATCAAATTTGAAAGAAGTTTATCTATTGGCATAAACTTCATATATATGAATGGAGTTGTGAGATATGCCAGAACCAGAAGTACCATGGTAAACCAATACATACAAATATGATGGGACAACGCAATATAAAAATTCTGTTTAAGATGGATGGTGCAGAGAGGAGGCGAAGAATATGCCTAATTATCTGCCTCAGGTTTCAATATGCAAGGTGGCATTATAACTTGCTGGATAACACATATTTTGTTTATGAATTGATTGTTTAGCTAGCATGCATGTTAGAAAGTGATCTTTTGGTATTTCAGTGGAGATATATTTTAACCACTCGCCGACAGCCGCAAGTACATATACTGCGGCGGTCAGCCCCGGCCAGGCAAAGTGACGTACCGGTACGTCACTAGCCTGTCACTCGCTTGTGAGCCAATAGCGGGCGGGCGGGCGCACGCCCGCCCCAGCTCGTTCCCTAACAAGTCAGTGCATGTGACCGGCGGACCCGATGTCCGCCGGTCACTCGCGATCGTTCGCCGGGAAGGGGGAAAGGCAGGCGGCTAATGTAAACAAGCCGCCTGTCATTCTCCTGTGTAAAAATGGAGATCACACGGTTCTACTATGTAGGACCGTTGATCTCTGTTCTTACACCAGTAGCCATGTCCCATCACAGTTAGAAACACGCCCCTAGGACACACTTAACCCCTCCCTCTCCAATACAGTTAACCCCTTCCCTGCCAGTGTCATTTTTACAGTAACAATGCATATGTATAGCACTGATTACTGTAGTAATGTCACTGGTAACCCCAAAAGTATCAAAAATGTCAGTCAAGGGTCCGATCTGTCCGCCACAATGTCGCAGTCCCGCAAAAAAATAAATAAAAAAAACGCAGATCGCCGCCATTACTCGTTAAAAAAAAAAACAACAAAAATGAGAAAAATCTTTCCCTTTGTTAGTAAACGCGATAACTTTTGCGCAAACCAATCAAAATACGCTTTTTGCGATTTTTTTTACCAAACATATGTAGCATAAAACAAAATTGGCCGAAAATGTTAAAAAAAATGTTGATTTTAACATTTTTTTTTTGGGGGGAATTTCATATAAAAAAATTTGAAAAATATTGTTATTTTTGCAAAATTTACGCTCTTTTTTTGTTTATAGCGCATGATAAAAAAAAAAAAAAAAATCGCACAGGTGATCAAATACCACCAAAAGAAAGCTCTGTTTGTGGGGAAAAAAAAAGGAAGTCAAATTTGTTTAGGTACAGCGTCACATAACTGCGCAATTGTCCGGCAGGGCCGAATAGCAAAAAAGGCCCTGGTCAGGAAGGGGGGTAAAATCTTCCGGGGCTTAAGTGGTTAAAGGATTTTGACATGTGTGTAAATGCTTGAGAAATGATTTGCTTACTGCAGAATTTAATTGGAATACAATTAGAAAAAGCATTTCTATTACTTCGTCCCTTACTTTGCAACCTGTTACACAGATGTATTAATTTAGTTTAGGTATCTTATAGCCCCTTAACTCTTTACAGAGAAAGTTTAAATTGGAAAGGATGGGGAGGTCAGCTTTAAAGATATTTAGAGAAGCAACATTGCACATTTTTCTATTGAGGAGGAAAGGTGTGTCTTGCCATTTAGCATGTAAAATATTGATTAAAAAAAAATTATATTTTTTTGGGGGGGAATACTCAAGAGTGGTGCCCGTGTGACTAATCCATATGATATTTACCAGCATACATTCAGATATCTTGCTCAAACTTAAAAAAAATGGACTTCGTCTTTGCACTTTTTACACAATATACCTATTCCCTAGTCTGAGTGGTATTTTCATAGGAGTTTATATTTATCCAGCTATTCTTCTCTCCATAATTTAATAGCAGAGGGACCAGCTACTGTAGTTGTGTGGAGAGATAACAGAGGACACTGGATTTTAATTTCATAAAAATGTACAAGGATAGAACAGCAGCACTGTTTGCAAGTTTTTCAAATTACCCCGGATAAAATGAAGGTTTTGTATGCTCTTTAAAAAGGTTTTACAATGCAGGTTGTCAATTTGGCTACAAACACAAAGGGATTTTTTGCTAAAAGAAAAAAAATATATATTTTCTAAGTTATGGTAACATTTTTGGAAGTACTACCCAAAACCTCTTTGTACAATGTCCCATATTTGTTTGATTACTGTGTTACTGCTGGGAAAATCTACCTTCTACGTTTTGTCCTGGTGGCCTACATTGTGAGAAGAAAAGGGAAATCCAATATTGTGAGTGGTCACAGAGTATGTATTTGAGACTCACTTGTGCCACAGTGATTAAAAAGTGTAACTAAAGCCCCAATAGTTTTTAAAGTTTTGGCTAGAGTGGGAAAATGTTAAAAACTGTCAGGTTTTTATTGTCGTCTATCTGTACATTTCTGCGACTGACTCTCCCTAGGGATACATCCTCTTGGTTTGTCCTGGGTAACCTTGGCACCTGGAGAGAAAATGAGGGGAAACCAAAGTTTTGAGTTGTCACTAAAAAAAAAAAAAAGTAGGTGATTGGAAAATTTCCAATGATTAAGGGCCTGTTCACACATACTGTGTTAGGTAAAAATCCTGTGGCTTTTATAGAGAACTGGCTGCTGTCTACTTTTGGGCAAGAATCCTTTACTACCATGTTTTCGGTGGAACATGCTCATCGGGTGTCCATGAGACCTCTCCCTCCAGGTGCCCCCCCACGTACTTTCATCTTTAAGCTCCTCAATTATAAGGACAGAGACACCATCCTCACTAAAGCTAGGAGCATGCAGGGGAGGCTAAAAATCGATAATTCCAGGATCTCCCTGTTTCTGGATTACTCCGCGGAGGTGCAAAAACAACGGGCGAAATTTGTGGAAGTAAAAAGGAGATTGCGGGACCTGAACCTTCAATACGCTATGCTATACCCTTCCAAGCTCCGGGTGGTGGCCTGGGATGAGGTGCTGTTTTTTGATAAACCTTCTGCTGCTGTTCAGTGGCTGGATGCTAATGGTGGGGCCTTGAGGGCGGCTGCCTCCCCCAGGTGGGAAGTCCCATAAAGATTGTGACTGTTCTCTGGAACTTTTGGACTCCGTTTGGCTGGTAATGGATTTCTTGTGTTCTCCTATAGTATATAGAACTTGATGTTACATGCACTTTTCCTGTTTTGTCGGGAGCTCTTATGCTGCACTAATGGCTGCTACCCCTCACATGGATGCTAGTTTGGAGGAGACTGCAATGGTATCTGTGGTCCCTCTCCGGTTTCCCCACTATAGTCCTGACTGGACACATACTGTGTTGACTTTTTATTGCACTGGAAGAATGCAGGTCACCAGATGAGCATACTGTCCTGTTTACAGCACAACACTGTTGTCATGTGCAGTGCAAAGTCGTCATCACCCTCAACAGACTTGAGTATATGAAAATTTGTATTTTTTGCTTCTGACTAGTCTTAGTGAAACAGTTTAAACAAATCTAGAAAGCAAGTTCTAAATGAATTCTGAGTTGTGTATTAAAGTAGAATTCCATGTAAAACTCAAATACTCTTAATAAGGCTCCCTCCTGTCTCCTAACACCTATTTGGATGAACCTGTGTAAGAATACTTTAGACTTACCAATTTTCAGGCTGCTCCGGTCACATGATCTCCTGCCAGTGCCAACTGCAGAGGAGAGGACAGAGGAGGACAGAGTGCTCAACAACAGCTGGTAAAGCCTGGAGCGGTGATGTCACCAATAGGCCCCTATGGCCCATCCATTATCAACGCTCCCTTCTCTCTCCTGCAGTCGCCGCAATCTGACTGGACTGGAATGGCCAGAAAATAGGCATACAGATCTTTCTTACACAGATTAGTAAGAATAGTTAGGTTTTGCCTGAATTCTACTTTAATATGACTGCAAGTCAGAAGCATCTCATATGCACTGCAGACAAGATATTTCCCTGAAGCAAAACAACTTTTCAGAACCTGCCACAAAGCTGCACAACTCTATTGGAGCATATGATAAAACAAAAGCATACGTTGGAGGTTACTTCCACTGAAAACTGAAGGTCAAAATGAACAGTAGATCCAGATATACTGTATAGACAGTTGAAAATGATCATATATCAAATTATTTATTTTCCTCACCACCTTCGCCTGCAATGTGTATTCTCTCTGGACAGCCTCTTCCTCTTGCTGATCTAGTAGCTTTATATCTGTTAAAATGAAAAAGAATCAACAGTACTTTGTAATAGTAGCATTTTTGTCTTATACCATAACTATTGACTGAGCCTGAAGGAGTCTGGTCTTCTTTCAACCCAATGAACTACCTACATAAAATACTTAAATTATTTTATCATTGTGAAAGCAAAATTTCCTGGTCTGCCAACACATCCTGGTCAGAAGAGATCATGGTTTTCCAGACAAGTCAGACTTCCACCCCGAAACCGGTCCAGCCAATATAGGGAGCTCAACAGACAGGAGGATGGACGTTCAATAGTAGGCAAGGCAAACATGAATTGCAGGAAAGAAAAATCTCTTGTTTCTGCCATCAACACTTTCAGTGTTGATGTGGTAATCCCTCCTGCAGAGCTATTGTGTTCCATCAGCGGGAGAGCACAGGGAGCTGTCTCTGCCGGGAGAACACAGTGATCATTGCTAGCAGCTACAGTATAGCCGCCGGAAATAATCACATGTAAAAAGCCAACATGCTGGTTGTATCCAAGTCGCTTGATGGATTGACTGGTACATTCAACCTGCCCTTCGAGGATTCAAATCTCGGCTGGTCCCTGCTGAACTGGCCAAGAATCAAGCCACCTATGGCCCGGCTTAATGCAGATTTTAGGGTTCAGTACAAAGTGACACAGAGCTCAGTCACGTTACATTTATTCTGTTTTAAAGTCTGAACAGCAAAGGACATGGGCATATTTGTTTGCAAAAAAATGTTCCATACAGGTATTAACCTGACTGATGGATAAAACTTTAAAGCAAAGTCAATGTCCTATCTAGTGGCATTTCAGTATTGCTTCCACTAACATTAGTCTTAAATACATGATTTGGCCAGCAGGTATCTATCCCCTTTGCTGAGAAGCTGAATGGCCATGCCCCTACTTTTGAGCAGGAAAAATCATTGACGGTTTACCAGTTGTATGCCACCCTAAACATTGCTTTAGTTAACATAAAAAGGTGCAACTGAACCAGAAAAGTAAGCAGGAAAAAAAATTAAACAAATCTGCAACAAAATAAAGCAGTTTTTTATTTTTTTTTTGCAATTAATGTATGCTTTGCTAATCTGGAATGTCGATTTTGCGTGCAATCTCTGGGGCGCCAGGGATGCACTTCCCTATGCAGAGTGGCAGCGCTGTCTCTGTGTTAAGACTGTGCATGCAGCAAGGGCAGAAAGGAGGCACACATCACACCACTGGCGCTCATTGGAGGGTGCTCTGGGCCCCAGTGCATGCCGCCTATTGTAGTCTTAAAGCACAGCTACTTAATGAGACTCAAACTTCAATTCCCAAAAATCACCTTAGTGTCTCCATTTAGAACCCTGTTCATTAGGTTGCTCCCCAAATGCCTAGGTAAGCAGTCTACAATGGATAATATGGGCAATGGACTGAATTGCTCACATTTGAAAAAAGAGGTAGTATTCGCATTGCGATGCTGTGCAGCAAAAATGAAGCCACATTTTTAACTCCTATAATTCAAGACCAAGGGAACACACCATAAACTCACCCGTAGTAATTACAGCACATTTATCAACTATAAGTGGGTTGGAAAAGAAACCCACTTCTTTCTTAATCCAATAAAAAAATCACTTGGCTGGCATCTGGGTTGTGTTATTAACTGCTCGTTAAATGCATCAAAAACACAATAATTTGGTAATAGTTACCTATTTGTATATACAGTATGTTAAAACTGCATGATACTAGGTACAAAAAAAAAAAAAAAAAAAGAAGATCAATGCAGTAAAAGGAAACCTTGTTAGTAGGTTAGATACAAGCTTTGTAAATCTAGCCCCGTTTTGATTTGTAAATTTTCAACAAAAAGATTTAGGGAAAAAAAAAAAAAGCACATTGGTTTGCTTTTGGTCCCATTCACGCTGGCATTAGAGGCGCGCTTGTTGCTGCTCCCCAAAGCCTAGTAAAGCAGCCTACAGTGGATAACATGGAGATTTGGCAAAGCTGTTCACATTTGACAAATATGTAGCGTTTGTGTTCCGTCAATGTGAAGCTACATGTTGAGTCTGGGAGGAGTTGAAGCTTGCCAGCTCCTTCCATTGAAGTCTATAGTACTGCCGTGTAAAGAGGCATGTAACAATTATGCAGGTTTACAGCACGTTGCATCAAATTTCAGTGAAGTGGAAGGTGGAATATTAGAGAGGTTAAAAAATAAATAAAAATCACTTGCGAGGGTGTCTGCCAGACACTGTCTGGGGTGCATTTTTTAAATGCACATTTAGGCTCGGTTCACACTAGTGTGGGCCGCGCATGCCGATTGCAGGAATCGCATGGATTGCCGCACTCGCATTGCGCTGCTCTTGCGAAACGCGCAGGTCTGCCATTCATTTTGAATGGCACCCCGCAGCGTAATTGCGGGTGCGGCAACCACAGGAAAAGGGTATGGTCAAAAAGACCATGCAGTTTCCCAGTGGCCACATTTTTAAAATGCACCTTTTTTGTGCGTTTTACACATCAGCCCATCCAAGTAAGTAAACGCAGGAAGCACGTCCCGCACTAGTGTGAACCGAGCCCAATGCTTCTAAAACGTGCGTACCGCTATAGGCATGTTGGTTCTAGGGTAAACCAGGACACACATTAAAGAGGAGTTTCGCTAGCTTTTGTGTTTGTTTATTAAAAGTCAGCAGCTACAAAAAGTGTAGCTGCTGACTTTAAGCCCCCGTTCACATTAGGTCGCTCCGACTTAGGGGGCGACCTGTGAAGTTGTGTGCAGCGCGACTTTGGCGCGACTTGCACGGACTTCACATAATGGAAGTCAATGCAAGTCGCCTCCAGGTCGCCCCGAAGTAGTACAGGACCCTTTTTCTAAGTCGGAGCGACTTGTGTTGCTCCTATTAGAACGGGTCCTGTACTACACAGTGGGAGCGACGGTGCACGACTTGTCAGGCTGACCAAGTCGCCTGACAAGTCGTACCAGTGTGAATGGAGTCTTAATAAACACACACTCACCTGTCCTACAGTCCAGTGATACGGCCGGGGGGGAGCCTCTGTTCTCTCGGTCTTCTCCCCGTGGTGCCGGAATCTCTAGCGTGGGAACTCAGCTGTGACAGCTTGCAGCTTCCCAACCGGGTGCACACTGCACATGCGCGAGTCGTGCTGTGTGTCCTGAATGGACGGACAATCTTCTGGGACCTGTGTAGTGTCCCAGAAGATTCCAGGGAGCGAGGGAGGGGGGAACTTACGCCCAAGCCGCATAGGCGGCCCGAGCGGAAGTGGGAGCCGGTGCTCCGTGAAAAAACCATACCCGTGAGAAAATCATACCCTCGTCACTTCCGGTGCACCTACGGAGGGTATGGATTTCTCACGGTACTTACACTTGCCGTAATTACATTAAAACAGCTCCTCTGCAACATAAATCATCTCCGCTCCTTCCCCTCTCACTTCCCTGCTCTCGGCTAATAAATATAAAAGCGCATCACGGAGCCGAGATCTCCGTCATTTCCATACACCCGCCGCCGCTTTTATATTTATTAGCCGACATCAGGGAGGTGACAGGGATAGCAGAGGAGATGATTGATGTTGCAGCCGAACTGTTTTTATGTAACCGCCGCAAGTATAACATTACACACAATACCGTGATTATTTCATTCCCTCCGAGCATGCGCACTCCTCAACTTCACAGCTGTTCAATGGGTTTTTGGGGCTCCGAGCATGCGCACTGTTACGCTGCTCAGCTGTTTCGGACAGGAAGTTACGAGGGTATGGAAATCTAACGTTACACCGGTACATGTCAAATCTAGGTACCTGCCCCCCCCCCCCCCCGCCCCCAAAAAAAGAGAAATGACACGCCAAATGTGGCATGTCAGGGGGTCAGGACCACTTAGAGCTCTTTCACACAGGCGAAGCGTTCAGATCCGCCTGTCCGTTTTTTTGGTGGATCTGAATGGTCCCCCCATACATCTCTATGGGGCATCGGGTGTCAGCGAAGACATGTCCGCTGACATCCGATCCGTCAAATCTGGATGGAAACCCTATTTTCCATCCGTCCAGGGGATCGGATGAGAACGGACAGACGGTCCGTTCCCATTCCATTCCCCCATAGAGCTGTATGGGGGACTGACAGCTGTGTCTCCGCAGTGTCCGCACACAGCGAGAACAGCTGTCATCCTCCTGCTCCTGATCGATCCCCCGCTGAGATAAACTGAGTCTGTCTGAAGGACGCAGTGTGAAAGGGGCCTTAACCACTTGCCGACCGCCGCACGACTATCTACGTCGGCGGTCAGCCCCTCACAGGCAAACTAACGTAGGGCTACGTTGCTTGCTTGTGAGGGTCTAGGGAGCGAGCGCGCGCCCCCGGGGGCGCGCTCCCGCTCCCGCGTGGTCACGGACCCCCCCGCGCGTGTGACCAGCGGACCCGATGTCCGCCGGTCACTCGGCGATCGGCGGGGGAGAGGGAGAATGTCAGGCAGCTTGTGTAAACAAACTGCCTGTCATTCTCCTCGCTGCAAAGACACTGATAAAACGGATCTGGTATGTAGATCCGTTGATCAGTGTCCTTACAGCTAGAGCCACAGCCAATCACAGTAGAAACCACGCCCCTAGGGACACACACAGCCCCTCCCTTCCAAATATAGTTAACCCCTTCACTACCAGTGTATTTTTACAGTAACAGTGCATATGTATAGCACTGATTACTGTAGAAATGTCACTGGTAACCCCAAAAGTGTCAAAAATGTCAGTCAAGGGTCCGATCTGTCCGCCGCAATGTCGCAGTACCGCAAAAAAAAAAAATCGCAGATCGCCGCCATTACGCGTTAAAAAAAAAAAACAACAAAAATGACAAAAATCTTTCCCTTTGTTAGTAAACGCGATAACTTTTGCGCAAACCAATCAAAATACGCTTTTTGCGATTTTTTTTACCAAACATAGGTAGCATAAAACAAATTGGCCGAAAATTTTTAAAAATTTTGATTTTTACATTTTTTTTGGGGGAATTTCATAAATAAATAATAATAAATTTTTCATAAAAAAAATGTGAAAAATATTGCTATTTTTGCAAAATTGACGCTCTTTTTTTGTTTATAGCGCGTGATCAAAAAATCGCACAGGTGATCAAATACCACCAAAAGAAAGCTCTGTTTGTGGGAAAAAAAGGACGTCAAATTCGTTTAGGTACAGCGTCGCACGACCGCGCAATTGTGCGTTAAATTCACGCAGTGCCGAATCGCAAAATACCCCCTGGTCGGAATGGGGGTAAAATCTTCCGGGGCTTAAGTGGTTAAAGCGGAAGTTCCACTTTTGAGTGGAACTCCGCTTTAATTACACATGTTGTGTGGCTGATTAAGATGGTAATTAAACTCACTTAGTGCCTGATGTGCATTATATTAGCTTCAGAACCTGTGTAAATAATGTGTCCTGGTTTAAAGGGATGATGTGGCAACCCTAGTTGGTTCGCATTACTGTCAGTGCTAGAATTTTTTGCAAGTGTGAACTTATCCTAAAAGCAAACGGTTTTTATGTGCACCTCTTCAAAAACGTATATGCAATTGCATTAGGCCTTCTGTAAGGTTACTGTTACACATTAAAGATGTTCTAGAAAACACAATCAAACCTCCCGCTCTCTATTACATGATTCCACCAGCTTGCCGTAGTTGCCGAGCTGCAGCTGGTCTCTCCTTGTCAGCAGACGTCGGATTTGCTGCTTCCACTGCTCTTCCATGTCACGTGACCAGCAGCGTCCAGACGCCGCCATATTGCTACACCCATAAAAAGGCTGTGAATTCCGCCCGCTCTTACATTAACTTTAACCACTCCGGCCAAAATGTAACCTCCTCCTAGAGTTGGACAGCAAGCACGTGGGTGGATAGTGTCAGGAGAGGCAATAGACAACGGTATGGACTCCATCTGAGTGGGTTCATAACTATTAGGGAAGCCGGAAGTGCAGGTCTTCTGAAAGAACACCGCTACCCATCAGATTGTGTAACGGAAGTGACGTATGACACTAACCACTTACTGCGCATGCGCTGTGATTTGGAACACCGGTGTAGTGTTAAAGAGGAAGCTATTGAGAAGGTATGCTGTCTATTATTGCAGATGTGCTATGTGTTGGTTTAATGGAATAGGCACTTTGCGTCCTTCAATGATTTTCGCTCTTTCTTGCCTCTCTGCTTTCGTTTGCACATGCAAGCTCATGTATTTGTTGTAAAGTTCACCTTCATCCAGGACATGAACCTCTTCTAAGTTGGTTTCTTTCCTCTCTCTCCATTACACAACTGGGACACATTTTAATATTCTATTTAAAGTATCGTGCAGCAGCACTTTCTATCTTCCCACCTAGGTGACTATAAAGCAGAGATGGCTAACCTTGGCATTCCAGATATTTTGGAACTACATTTCCCATGATGCTCAAGTACACTGCAGAGTGCATGAGCATCTTGGGAAATGTAGTTCCAAAACATTTGGGGTGCCAAGGTTGGCCATCAATTCTATAAAGGATGTGTCCCCCTTCTGGCTGCTGGGATTGCCATGTCACATTCCCAGGAGGCAGTTTTACTAAGGTCGTGTGTGTGCCACAAGATTGTGAATATACCCAGATTCAACCTTGCACTCTGCCAGTTATCTGGGGCCTGGAAGAGTCTGGCACAGACGTGATGGGGCTCTGCTGGCTCTCAGATACCAGAAACTAGCGTCATCTGTATACATGTGTGTGCCAGAACTCCAGACACGTGCACTGATATGCTGCTGGGCTTTGCCAGGTCCCAGATACCTGTCGGAGATGTGCGCACATACCAGATTATTTGTGGCGGGGTGTTAACAAAGAGGGGTGATGTTTCAATGTTAGGCTCCTTTCACACTGAGGAGTCTTTTCAAGCACTTTTGCGTTCAAAAAGGTGCTTGAAAACCTCAAGAAAAAATGCTTCCCTTTAAAATCAATGAATGTTTTCACACGGGGCGGTTCGCGTGCAGTGAAAATAAATCATGCCTGCAGATAAAAAAAAACAAAAAAAAACGCTCCTCCCAATTGAAATGAAAATTAAGTGCCTTCAATGCCCCACAGCGTTTTCGGTACAGTTTTTGAGTCACGTGTCCTTTAAAAACTGCACCGCAAGCGCCTTTTTAAAGTGTTTTACTGGAAAGTTCTGAACCAAATAAGTGTACAAGGAGCATCATAAATTTTACTTTAGCAGCTGTGCATGCCACCAATCAGCTTCCAGCTTTAAAATTACAGTCTTTAAAGCAGTATTAACCACTTGCCTACCGGCCGCCGTGTATTTACTGCGGTAGTGTGGCACTATTGCGCGAAACAATGTACCTGTACTTTGTTTCCTTCAACAGCCACTAGATAGTGCCGCTGTGATTGGCTAGCAGGGATGTCAATCAGTGGGTCTGGCAGACCTGATGTCTGTAGGCTACCCGCGATTTTCCCCAGGAGAGGCAGAACGGCGATCTGCCTACGTAGTCAAGGCAGATCGCCATTCTGCAAGGGGACAAGATGGAGGAACCCAGATCTCTGTCTTACCCCAATCAGTGCAACCCCCCACAGTTAGGAGGCCCTCCCTAGGGACACACTTAACCCTTCGATCGCCCCTGATGTTAACCCCTTCCCTGCCAGTGTCAGTGCAGTGACAGTGCATTTTGTTTAGCATTGATCACTATATTAGTCTTACTGGTCCCCAAAAAGTGTCAGATGTCTGATTTGTCCACCGCAATGTCGCAGTCCCGTTTAAAAATAGCTGATTGCCGTAATTACTAGTAAAAAAAATAAATACAAATTTTATAAAATATTGCATCCTTTGTAGACTGTAACTTTTGTGCAAACCTTTTCAAACAAAAATTTGTAGCAGAATGCATATTGGCCTAAATTAATGAAAAAATTTGAATTTTTAAAAAAAAAATTTGGGCTGTGTTTTATAGCAGAAAGTAAAAAATATTGTTTTTTTTTTTTTCAAAATTGTTGCCGTTTATTTGTTCACCGCGCAAAAAATAAAAAACAAAGAGGTGATGAAATACCACCAAAAGAAAGATCCATTTATGGGGAAAAAAAGTGATTTTTTTTTTTGGGTACATTGTTGCATGACTGCGCAATTGCTAGTTAAAATAATGCAGTGCCGTAGCGCAGAAAATGGCCTGGTCAATAAGGGGGTAAAACCTTCCAGTCCAGAAGTGGTTAAACCCAAATGCACTCATTTATTATATTGCAGCCTACCAATTCTTAAATGTGAAGGCTACCTTCGTTTTCCTTTTCAGGCTTTTTTTTTTTTATTGTCATGCTCTCATCCTACCTATCCCACTGCAATTTCAGTGTCACTCAAAATTCTTCGTCTTCCACTCCTTTTCCTTTCTCCATCAGGTTCCCCCAAGGTTCTGTTGTTCTTGGACCTTTCCTATTCTCAATCTACACCTCCTCCCTGGAGCAGCTGAAAGCCTCCCATGGCTTTTAATATCATTTCTATCATTCAGATATTTAGTTCTGGTTTATGTTTTGGTGGGGTTAAGTATTAAGCACCACACCTTTTTTACATTAATGCATTCAAATGCACCAGGGAATCCTTCCCAAACACATTATTTGCTGCATATGTGTGCACACATAAGTACTACTTTCTGTTGTAGCTGACACCAAATCACCCAGTGCAGCTTCCCCTGAACTTTGGCATGGAGGAGGCAGGAGTAGAGGAGCGGCTTGCTGTCCTAGGCTGCATGTCTCTGTGTTTGTGGGAATGCATACAATGTAGTAACACTTGGTGTGCATTTGGCTCTAGTCCTTGATGGGAGCATACACACAAGGGTGGCTCCATAAGACCATGTAAGGGAAAGGAACCACCCTGAAACCAGAAAGCTGGGCTAGAGTCAAGGGTACAAAGAAATGGAGTGTCTATAATTTTTATCATAGGTGTATTTCTAAATGATAGAGCCAGAATATCAACCAAAAATCCAGAAAAAAACACAGAAAATAAATTATAAAAATGAAGTTGCAGTTCAGTGAGTAAAATAAGTATTTGATCCTCAAGCAAAACATGACCTGGTGGAGAAACCCCTGTTGGTAAGCACAAAGGTAAGGTGTTTCTTGTGGTTGGTGACCAGGTTTGCACACATCTCAGGAGGGATTTTGGTCCACTCTTCTTTACAATCACTTTAAGGATTTAGAGAAGATCGATAAAGTCTTGTTTTTTTTCCTATAGAAATAACAAACATGTTATACTTGCCTGCTCTGTTGCAGTGGATTTGCACAGAGTGACCCGGATCCTCCTCTTCTCTGGTCCCTCTTCTGCGCTCCTGGCCCCTCCCTCCTGTTCAATGCCCCCAGAGCAAGCAGCTTTACACCCCAACAAATATACCAAGTTGCATGATGCTGGGGATATAAGCTCAGGGGTGGCAGTGCTGGAGCAGGTGCCCTCCCCTAGCTGCCAGGGGATTGACAGCTCTGGTAAGGAGGGTGGCAGAGATGCAGGAAAGGTTAGACAGGTACTGGTAGTAGGGGACTCAATTATTAGGAGGACAGAGAGGGCAATTTGTCATAAAGATCATGGTCACCGAACAGTATGTTGTTTACCGGGTGCTTGGTTTTGGCACATCGCGGATCAGGTGGACGGATTATTCAGTTGGCACCACTGACAAAGTAAGAGGAAGGTGTAGAGTCCTAAAATATTATTTCAGGGACTTAGGGAATAGATTGAAGAGAAGGACCTCCAAGGTGGTTTTCTCAGAAATCCTACCTGTGCCTCGAGCCACATCAGAGAGGCAGCAGGAGCTTAGGTAATGGAACAGGTAGCTGAGGAATTGGTGTAGGAATGAGGGGGTTTGGGTTCCAACTTCCTGGAGAACTGGGCTGACTTCAGTCGGTTGTTGGCTCTTTAGTGAGGAAAGGCTGCACCTTAATGGGGATCGGGCAGCTCTATTGGAAAGAAAGATGGCCACAAAGTTGTAGGAGATTTTAAACTAGGTGTTGGGGGGGAGGGTTCTAAGGAAGTGACAGCCAGCAGTGAGCAAAGGATAGAGAGGAATAGTGGATCAAGTAGTGATAACATAGCTGTAACGTCTAATCCAGGGGTGAATTAATGGTCAAACTAAAAACAAAGCATGAGAAAACTTGAGAAGAATATGCATTCATACAACACTGAAACACTGAGAGAAGTATACACAAATGCCAGGAGCCTAGCTAATAAAATGGAGGGGCTGGAACTGCTATTACACGAGGAGGACTTAGACTTTGTGGGAATAACAGAAACTTGGTTTGACAGCTCACACGACTGGCTGGCAAATATTCATGGGTATTCCTTGTATCAGAAGGACAGGAAGGTAGAAGAGGGTGTCAGCATTCCAACACTACAAGGAATGCAATAAGAAGTGTAAGAATAAAATCAGGGCAGCTAAAGAAGGCTACGAGAGATACATAGCAGAGGAGAGTAAAAAAAAAAATCCCAAGGAATTCTTTCGATATTTTAACAGAAAAAAAGCGAAATCAGAGCACATTGCCCACATAAAAGATGTTGAAGGGAGGATGGTTACAGATGACACAAAGAAGGCAACTGTACTAAATGCTTTATTGACCTTCTTTTACACAGGAAAAGGAGGGGTGTATTGACCGCCACAGTATTGTTAGTAACACATCACATGATATACCCCCGTGGCTAACAGAGGCTGGAGTCAAGAAAGACTAGATAAGCTTAACACAAAAAATTCACCAGTACCAGATGGCTTACACCCAAGAGTCCTCAAAGAACTGTCGGGTTATAGCTAGACCATTGTTCCTAATCTTTGCGGACAGCATACGGACAGGAATTGTACCAGCTGATTGGAGAAAAGCCACTGTGGTACCAATATTCAAAAAAGGGCATAGACATATTCCGGGGAACTACAGGCCAGTCAGTCTAACATCAATAGTAGGTAAATTATTGGAGGGAATGATAGGGACTTTATTTGATTATTTGCTTATGAAAAAAATATCATAGTAGTAATCGCCATGGATTTATGAATGGTCTGGCAAGACTGACCCATCTGTTAACGTTCTACGAGGAAGTGAGCTGCCATCTAGATAGGGGAAGGCCTGTGGATGTGGTGTATCTGAATTTTGCAAAAGCATTCAATACAGTTCCTTATAAACGCCTAATCTACAAGCTGAGGTCTGCAGGCAGGGACCATAAGGTTTGTTCTTGGATAGAAAACTGGTTACAGGGGCATGTCCAAAGGGTATTGATAAATAACGTGTACTCAGACTGGTCTGGAGTGTTAAGTGGGGTACCACAAGGTTCTGTCTTGGGACCAATTCTGTTTAATTAATTCATAAATTACATAGAGGAAGGGATACATAGCTCAATCTAAGTTTTGCGGACAATACAAAAATAAGCAGGGCAATAACTTCACAGCAGGATATAGAAATTTTACAGAAAGACCTAAACCAATTAATGGAGTGGGCAACTACATGGCAAATGAGTTTTAATGTGGAGAAATGTAAAATAATGCACTTGGGGGGCTAAGAACATAAACGCAAACTACTCACCTGGGGGGGAGAACCTCTGGGGGAGTCAAGGATAGAGAAAGATCTGTTGGTCCTAGTGGAAGACAGACTGTGCATGCAATGTCAAGCTGCAGCTACCAAAGCCAGCAGAATATTAGCATGCATAAAAAAGGGGATATTCTCTCAAGATAAATCTATAATGCTGCCACTTTATAAAACTCTGGTCCGGCCACATCTGGAGTATTCCATCCAGTTCTGGTCACCAGTCCTCAGAAGGGATGTGCTAGAGCTGGAGAGAGTCCAAAGAAGGGCTACTAAATTAACCACTTGCCTTCTGTGCACTTAAACCCCCTTCCCATCCTGACCAATTTTTAGCTTTCAGCGCTCTCACACTTTGAATGACAATTGCGCGGTCATGCTACACTGTACCCATATGAAATTTTTATAATTTTTTTCACACAAATAGAGCTTTCTTTTGGTGGTATTTAATCCTCTCTGGGTTTTTTATTTTTTACAAAAAAAAAGAAAAAAGACAGAAAATTTTGAAAAAAAAAAGTTTTTCTTATTTTCTGCGAGTAAATTTTGAAAATTTTTCTCCTTCACTGATGTGCGCTGATGAAGCGGCACTGATGGGCACTGATGAGGAGGTACTAATATGCCGCACTGATGAGCACTGATAGGTGGCACTGATGGGCACTGACGGGCGGCACTGATGGGCACTGACGGGCGGCACCGATGGGCACTGATGGGCGGCACTGATGGGCAGCACCATCAGTGCCCACACTCAGTGCCCATAGTGCTGCCAGTCAGTGCTCATCAGTGCCTAGATGAGCAGGCACTGACTGGCAGCACTATGGGCACTGATTGTGGGCACTGATGGCGGGCACTGTGGGCATTGATGGTGGGCAGTTAGTGTGTTTGGTGTACCTTGTGTAATCAGGGCACTGGTGATCAGTGCCCTGATTACTTTTTTCTTTGTCCCCGACGGCTGATCTGCTCTCCTTCCTCACACTGCAGTCTCCGTGTGAGGAAGGAGCGCTGGCAATGAGAGATGATCTCATATGTTTACATATGAGATCATCTCTCATTGGACGGTCCGATCACGTGGTGAATGGCCGCTGTGATTGGCCATTCACCACGATCTGTGATCGGACACGGCCGACACAGATTTTCTCTGATGCGCGCTCGCGGGAGCGCGCGGGGAGTCTGTTACTGGGAGGCCGTTTAAAGACGGCCTCCCGAAAATGTGAGTCCGCGCTGCAGCCGTACTTCCGCTACAGCGCGGAGGGGAGGAGGTTAATAAGGGGACTGGAGGAGCAACTACAAGCACTAAATTTATTCTCGCTTGAGAGGGGACGTGATGGCGGTTTACCTCCATGATTCCAGCATAGGAAAAAAAGCTATTCACTCTCAGGGGGTGTAAGAGGACACGGGGCCACAGAATGAGATTAGAGAAGCGGTTTAACCTTAAGCTGCGGAGGGGGTTTTTCACTGTCAGAGCGGTAAGAATGTGGAACTCTCTACCACACTCCTAGAGGTGCATCTTAAACACTTATTAGGGATATGGGAAATGATTATCGACACTGACACACGTACGCCTACACAGGTTGAACTATATATATATATATATATATATATATATATATATATATATTATACATTTTTCTTTTTTTAGACATTAAAAATCGGGGACTGTTGTAGTTTGGATCAAGAAGTTATATGCAGCTATGGAAAATGTTCACCCCGCTATGTAATGATTAGTTACTCCCTTTTTATTATACTATAGGAATGTCTAACTATGGCATATTAAACTGCAGAATTTAAATGGTGAATATAAAAAGAAATAAGCAGTCAATTTTTCTGTTCAATTTAGGATCAGTTCAGTTACTTGTACCTGTGCATTGTGAAATCCGGCTGAAGGTTTCTTGTATTCATGGCCACCTATAACTTGGCTAATGAGAGGCTCCGTGTCTTGGAGGAAATTGAGAAGGAGATTGCTGCCATCTTGCTTAATGCAGGTAACCATTTATTGATGTGTTTACAACAAGCATTGTACACATTGGGGTTGGGAAGTTATTTTGTGGTCATTTTTTGTATGTTTGTTTTATTTGTTTTTCTACCTTTTTTTTCTGCACTTCGCGTTTTTTATTTATTTTTGATCAGCTAAGGGTTATTAATATGGATATTTGTGACCAGAGGTCATTGAAACCTTTATCACCAAAAAAAATTAACATGACTGTAACCTTAAGACTTATACACTCCATACTCATTCACGTGGAGGAGGGGCACAGGATCTAGGGGCCCCCTTGGTAAAGGGGGCTTCCAGATTCTGAAATGTCACCCCCATGATAACCAGGCTCACATTTTTTTGTGAATTGCATGTACCTACGTTAAATAATGCGTGAATTATTTTAACGCAAATACTCCTGTGGTTTTGAAGCCTTAGTAAATTGAACCCAATATTTATTAGGGCTTGTGCTTAGAAACTTTGGTCCTCCTTTATAGGGACACAAACAGCAATAGAATCTGACAGAGGTTCTTGCATTGCAGGATGCCCTTTTTTTCTCCCTTTTTAGCACACACCAATATTTTGTTTGGTAAAAGATCCCAATAATTCACTGAGCTGGTGTGCTGAAAAGAAATGGGGGAAAAAAAGTTCTGCTATGCAAGAACCTTTGTCAGGATTTTATTGTTGTTTGTGTCTACATGAGAGGGATGTATGGGAATGCCATGCATGCCTAATGTGAACAAAGGTTTTTGCTTTGTCCAACAAAGTCCCTACACGAGGACATCAAAAGTAGCCTTATTTTGCTATAGTGTAAGTTCACATTAATGTGCAGCTTCCCTTGTCCTTGTGTTGGGATTGCGTTAAACAAAGCATCCCAATGCTACAAGTGTAAGCAAGCCCTAAGGGGTCCATTTTATAGTGAAGGGCAAGTATTATATATGCTCTCTGTTCTACTCCATGTATACCTTATCTGTATACCGCAGGCTGCTTCATGCAGCTTGCAATATCCTACACAGTTCCCTTTGCTTAACACAGCTCATATCAAGACGGATTAATGCTGAATGTGTCAATTAGGTTAAAATAATTTTTAAAGGATGCATTAAATAAATACAGCTGCATTAAATAATTTTTTTTCTCTACTTGCAGGAAATGTCATTTTGGAACTTTCCAAAGAAAAGCCAAATGAACGTCTTCTAGACAGACAGGCCACTCAGTTCACGTCTTCTATGCAGAAGGTGGAATCTGAGCTTTCAGGACAGATCCGTTATCTTACACAGGTACAACGTTTAGGGGGGAAGCGCAAGAAACAAGAGGAAGCGGTAGCTGCCTATAGACTAATATATTAGTGGGCTGAAGCAGGACTGTATTGTATTGTTGCGGCAACCAAACGTATAATGAAAATTAGAAACAAAATATTTTAATGTGGTGGATGGCTTTGGGCAACACAGACAGTTTAGCATGATTATTTAAATGCTGTATAAAGGATGTCTGTGAAAGCAGTGTAGTTCATGGTAGGTCATGAATATATTGTACAGGCATACCCCACTTTTAAGTACACAATGGGACCAGAGCATGTACTGTATGTAAAATGAAAATGTACTTAAAGTGAAGCAATATCCTTTTTCACTTCTCAATCTCAATGCATGTAAATACACTAGCTGTATAGGAAATCTTGGTCAGCTTGACATGGCACTGCTCCCGAACCATAAGTGACAGGGACACCAAACTTGGGGAGCAAGTTAAGGTGGCCCAGGACTATGACATGGTAGATTATCTAGACAAGCTGGTCGGCAACAAAATAGGATATGTTGTAGTCCTGGGTCCCCTCTTGGTGCTCCCAAGAATTCCCATAGATGCCAATGTTACACAGGGAGTAGTGCCTTACCAAGCTGACCAAGATTTCTCATAGATGCCAATGTTAAAACCAGCAGCAGTGCCATGTCAAGCTGACCAAGATTTCCTATAGATGCCAATGTTAAAAACTGGGAGTAGTGCCATGCCAAGCTGACCAAGCTGTGTCTGTACTCATGAGTGTACGTAAAACGGGGTATGCCTGTATTCATATTCTATGATATACTGTATGTTGACTAATAATTGTTACAACTTGTTCAATTTTTTTTCTTTCTCAGGTAGCCACAGGGCAGCCACATGAAGGCTCCAGTTACAGTGCACGCAAAGATGGCACAATGGCTCTCAACCGAATAGATTATGCTCGGATAAAGCTAGCAGAACTGTGCCGAACATGTGAACAGATGCTGGAACAACCCTAACCTGACTGTTGAAATAATTTAATTTTTAGTAAATGGACTTTTCATTATGTAATCTTGATCAGAAAACCGGGGTCTCATTAGATACCTGAAAGGTGTCAGAAGTTGGCCTTAGGAGGAAAATATCTGCAAATCCTTACTCTCCTCAAGAGTAGACCTTTTGTAAAAAAAAAAAAAAAATAAAATACTCTGAGGCTTTTTTTTTTACCAGTGTATTATTGTGACAGTAGAGATTTTTTTTCTGCTATCTAAACATACAGAAATATGTATTAATTGACTGAAAATGGATTAGTAGTGAATATATATCAAATCAGTTCTCCAGTCTTTCACTTGCATTATTTTACTTGCTGATCTGTGAACTCCAGGCCAGTCTGTTGCAGTGCATTTAATGTATGCATAATAGATTGTGTATTAACGTTCAATGCATTAATGCATCCCATTCAAATTTCAGTATGCTCCCAATGCACCACAAAAGTAGGATCTGCATTGTGTAGCACACTATGGGGTATATCACGCCACACAGTACAACACAAGTGCATTGTGGGGCTATTCAAAATAAACAGCACTGCAACATACAAATGGGAGGAAAGTTTATTACCAGGATGTGATAATTGTAATTGCAGTTTAACAAGCACTAAGAGGGAAAATTATTTATAGTTTTACATTTTTTGGTATTTATATTTTCTGAAATGCCAATAAATTTAGGTATTAAGCCTGCAGTAAAAGTTTTTTTAGTGTACCTGTTTTTATTTGATTTGAAAACCTTTTTCAGTAAAAGGCTTAGTGATTTCTTCTAGAACCTTGTGGACATTGAGTTTCTTTCCTTAAAATGTATTTCAGGGCAATACATCCCTCTAATACATGTACTGTATATTTCTCTATGTTTTATCCATTTAAAGACCCCGCAAGTATAGAAAAATACCTGTTGATCTGCTAAAAATGCATTTGGCTCCCAATTTCCAAAAAAAAGAAAATGGCTTTAGAATAACTGAGATCAATTATTTGAGGACACATGGGCTGACAACACACATTTTGTTGACTAAAATCACAATAAATTGTCAGCCTTGCCCATTTTTGCTAAACTATTTATTCTTTACAACATAGAGAGTAATTGTTCTGTAGTACAGAATAATATTAGGAAGTACTGATTAGGCTTCATAAGGACAAGACGGCTGTGAATTTCTGACCAGATCAGCAGGTTTTTTTCCTCTTTCTTTTTTTTGCATTTACAGGTTTAACCGGTTCCCGACCGCCGCACGACTATATACTGCGGCGGTCAGCCCCGGCCAGGCAGAGTGACGTATCGATACGTCACTCGCCTGTCACTGACTTGCGAGCCTATTGCGGGCGGGCGCGGGCCTGCCGCGGCTCGTTCACAGACAAGTCAGTGCGTGTGTCCGGCGGACTCGATGTCCGCCGGTCACACTACGATCGCTCCTGTGAAGGGAGAAAGGCGGAGCGGCTTATGTAAACAAGCCGCCCGTCATTCTCCCTGGTGTAAAAATGAAGATCTGACAGTTCTACTATGTAGAACCGTTGATCTTTGCTTTTACACCAATAGCCATGTCCCTGCACAGTTAGAAACACGCCCCTAGGACACACTTAACCCCTCCCTGTCCAATAAAGTTAACCCCTTCCCTGCCAGTGTCATTTTTGCAGTAACAGTGCATATATATATAGCACTGATTACTGCAGTAATGTCACTGGTACCCCCAAAAGTGTCAAAAATGTCAGTCAAGGGTCCGATCTGTCCGCCGCAATGTCGCAGTACCGCAAAAAAAATCGCAGATCGCCGCCATTACTCGTTAAAAAAAAAAAAACACCAAAAATGACAAAAATCTTTCCTTTTGTTAGTAAACGCGATAACTTTTGCGCAAACCAATCAAAATACGCTTTTTGCGATTTTTTTTTTTTTTTTTTTTTTACCAAACATATGTAGCGTAAAACAATTTGGCCGAAAATGTTAAAAAATTTTGATTTTTACATTTTTTGTGGGGGGAATTTCATATAAAAAAAAGTTAAAAATATTGTTATTTTTGCAAAAATTACGCTCTTTTTTTGTTTATAGCGCATGATCAAAAAATCGCACAGGTGATCAAATACCACCAAAAGAAAGCTCTGTTTGTGGGAAAAAAAGGACGTGAAATTCGTTTAGGTACAGCGTCGCACGACCGTGCAATTGTCCGTCAAAGTCACGCAGTAAAAAAATCGCAAAAAACCCCCTGGTCTTTTAGCAGCCAAATCCTCCGGGGCTTAAGTGGTTAAAAGTGGTATAGGTAAAGCATATCTATGGCTAGGATATTTTTTAAATTTAGTCTACATTTTATAAAAGAAAGAGAAAAAAAAAAAAACATACAGAAAGAATACAGTGGATCTTACAGTCGCATATATGTTTATCAATCAGCGTAGCATAGATCAGATTAATTGCAAGATAGCAGTGTTTCAGTAATCCCCAGTAAACCCAAAGTGCAATAGGAATAGCTCAGTTCAACCCACCACAACCCTGTCGCCAGCTATCAGAAAAAGGATTAGGACTGTTGCTGTATTCATTCAATTGGACTAGGAACAACGCTAAATGGTATTCTCTCTCTCTGGGGGTATTTAATAAATCTAAGAATAGCAGCCCAGGATTCTCATTCCACTTATCCCATATCCTATAGCATGTGTCAGGGATACCCTGGTTAGCATAAATATGTCTTACCATCCAGAGGGTCATTTGTTGCCTTCACTGCAAAAGTCTGGGAGTGATTAGAAAGGTACTCAATAGTGGCGGCCTGTCCATTAGGGGCGCAGGGGCACTGCCCCCCCTATACATTCGTCCGGCCCCCTAATCTACATGTAGGGCGTAAGATGCATGGATTCCAATGGGGTTTTTTTTTTTTGAAGCATGTGATTAGAGCCAGAGGCTCTAATAGGCTTCAAAAAAGGGTGGGCTCGGGGCCCAGAGCACTGCACCCTGAGCCTACCCAGATGTGTTACAATAGCGAATGGATATTCGCTATTGTCACACGGATTCTCCTCCTGGCCAATCAGGAAGCGGGTCCTGAGACCTGTTTCCTGATTGGCCGAAAGGAGAAGCCATCCTATTGGCGAAGGAGGAGGGAGGAGACGCAGGGGAAGCCCAACCAGCAAAGGTGGACATGGAGGACATGTCAGTCCAGGGGGTCGGCACAGGGTGAGTGAGCCAGCGACCGGAGAGAGGAGGAGGGGGGGGGGGAGTATGGTGTGGGGTGCTGTGTGGGTGTGATCCGTGGTCAGGTACGTCTGTCGCCCCCCGACCCATGGAGCACCAGCCGCCACTGGTACTCAATGCAAGGATTATTTTTTAACCAGGAAAAGGGCTCTCTGAAGTGTGTCCTGGATGTATGGCTTAAATGGGAGAAGGTCAGCTCCCCTAGAAATAGAGATAAGAGGGTCTCTAGAAATGTCAATTTGGAACACCGTATTAAGCATGCTCCCTTTGGTGTAAATTGTGCACCCATAAGAACTATATGGTCTAATGTAAAATCATATATTTGTTTCCACATTGTATTTCAATTATTCAAAGCCTACTCTTATTAATCTGAATGATCTTATGATCTTAAAGTTCATAAACTTACTTTTTTTTTGTTTATGTACATAGTCTTCTTTATAATGCATTGCAGTTATGTGCTCACAGTGCCTGTCTGTTCATCCTGGAATTGCGGCCAGTGGGCATGTCTGCTCTGCTGTTGCTTCCTCATTCATTAGAAAACATATGACCTCTAGATGGGAGCAATGCTGGGCAAAATTAATGTGGGGCTGTGCGCAACAGGGGCGGAATAGGATGGGACTGTGCTGTGTTACTTAAAAGGGGGAAAAAAATAGCAAATAAATAAACAATATAGCTTATACAATTGTGACACAAATCATATTGTAATTGAATGTTATTAAAAATGACCTTTCCTTTTCAATCTCCAGCTGTTGAATTTTCTGTAAATGCAATGCAATATAGCTACCTGCAGCTGTTCTGTACACAGAATGTGTACTGACCACACCCCAGAAACATCATTTCCTGCTTGTGTGATTGGCTCACCAATTTTCCCAGAAGTCTGCCTAGATACAAGTCAGATTTCAGGCATCCCATGCAACAGAAATGTATTTTTTGGTGAGATACTCCCAATAGGAACACATTGAAAGGGATGCAGGGCCAGCAGCTTTCCTCATTAGAGCCCTGCAGCTGCCACAGCTGATAGATAATTGTAAAACCACTCCCATTTGACCCACTCAGCACAGAGGAACAAACAATGATTTCTTCAGAATAAAAAAAGGTAGGAATCTATAACATAGTTTGTTAAAATCCCTGCAATGTACAGAGATCATCCAGAGGGGAATGTTTGTTTTTTTGCTCAACAAAAGTGGAGTTTCGCTTTAAACAGACACTGACAATGGTATCAAGAAAAAAAAAAAACGATATGTTTATTATTCAAATAATTTATAGAGTATTATTTGTTTTTACCTGGAAATTCTACTTTAATCTATTTTGCTTTTTTTTCAAAGTGTGTTAACTTTTGACAACCCAGCTTCTATGTTTTAATTTGTAATTTATATGTATAATTTATAATTGTACATTATGTATTGCT
This sequence comes from Pelophylax lessonae, assembly GCF_965119305.1. Taxonomy (NCBI): domain Eukaryota; kingdom Metazoa; phylum Chordata; class Amphibia; order Anura; family Ranidae; genus Pelophylax; species Pelophylax lessonae. The sequence goes on along the minus strand of NC_138768.1, from coordinate 554,076,146 downwards.
TGTTACAAACTAGGCTCTGCTGTCAAATTTGCAATCCTGTTGCTATTTAAAAAATGAGTGATTCCATGTTTATCCTAGTGGAAAATCTACATATAACTGTATTTTTATACAGGAACAAAACCGTATCCGTTCAATAATGCTAAATGTATGCTATACAGTATTCTCCCTTAAAATGCATTGCTTTCTAATACATGCTATGATATAAAACTACCACTTGGGGGCACCAAATACACTTGCTGTTCATTACAGCCCTATGCTACAACAACTGTCAATGCAGTCATGCATAGTAACACATTATTTAAAACTGATTCAGTAAAGTTCTTGGCACAAATGCATTGGTTTGCCCTTTGTGTTTAGAATTGGGTACATCAAGAAATAAATTGAAGCCACTAGTCCAGAGGAAAACTTTATGGTGGGACGTCACCTTGTATGAATGTAGCATACATGAATTGCCAGATATCTGAAAAGTCAACTGAAGTTGGCACTGGGCTAATGACTGCAAGGTAAAGTGCAATTTACTGCTGACAGGACTATTAAAAATAATAAACGTACAATAAAAATAAATGTTGGATACAAATAAAATGTAAATGTTATAGTTTAAATGATTTTCAAATTATTGTATTCTCATATATCCTATGGTTTTTAAATCCTCTGTTTTTTTAAAAAAAGCATAACTCCACTTCTGTTGAGAAAAAAACATTCCCCTTTGGGTGATATATGTACATTGCAAGAATTTTAACAAACTTTGTTGCAGATTCTGTTATTCTGGAGAAATATCTGTCTGTTTGTCTGTATCCATGTGCTAAGTGAATCTGGGTTTTCATGGGAGTGTTTTTCATAGTTATTAATCAGCTGCTGCACCTGCAGGGCTCTAACAAGGACCAATCACACAAACAGGAAATGATGTTTCTGGGAGGTGTTCTGTATATATTCTGCGCACAGAACACCTCCAGGTAGCCATATTGCATTACATTTTGCAGGAAATTAAAGAGCTGCAGATTGAAAAGTAAAAGGTCATTTTTGATAACATTCAATTATAATATGACTTGTGTTACAATTGTATATGCTATATTATTTTTTTTTTTTTATATGTTATTTAATTTTTTCCATGAAAGTGGAGTTACCCTTTAAGGACTTTAATCAGTTAGAGCTCTTTCAGATGGGTGGTTGGAGGACAGTAAAAATGGACAGCTGAGCTGGAGTATGGCCACCCACCCGGGCTGTTCCTGTCCAGTGGCCACAATGCCTTGCTTCGCAGTTGTAACATTTTTTTAAAGTTCACTTTTTCCAAAAAAAAAAAATAAGTGCATTTTTTTTAAGTTGCAGATTAAAAAAAATTGCATTTATTTTTAAACAGGAGCCTGCAAAGAATTGCACCTGCCATCAGCAGATTGTGGCTGCAATTTCAGGCTCCTGCACAATCTCTCTCTCTAGCTTTAAGCCTGAACCTCTGTATGGGCTGTTCTGTTGTAAGCTGGAGGGGGCCAATTCAAACTACAAATATGTCTGCCACAGTCGTTTCATCATTGGCAGATTCCCTGGGCCCGGTACAACTGTACTGTTTTAAAAAAAAAAACACACAAACACACTGAGTGCAGGGAGAGGATCCCTCCGCCCGCTGTCATGGGGAAGAGAGGGGGGGGGGTGGTTTTCGGGGGGAAGTTGCTGTAGATGTTTTTAAATAAATACAGTAGTAATGTTCAGAACAATGAATTTATCCTTTAGCTTGGAATGCAGCTTTGACAAGCTGGACTGTTTGTCAGATTTCTTTTCTGAGTTCAATGAGGCTGCGCCGCAACTAATTTTTCAGTATATGGTTAAATCAGGTGGTGAGAGTACACTACGCGCCACCGCGACTGTGAAATAATCCTTATTGATTATCCAGCTTTATATTTTAGGGCCAGTTCACATCACATGCAGTCCAGTGTGTTTTTTTTTTTTTCTGCATCAATAATGCATGGAAAGTAGGTTATATGGTTTCCAATGGCATTGTTCACGTCAGGGCTTGCAGTTCCAGAAAAAAAAAAAGCAGAACATGCTGCATTTTCTCTTACGTCCTCCGACAGTCGCCGCCTCCTCTAAGTCATCACTTTTGGGTATTGACTTCCACTCCGCAGGAGTAGCTAGGCATAACACTTAGTCAAAAGAACAAAGGCATTTGCATATACACACCCATGGGGGCTGTCCCACTGGTCAATACCCCCCTGCAGTGACACTCCCAACTCAGTTTGTTTCTGCCTAGCGTCAGGAGTAGTTAGGCTTTCCCTGTGCTGGGGCTACAGTCTCAGCCTTCTAATCTTTTTTATTTGATTTTCTTTTAAACATGTCAGTTTTTTCTTGTTATACTAGCTGTTTCTTTTGTCAGCTTTAGTTTTTAGTCGACTCTTCGGATGAAGATGGATTCATGCGGAGCTGGGAATCGGACTGACCGCCCTGGTTCTCCAGGGCAGAGGGTCAGAGGGACCCCCAGCCCGCCATCGAGCGTTCAGCCATGGTTCGTCCTGGCATTATGAATGACCCATTCCTGCTTGCAGCAGGGATGCAGCTGTGAGGTGGCTACCTCACTGGTCTCATCTGCGATACTGCAGTGTAATGTCCTTGGCTAACGACATTCCCTGTCAGATGAGGATAGTGGCTTTCCGTTCTGAGAGGCGCCCCACGCCATCTGGTACAGGTAAGTACTTCTGTGTGGTGGCAGTCCTGTGTTGCTGTGTGTCCCCCATGTCTGTTCTTGTGTGGGGCTCCCTGTGGTGATCCCTGCGGGGGTCTCTTTGTACATGTGCTGCGGTGCTGTGTATTGTTGGGGGCCCCTTCCCCTGTGTCACTTCGGTGTTTTTTCTGGGGGTGCAGACGATGTGTGTGGCGGCCACAGCGGGGAAAAAACGCACGGTCCGCCATCTTTACTATGGGCATACATGTCTGGCTTCACTGTGGGCTACATTACATGTTGTTTTGGCGCCATCCGGCGCCATCTTGCGTGTGGCAGACCGATCGTTCTGAGCACATGTTCGGCGGCCATTTTCCCGAAGCCTCCCATTCAGTTCTATAGGCAGCCATTTTCCCTGGGTTATTGCAGCTTATAGTTCAGCCTCTTCTGACCTCACTTCCTTTTCCTCTGAAGCAGCGATCGATGTGGTAACACTCTGTGGGGCTCTGCAGACTGTCTCTTCCATAACTTTCTGTTTTGCCATTCCTGGCTCAGTTTCTTCTCCTTTTTTGGGGGTCTTTAGTCACTGTACATATAGCGGTGGGCTGCGCACTCTGCAACGGTATTAAAGGGCCAGTACCTTTTATTGAACTGTTGTTTTTTTCTAATTTGGACAATGGATTCTCAGGACAGCAAATTTCCTCCAGCTCTGGTGGGGGACCCCAGTTCTGCTGGGGCCCCTGTTATACCTGACTTGGCCGCCGTAGTGGCGTCTTTGGTGTCCAAAATGGAGGTACTGATGGCTGAACGTGCTGCTAGGAAAAGATCCAGATTATCTATCTATCTCTGATTCAGATGGTGATGGGGCTGCTGCGGCGGACGTGCCCTTTTCAGGGTCGAGCTCATCCTTGGACCCTCTGGGGTCTGAGGGGGAGGCGGAGGTGGAGGGGGTTGATGTTTCTCCCCCGGGGAGAACGTGCGACCATGGATGAGTTGATTGTTTCTGTTAAAGAAACACTACACTTGGAGGATGAGCCCAGTCCTCCGGGCATTGTGTCCTCTTTTGGTACACATAGGACCCGCAAGTCGGCGCAGGTTTTTCCCTGCCCCGCTGAGTTTCATTACACTGTGAATGAACTGTGGCGCACTTTAAAATGTCCATTCATGGTTCCTAGTCGGTTTAAACTACTTTATCCCTACGGAATCGCGATGGTGTGTGCCTCCACAAGTGGATCACACTGTGGCCGTCTTAAACAAGGCTACCTTGATTCCTACTGAGGAGACCCTGGTTTTTCGGGATCCCACGGACAGGAGGTTGGAGTCTCTAGCCCGCCATTCCTACACGGTGGCGGGTTCCTTGCTCAAACCTGTTTTCGCGTCCGTTCTGGTGGCTCAGGCGGTGGCTGATTGGACTAAGGTGCTTAGATGCAACCTTGTGTCTGATTCTGCTCCCCCTGCCACGCTGGCTATGGTGGATCAAATTTACCAAGGAGTCATGTATTTGTGCGATGCGGCCTTAAATGAGGCCCCTTTGGTAGCACGCCTATCTAGTGTTGCGGTGCTTAACCATCAACTGATCTGGCTGAAGAGCTGGTCGGCTGACCAGACATCATGGAAAACTGTTGCTGATTTTCCTTATGCAGGTTCTCGCCTTTTTGGCGAGGCCTTGGATACTTTGGTAAAAGGTGTCACGGGGGCTAAGAGCGCCATGCTGCCCCAGAACCCCAAGAACAAGTCCTTTCGTGGCAAGCAGGGTTCCTCCTCTCAACCCAATCAAGGGTCCTTTCGTGCCTTTCGGAATCAAACCAAGGGCAAGCCCTTAAAGGGCCAAGGTAGCCAGAAGAAGCCCTGGGCGGGCAAGCAGAAGTCCGGCAATGCCGGTGCGGCGGGTCAATCCGCCTCTGCCTGAAGGGGCGCCCTCACCCATTTCTGGGGTGGGGGGACGTTTGCGCGGTTTCCTCCAACCTTGGCTGCTCCGAATTCCGGACAGGTGGGTTCAGGAAATCATTCGATCAGGTTACAAGATCAAATTCCTTTCCCGGCCGGCAGACAGATTTTTTCCCTCAAATCTTCATTTGACCCCGGGGTGTCTGCAGGACCTGCATCAAGCGGTGCGGGACCTCCTTGCCCAGGGGGTGATTGTCCCGGTGCCTCATCGGGACAGGTTTCAGGGGTTTTTACTCCAAGCTGTTCACTGTGCCCAGAAAGGAGGGCAAGGTGCGTCCTATTCTGGACCTAAAAGCGCTGAACCGCTTTGTGCGCGTTCGGAAGTTCCGTATGGAATCTCTCCGTTCAGTGGTGGCCTCCCTGAGCCCAGGGGAATTCCTGGCCTCTATAGACCTGAAGGATGCGTACCTGCACATCCCCATTTTCGAGGGTCACCAGAGGTACCTTCGTTTCGCAATCGCGGAGGACCACTATCAGTTTGTGGCGTTACCTTTTGGTCTCGCTTCGGCTCCAAGGGTCTTTACCAAAGTGTTGGCGCCAGTTCTGGGCCTGCTAAGGGCACAGGGCATTGCGGTCTTGGGGTATCAGGACGATCTCCTCTTAAGATCGAGTGTCAGCCAGAACCTGCTGCGCGATCTGTCCACCACAGTACAGACGCTCCAGGAGTTCGGATGGACCATCAACGTACAGAAGTCGACCTTGTCTCCTTCGGTTCGTCTTCCCTATCTGGGAATGATCCTGGACTCTGCTCAGGCAAAGGTGTTCTTGCCGGAGGACAAGCTCCGGACCCTGCAGGACGAGATCAGGTCCCTCAGGGACAATCCGTCTTCGTCGCTCAGGACCTGCATGCTGTCCCTGGGGTTGATGGTATCAGCCTTCGAGGCGATACCCTTTGCTCAGTTTCACACACGATCTCTTCAAGCGGAGATCCTGGCCAGGTGGGACAGACTACCTCGGTCCTTGGATCTGAGTGTCTCATTGAGTCGCCGAACCAGAATGGATCTTATGTGGTGGCTCCAGTCCCCGGCAGTGTCAGAAGGCAAATCTTTCCGTCTGTTGCTGTGGACGGTGATTACCACCGATGCCAGCCTGGCTGGGGTGGAGTCCTGGGCAACCTGTCTGCCCAGGGCGCTTGGTCGGGGGAGGAATCCTCCCTTCTGATCAATGTGTTGGAATTGAGAGCGATAAAACTCTGTCTCTTCCAGTGGTTGGATGGACTTCGGGGCTGTCCTGTTCGGGTACAGACGAACAATTCTACCGCGGTGGCTTACATAAAGCCCCAAGGGGGCACCAGGAGTGCCCGGGCGGCCCGGGAGGTGACCGACATTCTGTCCTGGGCTGAGACTCATGTCCCAGCGATTTCAGCAGTTCACATTCCGGGTGTGGAGAATTGGCAGGCCGACTATCTGAGCCGCCAGACCCTGGACCAGGGGGAATGGTCCCTGCACCCGGAGGTTTTCCAAATGCTGTGTGCGAAGTGGGGATCCCCGGCCGTGGATCTGTTCAAATCTCGGTTAAACCACAAGGTGGAAAGGTTCGTGGCAAGAACGCGCGATCCTCTGGCAGACGCCTCGGATGCGTTGGTGGCTCCTTGGCATCAGTATCGTCTGATGTATGCCTTTCCTCCGATTCAGTGGTTGTCCAGGTTCCTTCGCAGGTTAGTCTCGGAACCGCACCTGGTGATTCTGGTAGCACCGGACTGGCCACGCCGGTCCTGGTACGCCGACGCTGTTCACCTGGCAGTGGCGCCTCCTTGGCGGCTGCCAATGCGGAAAGATCTACTGTCTCAGGGACCGATCTTCCATCCTGCTTTACAGTCGCTGGCTTTAATGGCCTGGCTGTTGAGACCCAGGTCCTGAGAGACAGGGGTCTCTCCCCTGAGGTCATTCCTACTCTGATCAAGGCTAGGAAAACCTCATCTGGTAAAATCTATTACCGTACCTGGAAAGCTTACTTCGCCTGGTGTGAGTCCAGGGGGTTCTCCCCTCGCTCATACTCGGTGTCAAAGGTGTTGGCTTTCCTCCAGTCTGGGGTGGACCAGCGCCTGGCGCTGGCCACAATAAAGTGTCCGCACTGGCTATTCTTTTCCAATGCCCTGTGGCGTCTCATTCCTTAATTTGCACCTTCATTCAAGGTGTGCGACATTTGGCTCCTCCCAGGAGGGAGCCTTTACCTCCATGGGACTTGAACTTGGTTCTGTCCGTGTTACAGCGTGCTCCCTTTGAAAACATCGTTGCCTCTGCTGTCTAAGAAGGTTGCCTTTTTGGTGGCGATCACTTCGGCTCGCAGAGTGTCGGAACTGGCGGCGTTGTCTTGCCGCTCTCCTTACGTGGTAATTCACAAGGATAAGGTGGTCTTGCGACCTCATTCGTCTTTTCTTCCTAAGGTGGTCTCTGAGTTCCACCTTAATGAGGACATTGTCCTGCCTTCGCTTTGTACGAAGCCTAAGCATCCTAAGGAGGTTGCTGTGCATTCCTTGGATGTTGTCAGGGCGATCAGTGTTTACCTGTCATCTACGGAGTCCTTTCGGAAGACGTATTCCCTCTTTGTCCTTCCTGAGGGACCTCAGAAGGGCACGGCTGCGTCTGCAGCGACCATTGCCAAATGGACAGACAGACAGACCATTGAACAGGCTTATGCTTTGAAGGAACGGGTTCCACTCTTCCCTGTTAAGGCGCACTCTACCGGATCTTTGAGTGCTTCCTGGGCCTATTGGCATTGTGCCTCGGTGGCCCAGGTGTGCAAGGCTGCGACTTGGTCGTCGGTGCACACCTTTTCCAAATTCTATAAGGTGGATGTTCTGGCACCAGCTGATGCCTCCTTTGGCCGCAAAGTTCTCAGTGCGGCAGTGCCATAAAGGACCCTTGTGTTTTCTTGTGGGTCCCTGGCTGTTGGGGTGTTATCCCCTGGGTTATTTGCTTTCCTGGGCTGTTGCTCCTGTTGAGCCTTGTTTTCTATTGCCCAGAAGGTTCTCTTACTGTGCGTGTAAGTTTCCTTTCTCTGGTGTGGGTACTGCGTTGCCTTTTCTACGGTTGCGTCTCCCACCCCTCATGTCTACACTGCTTTGGGACATCCCAATAGTGATGACTTAGAGGAGGCGGCGACTGTCGGAGGACATAAGAGAAAAATTAATTTTTGTAAAATCTTACCTGTAAAATTCCTTTCTCTGAGTCCTCCGACAGTCGCCGCCCCGCCCCTCTTTTGGGGTTGTTTTCTTACCTACTGCTATTCTACCAAACTGAGCTGGGAGTGTCACTGCAGGGGGGTATTGACCAGTGGGACAGCCCCCATGGGTGTGTATATGCAAATGCCTTTGTTCTTTTTACTAAGTCTTATGCCTAGTTACTCCTGCGGAGCGGAAGTCAATACCCAATAGTGATGACTTGGAGGAGGCGGTGACTGTCGGAGGACTCAGAGAAAGGAATTTTGTTTCTGCACTAAACTGTACTGCAACGCTGTAAAATGCACCGGAATGCACCAAAATCACACTGGAACACACATCCATATTTAAGGTTAAGAAAAAAAGAGGTGGAAAAAATGCACTGGACTGCATCAAAAACGCCCATGCAGAAAAGCATTTTGAAGGCATCCGGACTGCATTTCTCTTCTATGTTTTTGTTTACGCCAGTGCCATGGCTGATGCCCCAAGGTTTCCTTAGTCAGGGCCGCTCCGTTAACTCTTTCCTCCTCCCAGCTAAATAGACTGATTGAAGCCTATTGTCCACTGTCAACTCTTTCCTGTAAAGAACATAAATTCAGAGAAAGAGCAATGAGAGAGGAGGGGTCATCAGCATTGAATTGTAAAATTGTAAAAAAAACAAATAGTAGGGTAAGAACTGTAAGGCCCCTTTCACACAGGCGGAACGTTCAGATCCGCCTGTCAGTTTTTTTTGGTGGATCTGTTTGGTCACCCCATGTATCTCTACGGGGCACCGGATGTCAGCGGAGACATGTCCGCTGACATCTGATCCGTCAAATCTGGACGGATCGGATGAGAACAGACAGACGGTCTATTCCCATCCGATTCCCCCATAGAGATCCATGGGGACCTGACAGCTGTGTCTCCGCACACAGCGCGGAGACACAGCTGTCATCCTGCTCAGCAGGGGATCAGCGGATCGATCCCCCGCTGAGAAAAACGGAGTCCGTCTGACGGACTCCAAGTGTGAAAGGGGCCTAATAGTTTACTGTGTAATGTTTATTGGGTACAATGAGTTCAGCTAAAAAAATGCTAAGGGTTTAATGCTGTTTTAATGCATGAGATTGTGACTTGTTTTGAATTGACACCATAGGGTAGTCCATGTATGCTTATTTTCTACTTTTCTTTTTTTTAATTATTACGGAATAAAGTTACAGCGAGTTTTACTGATGTTGCTGCTTTTGTATGCAACTTCACTGCGTGTTTGGTGATGCAGTGAAAAAAGAGAGGAAGTTCCTCCTCATCAGGAGGAAAGCTATTTGCTTGGTAAAAGTTGCTACACGATGGGTGCCTCAGCATGCATTGGTAATGCTACACTTTCAAAAGCCTTCAAAAATGGTTTCCTTTTATAGGAAATCTAAAAAGGAGACTTCACTGCAATAATCCTCCCATTTAACCACTTGCCGACCAGTCACGTTGACTGTACTGCGGCAAAGTGGCTCGATTCCGTCCAGCGACGTAGACCTACGTCACTGGACTCCTCCCCTTGTAGGCGGCGCTCGCGCGCCGCCGGAGGCGCGCTCCCGCTGTTTTCAGTCACAGCGGGAGTCGGGCCAGGGGAGGAGCGGCGGCGATCGCCGCTGCTCTTCCCCGATCGTCGGGGAATCGAGTTTGGAGATCCGCCCGCTTGTGTAAACAAAGCGGGCGGATCTCCTAAGTGACAAACAGTGACAGATTGCAGGGTTCAGCATAGCTGAACATGCGATCTGTCCCTGTGTCACTCAGTCACCTCCCCCCACACACGTTAGTCACCTCCCTCTCCAATAAAATTAACCCCTTCCCTGCCAGTGTCATTTTTACAGTAACAGTGCATATTTATAGCACTGATTACTGTAGAAATGTCACTGGTAACCCCAAAAGTGTCAAAAATGTCAGTCAAGGGTCCGATCTGACCGCCGCGATGTCGCAGTCCCGCAAAAAAAATCGCAGATCGCCGCCATTACTCGTTAAAAAAAAAAACACCAAAAATGACAGAAATCTTTCCCTTAGTAAACGCAATAACTTTTGCGCAAACCAATCAAAATACGCTTATTGTGATTTTTTTTTACCAAACATAGGTAGTGGAAAACAAATTGGCCAAAAATTTTAAAAAATTTTGATTTTTACATTTTTTGGGGGGGAATTTCATATAAAAAAATGTTAAAAATATTATTTTTTCAAAATAAACACTATTTTTGTTTATAGCGCAAAAAGTAAAAATCGCACAGGTGATCAAATACCACCAAAAGAAAGCTCTGTTTGTGGAAAAAAAGGACGTAAATTTCGTTTGGGTACGGCGTCGCACGACCGCGCAATTGTCAGTTAAAGTCGCACATCGCCGAATCGCGTAAGACAGCAAAATCCTCCGGGGGTAAAGTGGTTAATATGAATTGTTTGTCTATCAGGTACTGAACAAGCAGACATGCAGCTTTTAATGCTTGCTGAGTTGGATCATTCTTGGTCACTATCCCTACTCATCATGATAACTGCTGCCAACCATGTGGTTGCTGAGTGCCACCTTGAGATTTCAGGGAAGGTCATTCAAGGACTTTACTGTCTATAAAAGAAGATTGTGCATCTTCTCCATCTCTGGTTGCAGCTGTCGTGGCATGCAGCGGAAATTCTGATGTCTTTCAACCTCAAGGAAATTCGATTTTTTTTTTTTTTTTTACAAAATCATGTTTTTATATTTTCCAGTCTAAATTAAGACCTAATCATTCCTTATATAGTCCATACTCACATACATAAACAGACATGAGCCACACACTTTCCACTCCCTATTTAAAAAGTGTCAGAAACTTATGAGCTGAGCAGAGAACAATGAAGTGTTTTTTCAGAATGACCTATACTAGGGGGTGAGACAACAGTAAAGACAAAACAGATTTTTTTCTCACAAAACAAAGTTTTCTTTTCCTACAAGGGTGGGAGTTTAACCAGATTGTCTCAATCTGCGGTTTACCTGGTATGAAACACATGGCCACACAAAAAGAATAGGCGAGTGTTGAAGTTCTGCTTAGTGTTTCACCAGATTTTCCAGACCACCTTCACTTTATAATTTGGATTTGTTGTATATTAACTTTATTATTGTAGTTTTTTTATTTTTTGCATTGTTTACTAGGTCACAAGCCATCAGCATCGTAGCCACCAATGATGTTGGCTAAACTGGGACATGAGTGGAGCCTGATGCTAAGAGACTAGTTCCAAATTGGGTCCACCTACCTTTGTAGGGTTGTCAGTGGGCAGATTCGATAAACAATAGCCCAACTGTGGCTATAAAATCTACCCACTGTCCTCTGATGTCAATCTCAAGGGTGGCAGACCTGATGGGTAACTAGTCTTTCAAAGATCCCCATCAGGCTCTGCTCACCCCATAACAAAACTCTTTGGCCGATGCTCCTGTGCGACATGCACCAACTGAGTGGGGAGCTAAGTAATGTTAAGCCTCCTATGACAAATTAATTTACCTTTCAGGAACAGCTACATGATTCCGTCCCAGACAAACAGTCCTGGTGTGGAGACATAACTAAATTCTAAAGAGTGTCTACAACACGGAATAAAAGATCCTAATGTCTGTTGTATACTAACTTTGCCTTTCTGAATAACAGGTGAAAAGTTTTACTGCCAACCTAAAACATGCTGTAGCTATGATGTACTTTGCGGCCATGGCAAATTTACTCTAGCTTGAAGAGTTTAACAGGAGGTACTGCCCTTATATTAAAGTCCTGTTATTTGTAACCTTTAAGTTAAAGTCACAGAAGGAGATTGAAAAAGGGTTTTAACCACTTAAGCCCCGGAAGATTTTACCCCCTTCCTGACCAGGCCCTATTTTGCGATTCAGCACTGCGTGAATTTAACTGACGATTGCGCGGTCGTGCGACGCTGTACCCAAATTAAATTGATGTTCTTTTTTTCCCACAAACAGATCTTTCTTTTGGTGGTATTTGATCACCTGTGCGATTTTTACTTTTTGCGCTATAAACAAAAAAAGAGCGACAATTTTGAAAAAATAACAATATTTTTCAAATTTTTTTTATATGAAATTCCCCAAAAAAAAAATGTAAAAATCAACATTTTTTAACATTTTAGGCCAATTTGTTTTCTGCTAAATATGTTTGGTAAAAAAAATCGCAATAAGCATATTTTGATTGGTTTGCGCAAAAGTTATTGCGTTTACTAACTAAGGGAAATATTTCTGTCATTTTTGGAGGTTTTTTTTTTTAACGAGTAATGGCGGCGATCTGCAATTTTTTTTTGCAGGACTGCGACATTGCAGCGGACAGATCAGACCCTTGACTGACATTTTTGACACTTTTGGGGGTACCAGTGACATTACTACAGTAATCAGTGCTATAAATATGCACTGTTACTGTAATAATGACACTGGCAGGGAAGGGGTTAACTTTATTGGTGATGGAGGGGTTAAGTGTGTCCCTAGGGGCGTGCTTCTTACTGTAAAGGGGTATGGCTAGTGATGTAACCACAGAGACATACGATCCTACATAGCAGGATCGTATGGTTTCTGCAGTTAGATCAGGGAGAATGACAGGCGGCTTTGTTTACATCAGCCGCCTGCCTTTCTCCCTCTCCACCAGGAGATCGCAAGTGACCGGCGGACATCGGGTCCGCCGGTCACACGAGCGGACATGTTAGGGAACGAGCGGGGGCGCGCGCTCGCCCCCTAGAGGCTCACAGGCTAGTCACGTAGTACTACGTCACTTTGCCTGTACGGGGCTGACCGCCGCAGTAAATAGTTGTGCGGCAGTCGGCAAGTGGTTAAGATAGTACTATCGAAGCGATCGTACGATAATCTGATCGTTAGTACACAGCTTTTGAGAGCCGATCATGACAGTTAATGCAAAATTATCTGAAGGGACAAATGAAAATTTTTCTCATATGATATTAGATTGAACGATTATCACTTAATCAGTACCGTATTTGTCCAAAAGAAATCGTGTGACCAAGACCATGCATGCTCGGGAGCAAAAGAATACATTGCAATACAATACAATACATTACATCACTTCTGAAGTTGTCATACAAGAATTTTTGTAACTTTGGTAACATCTTTGTTTTCAAAATGAGACTAGCATGCAATGAAAAAAAATAAAAATAAACGAAGGATCATTCATCTGATATTCTTATCGTGTTAAGGCTTAAAAAAAGTTAGTCCCAGGAAATGGAATCAAAATCCTTTTGAAGATATAATGAGGATAACATACTCTGTCTAACCCCTCCTTTTTTCCAATTTGAATGGATAGCCGAGATATGATTTAGTACTCTTCTTGTTTCGCTGGAAGCTTGAGCCTAAAGCCTGGTGCACATTATTTGTTTTTTTCCGTTCAACCCAAAACCCGTTGAACGAAAAAAAAAACGGTCAGCTCCGGTCGTTAGGATAGCAATCTTCCCCGCTGAGCCATTGGCTGAGAGCGCTGGTCGGGAGGCAGTTAGCTACTGGCTTTCCAGCATGCTTGTCCGACAGAAGCTGGCCAAACAGCCGGCTTCTGTCGGATTGGCTGTCATACACACGGGTCGAATGTTGGCTGGTTTTTATTGAACCGGTCAATGTTGCCTGGCATTCGGCCCATGTGTATGGAGCTTTAGGGTTCAATCCCGCCTGATCCTGGTGGATAACATGTGATAAGAAAAAGTTAATCCTGTTAGCAAATGCTTTTGTCATTATTTTTAGATCTACATTTTATTAGTGATATAAAACAATAGTTTGTACAATCTCATTGGTCTTTCACTTTTTTTGGAATTACATGGATAAATGCCATGTTTTTCTCTAAAGGTAGCCTCTAACCATTTAAAAAGGCATCAGAAATGGGGAGTTAGGATCTCCGCATATTTTTTGCGTACTGAGAATCTATCGGGTCCTGGAGCTTTTGATGATTTCGAAAACTTTATAGCCATTTTAGTTTCCTTTGTTGTGAAATCATCTCCTATTAGAGTCCTATGTGTATGATTAATCTTGGGAAATGGAAGTATGTAAAAGAACTGTTGAGCCCATTGTTGGGGAAAGTGACATGGTGCGTATAAAACAGCTTTTCTCAACCTTTTTACCTTCGAGGAACCCCTGGCAAAATGTCTATTTCAGGGGTCTCAATTTTCATATCTACAGCTCATGGAACCTTTATGTGATCAGCGTGAGCTGTTAATATAACAACAATTATTTTTGGAAACAGCATTAAATAGAATGAATATTAAAACACTTAATGTGAGTTCTTGAGATAAACAGTGTACAGGGGGACAGGAGGGCACAGTACAAAGGGGGTACACTACATGGAAGGAGGGCACATTACATGAGAGCAGGGCACATTATGTGAGAGCAGGGCACATTGGGGGGCACACAGCTGGGTACATTACGTGAGGCACACTCAGTGCCGGGACAAGGTAATTTAGAGCCCAGGGCGAACGTGCCAAATTGTCCCCCCCCCCCCCCAAGATGTACAAGCATTATGTGTGAGCAAAAAATCCCTCCCCCCAAAAAATTGATCAATAATCTGCATGCTTACCCCCTAAGCATAAATTCCCCCTCCCAGTACAAATCTGACCCCCTGCGGAAAGCCCCTTGCCAGCATAAATATTTGCCTCCCCAACCCCCCCAGCTCAAAGTGCCTCATTCCCCATATGCCCCCAGCACAAATCCACTCCCTGAAAAAGATTCCCCCTCCTAGTACAAATCCTCTACCCCTCAAATTTCCCCTCTGTGCACAAATCTTCTCACCCTAATCCAAATCCCCCTCCCAGCACAAATTCTCCCAAATCCCCCATCCTAGCACAAATCCCCCCAAATTTCCCCTCTTAGCACAAATCCCCTACCCTCTACCATATTACCTTTTCTAGCACAAGCCTCCCCCCTAAATTTCCCCTCCTAGCACAAATCTTCTTCTCCATATCCCCTCCCAACATAAATCTCCTCAAATCACCACTCCTAGCACACTTCCCCAAATTTCCCCTCCTAGAACAATTCGTATCCTCTGCTGCCCACAAGTTCCCCCTTTCAACACCAATTCCCTCCTCCCCAGCCCCATTGTAGTGCCCCCACCTCTCATCATACCACAGTACCCAGAGCAGCCTCCCCTCCTGCCTACCCTTTGTCCAGGCTCTGGGCACACTACATTAGACAGACCACAGGGCACATTACATGGGGAACACTACATGGGACAGACCACAGGGCACATTAACTGGGGCACACTACATGGGACAGACCACAGGGCATATTATATGGGGCACCACAGGGCACAGTACATAGGGAACACTACATGGGCAGACCACAGGGCACACTAACTGGGGCACACTACATGGGACAGACCACAGGGCATATTATATGGGGCACCACAGAGCACAGTACATAGGGAACACTACATGGGACAGACCACAGGGCACATTAACTGGGGCACACTACATGAGACAGACCATAGGGCATATTATATGGGGCACCACAGGGCACAGTACATAGGGAACACTATATGGGACAGAGCACAGGACACATTACATGGGGCATACTGCATGGAGCACACTACGTGGGACAGAGCATAGGGTACATTACATGGGGCACACTACATGGGACAGACTACAGGGCACAGTGTGGGGGGCACAGCAGGGCCATTAGGGGTGCGCTGTTCCCCGCTGGCCTCTCCCCCCCCCCACGTCCATCCCAGACGATGTCTCGGATGAAAGAAACTTGAACGTTTCCTGCTAATTAAGAGGGTAAGCCTCTGTGATCAAATAAACAATCTATGAGAATTTTGGTTAATATGAGATTGATCTTGGTGAAGATAGGTGGAAGGGAAGTTCCCTAATTGAGAAGATTGATATAAATTTGTCTTTGTTTAAACAACAATAATGGGCTATGCAATATAACACTAGATACTTATTAAACAGTATGAGGGTAAAACTTTATCTATTCATTGTGATTTATTATGAGAATACTGCCTTTATACTTCTGTAGTGAGTGCAAAATATAAGGGGAGAGGACAAATTCAAACCAAAATACAGTTTTACTCTTAATGAACTGTCCTCGCTGTTTACTAAAATAGGTTGTGTAGCTTGTAGTAGTTCTACCCCTTAGGAGTTTGAGTAATAATAGTTTAAATGTTCAGTACTTTTTCAGGTTTAATGATTAGATGTCATCGCTGTTGTTGTGGGCTTGTCAAATGTTCTCCTGGAGAGGCAGGTTCTTCTGGCGAAACCTAAAAAGAAAAACAAAAAAGAGGTGAAGGCTAGCTATGTTGCCTAATAGATATGTTTTTTTGAGGATTATGCTTATCTAGGAGTGTTGATAATGAATAGTTATTTGAAGGTCTTGAATTAATGGAGTCTTGGAGACTCTTTAGATTTTCAATCATTGAAAATTCTGTCTTATAGAATAGCTGTCATTCTTCCCAATCAAGATTTGAGAGGAGACCTACCAGATGTGGTTTTCCAGATAGAAAAAATACACTGAGTCTGTGTTGCTGTTGGACTTTCTGGACGATCTTTGGATATGAGACCAAGATCTCTTTTCATTTTTGGAAAGGGGAAAAAGCATTAGATTTATTTTTATATACAAAAGTAAGGTGGAATGGGAAGGCTCATTGATCTTTGATATTTTTTTTGAGTGGCTGAATAAGTTTCAGTTTGAGGTTTTTGGATGATAGATGGGCAATACCTGCATATAGCTGAATAGGATGTCTCTGTAATGTTATAGTGTGTTTCTCTTCTGTGGCAGACATTATTTTCTCTCTGATTTTGAGGAAGTGAGGTTTTATTATAATATTTATTGGGGTGCGACCAGCTCTAGGGGTGCTCGGTGACCTCTATTCACTTCCATGTGATTTTCCAAAATATCTGGTATCCGTTCCTTCATCAATGTTTGAACAACTTGGTCTAGGTCTGCAACTGATTCCTGGAAGACCTCTTATACAAAAGTTTTATCGCCTAGATCTGTTTTCCAGATCTTTGATTCTGGCATTAGCTTGGTATAGTTGCGACTGTACATCTGCAATTGTTTTGGAGTTTTGATTGACTTGAAATAGTGCCATCTAATATTGTCTCGATAGTATCCAAATGTTCACCCAGACTGTGAAGGTCTCTTTTCAATTCAGTTATAATAGTCAGAGATGCATAGTAACTAAGTAGAACTACTTCACTACTGTACTTAAGTACCGAAAGGCAGTATCTGTACTTTCCTGGAGTATAATTTTTTTCTCCTACTTCCACTTTTACTTCACTACATTTTTTCAATGATTTCAATACTTCTACTCCGATATTTTATTTTTGTGCTGCATAGTTACTCGTTACAATTATAAAAATTACCACTGCCAGAACAGTAGATGTCAGGTTTCATGAAGTTCAAAAAAATGTGTGTAATGTCATGTGTAAATCAGCGCATACAAAAATAAATGCTACTGTATGTATAAATAAAATGGTCTACATATCTGCTGTTAAGGGGAAAGAGAACCTCCCCCAACCAAGGAGAGTCACAAGCGTACATAGACCTTTTTTCTAAGAGGCTGATTTTGCTTTTATCACTGGAAGTTGAGAGCACAGGTTTTGCAGTTTTGTTTCACTGGAAGAGTCTATTTGGATATTATTTTGCACTTACCTTCATCCGCTGGGTAAGGGGGAAACCCACAAGGTGGTGAGAGTCGGCACCTATTATATGGAATAGCAGCTGTTTGATTCCTGCACCTTTGAAAATATATTCATCTTGTTTTGTCACATATATATGGCATTATGGCATTATGGCGTTATATATATGTGGACTTTTTATTGACTTTGATTTCATACACTCTTCCTTTATTTCATTATTGGAATATATTGTTGTATATCACATTGGTTTATATATGATTTTGCGCACCAATAAGCGGTGGAGAAAAAAAAAAACATGCAGGGAAGAGAAGGAGGGATGCTTTAAAGGGGGAAGGGAGGGACATACTTTATCTGTTTTTGTTTACAAAAAGTTACAGCCAAAGGAATTGTGATTGTCCTTTAGGTTAATCATTTGAAATAATAAAAAACAATATGATGTTCAAACTTTTGACTTCTTTCTTTAATAACTACATAACGCAGTACTTGTACTTTTACTTTCAGTACTTGAGTAGCAATTTTTTTTAAAAAACTACTGGTACTTTTACTTTCAGTACTTGAGTATCAAAATTAAAAAAAAAAAACTACTTGCAATACTTAAGTACAAAAAATGTTGAATACTTTAGTACTTTTACTCAAGTCACTTTTTGATAGAGCACTTCCACTTCTACTCAACTCACTTTTTGATCGAGCACTTGTACTTTTACTCAAGTATGGGTTTCGAGTACTTTATACAAGTGTGATAATAGTTTTGCATGCTTTGTTAAATTCTCCTTGTTAAAGTGAGGAGAAATGAGATAATATTATAGCATTTACTGAGTACGTGGGGGCAGGGGCCTCCTGAGATTCTTGGTTAGAGCTGGCCTAGCTTATGGCCATTTGTGCCATCTGCCATGTTTTCATCTACAAAGGAAGCTGGGGATATGTCAAAGTCTAAGGTGCCTTGCGGTGAGGCCAACTAGGGAGATTAAGAATGTTGCTCACCTCCAAAGAGGTCTTTTGGTTCTAATGAGAGCTGTAGTTGAGGGTTTTCTTTCTTTTACCCCTCTCTGAAGTCTTACTGTAAGGTTGTAAAAGGATCACAGGACAGCCACCGCTGTTGCCTTGTTGCAGTGTCTTTTTGGGTGTTGGTCGTAGATGGCCTCCTTGTGATTGTGATGCTTTTTCGTCCCTTTTTCCTGTCCATTCCAGCTGCCCTATGCTGAGACTATAAACCCTTTGGCCCTGCTGCCCTCCGTTTCTTTTGTAAATGCAGAAAGTGAGGGGCTGCAATGCTTTGAATCGCAACCAAGTAAAATTATATCTACTGTTGCGGCAGTGCTGTCCGCCGAACACGAACCCATTTACCTCAGTTGGGCCATGCCTTTACAGCTCGGCAATCAACTTGAATGCATGCGGTTGCGGTGCAGGGGTGTGGGTTTTTAGCGGTTAGAGGCATTGAGGAGGTGACATAGCGCCTCCTCGCCACTTGTCAAATGCCCTTGGGAAGATGAATTCACGGCAGATCGCTCTTCAGTGGGTCAATACTTGTGTAAAAGAGCCCATAAAGAGTAGTCTTCCAGCCTTCTAAATTTTTTAAATAATTTTTATTAGTTTTATATTAGGCGCTCTAATTTATCCAATCAACCAGTGTTTCTAGGCTGCTAGAAAGAACTGAAACCCTACTTCAGAGTCTGAACCCACCTAAGCTATCCTGCCAGGCAGTTTTCACTGCCGACAGCCAATTATAAGCAGGGGAAGTATTCCCCTCCCTGCAACTACATGTATATATGTGATTCGGGGTTCAAACTCATGTCCAAACCTGTCTGAACTCATCCTTGGTTGTTATTTTTGAGGGCTTGTACATACTCATGAGAAGAATAAAAAAGATAAATAAATAAAAGTTTAATGATGCTTTCACTGATTCAAAACTTCTGGTGCGTTTTCAGAAAATGCACCAAAACCACAGGACATAATAGAATATATATATGTAAGTATATATCTTCTTTTTTTTTTTTTAAAGCCCTTTCTTACCAAACACACACACACAAATGCACAACATATCTGATGCAAATGCATATAAAAACAACAATTGTACCACAAATTTTAGATAATGCTGTGTATGCTGGAGTGAGAGCAATAATTCTACATGGTAGGCACCTTATTCAGTGTTAACTCTAAATTGCTAAGCTGTAAAGGTTTTAAAAAGCATTGCCGATGGCCAATTTTGAGTACAGTGGTTTTTCTCCGATTCTGCAGTGCACACATTTTTGAGGCATGTTTTCTGTCTATTTACTAAACTCAACCTTATCTTTAACAATTTACAAAAAAGGCATTTTATTTGAATTTCATTTGAGGGAATTTTACCTAAAAATGTAGATTTCAGAAAGGGTACCGTATATACTCGAGTATCAGCCGACCCGAGTATAAGCCGAGGCCCCTACTTTTACCACAAAAAATCATTGACTCGAGTATAAGCCTAGGGTGAGAATGCAGGGCGGCGGGCATGGTACAGGAAAATGCAGGGTGACTGGCATGGTGCAGGAGAATGCAGGGTACTGGCATGGTGCAGGAGAATGCAGGGCGGCGGGCATGGTACAGGAGAATGCAGGGTGACTGGCATGGTGCAGGAGAATGCAGGGTACTGGCATGGTGCAGGAGAATGCAGGGCACTGGCATGGTGCAGGAGAATGCAGGGCGCTGGCATGGTACAGGAGAATGCAGGGTACTGGCATGGTACAGGAGAATGCAGGGTACTGGCATGGTGCAAGAGAATGCAGGGCGGCGGGCATGGTACAGGAGAATGCAGGGTACTGGCATGGTACAGGAGAATGCAGGGTACTGGCATGGTGCAGGAGAATGCAGGGTACTGGCATGGTGCAGGAGAATGCAGGGTACTGGCATGGTACAGGAGAATGCAGGGTACTGGCATGGTACAAGAGGATCCGGGGTTGTGGGCATACTACAGGAGATGCAGTGCTGTGGGCATGGTACATGTGGACCATGCCCTCAGCACTGCATCCCTTGTAGTGTGCCCGCAGCCCTGCATAATGGCAGGTAGTGAAGCTGTTTCACTTACCTGTTCCAGAGGCGCCTTCATTTTAAAAATGGCGCCGCCCGGCGCCGACACGTCATTGCGCACGCGCCGCCGCCGCTCGTAGACTTTCGTCTATTCCCGGGCTCTCCCGAGCGGCGCCGGGAATAGCCGGAATTACACGAGTGGTGGCGGCGCGTGCGCGGTGACATGTATGCGACGGGCGGCGCCATTTTTAAAGCTTAAGCCCATCGGAGCGGACAGGGAATTTTTTTTTTTCCTTGACTCGAGTATAAGCCGAGGGGGACGTTTTCAGCACAAAAAAATGTACTGAAAAACTCGGCTTATACTCGAGTATGTACGGTAACACAAATATTGCATCAAATAAAGAATTGCAACTGCCACCATTTGATTCTACAGGTCCTCTGCTTTCAGAAACTATACATCTAGGGGATTTTAAGTAATCTTTAGGCCTTAAATGTGCAATTTATCTTGTGTGGGGGAAACAAAAAGGATTCCTGTAACAAATAGGTTGAAAAAAGCATCAGATTGATTGAAACATTGCATGAATATACACTGCCTGGCCAAAAAAAGTCACCACCTGAAATTAACTTAACTAACTAAACGAAGCATGCAGTACCTATCCTATTAGATAGTTACTGCATGTGCCCAAATAGTGAGGTCAGCTAACTACCTGAAGATACTGAATGACCAGGTTATTCCAACAATAGATCTTTTCTTCGCTGATGGCACGGGGAAGATTACAATGCCAGGATTCATTGGGCTCAAATTGTGAAGGAGTGGTTCAGGGAGCATGAGACATCATTTTCACACATGGATTGGGCAACACAGTTCAGTCCAGAACTTAACCCCATTGAGAATCTTTGGGATGTGCTGGAGAAGGCTTTGCGCAGTGGTCGGATTCTCCCATCATCAATACAAGGTCTTGGTGAAACAAAATGCAACACTGGATGGAAATATATCTTGTGACATTGCAGAAGCTTATCGAAACAATGCCACAGCGAATGCGTGCCGTAATCAAAGCCAACAAAATATTAGTGTGTGACCTTTTTGTTTTGGTGGTGACTTTTTTTTTTTTGGCCAGGCAGTGTACTTTTGTCATTATAGAGAGTTTCAATACATACATGTGGATATTTGAAGTTTTGGTTCACAGTTTTCAAAGAGATAAGGACACTGAATTTAGGCTCTTATGTGTTGGGCAATAACAACTGTAAAGTATTTGTAAATTTAAACTTTACGATATACTGTATAATGTTTTGATTAGCTGAGGCATTGAGCTTTTTGTATGATCAACATGGAAAAAATATGTTATGCTACTGCTGCCTTAAAATTCATTATATACAGTACATCTGTAGAAAATTACATCTTAATTTTGTGCGGGAATATTAGGAGCAGGGAACACATAATGCAGTGATTGTTTGTCTATCATCATCATCATCATCAGCAGGAACAAATTTATTTTGTTGGAGTCAGTGATCATTTTCCTTGATCATCATTACTCATCCTCTCAGTAGTCATCCTCTCATGTAAGTCCTTATACTTTGACCTTTGTCATTGCTCATTTTTCTATGTCAGTACTCATCCTTGCATGCCAGTAATCATTCTTTGTTGTGAGTATTCATTCTCCCTTGTCAGCATGTCAGACATACTCCTATATTTGTAGTGATTTTCCCTTGTCAGTATTCATCCTCTTATGGAAGTACCCATCCTCTCATGTCAGTTTTTATATCTCATGTAAAAAAAAACTGTCATGCAATCTTATGTTTCGCCCTTCTTCAAAAACGGTATCCCTCATATCCCTTTACAGTTGCCATTATATTTATACCTGTAACTCCTACCTCCACAAATTAATTTTGGCAAGATCAGTTGGCTGACAGGTTTGCTCTAGCAAGCCCCCAACCTCTTAATGCACACATTTTTATCCTCCTCTAATGATATGACATAAAGAATATAATTTTGTAATCAAAATATATGTGACGGAACCATCTAGCACCCAGGTTGGGTGCTTCCGTCAGTACACAGCTTCCTTTAGTCTGGACCCTGGAACCGGATATTATACAGTTGTGCTCATAAGTTTACATACCCTGGCAGAATTTATGATTTCTTGGCCATTTTTCAGAGAATATGAATGATAACACAAAAACTTTTCTTTCACTCATGGTTCGTGTTTGGCTGAAGCCATTTATTATCAATCAACTGTGTTTACTCTTTTTAAATCATAATGACAACATGATTACCCCAATGACCCTGATCAAAAGTTTACATACCCTGGTGATTTTGGCCTGATAACATGCACCCAGGTTGACACAAAGGGGTTTGAATGGCTATTAAAGGTAACCATCCTTACCTGTGATCTGTTGGCTTGTAATTACAGTTTACATGACAATGATCCTAAACACAAGATCAAGTTGACCGGTCATTGGCTACAGCAGAATAAAGTGAGGGTTCTGGAGTGGCCATCTCAGTCTACTGACCTCAATATCTTTAAAGCCACTCTGGGGAGATCTCAAACATGCAGTCCATCCAAGACAGCCCAAGAATTTACAGGAACTGGAGGCTTTTTGCCAGAAAGAATGGGCAGCTTTACCATCTGAGAAGATAAAGAGCCTCGTCCACAAATACCACAAAAGACTTCAAGCTGTCATTAATGTTAAAGGGGGCAATACATGTTATCCCTTTCCTGTTTTATACAGTTCAACTACCTTTTCCCGCAGATGCTTTGACAATTCTTTTGCTTTCCCCATGACTCAGAATCCAGAAAGGTCAGTGCAGCACTGGATGAAAGATGCAAGGGTCTGTCAGGAGTCCAGAAACTCACTGACCTTTTATACACACACACTAATTACAAGCAAGCAGATCACAGGTGAGGATAGATACATTTAATAGCCATTCAAACCCCTTTGTGTCAACTTGTGTGCATGTTATCAGGCCAAAATCACCAAGGTATGTAAATTTTTGATCAGGGTCATTTGGGTAGTTTCTGTTGTCATTATGATTTAAAAAGAGTAAACACAGTGGATTTATAATAAATGGCTACAGCCAAACACTAACCATGAGTGAAAGAAAAGTTTTTGTGTTATCATTCATATTCTCGGAAAAATGGCCAAGAAATCATAAATTCTGCCAGGGTATGTAAATTTATGAGCACAACTGTAGCTGAGCACCCAAGATCTAGACAACACTAGCTTAGGTGCCAACTGGAACTCACTTTATTGTAAGAATGGAGGTGATGCTGCTGCTTATTCTATAAAGTGCAAATAGGTGCTAAAATATAGAAATATGATAAAGGAATAAATATGTAAACATGTATTATGAGATGAAAAGGATATAAAAAAGTATAATGATAAAAATATGAAAAATGGCCACAAGATGGCGTAGTGCAAAGTGCAAAAGGTGCTACAATAAATAAATACCTTCGTATATGTGTACAATATTAAATGACAATTGGAATAAATAATCCACAAAATAAATACAAAATAGACAGCCTTAAATAGATAAATAAGTGAATAAGTGAATAAATACTATAAATGAGATAACAAATGGTGCCAGGTGAATCCAATCTCTCAATGATAAAAAGGTGCGGGAAACTTTTATAAAAAATAAATGTGCAAATATGCAGGAGAGCTTTATACAAAGTGCAACAAGAGGTAATATTTACACTTCATATATAAAAATAAGTCCGTGAATGGGGAATGTGCAAAAAGTAAATGTGCTGGAAACTTTTATACAAAGTGCAACTTTGTATAAAAGTTTCCCGCACATTTACTTTTTGCACATTCCCTATTCACGGACTTATTTTTATATATGAAGTGTAAATATTACCTCTTGTTGCACTTTGTATAAAGCTCTCCTGCATATTTGCACATTTATTTTTTTTAAAAGTTTCCCGCACCTTTTTATCATTGAGAGATTGGATTCACCTGGCACCATTTGTTACCTCATTTATAGTATTTATTCACTTATTCACTTATTTATCTATTTAAGGCTGTCTATTTTGTATTTATTTTGTGGATTATTTATTCCAATTGTCATTTAATATTGTACACATATACGAAGGTATTTATTTATTGTAGCACCTTTTGCACTTTGCACTACGCCATCTTGTGGCCATTTTTCATATTTTTATCATTATACTTTTTTATATCCTTTTCATCTCATAATACATGTTTACATATTTATTCCTTTATCATATTTCTATATTTTAGCACCTATTTGCACTTTATAGAATAAGCAGCAGCATCACCTCCATTCTTACATACTTATATAGCCTTTCGGCTATAGTTCAAGTGAGGCTGCAGCTTATCAGTGCACATTAATTTATCCTTTGATTCCTTAGTGCGGATTTAATTATTTACTTATTCACTTTATTGTAAATTCACACAGAATATATAGCACACAAGATCAAGTAGAGCCTGATCACATAACCCTAGTCACTGAAAGTGGTTGTAAACCGCTAGAGATTTTTTTTTTGGGGGGGAGGGGAATCTGTGGGTATAGCCATTATGTGCTACTATGCATTGCATACTAGCACATTATGTTAAACCCACCTGAAAGCCCTTCTACACCGAGAAGTCAGCGCTGCAGGCACCTCCATCTTCACCCATCTTGCTTCTGGGTTCGCAAACTCCGTCTCTGTGACTGCCCGCAGCTGTGATGTCACCTCCCACACATGCTGCCATTCACAATACAGGGCTCTAAAGGAACGGCATGGATGGCCGTTCCTTCAGAGTGCATGCGCCAATGATGTCACTGGCTGCATGTAATGTAAATATCTCCTAAATGGTGCCCATTTAGGAGATATTTACACTACCTATAGGTAAGCCTTATTATAGGCTTACCTATTGGTAAAGACCAGAGAAGGAAGTCTAGGTGCCCAGACCACCCGGCAACAAGCCCACAACCCTGGATACACAAAGTCCATTACACATTATCATAAGCATAAACACATGAACATTCCACAATGGTTCAATAACACGCTTTAGTGGACACAATATTAATCACATTGCCAAGAGAGGAGCAGACAGACAGAAACAATGGGCGACTTAATTAACAATGGGAATTCACACCTAGGAAGCACAAAATGGGGAAATGATACCATGGGTGAAAGACACCTTAGTAAACAGAATATAGCAGGAGACCCCGGCATCAGATTAATTTGAGCTGATTATATTATCATCTGCTCTGAGTCTCACAGTCTAAAGCAGTCATTGCTGGTTTGGGCACAGTATTCCCGGTCCTAGATTCCCAGAGTCAGTGTGTTTCAGGGAGACATGGACCCAAACTCTGAAGCAAGACCACTTCAAGGGTCCCCCCGACACAAAACTCCCAAGAACAGAGCCCCCTCAAAAGCAAGGTTCCATAGTCTGTAGACAAAAGGGCTACCCTGCAGTCCCCTCCAAAAGCCTCTGTCCTAATTGGGTCTGTCACAATATAGTCATTCCAGAATCAGTTGTCTCCCTTTTAACAAAGGGGCCTCCCATGTCAACAAATCACTCAGGACAGCCATCAAGATCTGAAAAAGTGAATGGAGCCCAAAAGTCACAGAAGAACATTTTGCAACAGAGGTTTGGAAAGCTGCACACAACTGATTTCTTAGACAAACAGATTAAGATTCTATTATGTCTTAAGGACTCCTAGGTGATATGATATTTTCCTAACTCTCCTATTAATCTGAGAGTTTAAAATCCTGTCAAATTAATCAAGTGCAACCTAGTAGTACTAGCTGTATGTAACCACAATTCTTTAGAACATTAATGTAGGAAATACAGCGTGTCTCCTGCTTTTCTCACAGTGTTGTAAGCTGACGAGCCACTGTGGCCTATCTACAACTCATTCAGACCGAAGGATTTAAGGAATCAAAGTGTCAAAGCTTCATGTTCGCATGCTTCTATAATTTGAAGATGGCAATGTCCTTATGCACATTTTTTTTAAGATACATGTTTGTACACATAATATTGTTCCACATTTACAACATTCCTCTATTACACAAGGGACTTCCAAGTGTGTGGGGAATGCTTCCCCTGGCAATGACTGTAAGACGTATTTTCCAGCCTGGAAGCTGCTTTGGAGAAATTATGTGGCCATGAAATTCTGTTATGTGTGAAGCTGAGCCCAAGAAGTTCCTTTTTCCACATTAACGCTTTCATAGTACACAACAATTTTTTCTTTGTATTTGTAGTGTTTTTTAGGATTGCTATAAGCATTGTTAAATATGCAGCATGAGCTTAAAGTGGTTGTAAACCCCCCTGTAATGTTTGTACCTATAGGTAAGCCCCTTAACAAGGCTTACCTATAGGTACTGTAAATATCTCCTAAGCTTGCACCGTTTAGGAGATATTTACATTGCATGCAGCTGATGATGTCATCGGCGCATGCGCTCTGAAGGAATGGCCGCCCGTGCCGGTTTTTCAGAGTCCTGTGCCGTAAACGCCAGTCTCACGCGCACATGTGTGGGAGTGACGTCACACGGCTCTGGCCAGTAGCATAGCTGGAGTCCGCAGACCCGGAAGGAAGATGGATGTGGCCTCCAGCGGGGACGACGAGGGCTTCGTTTGGAGGTAAGTGTCACCTAATGTGCTACTATGCATAGATTGTCATTTCTGACCTCACCTTTTAAAAATGCTGGTTGGCTGCTGTTCTGCTTCAGTAATTTCTCCATCATTGACATAGAAAAAGTATGCAATTCAAGAGTTCTGACTTCACTTGCTGCGTACATGCATTTTAATAACTAAGACAGTGTCAAAGCCAAAGAGTCTCAGGCAACTGTTTTTTTCAATAGAAGGTCAGTAATGGCAGCTTATACAATGTTTTCTCAGTAAAGGTTTGCTTAGAGTGTTACTAAACCCATATTCTACATTCACTATATCTGATCTCCCACAGTTGTCAGAACATGGAAATGCAATAACTTCAGCAAATATAAACTGATAAATACCTTTTTTCATCAGATGTATATAGCTATTAGAGCAATCTTGTGACTTTTATCAGTGTGTGGTGATAGCTTGTAGGAGTCATTTCTCCCACGATTGTCTTATAAGGCTTCAAGACCCCTGACATGCCTGAACAGCCCTGATTGGGCCTGTGCTGATCACATGTACCCTCCCAAGAAAAAAAATAAAAATCTCTAGCAATACACACCAAACTGTGCAGCCTGACTCTATAGACTGTAAATATTTTCAAGGCCATCCCGACGCGTGTGACCGGCAGCTCCGAAAAAAAAAATCGCAGATCGCCGCCATTACTAGTTAAAAAAAAAACAATAAAAATTGCATAAATCTTTCCCTTAGTTAGTAAACACAAAAACATTTGCGCAAACCAATCAAAATACGTTTATTGCGTTTTTCTTTTACCAAAAATATGTAGCAGAAAAAAAATTGGCCTAAAATGTTAAAAAATTTTGATTTTTACATTTTTTTGGGGGGAAATTTAATATAAAAAAAATGTGAAAAATATTGTTATTTTTTCAAAATTTACGCTCTTTTGTTTAAAGTGCAAAAAATAAAAATCGCAAAGGTGTTTAAATGCCACCAAAAGAAAGCCCTGTTTGTGGGAAAAAAGGAAGTCAATTTCATTTGGGTGGCCTTTGAGCAGCCAAATCATCCGGGGTTTAAGTGGTTAAAGGGGAAAAAACCTTCCGGTCCAGAAGTGGTAAAACAAAAGCAGTGTCCTTGGCTATAAAGAATATGAGGGTTTTATCTTGCTTAAGGCTGTCAGCAGATCTGCCTCTCCCATTTTAGTCATTTTTAGGCCCTGTTGAGTGTGTAGAGCACGGGTGTCAAACACAAGGCTCGCGGGCCGAATCCGGCCAGCCAGACCTTGTCATGTGGCCCGCAGCAGTTGCCACCACCGGCTCTCACCCGCTTTTCCTGCCGGCTGCCGTCACTTGTAAACACAGGAGCTTTTGTGTTTACAGTGATAGCTATAGTCACCGCGAGTCCCAGTAGCAGTGTAGCAGTGAAATACGATATCCCCTCCTGTTACCGGGGGGCAGTAATTGGGTGGGTGGTGGTCTTGTAGTGGGGGGGTGGTCTGGTAGGGGGGGCAGTAATTGGGTGGGTGGTGGTCTTGTAGTGTGGGGGTGGTATGGTAGGGGTGGCAGTAATTGGGTGGGTGGTGGTCTTGTAGTGGGGGGGGGGTGGTCTGGTAGGGGGGGGCAGTAATTGGGTGGATGGTGGTCTTGTAGTGGGGGGTGGTGGTCTTGTAGTGGGGGAACATTAGTTGGAGGGGTGGGCTGGTAGTGGGGGGCAGTAGTTGGGTGGGTGGTGGTCTGTTAGTCGGGGGGTGGTCTGGTAGTGGGGGGTGGGCGTTAGTTGGGGGGGTGGTCTGGTGGTGGGGGGGCAGTAGTTGTTGTGGTGGGGGGTCTGTCAGTGGTGCAGCAGTAGTTGGGGTCTGGTAGTGGGGGGGGCATTAGTTGGTGTGGTAGGGGTCTGTCAGTGGGGAGTGGTGGGGCAGATCTCTGCAGAACTGACAGCGTCACTCACAGTGGGGCACAGGGGGGTAGGATAGGGCCACATCCGACAGAAGGATCTCCCTTCAAGGCAACAGAAGTGAACTGTTACTGGAGCAGAATACAAAAGTCCACCTACACAGGTACTAAAGCTGAATACAAAGGGAGGAAACTGCTTAGTAGAGATGTGGGGAAGCTTTGGGAATGGTGGGCTGGGGGGATGTGGGCTGTGGGGGCAGATCTGTGCAGATGTGGGGGATGGGTTAAAGTGGTGGGTGCAGAAGTAAGAGCCAAGGAGGAGGGGTGGAAATGAGATGTTGCACACTGTGCATAGTGTACCCCTGCACATTGTACATAGCATACCCCTTAACCCTGCACTCTGTGCGTAGCGCGCCCCTGAACCCTGAACTCTGTGCGTAGCACGCCCCTGAACCCTGCACTCTGTGCGTAGCGCACCCCTGAACCCTGCACCTTGTGCGCAGCGCACCCCTGAACCCTGTACTCTGTTCGCAGCGCACCCCTGAAACCTGCACTCTGTGCTTAGCGCACCCCTGAACCCTGCACTCTGTGCATAACGCACCCCTGAATCCTGCATGTAGCTCACCCATGAATCTTGCACTCTGTACACGGGGCACTCTTGATTCCTGCACTCTGTCTGTAGTGCAACCCTGAATCCTGCACTCTGCACATAGCACAACCCTAAACCCTGCACTCGCTAAATAGCGCACTCTTGAACTCTGCATTCTGAATGTAGAGCAGCTCTGAACCCTGCCCTCTGTTCACAGCACACCCCTGAACTCTGAGCTAATTATTACTTAAATTAAAAACCAGAAATAGTTAAATACAGAGGCAATTATTTAATATGATAAAGGGTAAATACAGTTTTAGATAAACAATTGGCCCCTCGAGGAAAACCATATTGCTGATGCGGCCCCCAATGAATTGAGTTTGACACCCCTGGTGTAGAGCAACTGAGCATGTGCAGAGTGGGGTGAAACAGTGTATTACTGGATATTAAACAGTATAGACACTTATTTTTATAGTTGTACATCGCTATACCTGCAAAATGGGCTAGCCTGAAGTGGTCTAGCCGGACTTCATTTTCTGAATAAAGTTCCACTTTAAGGAGCCATATACAGTCAGGTCCATAATATTGGGACATCAACACAATTCTAATCTTTTTGGCTCTATACACCACCACAATGGATTTGAAATGAAACAAGCAAGATGTGCTTTAACTGCAGACTGTCAGCTTTAATTTGAGGGTATCAACATCCAGATCAGGTGAATGGTGTAGGAATTACAACAGTTTGTATATGTGCCTCCCACCTTTTAAGGGACCAAAAGTAATGGGACAATTGGCTGCTCCGCTGTTTCATGGCCAGATGTGTATTATTCCCTCATTGTCCCATTTACAAGGAGCAGATAAAAGGTCCAGAGTTCATTTCAAGTGTGCTATTTGCATTTGGAATCTGTTGCTGTCAACTCTCAATATAAGATCCAAAGAGCTGTCACTATCAGTGAAGCAAGCCATCACTAGGCTGAAAAAACAAAACAAACCCATCAGAGAGATATCAAAAACATTAGGTGTTCCCAAATCAACTGTTTGGAACATCCTTAAAAAGAAAGAACGCACCGGTGAGCTCAGCAACACCAAAAGACCCGGAATACCACGGAAAACAACTGTGGTGGATGACCGAAGAATTTTTTCCCTGGTGAAGAAAACACCCTTCACAACATTTGGCCAGATCAAGAATACTCTTCAGGAGGTAGGGGTATGTGTGTCAAAGTCAACAATCAAGAGAAGACTTCACCAGAGTGAATACAGAGGGCTCACCACAAGATGTAAACCATTGGTGAGCCTCAAAAACAGGAAGGCCAGATTAGAGTTTGCCAAACAACTATAGACTCCTCTGTCTATAGGATGTTGTTCTGGAACAACATCCTGTAGACAGATGAGACCAAGATCAACTTGTACCAGAGTGATGGAAGGAGAAGAGTATGGAGAAGGAAAGGAACTGCTCATGATCCAAAGCATACCACCTCACCAGTGAAGCATGGCAGTGGTAATGTCAGGGCGTGGGCATGTATGGCTGCCAATGGAACTGGTTCTCTTGTATTCATTGATGATGTGACTGCTGACAAAAGCAGCAGGATGAATTCTGAAGTGTTTCGGGCAATATTATCTGCTCATATTCAGCCAAATGCTTCAGAACTCATTGGACGGCGCTTCACAGTGCAGATGGACAATGACCCGAAGCATACTGCAAAAGCAACCAAAGAGTTTTTTAAGGGAAAGAAGTGGAATGTTATGCAATGGCCAAGTCAATCACCTGACCTGAATCCGATTGAGGATGCATTTCACTTGCTGAAGACAAAACTGAAGGGAAAATGCCCCAAGAACAAGCAGGAACTGAAGACAGTTGCAGTAAAAGCCTGGCAGAGCATCACCAGGGATGAAACCCAGCGTCTGCTGATGTCTATGCGTCTGGTGATGTCTATGACTTCAGGCTGTAATTGACTGCAAAGGATTTGCAACCAAGTATTAAAAAGTGAAAGTTTGATTTATATTTGTTAATCTGTCCCATTACTTTTGGTCCCTTAAAAAGTGTGAGGCACATATACAAACTGTTGTAATTCCTACACCGTTCACCTGATTTGGATGTAAATACCCTCAAATTAAAGCTGAAAGTCTGCGGTTAAAGCACATTTTGTTTGTTTTATTTCAAATCCAGTGTGGTGGTGTATAGGGCCAAAATGATTAGAATTGTGTCGATGTCCCAATATTTATGGACCTGACTGTAAAGCAGGTAGAGTGGTGAGAGAGGGGGTGTATTAATGGTGTTTTTAACCACTTCTGGACCAGAAGATTTCCCCCCTTAATGACCAGGCCATTTTTTGCACTGTGTTACTTTAAAAAACAACAATATTTGTTTCATCATTTTAAGCCAATATGTATTCTGCTACATATTTTTGGTATAAAAAATTCCAACAAGTGTATATTGATTGGTTTGCGCAAAAGAAGTAAACCACCTGATTTCCCTATACCAAGAAGCGTGAGCTATATCTGTTTGATTCCAGTGGCTGAACATAGCAACAGAGAAGTGAAAAGAAGCCGCTAGGAAAGTCTGCATAGGAGGCAATAACTGTCCTGCACTAGCATGTGGAATGTCATTAGGCAGCAGGAGGAAGAGGAGGAAAGAGGACTTTTGGGATACTGGCGGTGAGGGGGTAGAAATTGGGGTTGGCCTGGGGGTACCTAAGACTGGGGTAGAACAGGCAACAAACTTGTGTAAAGGGGTGTCATGTAAAGCTGGCATGAAGATGATGGGTATGGGGACATTTTTTCTTCTACTCTGGAAAGAAGATATGCTAAAAAGGCCCTAAGTAAAAAAACTATGAACTAGTCATAATTCTATGGACTTCTTCTAGCCAGCTTTCAGGGCTATGGTATGATTAATAGGCAAGGAGGAAATTAGCACACGAGCAGCATAGAAAAATAGAAAAAGCTCTATGATGTAGTCCTTGTGCAAATGACTGGTACTTTTACCATAGCCAATGCACTGCAGACAGAGGCTGCAGACCACAACTGTGCTGTCCAAAGGCGTAACTAGAAATCACAAGGCCCAACAGCATGTGTTCTTGGTGCAGAATCCAGTCGTTGTTGTTCATGTTCTTAAACTAAGAGGTAAAGCAAAAAGGTAGTGATCAGTAGGTGCCAAAATGCTCCAGTATCAGTGGTCAGTAAGAGAGAAAAAAATGTCTTTCAGTCAGTGGGAAGAATGAAAAACTGCACCCACATGGGGGTCATTAGGAGGAAAAAATGCCCAGGCATCAGAGATTAAGGGGAGGAAAACAAATTCCTAGTACCAGTGGTCATTAGGAGGAAAAAAATAGTGTCAGAGGTCAGTGAGAAGGACACAGTGCCCTGGTGTTCATTGCCAGTAGGAAAATGTCCTCCTCAGTGGTCCATAGGTGGAAAAATGGAAAAAAAAAATGCTATGGTAGTGATCAGTAAGGGGGAAAAAATAGTTTGTCAGCGGTCTTTAGGAGACAAAAAGAATTAACGGTCGGCAACAGGTTGTGGGGTATTCTGGGAGAATAAGGGCACTGCAGGGCTTTGTGGCTCTGCAGAAGGCTAAGGGGCACTGTAGGTGGCTGTGGGGCTCTGTGGGTGGAGTGGGCTCTGGCTGCACTATGGGGGCTGGAGCTTCTGCAGAAGGCTACAGGGAAAACTGTGGGGACCAAGAGGCTCTGAAGGAGGCACAATGGGGGCATGGGGCATTTGTGGCTGGAAGAGGCATTGTGAAGTGAAATGAGGCTCTTGAGGGGGACTGGGAAACACTGTGGAGGGCTGGGGGTACTACTGCAGGGAGGTAAAAAGTAGGGGGAGCACTACAATGTAGGGGGCTGGATGAAGGGGAGGGCTTGCAGGGGACAGTTTGTACCAGAGATTGCTCCTTTCCGCCATCTGACCTCATACTGGAAGGGGGGGGGGGGGGCAAGTGTCCTTCCAGCAATCAGCCAGGAAACTGTGGGGATAGGAGAGCAAAAAGAGAGCTGGCCGCATAACACCGAGAGGGGAACTCTTTCTGTTGCACAGCTTGGATCTGAAACGCTAGTCGCTGTCAAAAAAAGTCCTGCCTCCTGGACCGGCTCCTATGATTAACAGCACACTGGTCCAATCCTGGGAAATTGAAGTAGTGTAATGTCTATCATAGGAGCCGGTCCAGGAGGCAGGGCTTTCTTTGACAGCAGCCAGTGTTTCAGATCCGAACTGTGTCACAGCGGGAGATTCCCTCTCTGTGTGATCCAGCTGGCTCTCCTCCAGATTCCTCCCTGTGGCTGCATTGATTGGCACTGATGAGGCTGCATTGATGGGCAATGATAGGCTGCATTAATGGGCACTAATAGGCTGCACTGATAGGCACTGATGAGGCGGCACTGATGAGCTAGCACTGATGGGGCGGCACTAATAGGCTGCACTGTTATGTTGCACTGATGGGCACTGATAGGCTGCATTGATGAGCACTGATAAAGTTGTTGTTAATATTTATTCTTGTACCTTATTTTGCATAAAACATTTACCAGTGTCATTTCATGAGTTCATTAACGAGGGCGTGTTAAGGAGCGGGGCAGGGTAGGGGTTGAATGGGGACACTGATGGCAAGAAACTCTTAAGGCCTGGCTAGTAGCTCAAGCAGGGCTGCTGTTAGAAATCCTGGGGCCCCATACAGACTACCTGGCAGGGCCCCCCCCAAGAAAATATTAAAGATATATTTAGCTAAAATGACAAAAAAATCACTATTATCAGACACAAATATAACATAACTCGCATAATTCCTGCTAAATCTAAAAAAAAAAAAACTATGTTAAATAAAAAAGAAGATGAGATGAGAAAAATACACAGGCTTGGCAGTTGGAGCTCAGGGATCAGAGAGACAGAAACAAAGTTACAATTTACAAATAAACTCCTGAGCAGAGATAAGTGCTGGGAGGGAGGCCCCACACAGGGAGGGGGATTAGTGAGGGACAACTGTCTCTTTCTCACCAGATAAAAGCTGATAGCAGAGAGAGGGACAGATCAGATTCAGGTGCTGGAGGAAGATTTCTGTATTTGTTGTCCATCACTAATCCCCCTCTCTGTGTGGGACCCCCTGTGTGCTCGGGCCCCCTACAAGAGGGCTGGTGGTCCCCCCCTATCAGCGGCCCTGAGCTCAAGACTTGACATTTTGAGCCCTGCTGTTCAGACCGGCTGTCAGTATGGGCTTGGCACTTCATCCTCTCATAAGTCACATTGCTGGGACACGAAGAAAAGGACTTCACTGTCTGGTGGGTACCTGCCCTGACTAGAGCTTGGGCTCCCCCTATGCTGTCTATTTAAGTGCTCTTGTACTGTCCAGTCAATTTCTACCACACACATTCCTTAAGTCTATACTTTGAATATTTTGCAATTAATTGGGGATATGAGGATGAGAGAAGGTTCGGGGAGTGTGAGGTTGTGGTTTTTAAGTGACTTTGTTGACAGGTTTTTGACTTTTTATTAAACATTTAAGGCAAGGCAGTGAAACACTGAGAAAAAGAAGCTCACAAACTATACTTTTAAACTGTTGCGCTACTGGCCACTTTCTGCAAATTTGAAGGCTTTCAATTTATGTTTTTAAGAGTAAACTCCCCTATTGCTTTCAGATCTGTTGTGTGTGCTGTTATGCTAGGTGGTTCCAGTGTAGTTCCGGCGTGTGTTTTCCTGCCGGTGGAACGCACGCCGGAACTACACCGGAAACCACCTAGCAGCACATACGAGAGGAAAAGTTTTTACTTATATGTAAGTGGATATTAATCTTTCAATAAATTGTTTATACGTACTTTCACTATGGAGAATCTTCTCTTTATTTGGGGCACGGAGAACATTTAGCAAGCTCTTACCAGGATGTTATACTGTCCATATCCCTGCAAGCCCAGATGAGACCAGGAGCATTAAACAACCACACAGGCATTTTTATAAAGTCTTTCCGGTGAGTGAGGACACCACAGGGGAGCACATCCCAGCACGTTTGGAGCACCTTAAGGATTGAATTTATTGAGCACTAAGAGCACTTTCATGGACTTTATTTATATGTGCAAATTATATTTATGATATATGTATATTGTTTACAGATACCATTGCACTGAGTCACTTCATTTGCACGGTATATGCACATTAGCACTTAAAAGTATTTAGCATATTTGGACATTTTTTTAGCAGCGCTGACACTTTTTGTTTTAACAGTACAACAGTACCTTTCTTAGTAGCAGCAGCAGCTGCTGTCAACCTTCATAGCGCTGGAAGACAGCTGCTCAGGGCGACACCTGGCAGATATAAGGGGGCGCCACAGGGAAGATTTTTATTTTTCCCAGAGCAGCTACCTGCAGGAGGGCACGTCATTTTCGAAGGTCGCGCAGGATTCAACAAACTGAACCTGGGCTCATTCACGTTTACCTACTCAAGTCCATTTTTACCCCTAGGTGAGCTGCCATTAGTCTGAAGATGTCAGGCTCTAGAGCAGGGGTCAGGAACCTTTTTGGCTGAGAGAGCCACGAACCCCACATATTTTCAAATGTAATTTCGTGAGAGCTATACACTATATTTCAGGGGTCGGGAAGCTTTATTTAAGTAAGTAACGCAGTGACAAATTGCAAAAAATGGCCTGGTCATTAAGGGGGTAAAACCTTCCAGGGCTGAAGTGGTTAAAGGAGGTGAAATATTAAAGTTGACTTCCCCTGTTCACACTAGTGTGATTTGCAGGGCACGACAATGGAAAGGAGAAATAACCTTAGCGCAAACAGAAAGTGGATGTGTAGCCCATATGTGCCAAAATGTCTGGGGAAATGTTATTCCCCAGTAAATTCCACTGTATAAACGGCTGCAGGCCTGCAGATCTTCTTCATTGAGGGTATTGGGAGCCTCTGTAAACTGTGAATAAAAGATAAAAAAGAAGGTGCAGGCTAGCCTATAATTTTTTGCTTTTTGTGCTTCCCTGTCTCAACTTAGTAATTGCAAATACTTTTTCTGAAAGAGTATTTGCAATTACTTGAGACAGGGGAAGCACAGAACACAAAATATTTACACTGACGAGTCTGACTGACCTGTCGCTTCAGGACCTCCCTCGGCTCTACGCTGAGCCTGCGCTGCCGCCTGGAGAAGAGGGAGGTGGCCGGTGGTGGGTGGAGTAAATTTAGGAGCGGAGGAGGAATTTGACCATTGCCCTCGCTCTACCGCTGTCACGTGACGACGCTGACGTCACGTGACATCACTGGTTGCTAGACGCCAAGCGGCATACTAGCAACCAGTGTGGCCGCAGTGCGCAGGCATGGACTGGACTCGGGGCTAATAATGATATACTCATAGCAGGAGACCCTATTTGTCTGCGAGCCAGATGCAGCCATCAAAAGAGCAACGTCTGGCTCGCGAGCCATAGGTTCCCTACCCCTGCTCTAGAGGTCAGACGAAGTATTTGATTGAAATATTGCTGGTCCAATGATAATATTGAGTATGTATTTAAAATATATCTAAAGCCTATTTTTAATTTTTTTTCTATAGAAAAGGTAAAGGTTAAAACCCATCTTGTTCTTTATCTGGCCACCTGTATCTTATGTAGGCAAAATGGAAATTGACAGTAAATCTCTCCAAAGTTAGGTAAATTACCTCTTCGATAGTTATCACTAGGGCAAGTATTCAAAATGGAAGGTTTGCCCTCAATGCTAGCAGTACAGAGGTCAGAAGAATGTAAGGTAGAGCACAGCAGTCAAGATTATGTAATGTGCAGTCTACCACATACTTTTGACCATCATACTCTGTACATTGTGCTGTATGTTATATATCCCTGTCTGCCATACTCTATAAGCAGTTTTGTATGTTACTTACTTTTTCCTGTTGCACACTATACATTATATAATCCAGACCCCTGCACTCTATAAAAACTTGGCTGTACATTGCATTCTTCTTGCCCCTGTACTCTGTACATTACACACTCCTGTCTGCATTCTCCATATTATATATGCCTGGCCCTGCACTCTGTTGGTTAAACACTCCAGACCACTGCAATATATTTTTTTTTTTACATACTCCTAATTCATGTATTCTGTTCTTTACATACCCCTAACACCTGCACTACATGCTCTATGATGTACATTGCATACCCCTGCCCAAAGTTTTTATTAACCTTTGCTGATTGCTAGCCTACAAGTTTTATAATAAAGTTCTACTTTAATCCCTTCATGCCTAAGGGTAAAACAAATCTTAATGCCTAAGTGCAATTTTGCAACTTTGACATGTGTAAGTAAAACCGTACATATTTTACAGCTACTTTGGGCTTCCAGGTGGATTATACTTTGTTTTTTTTTTTCAGGACAATGTGAGCTTTCATTTGGTAGGAAATGGTTATGGATATCTTCTGATTTTTTTGTTTTTATTATCAAAGGAAACCTGGCCCAAAATAGTAAAATAAATATATATATATTTTAAATGTAGCTGTATATTTCTTGTTACTACAATAACCTAGCACCGAAGAACAACCCAAAATAAATTCTCCTGCTTCTGACGATCGCAGCGATACCACATATGTGTATGTAATTTGTTGTTTGTACCCGTAGTACAGCCCAGAAGCAATAGTGCACATTTCGATTTTTTTATTTTTGTCCTACCTAAATCAAACTGACACTGATGCTAGCTTCAAAAATAATTCCTGCCCAAAAATATACTGATTATGACCTTGACCTTTTACACTTACTTGACCCAAACACTAACCCGGGCACTAGCCTAGATCAAACCTTGATCTAGGTATTTTTTCTTTATTGTTAATTACATTTTTTTACAGTATTTTTTTCCTCTCCGCAAGGAAACAGAAAGATACATTGTATCTTTCCTCTCCATTCACAGAGAAAGAAACACAGGGGTGGGCTTCACAGTGGCTGATCACTGTGGTAGCCAATCAGAGGCTACCACAGCGATCAGGTGTCCCAGAATCAGGAGTTTCTGGTCCTCATTGTTATTACGGGGGCGACCAATATCATTTTTTTTATTGTCGATACCGATATTTTGGTCATCCCATATCGGTATCGCCCGATATATTGCGATATTTTCGGACATTTAATAAAAATTATTATTTTATTTTTTTTTACAGGTACTGTTGTTGAGGGATCTGGGGGTCTAAAAACGTCAAGTTTGGCTGTTTTGAATGCTGTCAGTTTTTTCAATTTGGCGCAGAGTACCCGGAAGTGATGTCATGACATCACTTCCGGGGTTTTTACATGGAGACCCGATCAGAGCCAAATGCGGCCTTGATTGGGTCTTGTCTTCGGCGGCCACGCAGGTAGGATGTCCGGGTCTCCCAGTGGGACTGGAGACCCCGGCAAGCCGCGGAAGGCAGCGGGGGATAATGTACAGCACTTTCCCAAAATATCGGCAAAAATAATAACCTCAGGGGGCGATTCCGATATATCGGGGAGAGTGCAGATCGGCCCTCGATAATCGGTCGATCCCTAGTATATATGCGGCCCAGGAAAGAAAACCCAGTGCAGTGGGTCTGCATATACTGTATGTGTTACGTCGGGGGGAAGGAATTAAGGTAGGCTCAGACAAAGTGAAGGCTCTTTATTCCGTGAGCAGAAAAGCACGTGTAATGGAAAAAAATAGTTTTTTAATAATAATTTTACTGATGTTTAGGCATGTCTGTGGCAAGAAGCATATTTTGTAGGGACAATGACTCTGTGTATACAGTGAGTAGGCTAAGGTTCTATTTAATCATTTAAACTCCTCCTGTTATTGCCCACAACTAGTGACTATGTCAAAAGTGACTCATTTCTAAATTCTAGAGATTGAAAAAGTTCTTTGTGATCAGTGAGTACATCTTACATTCTCTCACATGGTACATATTCAAGGCAACATACTCCCTCTGCCCTGCTAACAAGGCTCTTTTAATAATCTCTAGGATTAGCCCTGACTATCTCGCACATGCATTGCATACAAAATAAAAATAGCATCTCCTTTACCAACATCAGTGAAATAAAGATACTCTTCTTAACAGCACATGTCCTTACTAGCAGAACACATGTATAGAACACAAGACTAGCACAAGTGAAGAGAACAAAATAACTTTACATTATTTTTGCTGCAAATAAACAGGTTCATCTTTTCTGTCACACATAATAGAATTGGTATTTTTCTTAGCTACATATTCCATGAATATTCAATATTATCCTACACAATTTACCAGTAATACATTTATTTTGAAGTGCCTTTTAATTGCCACTGCCAACTTCTGAATTTAGTAATAATTTTCAAGGTGGTAATGAGGTTTTGCAAATTTTTTTAGTAGTGATAAAGTGTGAGTTACTGTACCCCTGTGCCCTCAATCCCTAACAATATCTAGTGTGGCTTCTGCATATAAATACTCAGACCCTGAGCATTCAATCAACAGTATAAAAGCAACTACTGCAGTGCTCTAAAACTGAGTCCCAAATAAACTAGCTGTGATAAATACCTATGTTGAAGTGTAAAGTGCCAAACCTTTCTAATTATTTGCAACATAGGTAAACCATTATACATTGCAAAAATGTGTGGGTATATATACGCCTGCCTTTACACGCACATGAACCTTATAGGCATTCCAGTCTTAGTCTGTAGGGTTCAATATTGAGTTGGCCCACCTTGTTCAGTTAAAACAGCTTCAACTCTTCTGGGAAGGCTGTCCACCATGTTTGACCATTCTTCCAAAAGCGCATTTGTGAGGTCAGGCACTGATGTTTGACAAGAAGGCATGGCTCGCAGTCTTCGCTCTAATTCATTCCAACCTGGCTCGCAGTCTTCGCTTTAATTCATTCCAAAGGTGTTCTATCGGGTTGAGGTCAGGACTCTGTGCAGGCCAGTCAAGTTCCTCCACCCCTAACTCGCTCATCCATGTCTTTATGGACCTTGCTTTGTGCACTGGTCCAAATCATTTAAAGGAGTGCCCACCAGTGCGACCTACCAGTGCAAATCAGTGCTGCCTATCAGTGCCCACCAGTGCCACCTACCAGTGCCCACCAATGCCACCTATCAGTGCTGCCAATCAGTGCCCCATCATCAGTGCTGCCTATCAGTGTCACCTACCAGTGCCTATCAGTGCCACCTATTATTGCCCATCAGTGATACCCATTAGTACCCTTCAGTGCCCATCGGTGCCACCCATTAGTGCCACCTATCACTGCCACCTAATAATGTCACCTATCAGTGCCCCCCAGTGCAGCCTATCAGTGCCCATCAGTGCAGCCTATCAGTGCCCATCAGTGTCCCCACATTAGCGCACAGCAATGAAGGAGACAAATTACCTGTTTGCAAAAATTTTTAACAAACTATGAAAACAGTTTTTTTTTTTTTTTTTTATTCAAAATTATTGGTCATTTTTTTGTTTGTTTAGCAAAAAATAAAAACCCAAGTAGTGATTAAATACCACCAAAAGAAAGCTCTAACAGTGTGAAAAAAATTATAAAAATTTCATTTGGGTGCAGTGTTGCATGACCACGCAATTGTCGTTCACAGTGTGACAGCATGAAAGGGGGTTTAAGTGCCCAGTAGGCAAGTGGTTAAAGACGCAGACGCGGACTTCCCCGCTGCTTAACAACCAGCTATTTTTCACACAGTTCATCGCTTTTCGACCGATCTAAATTCTAATCGTTCTGAAAAGTGATGAAATAAAACAAATTTTAACGGATTTCAACGAAATTCGTTACTATTTCATTTGGATATTCGGATACATCTGAATAATCAAAAATCTGCTTGAACTTTTATTTGGACCTAAACGAATTGCACATGTCTAGAAGACAGATTACTCATATGCCCACCGGTATGAACACGTACACACAAATATGCACGCACTGCTGACATGAGGCCTATTTAAACTTGAATCCTACACTGGTCTTGTGCTGTATGGTCTTCAGCCTTATGCCCATGATCCAGTCTTGATGTGTATCTGTACCCCTCTATCAGTAAGCCCTCTACCTGCTCATGTCTGCTGTCTGCCTCTGCTACTGACCCTGGCCTGGACTACTGACCCTGCTTCTGCTTGGTGATTCTGTACCTTGCTGCCTGATTGTTGCTGACCTCTGCCTGTTCCTGACTCTGATTCTGTGAAAGTCCTGATGTACGCCATCCACTGAACTTGGTGGTATGATAGTGCATCACCAGCTGTTTCCCTGCCCATCAGATATCAGCGGCTGCACCCTGGCACTTG
Source organism: Pelophylax lessonae (assembly GCF_965119305.1). NCBI lineage: Eukaryota > Metazoa > Chordata > Amphibia > Anura > Ranidae > Pelophylax > Pelophylax lessonae. Next base: position 554,034,578 of record NC_138768.1, on the reverse strand, counting down.
TGCCTTTCTTTCGCCCCTGCAGTGTCTGTTCCACTATCCAGGGCTACTCGGATGGAAATTGCACGAGAGGCTACCCTCGTCATCTCAGGCTCTGCATAGAGGTACATGACACCATGATTAAAATTTAGTAAATGAAAGAGGCAGGCTTGAAAGGCTTGAAAGGAAAGAGCAAGATGACGCTTGATGACTTCCAGCTAGGAAGTGAAGTGGGCTCTATCTGAATAGCTGAAGCTTCTAATGCGTACTGTGTGTGCAATTTCAGTGCAGGAGAAAAGCCTGTACAGCTGTGTAGGACTGGAGTTCAGCTTTAAAGGTATTGACCTTGAAAAATTAACATATTAACCACTTCTGGACCGGAAGGATTTGCCCCCTTAATGACCAGGCCACTTTTTGTGATTCGGCACTGCGTTACTTTAACTGACTTTCTTTTGGTGGTATTTGATCACCTGTGCGATTTGTATTTATTGTGCTATAAACGAAAAAACAGCGACAACTCTGAAAAAAAAAAAAATATATATATTTTTTACTTTTTGCTATATACCATTCCCAAAAAAATTAAAAATCAATTTCTTTCCTTCTTTTAGGCCAATTTGTATTTTGCTACATGTTTTGGTAAAAAAAAAAAAACCACAATAAGCGTATTTTGATTGGTTTGCACAAAAGTTATCACGTCTACAAACTAGGGGAAAGATTTATGTCATTTTTATTTCTTTTTTCACTAGTAATGGCGGCGATCTGCGATTGCGATGGACAGATCGGAAACCTAACTGACATTTTTGACACTTTTGGGGGGACCAGTGACATTACTACAGTAATCAGTGCTAAAAATATGCACTGTTACTGTAATAATAAGGGGTTAACCTAGGGGTGATCAAAGGGTTAAGTGTGAGCCTAGAGGGTGTTTTCTAACTGTATGGGGTAGGGACTTGTGAAATGAACACAGAGACCTGTGATCCTAAATAGGAGGATCACAGGCGCTCTGTGTTCTTTTCAGAAAGAACAACAATCAGCTGTGTTTACAACAGCAGACCGTCGTTCTCTCGGTGGAAATTGCGGCTGCTGGCCCTCCCGTAGCCATACATCGGTTCGCTCAGCCGAGCCAGCCTGCTGCAGTATATGTGCGGCAGGCGTTCGGCAAGTGATTTAACCACTTCCGAACCGACCCAATGCAGATTTACTGCTACAGGGAGGCTCCTGCATAGGGGGCACGCACATTTCTGCTGTAATTACTCATAGTTAGTCAGGTTGAAAAGCCACAAGCCCATCTGGCTCAACCGAAAAAAATAAATAAATAAAAATAAAAACAAAAAAAACAATAATGAAAACCCAACCATACAATCCCATATACACAATCATATACCTGCAGTTGATCCAGATACTCACGACAGAAGCCGATCTGCTGGTGCCAGGCAATGGATTTCCGCCGGCACCCGCTGATCATTGGGGAAAGACATAGAACGTATCTCTGCCTATGTAAACAAGGCAGAGCTCCGTTCTGACAGGGGGAAAGTGGTGGTTTTTGTGTCCCTGTAAAACAGGGAATAAAATCCATCACTTCCCTTAGTAAAAACAGCACACAGTTTACACAAAAACACTGGCTAGGAACACACTTAACCCTTTTATCGCCCTAGATGCTTAACCCCTTCCCAGCCAGTGTCATATGTACAGTGACAGTGCATATTTTTAGCACTGATCACTGTATTAGTGTTACTGGTTCCCACAAAGTGTCAAAAGTGTCAGTTAGTGTCCACTGCAATATCTCAGTCCCGCCATAAGTCATTGATCGCCGCCATTGCTAGTAAATCAATTGTCAATCACGCCACCTGCCACACCTGAAAAAGAAAAAAAAAAAAAAACGCTCCCATTGACATGGAGGCTATCTCCCTACTGCCGTTTGACAGTTCTTTTATAGGGAAGGGCGGGGCCACCTGTCGACTTCACCTGGTGGCACCGCACCCCTTGCAACGTCACAGTCCGGTGAATGCTGGGTCGGTGATGTCACAAGGGGGCAGTGCATATTTTTAGCATTGATCACTGTACTAGTGTCACTGGTTCCCACAAAGTGTCAAAAGTGTCCGATTGACCACTGCAATATCGCAGTCCTGCTACAAGATCGCCACCATTACTTTTATACAAAATAAATAAAAACATACAAATTCAAGCAATAAACAAGTATAAAATCAAACCCTTACAGACCTCTGTGGCTTCAGACACTGTAGAACAGAGAGAAACACTGAAGTTGTTCAGGTCAGGTCTCAGTGCCTTGCGTTTTTCCTCTGCCTGCTTTGCATTAACATTAAAATGTTTTGCTGTAAACTTTGAGGGTGGATTACTTAACAGTTCCTACAGCTATAGAGATCACTGAAAGCTTGCTTTGAAGCTTATTTACTGCATGTTAGGAATCAGAGTCTGACCACATGTTCACCTTATTATGAACCCATCACCTAAAATGCATCAAACCTATCCATGAAGGGGGGCTATGAGTAGAGCAATACTGGGCTGTATAGTCATTTCTACTTTCCACTAAAGATGTAATGGCATTAGAATTACTGTTTCCTCAAATAGAGAATGCTACTGTGTGTCCAGTAAGAAAAGCAAATCATCTGGCTGCTCAATTACTTATGGTTTGTAGGGCAATCCTCAGATCTTTAACCTTGCACAGAATGGTCAATAGAGACACATGGATGCACCTCCACATTCGTATGTTGGCAACTGTACTGTTCATGTTTTAGGCTCCGTTCACACATATGCGAATCGGATGCGTTTTTAACCACATCCGGTTTGCATAACATGTTTACCCCGGCAGCCTTCTCAATGCAGCATAAGTGCGGGTTGGCCGCAGGGTGGTTTTAAAAAAACAAAAGTCTGGTGTGTTTTACAATCCGGTTCAGGTGTGATTTCAGGTAAAAACTCGCACCTGAATCGCACCTGAACCGGTGAACGGATCCGCACTGGACTCCCGCACTACAACCGCAGCTGCATATATGTGAACCCAGCCTAAAGCAGTAGTAAAACCAAAAGTAAACATTTATTATATTGCAGCTTAATAATTCTTAGATCTAAGGGCTGCATTATTTTCCCTTTTTAGGCTATCTTGCTTTTATTTTCGCCTGGTGATCCTGCCAGGAAGTCTGGTTTTTTTTTAACAGAACAAGCTGTCCTGCAGATGTAGCAGCTAGAGGATTGAGACTAGCCATTAAACTCTGACAGGAGTGCTTCCGGTGGTAATCTTTTATGTAAAACCTTTATCCCAACAGGAAAAAAAACTGTTGTGTTAGCTAGAGCGTGGCTTCAATGTGTTAGTGTATGTAAATCTGCTAGTATATCCAGAATAACAATGCTGCTGTCCAAAGGTACAGTATCCCTGTTGCTCCTTCAACCAGAGTGTAGGCTCCCTAATACTGTAGGCATATTGCTGGCTGGATCAACACCTAAAAACAAAGGGGAAAAAGCCTAAAAAAAGAAAAAGAATGCAGGCACCACATCTAATTGGTAACCTGCAATATTGTAAATTTTTGGTTTTGGGGTTTAATACTGCTTAATTAATTAATTTAATAACTGGATTATATGTTTGATTTTAGTCTCTGCATGGAGTTTACCTTTAACATAACTAAAATAAACATTTAAAACAAACTGTTCCGTGCAAAGATGAAACTGAATGTTCACCTCTCCTGCTACCAGCACCACTGGTCTCTGCAGAAGCAAAGAAAAATCATCAACTGAAGATCTTGCAGAATTTGACATGTCTGATCCTCTGCCATATGCTGTGGTTCCTCAGAGAGGCTTCTGCAGTACTCAGTAATGACTTAGAGGCCAGGGGAACAAGCCATGAGTATAGCTGGGGTGGGGGCTAGCTAGGATCTGCAAGGTCTTTAGCCAGTGGTTTTCCTTTACTTCCATTTAGGTGTTTCAATTTCCAATTTCTTATTTGCAAAAAGAGTCCTTTTAAGATTGAGCTGGCAGCAGTAGTTACAGCTTTCAATAACCACTTGATTTACCCCCCCCCCCCTCTTCATGACCAGGCCATTTTTTGTGATACGGCACGGCATTACTTTAAATGACAATTGCACGGTAATTTTTACTGTCTTCAAGAGAGACCTGCTACATGTGGCAGCCTCTCCCCTTGTTAGTCCCTGCACCATGATGTAGTACTCACAATGCCCTTCCTGCTCCCGCTGCCTGTCAGGAAAGCCTCCTCTAACTTCTCCTGTGGTAGAATCCTTCCAGGCCAGCACCTGAGCTCGAGGGCCACCGACAGTCTCCCTCAGCCCTGTGTCTCTATCTTCCACCCGATTCCCTTCCCAGAATGACTCGTGTCTGTTTAAGGGCTGACTTAGTCCTCTGCCAGGTGCAACTCCTGGGGATTGGCTAAGGGCCCCTAAATATGCAAATCAGCTCCTCCTATCCTTCTCTCACTAGTTTCTAGAATGTTCTCCAACTTTCTAGATCCAGGTGGAGGCACCACAGAGCTGTCTGTATTTGTCATGCTGGCCTAAACTCTAATAACCCTGACCCAATTACAGATCTACAGGTTAATTATGAGTGAGAGTATAGTTTGCCTACTCTCACACTAGTAGCACACACTAGAGGGTGCTACAGTAACATAACATACAGGTGCATCTCATAAAATTAGAATATCATCAAAAAGTTACTTTATTTCAGTAATTCAATTCAATAAGTGAAACTCATACACATATATATATATATATCTATATATATATAGATATATATATATATCTATATATATATAGATATATATATATCTATATATATATAGATATATATATATTTTAAACACAAAGTCATATATTTCAAGCATTTCTTTTGATGATTATGACTTACAGCTAGTGAAAACCCAAAATTCAGTATCTAAGAAAATTAGAATATTACATAAGACCAATAAAAAAAGGATTTTTAATACAGAAATGTTGGCTTACTGAAAAATGTGTCTATGTACAGTATAGTATGCACTCAATACTTGGTCGGGGTTGCTGTTGCATGAATTACTGCATCAATGCGCCGTGGCATGGAAGCGATCAGCCTGTGACGCTGCTGAGGTGTTATGGAAGCCCTGGTTACTTTGATACTTGCTTTAGGGCTCTTTCACACGGCCGCTCCGCTGTTCTTCTCCGCTGCGGGACTTTTTTTTTTTTATTTTTTTCACGGAGGGGATGACACTTGTGTCATCCGCTCCGTGTGTCCGCATATCATCCCATCCGTTTGCGGATGATATGCGGACATAATGTAAGTCTATGGGCATTGCGGATGTCAGCGGATGACACTGCTGACATCCGATTTTCCTTCCTTTCCGTTTTTTACACGGAGGAAAAATAGGGTTCTGTTCCGTTCCAAAAAACGGAACAGAACTGAAAGGAAGAAAATCGGATGTCAGCGGATGGTATTCCGCTGACATCCGCAATGCCATTGACTTACATTATGTCCGCAAATCATCCGCAAAAAATAGGATGATTTGCGGACAAGCGGAGCGGCCGTGTGAAAGAGCCCTAAAGCTCATCTGCATTGTTAGGTCTGGTGTCTCTCATCTTCTTCTTGACAATACTCCACAGATTCTCTATGGGGTTTAGGGCAGGTGAGTTTACTGGCCAATAAACCACAGTGATTCCATGATCATTAAACCAGACATTGGTGCTTTTGGCCGTGTGGGCTAGTGACCGATATATCGGGGGCCGATATGCACTTTCCCCGATATATCGGAATTGGCCCCTGAGGTTACCGATATTGCCAATATTTAGGGAAAGTGCATGTACCAGAGTGATGCCTGCAGCTAGAGGCATCACCCCGGTGCCGGCGTCCATAGCCGATGGTCGGCTGTCTTGTAATGACAACCGATGCGGCTGAGAAGCTGCTCGGCTGTCATTACAAGGAGCGGGAGGGGACGTCCCCCCTCCCACCGCCTTCCGCGGCTCGCCTGGGGCTCCCGTCCCACTGGGAGCCCCGGGCATCCTACCTGCACGGCCGCCGAACAGAAGACCCGATCAAAGCCGTATTTGGCTCTGATCTGGTCTCCATGTAAAAACCCGGAAGCGATGTTATGACATCACTTCCGGGTACTTGACGGCAAATTAAAAAAAATGCGAGCATTCAAAACAGCCAAACTTGGCGTTTTGAATGCTTTTAAGTGGCAAGGAGGGATTTGGGGTCTTTAAGACCCCCATATCCCTCCACCAGAGTACCTGTAAAAAAAAAATGTAATGTCCGAAAATATCGGCAATATCGGCCGATACCGTTATCCGATGACCAAAATATCGGTATTGGTATCGGCAATAAAAAAACTATATCGGTCAATCACTAGTGTGGGCAGGTGCCAAGTCCTGCTAGAAATTGAATTATCACTCCATCAAGAATCTTAGTATACATATTATATAAAACTGCATATGGATTGAATAACTCACAGTAAGGGAATACCGTTTGTGATGAAGACACAGTGGTACAATTGTGAATAGAATTATCAATAGCTAGTGGAGCAGTCTGAACACCATGTTGAAAGGCTATAGGAAACCAGCATTGTCTGAGCGTGCCCTGATATCCTGCTGTCATTGTGAGTACATTAAACTGTCTGGAATATATTATCTTCTGCTTCTTATGCACACACGTTCCAACATGACTCACATACCAAAGGAAGGATTGTGTTTATATGGACAGCTAGGAAATAAACCTATTATAAAACCTCACCAGATATGAATGCAGTTTATAATGTAAGACCCTAACAAAGGTGACATGTTTAACTATTAGTGCTTTATTCACAAAGGGAGGAATGTCAGGTCAGGTTCAGCCAGATCTTCTTGCATGTGGGCAGAGCTAGGCTGTGTAAGTAGGCAAGGGGGCCAGAGAATACACTAAGAGCCACTTGGATACAAAGGGCTCAAGTGGACTGCTTTTCTTGGATGAAAAACCTAGCAAGGCATAAGTAACCAGATATTTTTGGACTATAAAGAGCGAAAAGCATTGGAATGTCATATACTATAAAGATTTTAATCTTACCCTGTAAAACTAAACTTTTAAAACTGTTTTGTTCTTTACTGCTGCAATTCCAAAACTGTCATATTTCTGGGAAAAGTCCTATTAAACACACCCGTCAAGTAACACGAAACATCCTAAAATGTCAGGAATTAGTTATCCGATTTCACGACCAGCATGGACTAATGAAATGTAAATGTCAGCTGATAACCAAAACTGTTATTTATATATATATTAGCAATTAGGTAATCTGACTTAAAGATTATTGCTATACTTTTTAGCAACAGTTGTAAAAGTAGGATTTTTGACGTACCAATAAAATCTGTTTATTGGAGTACAGCGTGGAACACAGGCTCATCATTTTAACTGGGTTATATACAACTACCTTCAAGTGACTGCAAAAAAAAAGAAGGCTGCAGGGACACTCCCACATCAAACCACTCCAAGCTGGCCTCAGTTTTACATAGTTACATAGTTAGTCTGGTTGAAAAAAAACACAAGTCTATCCAGTGCAACCAATAAAAAAGAGAAGGCTGCAGGGACACCCCCTATCAAACCACTCCAAGATGGCCTCAATTTTACATAGTTGCATAGTTATTCTGGTTGAAAAAGACACAAGTCTATCCAATTCAACCAATAAAAGAGAGAAGGCTGCAGGGACACCCCCCTATCAAACCAATCCAAGCTGGCCTTAATTTTACATAGTTGCATAGTTATTCTGGTTGAAAAAAAGACACAAGTCTATCCAGTTCAACCAATAAAAAGGGGAAGGCTGCAGGGTCAAACCCACTATCAAACCACTCCAAGTCTATTTAGTTCAACCAATAAAAGGAGGAAAAATTAAATATAAAAATCATACAATCTCATATCCACAGTTGATCCAGAGGAAGGCAAACCCCCCCCCCCCCCCAGCAAAACATGATTCATTTTGCTCCAGCAGGGGAAAAAAAATTCCTTTCTGATCCTCCCACAGGCAATCAGGTATTCCCTGGATCAACTTTACTTATGAATGTTAGTATCCAATTATACACTGCATGGCCAATAAAAAAGTTGCCACCAAAAAAAAGGTCACACACGTTGAACTGCCTTTAGCTTTGACTCGCTGTGGCATTGTTTCGATAAGCTTCTGCAATGTCACAAGATTTATTTCCATCCAGTGTTACATTCATTTTTCACCAAGATCTTGTATTGATGATGGGAGAGTCGGAGCACTGCGCACAGCCTTCTGCAGCACATCCCAAAGATTCTCAATGGGGTTAAGTTCTTGACTCTGTGGTGGCCAATCCATGTGTAAATATGGTGTCTCATGTTCCCTGAACCACTCTTTCACAATTTGAGCCTGATTAATCCTGGCATTTTCATCTTAGAATATGCCGTGCCACCAGGGAAGAAAAAATCCATTGATGGAATAACCTGGTCATTCAGTATATACAGGTAGTCAGCTGACCTTCTTTGGGCGCATGCAGTAACTACCCAAAAGGATATTTACTGCATGCTTAGTTTAGTTAGTTCCTTCGTTAATTCCAGGTGGTGACTTTTTTTTTTTTGGGCCAGGCAGTGAATTAGGTACATTTAGTTTTGAGACAAAAAAGTAGATCACAAGAACTGAGAGGAGGGACCTGCATCCCATTATGTATTCGAAGAAATAGATTTTACTGGTAAATCAAAAATCCTTTTTTTTTTAATTTTGAATTAGCATGTAATAAAGGATATAAATGATTATAATAATGGAAAAAAGGAAGTGGGTACAGAATGCAACCTACCAGATCCAGAAAGTGTGTGCATTTATTGCACAAACTGAACCTACGGAATAATACATTTTTGTTAGGTATCCTTCTGGTGACTGTTTAGGATAGAGGGTAGTATAGAAGCTAACTAAGCACAGATATGCTGTAAAAGTCAGGGGCAACAGCTGTATTATCACAAAAAGAAGCCACATACTAGCTAAAGGAAAAATCACAGAAGCAATGTATCAGCTGAAGTACAATAAGGTAGTCAACACTGTCAAAAGGAAAAACATGTGGGAACTCTACTTACACCTGACATTATTATATTGGACAGAAATTCTAAAGGCTTAAAGAAACTATCTAAAGACCAGCATGCCAGTGACATCAAAATTGACCCATGCAGTCAAATAATGAAGTGTATCAGTAAACCTTTTTCCAAAAGTAGCAACAGCAAAGCTCAAAAGCCCAAGATTTAAAGTGGGTGTAAACCCTTACATATACTCAGTGAAGTGACTAGCCTCAGATTATACACAGAGATTAAACAAATCCTCCTAGATAAGTTGTACATGTTTATCTAAGGACATTTCTTCTCTACAGCCATTTAAAGTGCAGTATTTATTGAGCTTATCTGAAATTTCAGAAAACAGGTGGAGGGAGGTGAGTTACACTAAAGCTGCCAATCACAGGCTGTGTGCAGGGGCTCCCTTTCATGCCACCTTTTTTTGCTTAGTGTCAGGAAAACTTTTTAGAAGTGACCTATGAAGATAGCAGAGGAACAAGGCAGCAGACAGAAATCACTCTTAGTGCTCTGGATTTAAACAAGTACACATTATAGAGGTATATGCTCATTCATATTTCATGTCAGAGATTTACAACCGCATTCACTCAGATCTATGTGGGCCTTTGAAAGCTAAGATTCCAGCAGACTATTGCCTCATATTCATTAGTGACTGCTATTGATCTCTAAATTTCAGCCTGAGCTTCACCAGTAATGTAGCAGAACATCACTGAAGAGGAAATTTGTTCTCTGAAAAAGAAGAAGCTGAACTGCCTGCTACCTCTGTCTGAAAATCTGCAAGATCCAATAAGGGCGTCCCAGCTAGATGCTTTTCATATATGGTTAATACAATGCCCCTACTGATGAAGTCCACATCCTTTGGACGTAACGTGTATGGGGGTGGAGCTTGGAGCATGATGTCACCCGCGACATCTCTATTTGAATGTCAGCAAACCAATGTGTTTTTATGTGGTGATAGCTAGCACTGCTGAAGTGCCATCAATGTAAGTGCAACTACTTATCTTTTTATAATAAATACAATCGATACAGAGAGCACTAGATTGTGTGTTCTGTTCCTTTACATATTCAGACCATGAATTTGGAGGCTGGTCTGGCAATATAGGAGATATTAATGCTGATACATCAGATCTACATCCACAGCTCCCTTAAAGGGAAACACAGCGTGTTTTTACCTGCTAGTAACACAGGGGTCATATTAGTAAGGTGAGAGGCTAGAGTGCAACATACAGTGCCACAGCCTAAACCAGTGCCATGAAACATGATGAAAAAGCTGCCTGTCAAGAGAAGCAAAAGTGGATTAAAACTGCAAATGAAAAGATGACAACTCCCAACCAGTGCAAAGTTTGGGAACTTACAGAATTATCTCAAAACAGACAATGGACAGTAAAGACAAGCAGAGGAGGCACTTTTGACACTTTTCAACCACTACACATTCACATATAGGAACTGCCATGTCATTTTTTTGCAGATGTATAAGTACAAACCAACTAAAGCCAAAATCTGAAGAAGACTTATATGAGAAGTAGTTATTGAGTGGGAGCATGCTGTTTATGCAGCGACTAGTCTTGTATATTATACCATGAATACTAGTTATGCCACTAGTTAGTGATGTTGTATTTAATGCTTGTATTGTATTTCTGGTTCTTGAAAGTCTGACCCAGCTATGCCAGACATCTCTTTTGAATCACCCCTACCTGTTGTGTCTGCTGCTCACTTATGTTACTGACCTTGGCTTGGATTTCTGAACCTGACTTAACCTCCTGACTTGGTACCTGCCTGCAAGCTTGTTATTGACTTTTGCCTGTTCCTGACCTTGAATTTGATCCTGATCCTGCAAGTTTGCCTGGCTGCTGAGCATAGCTTGTGACCGGACTCCATACTACCACTGGAAGGACTCCTGTATTTTCAAGCTTCAGTTCAATACTCCAGCTTCCTGGCACCTGCGCCCTTCCACTGCCCTAGCAGTCCCTGTCTCTACTACCACGGGTGCTTAGACAGAAAGAGGCCACCATCTTCATCTTGGGCTCCACAGTCAGGTACGCGACAGCCCAGCACCATCTGACTGGTAGGAGTCATATCTGCAAAAGCTTTTCAACCTTTCCTTACTATCTATGCAAATGTAATTTCTAGTTCTGGTATTGTTTGCCTATAGCTGTATTATTTGTTTGTGGCTGTTCTGACACAATGTTGTAGGGTCCAGCCACTAGCTCAGCTTACTCAAGCATTCCCAGTTGCTTTATTCAATGAATTGAGGTACCTGGAAAGAGTAGCTGTAGCCTAACAGGGGTCAGGTGAAAAACTAGCAGGTAGTCAAACAAACTGAGGTCAAACCATAAAAGCAGCACAATGCTATGAAATCAAACACAGGATTGATTAAGGAAAAAAGTCCAATCAGCCAAGCGTAGATGTTGCCAGGGACAGACAAAAGTCTAATGTCAAGTGGGTAAAATCAGCAGATCCACAAACCATAAGCCAAAACCAACATTTAATACTTTTATTTTTTACTGGAGTTTTAACATGTCTGTTCATCTTTTCAGGCAAAAAATAAAAAGGTGAACTAACACTCGACACCTTCCCTGACCCCCCCCCTCCCCCTGTCCCCACTGCACCTCCAATGGTGATACAGTTTAATGATCTATGCAGCGCTAGGGTTGCCACCTCATCCCTTTAAACCAGGACACATAATAATTACACAGGTTCTGAGGCTAATGTAATGCACATAAGGCACTAAGTGAGTTTAATTACCACCTTAATCAGCAACAGAACCTGTGTAAATAATGTGTGTCCTGGTTTAAAGAGATGAGGTGGCAACCCCTATGCAGCACAGTGCAACAGTCCTGGGGTTTAAAAACTGAACTGTTACTCCTCCTCTGTCCCTAGGGAGACCAGATGGATCACAGCGGCTCTGATTGGTCAGTGCCAGCACATGACCACGCCAACCAATCGGAACCACTCTGATCCATCCCAGCATCCCATCCTAGCATGGTTTTCTAACCCCAGGACCTCTGTACTAGGCTGCATGGATGGTTAAACTGTATCACTCATGTAGGTAAGTGCAATGGGGACCAGGGAATTGGGGAGGAGGTAAGGTGTTAGTCCAAATTTTAATTTTTTCATAAAGCAGTAGTAAAATCCACTTTATGACTTGTACCTACAGGTAAGCCTATAATAAGGCTTACCTGTAGGCACAATAAGGGTGTCCTAAACGTGTAGCATTTACGAGATATTCACATTTGTAGACGCTGGTGATGTCATTGGAGCATGCACACTGCGCTCTGGATGGGCGGCATACTGGAGTATACTATTCATTGAGAGTACTGTGCTGCATACCTGGGTGGGAGTGACATCATCATGGCTCAGCCATTCAAATGGCCAGAGCCTGCAAACTCAGAAGAAAAACCAGGTGAAAATGTAAGTGCCGACAGCGATGACAGCGCCCCACTGAAGGGCTTTGTTTTAATGTAGGTCTGTCATAATGTGCTAGTATGCAATGACTGTCTTTGGTTTGGCTGGTTTTAAATTTGGACTTTACTACTGCTTTAAAAGGTGAACTAACATATCAAAGGAAACTATTGCTCCTAAAGTGGACTTTGTATGAAAGTTTTCTTAATGTATGGCTAACCACCCTTCCTATACAAATACGTGAATGTTAAACAAAAAAATAAACATGAAAAAAAGAAGAGGCTTGAGCACTGTGCATTCTTCCAGGATCCAGGGTTTTAAGCTTTCCAAGGTTTCCAAGGGGAGTGCTAAGTAACATCACTCTCTGACAAAGGGACCTTGTACAATGAAAGCTTGCTGATTTCCAAACATTAAGGATCCATTCACATCTAAGAACTGCAATAACATGCAAACCATGGTGCATTGCGATGACTGTCATTTCGAATGACACCCAAAACACACTACTATCTAAGCATGTGGTACTCAGCTTCACATACGTTTCTCAGTTATTTGAGGTGTACTTCCATCCCATAAAAAATAACTGGACTACTTTAATGCATTTTGCCATTCGGTTTACAAAAGTGTGGTAATGCAATGCAAAATGTGAATTGGGTTTAAGTCTCTATTCACACTGGTACGACTTGTCAGGCGACTTGGTCAGCCTGACAGGTCACGCACCGTCGCGTCCCGTAGTGTAGTACAGGACCAGTTCTAATAGGAGCGACACAAGTCGCCTTGACTTAGAAAAAGGGTCCTGTACTACTTCGGGGCGACCTGGAGCGACTTGCATAGACATTCATTTTATGAAGTCCGTGCAAGTCGTGCCGAAGTCGCGCTGCACGCGACTTCACAGGTCGCCCCCTAAGTCGGATCGCCGTAGTGTGAACCTAGTCTAAAGGTATTACATTCAGTTACGTTTGTTGTTTTCATGAAATGTAGCAACTTTGCTCCATTTCCTGGCTAGTCACTATTTAGCTTGAAGATTTTTAACTCAACTCTTAAGGCCCCAGATGGGGAGTCTTTCCTCTGATCCCAACTGAGCAGGCAGATGGCTTGTCTGTGTTCACTCCACTTATGCAGAGCGAACAGCCTGCTGTACTCTATGGGAGGTCAGATGTAAATGGGCTGTCTGTCCATTTACGCTCCACTTCCATCCGATCTGCCAGACGGATGGGGAATGGATCCCCTGCAGTCTGTTTTTAGCAGAGAGGATCGGATCAGATGTCGGCGGGTGTCATTGGACACATGTAGTTTAACACCTGCCACTCTATAGAGGGCAATGAATGGTCCTATTAGGTCCGTCTTAAAAAATGATAGGCGGACCCAATCCGTCTGCCGGTGTGAAAGGGGCCTAACATGTAAAGTTCAGCTAAAGGCTCATATATGACAGTCAAAGTAAGTACAATTTACTAAATAAATCTATTTATGTGATCCACAAGCCTTTTAAAGTAAACAAAAAACTTCCTTTATCCTCCCTGGCTGAGCCGAATCCTCCTTCATTTGTGTCTCACATGCTTCTTCTTCCAGACACTGCAGGTAGCTGTGGGAGGGTTTCAGCAACAGAGGCAGTTCTCTCAATCCAGAAAGCAGTGAGCAGGACTAGATGGCGCAAGGGGCTGACTGACAATCTATAGGCTAGTGAACCAGCAGGGACAATGGTAATAGCCATGTCTCCTGGGCATTTTTTCATCCTGCTGAAAGCAGGTACAAACTACATGAGAATAGCAACTCTGCTCTGAATTTGAGAGCAGTGCAGCATCACTGCCCACCATCCCAGGAAGCCTAATTATATGGCCTTCAATGGCAAGATAAACTGGTATTTGTGAGCAGGGAGACTTAAAGGAAAATGAAAATAAGGATAAGCTGATAATTAAGTTCCACAGCACAGTTTTTAAATGGGAGGCCATGGTTCTGCTTTAATCCTCTTTCCTCCAAACATCTCCATCCTATGAATCTGGGGCACTTCTCCTATTGCTTTGGTGAAAAATATAAATTAAACATACTTTTCGGTTCACTACAGCTTGTGTTCATTTACTGTTGTGCTTACAATAACGTTTATTTGCCAGGTGTGCCAGAGGGACTGGGACTGTTATTGGGGTTGAGGGGCAGCGCATAGAACCTGTGATACTCAAGCGGCACCTTCGGGGATGGCGCTACATAAATTTGCTAAATTTTATCTGCTTCTACCACAGATTTTGCAGGGCAGGTCAATCCTTGAACGATGTGGCTGGCAGACTGGAAGATCTTGGCTGATGGTTCCACCACTCCGGTGCCAGTACCTCATGCAGAAGCAAAACAGGTATTAAATAAGAACAGTCACATGTTGTATCATCAGGCAAGCCTATACAGGTACTAACTAGTTAACTATGCCTTGGTCTCTTTAAGGGTGGTCTTCAAGTGTATGCAGTAGGTGTAGCTCCACATTGGGTGACAAATAATGTAAGGGGTAGGCGGGTGATGGTGAAACCTCCTCCATGTTTCCCATTAACTCATTGGGCGCCAAGTCTGGGTCACATGAGAGGACTACCCCCAGGATGGATTCTTCTGGGCTATGCTAGGCACCTGTATCAGGGTCACTTTCCTTCACACATGGAATAACTTTACTCTATTCCTTTTCCATCAATGCCCTGGGACAAGGCTGAGGCTGCCATGAGGGAATACTGGACCTTAAGGTGGGCCTCCACTCTCAGAGATGGATATACACAATGTACACTTGCACAAGAATTGTCCCCCAGCTAACTTTTGGGTCCCCGTGTCAATGTACACTACTGTGTCAATGTACACCACTCACTGCAGCTTGCATTTAGGAAGGACATGCTGAGCTTATGTCCACATCCACCTGTCCAGTATTTGCCACTACTTCTCCCTGGTAATGCAGGCTCCATGTGCACACTCATTTAATTCTTGACTTCCTGTACCTTTACGCAGGTATGAGAACCTTAGCAGCGTGAATCTGTCCCATTGCTATGGGAGACAAACCGCTTGCGGAAGGAGTACAAACAACCAGGGCCGGCCTTAGGTATTCAGGGGCACTGTGCGAGCTAATCCTGTGGCGCCCCCCCATCCTCACCCCTTGCCCCCCCTAAACATGACTGTATCTATTGAAAAACTATTTAAGAGTATAATTGCTGCTAATTGACTGCAAGTGGGTGAAGCAGCAAGATAAAAACAGGGAACAAATCAGCGCAAAAATACTCTAAGTATTTACCCTAAAATGATAAATAAATATATTACTCAAATCTGTTTTTGTTGTAAAAAGTGCACAGTGCTAAATTTATAATTAAATCTGAATGGCTCCTACAGTATACATGTCATATACCACTACTAAATAAATAACAACTAAATATTCATAACCTCTACAATGTGCAAAAAATGAATCAACATAGCGTGATTCCATAAAATACATAGGCTTTTATTTAACCACTTGCCGACTGCTCACATGGAGCGTACTGCGGCAAAGTGGCTCGATTCCGTCCAGCGACGTAGACCTACGTTGCTGGGCTCCTCCCCTTGTGGGCGGCGCGTATTCAGACACAGCGGGAGTCGGGCCAGGGGAGGAGAGGCGGTGATCACCGCCGCTCTTTCCCGATCGTCAGGTATCAAGTGAGGAAATCCGCCCGCTTGTGTAAACAAAGTGGGCGGATCTCCTATCTGACAGGCAGGGACAGATTACAGGATTCTGCATAGCTGAACCTGCGATCTGTGCCTGTGTCACACAGTCCCCTCCCCCCACACACATCAGTAAGCACCAGGCATATATTTAACCCCTTGATCACCAATAAAGTTAACCCCTTCCCTGCCAGTGTCATTATTACAGTAACAGTGTAGTAATGTCACTGGTCCCCCAAAAAGTGTCAAAAATATCAGTCAAGGGTCCGATCTGTCCGCCGCAATGTCGCAGTCCCGCAAAAAAAATCGCAGATCGCCGCTATTACTCGTTAAAAAAAAAACAATAAAAATGACATAAATCTTTCCCGTAGTTAGTAGCTGCCATAACTTTTGCGCAAACCAATCAAAATACGCTTATTGCAATTTTTTTACCAAAAATATGTAGCAGAAAACAAATTGGCCTAAAATGTTAAAATTTTTTGATTTTTACATTTTTTTGGGGGGGAATTTCAAAAAAATGTGAAAATATTATTTTTTCAAAATTGTCGCTCTTTTTTTGTTTATAGCGCAAAAAGTAAAAATCGCACAGGTGATCAAATACCACCAAAAGACCGTGCAATTGTCCGTTAAAGTAACGCAGTGCCGAATCGCAAAATATGGCTTGGTCAGAAATGGGGTACAATCTTCCGGTCTTAAAGCGGTTAAAAATAAGCTCATTGAGAATTTTTTTGTCAAAGACATGTAGCTAAATACATTTTGGCCTAAATATATGACAAAAATTGAATATATTGGATATTTTTTAACTGTCAAAGTAGAAAAATATTGTTATTTTTTCAAAATTGTCGCTCTTTTTTTATTAATATTGCAAAAAATGAAAAGCGCAGAGGTGATCAAATACCACCAAAAGAAAGCTCAAATACGACCAAAAGAAAAAAGGACGTACATTTTGTTTGGGTACAGCGTTGCACGACCGCGCATGTGTCAGTTAAAGTCGCACAGTGCCAAGTTTGCAAAAAGTGGCCTGGACGTAAAGCAGGAAAATCCTCCGGTCCTAAAGTGGTCTGGTGAGTCAGTTTGGGGTGATTGGTGGAAGCAGCACATAGGGTGCTTTTTTGGCGCACACCTTCCGTTGAAGATTTGTCACCAAAAATATTTATTTGCACTTTTCTGCACATTTTTTTGCACCTTTTCTGCACTTCATTGGACTTTTCTTGGAACTTTTTTATGATCACTAATAACTTAGCCCACCCTTACATTAGAGACTCCCCCTTACATCAGAGACCCCCCACAGAGCCACCCTTACATCAGAGCCCCCCTTACATTGGAGCACCCCCACAGAGCCCCCTCTTACAGCAGAGCCCCCCCCCACAGATCCCCCCTTACATCAGAGACCCCCCGCAGAGTCCCCCTTACAGCAGAGACCCCCACAGAGCCCCCCTTACATCAGAGACCCCCACAGAGCCCCCCCTTACATTAGAAACCCCCACAGAGCCCCCCTTACATCAGAGCCCCCCTTACATTAGAAACCCCCACAGAGCCCCCCCTT
This sequence comes from Pelophylax lessonae, assembly GCF_965119305.1. Classification (NCBI taxonomy): domain Eukaryota; kingdom Metazoa; phylum Chordata; class Amphibia; order Anura; family Ranidae; genus Pelophylax; species Pelophylax lessonae. The sequence goes on along the minus strand of NC_138768.1, from coordinate 554,016,979 downwards.
ACATCAGAGCCCCCCTCACAGAGCCCCCCTGAAATCAGAGCCCCCTTGACATCAAAGACTCCCCACAGAGCCCCCTCTTACATCAGAGACCCCCCACAGAGCCCCCTTACATCAGAGACCCCCCACAGTAACCCCCTTACATCAGATACCTCCACAGAGCCCCCCTTACATCAGAGACCCCCACAGAGCCCCCCTTACATCAGAGACCCCCACAGAGCCCCCCCTTACATCAGAGACCCCCCACAGAGCCCCCTTACATCAGAGACCCTCACAGAGCCCCATCTTACATCAGAAACCCCCACAAAGCCCCCCTTACATCAGAGAACTCCACAGAGCCCCCTTACATCAGAGACCCCAACCCCACAGAGCCCCCTTATATCAGAGCCCCCCTTACATCAGAGACCCCCCACAGAGCTCCCCTTACATCAGAGACCCCCCCACAGAGCCCCGTCTTACATCAGAAACCCCCCCACAGAGCTCCCTTACATCAGAGACCCCCCCACAGAGCCTCCCATTACATCAGAGACCCCCCACAGAGTCCCCCTTACATCAAAGACCCCCCTCTTACATCAGAGACTCCCCACAGACCCCCCCTTACATCAGAGACCCCCCACAGAGCCCCTCTTACATCAGAGACCCCCACAGAGCCCCCCTTACATCAGAGACCCCCCCAAAGAGCCCCTCTTACATCAGAGACCCCCCACAGAGCCCCTCTTACATCAGAGACCCCCCACAGAGCCCCCCTTACATCATAGAGCCCCCCTTACATCAGATACCCCCCACAGAGACCCTTTAAATCACAGAGACCCCCCACACACAGAGCCCCCCCTTACATTTCTTTTATATACTGAGGCAGGAGAGAGAGCTTACTTACCCAAGTATATGGAGGCTCAGGCACACGCTGTCTGCAGCTTTTCATCTCTTCTTCTGACTTTAAACTTCCCGGGGATTGTGGGCGGGGCAGACCAGGAGGAGGAGGAGCTGATGATCTCTCTCCTCTGGCATCCCTGCAGAGAGGAGGAGGGGATCTGGCAGCGTCGGCGGCTCTGAAGCTGAGCTGTGTGAGACATACACAGCTCAGTCCTGCAGCCGTAGGAGAAGGAGACACAGGCACAGCCGCACAGCGGGAGGTAAGCGGCGGCCATGGCCTGTGTTAACCCTGTCCAGGCTGCGGTCGTCGCTTACCTCCCGCTGTGTGGCCTGATCATCAGGAGTAACTGAGAGCTGTGATGGCTGCACGACGCCCCTGTTGCCCATGGCGCCCTGTGCAGCCGCACAGCTCGCACACCCCAAAGGCCAGCCCTGCAAACAACATCTCCCTCGCTGTTAGAGGGGGTCCCATCTGACATAGGTACACGTTACCGACAGGCTGCTTTAACTGACTGTAGACTTCTGTTGCCCTTGGCAACCACATGTAGTACTGCACCAGGATGACTTTTTTAGTGCTTTCAGAGTAAGAATCATTGACAACTACTCTCTGAATTCTATCTTTTGAATTCTATCTTTTAGCCAATTTTCTATCCATTTACAAACTGATCTTTCCAAGTCTGTAGACTTTACCTTACACATTAGCCGTGAGTGGGGAACTGTGTCAAACGCTTTTGCAAAATCTAAGTACACTACATCCACAGCCACCATCTGTCCAAGGTTTTACTTACCTCCTCATAAAAAGAAATCAGGTTTGTTTGACAACTTCTAATGGGGGGTATGTTGGTGTCTCAAGCCAAAGTATGGGACTTTAAGGGCAAGTGATGAATACACGGTTGTATAAAATAAAATAAATGCAATTTATTGCGAATAAGAGGGTATATCCAGCAAAAATTATAACTAACAGTTATAATGGTGCAAGGGTGTTGGGTTATAGACCCAAAGAGATCAACCCAAAACCCCTGTTTGACAACTTCTGTCTTTCATAAATCCATGCTGTCTGTTGCTTAAAATATTTTTTTCCAGCAAGAACCCATCTGTGTGGTCTTTTATTAAACTCTCCAGTATCTTCCCGACTATAGAAGTTAAACTAACAGGTCTATAGTTACTTGGCAAAAACTTTGATCTCTTTTTAAATATAGGCACCACATTGGCCCTACGCCAAACCAGTGGTACTATTCCAGTCCTTAACGAGTCCCTAAAAATTAGAAACAAAGGCTTTGAAATTACAGCGCTCAATTCTTTTAGGATGTGTGGATGGATGCCACCTGGTCCAGGCGCTTTATCTACCTTTATTCTGTCTAAATATTTCTGGACGATATCACTTTTGAGCCATTGTGGATCATTTGGGGCTGTGTTAATACCATCCTCATTATGGTCATGAGCTCCCCCGTGCTCCTATGTATACACAGAGCTGAAGAAAGTATTTAATAACTTTAATAAACAGGCAAAAATTTGGGGGAGCATACCCATGTATTTCTAAAGCTGCTGCAGCTATGAACCAAAAGACATGTATATTAAAAAAGAATAGCGCGCAAATGCAAAAGAAATAACTACCAAATCTGAAGACAATCCATAAATAAAAATGGGGGTTTGGTCCCACCATATGGCCATATTGTGCTCAAGCCCACTACTGCGTTTATGGATTGTCTTCAGATTTGGTAGTTATTTCTTTTGCATTTGCGCGCTATTCTTTTTTAATATACATGTCTTTTGGTTCATAGCTGCAGCACACCCCACACACACCTGTACTCAATCAGTGTCCACCATCAAGTGGATATAGGAGGAGTCCCCTGTAGTGCATTTGCACATCCTTCCCAGCAAAGAGTATATTCTCCAAGGGTTAGAAAGGCTGGATTCATCTCTTTTTCATGGATAGTGTAGGACCCACTGATAATGGGGTATTTTGACGCAGTAGTGGGCTTGAGCACGATATGGCCATATGGTGGGACCAAACCCCCATTTTTATTTATGGATTGTCTTCAGATTTGGTAGTTATTTCTTTTGCATTTGCGCGCTATTCTTTTTTAATATTTAATAACTTTACCTTCTCTTTGTCCCCAGTCACCCACTCCAGAATATTTTGTAAAGGGCCCACATGCTCAGACCGAACCTTTTTACTATTAATATATTTGAATATTTTTTTGGGGTTTGTCCTACTATCTTTTACAATCTGTCATTCACTTTGAATTGTTGCGTCCTTGACTTTTTACATATTCTTTTATATTCTTTGTAACAAATAAACAATAATAGTGTTCCTTCATTTTTATATTTTTTAAAAGCTCTTTTCCTATTATTTATGGCTTTTCTAACTTTGGCCGTGAGCCACATAGGTTTTATTTTTAGCCTTTTAAACGTATTGCCCATGGGAATATACTTTGCAGTGAGTTTGCATAGTCTTTTTGAAAATTTTCCCATTTCTGTTCTGTGCTCATTGATGCCAATATTCCCTCCCAGTCTAAATCCTGGAGAGCAGTCCTCTTCCTTGGAAAATTTGCTCTCTTAAAGTTAAGTGTTTTTATATTTCCTGTATGCGTTTGTTGCTTATAGCTAAAAATAAATTAAATCATATTGTGGTCACTACTACCCAGATGATCTTTTATATGAACATTATTAATAAGTTCTGCATGGTTTGAGATTACCAGGTCAAACAGAGCATCATTTCTAGTCATTTCTAATAAACTGCACCATAAAATTGTCTGGTAATAGGTTTATACATTTTTGCTGTGCTAATTACAATTAATCCATAGAAGTTATATAAACAAATATGATAACTATGCCAATTTGTGTGCCCTTATATATTTCTTCCCACTTTTAACCAAATAAACACTTGTTAGCCAAATAAACACTTACTTGTTACCAACTTATACCATTCATATATTGCCCAGCTCATCCATTGAATCCACTATATCTGGTTGCCTTTGGTTATGTCCTGAACTGTTTTCGGTTTATGATTTCTGCAATTTGCATGACATGTGAATGTGTCCGACTCTCAATGGAGCCGGTCCACACATGTCCGGGGTGGCTGTGCGGTTTAAAAAAAGGGTCCTGTGCGTTTTTGTGTCTGGTTCAGGTGGAATTCAGGGAAAAATTCAGCCCTGAATCACACCTGAACCGGTGAACACAAACACACCTGACTCCAGACTGCAAATTGCAGGGGGACATATGTGAACCCAGCCTAACAGGAGAGTTTGCCAGTTTCCATTTAGGCATGGAGGAACAGCAAAGAAGACTGTTAATTGTCCTAATTATAGTGGAGGTGAAAGTAGGCACTTTTCACATGTGGACTGGTTTCTTTTTTATAAGAGAAAGTAGCCTGATGCATTATTTAGGTGGCTATGTGACACCATATTGGTGGTATCAGAGGAGTCAAGCACTGCAGCAAGGGACCAACGTTCATGTGTCCTGCCGCATGCAGCATTGCAATAGACAAAGAAAGGGGCTAATTGTATTCCAGTTAGACTGACTAGTGTCTAAACCACTTTCGTGGTGTCCTGCTGTAAACCAATACAACCAAAGACAAAAGAGAAAGGTTGATCTGGGGATCGAAACTATCTGTGGGTTAGGAGGGGCTACCTTGAATATTTATGGGACCTCAGCCAATCCCCAGGAGTGGGCTGACACGGGACTTAGAAAATCCCATAAATAGACATGGGCCATTCCAGCAAGGGTAGTTTGGTGAAATATGGAGATGGAGTGCTGAGGAGAAACTGTCAGTGACCCTTGAGGAAACCCCTGCCAGGGAGGGGTGGTACCTCAAGCTGGAGGCTTGGGATAGCTAGCCTAGAAGGATCCCACCACAGGAGGCAGTTAGAGGAAAACCTTATGGAGAGGCAGCGGGACAGGGAAAAGACAGACAGTGAGTAGAGATCAGCACTGTGCAGGGACAACACAAGGGGAGAGACTGCCAACTTTAACATTGCTCTCTGAAGACAGCAGCTGGCTTAGTCTTCATCCTTGCCCTTGGAAATCTCTGTGGAAGTGTGCCAATCGGGCAGGACTGGGGAAGTGTGCCAGTCAGGCAGGACTGGGGAAGTGTGTGTCAGTTGGGCAGGACTGGGGAAGTATGTGTCAGTCAGGAGGACTGGGGAAGCAAGCAGTCAGGTGAGCTGGTATATTCTGCAGTAGTAGAACTGACTGGGCTCAGGATCTACAGAGAGGCAGAAGGGAATGCTGTTCACTCCATATTGTGCTACTCTATTCTTCAAGGGACAAGAATATTCCCAGCCTGTAATGGGCAGCTACAAAATACTAAAAACACACTAAAAGACTGTTAGTTCCTTTGGAGTGATCAGCAGGAGTTATTACCTGTGAACCAAGTTTGTGCAGGAGGAAGGAAGAAGAGGACTTTTTGTAAATAGGGAGGAAGTTGTCCCTTTGTTCATAGTTCTGGACATTTTTCAAGTTGGGCATCCGATAATTCCTTACCCCATCTAGGTTTTCACCCTTAATAAAACATCAAAACAAGCCAAGGGCTGTTTCCTGCCTCTGAATGCATAAAGGAAATGCTGTGTGCCTGGCCATGTAGTAGTGGGGAATCCTGAGTTCTGCAGCTCCTACGTGGGGGGTGCTACATAAGCATATGATGGCCTGATTGTTGCATTGTCTCTTTTGCCAGTTTTGGTAGCGTGAAATAAATGAGTTGGAAAAACAGATAGATGTGAAAACAGGCTCTGAATTTTGCAGGATTCTAACAAATAATAAATATCATAACTTAGAAAGGAATTGTTCCTTTAAACACCACAGAAGAATACACAGCAAAGCCAAAATTCATTGCCAGTGAGGATTAATGAAGGGAACAATTTGGCCAATGCTGAACTTTTACTTCCCTTTGGAAATAAATATTTTGCAAAAACAAGAATATCAAACTTCAGAGGCTTAGATGGCTTTTTTTTAATTCTTAAAGAAAAAAAAACAGTTCCTATTTTACAAATAATATATATATAAATATAAATATATATATAAGAGAGAGAGAGAGAGTTTTTTTTTTACAATGTATTTGGGATTATAAGTAGAGCATACAACACGTTAACAGTTCCATGAATACAGTTAATGTTTGGGTATTGAGTCGTCACAAAGTCACCAAGTATAAATGTAAGTACATACAACCTTTGGTACATACACATTCTTCCAGCTCTTGCATAAGTCACATAGGTATACACTTTAAAATAAAAAAATAAATAAAAGTAATGGGGATGCCTAGAGTGGCCGTAGCTGTAAATAGGGACTGCTGTGTCAAATAGTTTTTTAATATAGCAAGCACTTTACAGAGCTTCTGTTCTTTTGGTTGGTATCAATAACTAGCAGTGGTTGCTACCAGCAACGACTGGATTTTTACCCAAGAAACGCTATGTCTTCTCAAGTAAAGTGTTGGAGGAGAAAAGATATGCTGTACTGTGGAAGAAAGTAATTTCTGCTTTACAGTGATCAGTGCGAGTGTGCTTTCAAGTTATAGTCAAGAAAGCAGTGACCCGGGACGCGGGGATCGGCATGTCAGGGGCTGTGTCCGTACATGTGCTGCAGAAGAAAATGTCTGCTATGCAGTCGGTAATAGCAGGACAATTTCCAACGGCAGCGAGGGAGTTCGGTTGGCTTGTAAATGGAAAAGTGCAACCAGAGCTCAAGTCAAGAAAGAAAGGCAGATGTATGTGTATCTGTGGCAGGGAATACAATCTGCGTTGCAGTGCCATTCGTGCAGGCTGAGCAGCGATATGGCAGCAGCAAAGGGGTTACTGCACCGCATAGGAGAGAGCATGCCAAAGTGAACTGCCTAGTTCTGCCAGTTCTGGAGAAGCCACTGCCAGAGACTTAGGTAGTCTGGGGACATGGGCGTAGTCACAAGATGGTGGATGCCGAGTGAGCTGGAGAGCAGGGGCTATCCCACATTTTGGCGGAGAGCCTGCAGAGCAGACTGAATCACAGAATCTGACCCTGTTGGACACAGGGATCCAATTGATGCCCAAAGGAAGTCTGGCATTGTGCAGTGGAGGGGACATGGAGCATCTTGGACTGGTATGTGGCAGATGCCTGAATGTGGCCATGCAGGTGCGAGCGTAGGGCCAGTGTGGGCGCTGTGGTGATATGTTGCTGAAGTTGGAGAGTGATTGCCAGCCCAGAAGACTGTATGTGAACTGGGAAGTAGAAATCACATCTGAACTGCTGACACCTATAGTAGCTATTACCTTTGGAAGAGGACAGAGAGTGCTGAGAACACCGCTGGGGCCAGGACCAGTGGTGCAGACCCGCACAACCATCTGCCAAACCACTGAGACCCACATTTCAGAGGTGCAATGCACACAAGTTGTGAGGGCCGACCAGCGGCCACAGGGTGCCTTGGTTGCGGTTGCAGCAACAAAAAGTCCAGCTCTTAAAGAGGCAGAGGGATGTCAATGGATCCAGAAGCTGAAGTCCTCCAGTTCGTCTAGTGAGGGGGAGGCAGGGGTCATTGGCGTGGGGTAACCCAGCTTCGAGTATCGATATGGATCCCTGGAAAAGGGAATTGATGACTAGGGATCGGAATGGGAGGCTGAGTGGGACTGGGGAACTGAAGGAAGAAGAAGTCCTACAAGTTCCAGTTTACTTAGTGAAGAGACAGAGGCAGCGGTCGTTCGAATGAGATGTGCAAGGAATCTTGGGTTCTGTGAGGCCTATGCCACAAGGGTCCCAGACCTATCCCCACCCCGCACCTATGCCTGGGCTCGAGCTCAGAATGATGCCTACTCAAAACTGATCTCCAAAGTGGAGACCCCTTATGCCCCATCTGGGAGAGGAGACAGGTAGAAACTTCCCAGGTTCTCTCGTTTTCAATGACTCATTCAAAAGAAGGTGGCCATGGAATACAGATATGATTATCCATAGGCTCCAAGGTAGGTGATGGAGGAAATTGAGAGCAAGAGAGGGGCTCAGTGTGAATAAATCATTTGGGACTTCCTGTATCTCCCCAAGCAGCATTGGAACTTGTCCAGGCCTCAGCTGTGGGACACCTTCCTGTGCGTCAAGGAGAACTGGAATCTGGGGCGGTCAATATACATTGATCAAGTGGAGCTCAACCGCTCCGGATGGAAAAGGCCAAGCTTGGGCCATCAGTATCCTGAGTCCTGAAAGAAAGATCATTCTTATACATCATCCTGACCACTACTACTGAGGTATACTGAGTTATGGATTAAGTTACAAAAGTTTGAGTTACAAAGAGGCTAGTGAGACGAAGAGTTTTATTTGTTGAAATGTTGCTGTTAGGGCTAGGAGCCCTCTTCCTAAATCCCCTTTCCCTTCTGTCGTTGCAAAAGAAAATGGGGACTATTGAAAATACTATAGTTTCATCACCTGGAAGAAAAGAACTTCTGCCACAAAGGACTTCTCCTGTTAAAGCCAGGGGCTGCTACCTGGAGGGGGTACGCCCCTAGTTTACAGAGACATCTTGCTAAAGGACACTTTGTGAAGATCTTTTGGGCCATGGGCCATTACTGTCACTGAAAGGAATACTGAGAAAGGACACTTTGTGAAGATACTTTATTTAAAGGACAGTTTGGAAAGATTGTGGGCCAGAGTAACGTTGAAGGAAAATTTGTGCGAGTTGCTACCTTGTGAGAAAAGGGTAGTGGCTCATTGTCTCTTCAGAGAGAGGGGTGCCAAAAAGGATTCCTTAAAGAGTTCTTACACTCACAAGTAGCAAGCTTTGCTAAGGCTCCAGCAATAACAGTATGCCGCCAGGAGAAGATGTGTTGACTCGCTGTTGCAGAGAGAAGGACACTATGAACACCAGTCGGATGGACTCCGCACTTCTTCATCCCAACTTGCGGGTCTGAATAGGATAGGAAAAAGTCAGTGCCCTGGTAATTGAGAGGGACTGTGCCTATTGGTAGTCATATGGTTCCCAAATAGAACAACTGCAGAAATGTTAAGTTAGTTAGATTGGCAGGTTGTTCTGTTTGTCTGTTACAGGAACACAACAGGGCGACAAGTCAAGCATGCCCTTAGGGGCTGGATGCATCAGATGTCTCTACAGTAAAGTAGTGTTAGAGATTTTTCAGGTGAGAAGGTCCCCTCTACAGAGAGGGCAATCTCACAGTGAGTATATAGAATGCAAAGTTACTACATGCTCACCCTTTTACTTTGCAGGCTTGCAGGGGATCTTCATGCCTTTGAGAGGTTGCCTTTTGCCTATTTTGTGTATATATGTACAAATGTTATTTGTAGTATAGTTAGTCAGGATATTTAACCTTTTCCTGTCAGACAAATTTTTGTTTGGCAGGGGGTGCATTGATATAATGCACCTGGTGGAAACCCTGTGTAAATTTGTAAATTTTGCACAGTAGATGTCTATATTTTTTAACGTAACCTATTGTATCTACTGGCCACATATGGGGTATGCCCCATGGCCCTGTACGTATGTTATTTCCCTTTCCCCCCTTTTCAAGTTTGTGGGATACTCATACTACTTGTTTACTACTTGTAAATTTTGTACAGGGATTTATGTAGGGGCGGATGCCCAGAGCCAGGGAGGACATGGCTCAGTTTGGTGGGGGGTGGATGTAGCACCCTCCTAGGTAGGTGCTCGAAGAGAAAGTATAGTTTTTGGGTCTTTCTGCTTACCAGGGAGACTGCCAGGTAAATTTATATTGCTCTCTGCCTACCAGAGAGCAGGATCTATTAGTGATGTCTGCTTATGGTGCTCATGTGCAGTGAGTACAAATCTGTGTTGTGGGGCCTGTCCTGTGAGGGCCACCCTTTTTGCTAGAAGAGTCAGTGGACAGGTGTCAGTCAAGGGGATCCTAGGGAGTGTCCTGAAGATAATGTAGTTGCATCAAGTCTGCTGCTATAGAGAGCAAGAAGACCTAATTCTTCCATACGAGTGGCAGTATGGTCAAAGCAGTGTGTCTGCTTTCACAAATAACCTGGTAAGGCCAAGTGAGAGTTTTCCTTATCTACTGTGCATAGTTCAAGTTAGAGTATCCCACTATTCCCTTCTCTAATCCAAGTTCCACAATACATATAAAATCAAATCCCCTGGACTGTTTATTGAATAACGGAGTAAGGATAGATAAGTGAACTGTCCCATAAGGTCTCAGGTGTGAATGGGGAGCAAGTGTGTTAAATTTGGTGTTATCGCTCTCACTCTCTCTTACTGGTCACTGGAAGTTCAACATGGCAAAGAACTCTCTGAGGATCTGAAAAAAGAATTGTTGCTCTACATAAAGATGGCCTAGGCTATAAGAAGATTGGCAATACTCTGAAACTGAGCTGAAGCTCAGTGGCCAAAACCATACAGCGGTTTAACAGGACAGGGTCCACTCAGAACAGGCCTCGCCATGGCCGACCAAAGCAGTTGAGTGCACGTGCTCAGCGTCATATCCAGAGGTGGTCTTTGGGAAATAGACATATGAGTGCTGCCAGCATTGCTGCAGAAGTTAAAGGGGTGGGGGGTCAGCCTGTCAGCGTTCAGACCATACGCCACACACTGCATCAAATTGCTCTGTATGGCTGTTGCCCCAGAAGAAAGCCTCTTCTAAAGATCATGCACAAAAAAGCCTGCAAACAGTTTGCTGAAGACAAGCAGTCTAAGGACATGGATTACTGGAACCATGTCCTGTGGTCTGATGAGACCAAGATAAATGTATTAAGTTCAGATGGTGTCAAGCGTGTGTGGCGGCAACCAGGTGAGGAGTACAAAGACAAGTGTGTCTTGCCTACAGTCAAGCATGGTGGTTGGAGTGTCATGGTCTGGGTCTGGATGAGTGCTGCCGACACTGGGGAGTTACAGTTCATTGAGGGAACCACGAATGCCAACATGTACTGTGACATACTGAAGCAGAGCATGATCCCCTCCCTTCGGAGACTTAGCCGCAGAGCAGTATCCCAATATGAAAAAGACCCCAAACACACCTCCAAGATGACCACTGCCTTGCTAAAGAAGCTGAGGGTAAAGGTGATGGACTGGCCAAGCATGTCTCCAGCCCTTAACCCTGTTGAGCATCTGTGGGGCATCCTCGAATGGAAGGTGGAGGAGCGCAAGGTCTCTAACATCCACCAGCTCTGTGATGTGGTCATGGAAGAGTGGAAGAGGACTCCAGTGGCAACCTGTAAAGCTCTGGTGAACTCCATGCCCAAGAGGGTTAAGGCAGTGCTGGAAAATAATGGTGGCCACACAAAATATTGACACTTTGGGCCCAATCTGAACATTTGCACTTAGGGGTGTACTCACTTTTGTTGCCAGCAGTTTAGATAATAATGGCTGTGTGTTGAGTTATTTTGAGGGGACAACACATTTACTGCTATACAAGCTGTACACTCACTACTTTACATTGTAGCAAAACGTCATTTCCTCAGTGTTGTCACATGAAAAGATATAATAAAATATTCACAAAAATGTGAGGGGTGTACTCACTTTTGTGAGATACTGTACATAACAGTGACAGACCTTGTTTTGCCCAAAACAATTTAGCAGTGGAATCTGTAGGGACATGCATAGGGACATTCAAGCTAGAATTTATGTGAGCTCAATGCCTCACAGGTTCCAGAAATATATTACATACGGATGTAGCATCCTCCTAGATAGGTGCTAGTGTAGGTGTATATAGTTTTTGGTTTCTCTGCTCAACAGGGAGACAGCCAGATAAATCTAAGAGCTGTTTGCTTAACAGAGAGCTTTGATTGTTGGATAGAACCTGCCCAGTGCACTCTGATGCTGCTCATCCAGGCTTGATGTTTCACACTGATTCAATAGCAATAGAGTTTATTGGACAGTGGGAGGAAACCATGCAGATGAGAACAGGGGATATCTGGCCAATATGCATAGGAGGTGCCCTGTTGCATGCTGGGTGTCTGTACTTATATCTGGGGGCACAGGGGGGTTCCTGGAGGGGAGGGGGCTGCTGCCTCTCCCCAGCAAAGGCTGCCATGAGGCCTCAGGTGGTCGACCCAAGGGCCAGAAACAGAGGTGCTGAAACCCAGGGATTCTTTTGAGAGCTGATGTCCATGGATCCTGTCTGGTATCATGAAGGAAGGTGACCTGCAACCAGGGCCTTGTGAGTACAGACTCCCCTCAAGGGATCCTAGAGACTGTTGATGTTAAAATCCTCCCCTCTGGGTACTAGAAAGTCAGCATGCTGAGTGTATGCTAAAGGGGACACTTGATAGTGTCCTGAAGATACAGAGTTCACTTAGTCTGCTGCTAACACTGGCAAAGGATAATCAGAGGATGACCCAAGACATATTTATACTCAGCGACCCCTACTAGGTCAGTACTACAAGGGTAAAAAACAGAATGAATAGATGTCAAGACTTTTATTCTGTTTTAGGTTTTATGGTTTTAACATTATAAGCGTCCTCATTTTCCAAATTTGTGGGGACAGGAAAAAAAGATGCAACTAGGGGGTAGAAGCTCGGGGTCCTGGGGATAAAAAAATAAATAAAAAGAAAAGACCCTATGGGAATCATGGCATCAAAAACAGGGTGAGATTATATGGCAGGCTTCATCCATGCTATTAGAATGGTTCCCACAGACTGATTTTCCTCACCATCTGGCAGTCTCAGGCCATGTGCCATCATCAAGTAAAATGCAAGGCCAATAGCCCTGCATTGTGTGTAAGGATGCTGAGGGACCACTCCAGACCATAAGGGGCATTATTTGAGTGCCAGCTGCTGCTGGAGCAAGGGATCAGGTAAGTAAAAATGTTTTTTCCTGTTTCCATATGCATAAGCAAGCATTTATCCCTTGCTGTGCAGAAGAAGCAACACTGCAAGGGAAGTTTTTTGTTTTCAAAGTAAAACAAAGAGGTGCAAAAACAGAGCCCATTGGAGCAACTGTAGGGTTCAGGGTATACTGTACCTAAGTCTGTAATGAGTCTTCAATGACCAACCACAGCCATCTTTAAGGGCCTAGCCACTGACATACTAATCGGGAGGCTGAAATATGATAGAGTCCAATAGCCTTTTTTTATTAGCCTTTTCACAGCAAGGCAAAAGATCATATTTTTGCATGATTATTTTCTATACCCTTGAAAATATGGCATACAAAAGTGGAGGAAGTGTTGTATTTTCCACTTTTGTACAGTATGGTTTGTTGTAGTGTTTTTTAAACTGGTGGCCCTTAATACGGTAAGCTTAAGAGCAGTTTTACTTACGCATCATGGTCTACCAAACTTTTCACTCCCCCCCCCCCCCCAAAAAAAAAAAAGTTTCACAGGCTGAACAAAGCTCTGCCAGACTAGATTTGCTGGTTTCTCATATTCTACTATACAGTATCTCTTTCCTTCTAATTTTCTGTGTATTGTTAAAGCTCAAGTACAGGAAGTCTATATGCACTGACCATAAACCTACAAAGGTCCAACATTACCCAATTAACAATTCTCTCTATTTAGCCTAAAAAAACTTTTCATTCCATTTCATGTGACTTTTCCAGAGCAGCACAGCGGTCTAATAGTGTCAGCAGATTGGTGGAGTTGAATGATGCAAGACTGTCACATTACAGGGACCTATTATATTATTATGGGACAACATTCCCCCTGAGTCAGTGTAACTTTTCAGCCAAGAAGTGGATGTATGGGTGTACACAGTGATGTTTTTTTGACTGTTTGGCAGCTATGGCTTTGCTCATACAGAAACCAGTGGAGTGATTGTGTGTTATTTTGTTGTTACATATAGGGGTTGATTTACTAAAACTGGAGAGTGCAAAATTTGGTGCAGCTCTGCATAGAAACCAACCAGCTTCCAGGTTTTATTGCCAAAGCTTAATTGAACAAGCTGAAGCTAGAAGCTGATTGGCTACCATGCAGAGCTGAACCAGACTTTGCACTCTCCAGTTTTAGAAAATCAACCTCATAGTTACATAATTGGTGAATTGGTTGAATAAAGACACCAGTCCATCTAGTTCAATGTGTGTGTGTGTGTCACTGCCATTTCTCATATCCCTGTATTTTGCGTTTGTTAGAAAACACATCTTAAAAGTTTTTGAAATGATCAACACTCCCACCTGACACCACCAACTGTGGAATGGAGTTCCACATCCTTACCACTGTATCAGCAAAGATCCCCTTAAACAGTTTAAGGTTAAACCACTTCTTATCCAACTACAGTGAGTGGCCAAGTGTCTTTTTAAGAGACCTAAAACTGAATAGTTTTTACCCTATGCTAGATTCAGCATTTAGATATTTGTATATTATGATCATATCTTCTCTTAAGGGTCTCTTCTCCAGTGAGAATAAGTTTAATGTTTGTTGTCGTCCCTCAATTGACTTAATTGGAGCCTATTAGAAAAATATAGCCCACATCCCTAAAGGAATAACAATGCACAAAGATTCCCTCTAAATGGGACTTTTAAGGGCAAAACATTTTTGAAAAGTAGTAATCAAGGTAGAGGAAAAGAAAAAAAAAAAAGTTTCTCAAAAAAGTAATACATTTTATTTGACATAGATATTTGAAATGTAACCTGCAAAAGTGCTAGGTACAGATGGACAATTTAAAATACAATGTGGTTGACATTTTCATACAGAACACTGGCATTTGAAAAGCACATGCTCAGAAACATAGGCAGCTAAGACCCAATGCTTTTTGAGATAATGAGGTCGTTCTCTTCCTCAGGGGTCTATAAATGTATATCTAAGTATACACATCTAGAAAATAAAAATAATCTCATTAAACAGGTACCTAAACCATATATTTTCAAAGGTAGTATCATATTATATGTAAGATAAATCTCTGACGTATAAATCTGAACTGTACAAACCTTAAAAAAGACAGAGCTCGTTGACTTATGAAACCACATATAAGTAAAAAGGACAGTAACAACTCATGTGAGGCTGCAGTCGATCAAGTTCCCAGGTGTACGTTCCTCATAACAGAGGTCCTTCAGCCCCTTTATTAGCTTTGTTTGTTTCTGGTGACCAGAACAGGACATAATGCTCAAGTTATAAAATAGTAGAGTTATATTATTATCTCTTGAGTAGATATAATTTTTATTGCATGCTAATAGTCTGCTAGCCTTGTTTGCTGCAGCTTGGCATTGCATGCTATTGCTTAGATTGTGATCCACTAGGACCTCCAGATCCTTTTCCATCCTTGATTCCCCCAGAGTTTTTCCCCCTAGTGATTAACTTGCATTCATATGTTTAGCCCCCAAATGCCCCCAAGTGCATTACTTTACATTAAAAAAAAAAAAAAAAAAACCTAGTTGCAATTTAGTTGCCCACCCCTTCATAAAGTTTCTATTTCATATTGTAAAGTTATTGCCCTGCTTTTCTTTGTAACATCAGCAAACACTGGGATTGAACTATTTATACCAACCTCAATATCATTTATGAGCACATTAACCACTTAAGGATTTGGCTGCTCAAAGACCAGGGCCCTTTTTTCAACTAGGCACTGCATGACTTTACCTGACAATTGCGCGGTCATGCAATGCTGTACCCAAACAAAATTTACGTCCTTTTTTCCCATAAACAGAGCTTTCTTTTAGTGGTATTTGATCACCTCTGCGCTTTTTATTTTTTGCGATATTAATAAAAAAAGCGAACATTTTGAGAAAAAAATGACATTTTCAACTTTGTCTTTTAAAAAATATCCAATATACTCAGTTTATGTCATATATTTTGGCTAAAATGTATTTAGCTACATGCCTTTGACAAAAAAAATCTCAATGAGCGTATTTTAATTGGTTTGCGCAAAAGTTATAGCGTCTACAATCTATGGTGTAAATACTGGAATTTATGCAGCTTTCATTTCTGACTGCCTATCTCATTTCATGAAGTGCTAAAATGGCAGGGCAGTACAAAACCCCCCCCCCCAAATTACTTTTTGGAAAGTAGACATCCTAAGGAATGTCCTGAGAGGCATGTTGAGCTCATTGAATATTTCATTTTTTTGTCACAGGTGTTTAAAAAATGACTAAAAAAAAATTTTTTTTTTTACACAAAGTTGTCATTGAAATGATATATTGCTCACACATGCCATGGGTATATGTGTGATTACACCCCAAAATATATTCTGCTGCCTCTCCTGAGTACAGGAATACCACATATGTGGTACGGGACCCCCAAAACCAATCCCCACCATCAGAATTTCAAAGGGCGTACATTTTTCATTGCATTTTCTCACTACGTATATCGGTTTAGGAGGCCCTGAAATGTCAAGATACCACTAAACCCCCCCAAATTACCCCAATTTGGAAAGTAGACACCCCAAGCTATTTGCTGAGAGGCATGGTGAGCCCATGGAATATTTTATCACAAGTTTTGGGAATTTATTTTTGTTTAACACAAAGTTGTCACTAAAAGATACATTTCTCACACATAATATGGGTATATGTGGAATGACACCCCAAAATACATTCTGTTGCTTCTCCTGAGTATGGGGATACCCCATGTGTGAGAATTTTTGGGAGCCTAGCTGTGTACGGGAACCCGAAATTCAATCACCATCTTCAGGTTTTCTAATGGCGTAAATTTTTGATTTTACTCCTCACTACCCATCACAGTTTCAGAGGCCCTGAAATTTCAAGATAGCACAAAACCCCCCCAAATTACCCCATTTTGAAAAGTAGACACCCCAAGCTATTTGCTGAGAGGCATGGTGAGTCCATGGAATATTTTATATTTTGCCACAAGTTTCGGGGAAAATTACATTTTTTCTTTTCTTTTATTTTTTTAACACAAAGTTGTCTCTAAAAGATAAATTGCTCACAGATGCCATGGGTATATGTAGAATGACACCCAAAAATACATTCTGCTGCTTCTTCTGAGTACAGGGATACCACATGTGTGAGACTTTTTGGGAGCCTAGCTGTATACAGGACCCCGAAAACCAATCACCACTTTCAGGTTTTCTAATGGCGTAAATTGTGCATTTCACCTCCGCACTACCTGTCACAGTTTCGGAGGCCCTAAAATTTCATGACAGCACAAAACCCCCCCAAATTACCCCATTTTGAAAAGTAGACACCCCAAGCTATTTGCTGAGAGGCATGGTGAGTCCATGGAATATTTTATATTTTGCCACAATTTCCGGGAAATGTATTATATATATATATTTTTTTTTTTTCACAAAGTTGTCACTAAATGATATATTACTCACATATGGCATGGGTATATGTGAAATGATACCCCAAAATACATTCTGCTGCTTCTCCTGAGTACAGGGATACCCCATGTGTGAGACTTTTTTGCAGTCTAGCCGAGTACAGGACCCCGAAAAACAATCACCACTTTCAGGCTTTCCAAGGGCATAAATTGTTTATTTCACTCCTGACTTCCTATCACAGTTTTGGAGGCCATGAAATGCCAAGACAGCACAACCCCCCCCCCCCCCCCAAATGACCCCTTTTCGGAAAGTAGATACCCTAAGCTATTTGCAGAGAGGCATTTTGAGTGTTTTTGTCCCAAAGTTTTGGAAATTGAAAAAAGAGGAAAAAAATGCATTTTCCTGTTTTTTCTTCATTTTCCCAAAAAAATTAGAGTGGCAAAATACTCACCATGCCTCTCAGCAAATAGCTTGGAGTGTGTCTACTTTGCAAAATGGGGTCATTTGGGGGGGAGGGGGGGGGGGTTTGTGCCATCTTGGCATTTCATGGCCTTCAAAAGGAGTGAAATCAACAATTTACGCCCTTAGAAAGCCTGAAGGTGGGGATTGGATTCGGGATCCTGTACGCGGCTAGACTGCCAAAAAGTCTCACACATGGGGTGACAACTTTGTGTAAAAAAACAAAAACAAAAAAAATAATAATAATTTTCCCGAAACTTGTGGCAAAATATAAACTATTCAATAAACTCACCATGCCTCTGAGCTAATAGCTTGGAGTGTCTACTTTGCAAAATGGGGTCATTTGGGGGGTTCTGTGCTATCTTGAAATTTCAGGGCCTCTGAAACTGTGACGGGTAGTGCGGAGGTAAAATACACAATTTACGCCATTAGAAAACCTGAAAGTGGGGATTGGTTTTCGGGGCCCCGTACACAGTTAGGCTCCCAAAAAGTCCTGGTACTCAGGAGAAGCAGCAGAATGTATTTTAGGGTGTCATTTCACATATACCCATGGCATTCGTGAGCAATATATCATTTAATGACAACTTTGTGTAAAAAAACAAACAAAAAAAAAACAAATTGTCACCTTCCCGAAACTTAGGGCAAAATATAAAATACTCCATGGACTCAATATGCCTCTCAGCAAATAGCTTAGGGTGTCTACCTTTCAAAAAGGGGTCATTTGGGGGGTGTTTGAACTGTCCCAGCATTTTATGCTCAATCTTAGCCACACATCACCCACTCTTCTAACCACTTGAAAACCAAGCCTTTTCTGTGACTTTTTGTTTACATGAAAAAATATATATATTTTTTTTACTAGAAAATTACTTTGAACCCCCAAACATTATATATTTCTTTAAAGCAGAGGCCCTACAGAACAAAATGGTGGATGTTGCAATTTTTTTTGTCACACGGTATTTGCGCACAGATTTTCCAAACGCAACTTCTGTGAAAAAAATAAATTTTTTTTAAATTTAATGCACAAATACACTATACAATTCCAAATTGTTTGGTAAAATGTAAAAGATGATCTTATGCTGAGTACATAGATACCAAACATGACATGCTTTACAAATTGCGCACGCCTGTGCAGCGGCAACAAACTACGTACATTTTTAAAAGCCTTTAAAAGTCTTTACAGGTTACCACTTTAGACTTACAGAGGACAGAGGAGGTCTACTGCAAGAATTACTGCCCTCGACCTGGCATTCGCGGCAATACCTCACATGCATGCTGCAATTGCGATTTACATATGACACTAGACCAACGCTTGAGTGCGCCTTTGCGCACAAGCACGGGGGGACAGGGGGGGGCTTGATTTTTTTTTTTTATTATTTTGCTTTTTTATGTTATTTTGACACCTTTCCTTTCATTTTTTTTTTTTTAATCATTTTTATTGTTATCACAGTGAATTGAAATATCCCCTATGATAGCAATCTGTAGTGACAGGTACTCTTTTTTTAAAAAAATTGGGGTCTTTTAGACTCTAGATCTCTCCTCTGACCTTAACGCATCTGACCACACCAAAATTGGAGTGATAAGATGCTTTCCCAATTTCCCAATGGCGCTGTTTATTTCTGGCGAAAAAGAAGTCATAAAATGCTCGTAGCTTCCGGTATCTTAGGCTATAGAGATGATTGGAGCCATTCTCATCTCCAATCAGCTCTATGGTTAGATGATTGAACCACCGGGTGCACTCTCGGGTTAACCGGTGGGACAGGAAAGCCCTAGAACAACCACAGAAGGCGGCGGAAGGCGGCATTTAAAGCAGTCTAGCGGCCAATTATCCGCTAGGATTGCTTTTACATGTAAGCCGACCGCTGGCTGTAAAAAACAATACCAAGGTGATGCCTAAATCTGCAGGCATCAACCACTCAAAGTCCAGCAACGTACCAGTACATTGTTGGTCCTTGTTTGGCATATAGTGCAGGTTTTTTTTTTCATGCAGCCTGTGGGCTGAATGAAAAAAGAGAACCTAACAGAAATCACCACAGGAATATTGTGTATTATTACACACCATTAATCGCCCAACAACCAAACCCACTGATTTAATGGTGGGTATACATGACAATATTCCACGTATACCTAAAGGTATTTTAACTGCAGTGGTGAAATCAACCTACCACAGCTGCTGCCATCAGAGGTATCCATATATGCCGAGCGCAAACGATGTTTGTGTCAGAATATATAAAATCAGTGTGGCAGCCGACGGGTACCTGCAAGAGAAACAGGTTAACAAAAGAATGAAAAACAAACAAAGTACAGTAAAAGTACACTAGGAAGAGTAGAACAACATAAAAATAACTGACACGACAACTGTTTTTGGCTTTTTTATTTTATATTTATTTGTATTTTTTTTTTTTAACGCTTTTTTTGTGAACTTTAATTTTCCAGCTTGGGTCTCTCAAAATGTCGATAGCCAACGAACATCTTTCGAGACCCTGTGTTTGTGTGCTCTACACTATGTCGTGCTGTACCTTACACTAATACTCTACTAGTGTGTGGTAGTGCATTCCCCGATACAGAGACCAGGTTGGTCAGGACAGGTGGGACAGTAATAGCGTGTGTCATGCCTTAATCCACGCCTGCTACAGACACAACATCTTCTTTGGGGGCGTCTTTGGGTAGGGGTACTCGGGAGGACATGTGAAAAATGCCTCTCATGCAGCCGGCTCACTGCAACTGGAAGGGGAAGTTGGACAGGAACACCTCTTGGGTACAGGTAGGCATTGATGATCGCTTCCTGGAATTCTAGGAAGGATCCGGTTCATCCTGATGCCCTGTATAGGACAAAGGCGTTCAGCATAGCCAATTGGAATAAATAAACAGACTTTTTTTGTACCAGCGTCTGGCTTTACGGGCAACTAAATATGGCGCCAAAACCTGGTCGTTAAGGTCCACCCCTGCCATATTAAGGTTATATTCATGGACACAGAGGGGTTTCTCCATAACGCCAGTTGCCGTAGTAATTTGGACCGTCGTGTCTGCGTGAAGGGAGGACAGAACGAAAACATTCTGTGTATCCCTCCACTTCACTGAAAGCAATTTGTCCATTTTCAAGCAGGCTCTCTCCCCCAACTAAGACGGAAATTTACAAGCCATTGGGGGAACCCCCGGGCTATTAGGTCGCACGGTGCCACATGCGCCAATTTGTGATTCGAGCAGGTGACTAAATAGTGGCACGCTTGTGTAAAAATTGTCCATGTACAAATGGTACCCCTTTCCGGATAAGGGTGACACCAAGTCCCAAACTATCTTGCTGCTGCTCCCTATGTAGTCTGGGGAGTTGGGGGGCTCCACAGTGCTATCTCTTCCCTCGTAGACCCGGAAACTAACTGTATAGCCTGTGGCCCTGTCACAGAGCTTATACAGCTTGACCCCGTATCTGGCACGCTTGCTGGGGAGATACTGTTACATAGGAAGACGGTCAGTAAACTTAATCAGGGACTCGTCAATGCAGACAACTTGTTCAGAGGTAAACAAGGCTGCAAACCGCTGATTGAAGTGGTCTATGAGGGGCCGAATTTTGTGGAGCCGATCATATTCAGGGTCTCCCCGAGGACGACAGATTTCATTGTCGTTGAAATGCATAAATCGCAGCATTTGCTTGTATCTTGACCTGGACACGGAGGCAGAGTACACGCGCATATGGTGAATTGGGCTAGTGGACCATTATAACTGCAATTCGCTCTTTTTGGTTATGCCCATGTTGAGGGAAAGGCCCAGAAAGATTTTAAGATCGGGCGATGGTCTGGCAGGTGGCGAATTTGGGTCGGCGGCGATGAATTGACGTGCATATAAATTTGATTGATCCACAATAGATCTGAAAAGATCTTCCCTGAAGAACAGCTCATAAAAATCCAGGGGTGTAAAATTGGCTGTTTCCACGTGGATTCCAGGTTGGGCAGTGAATGGGGGAAGTACTGGCACTGTAGTATCAGTGGGTTGCCAATTGGGATATGCCAGCGCATCAGGGAGGGCTCTACGGGCCTGTCTTCGAATACGCGGTGGCTGCGGGCCACTACTCGTGCTAGCCCCGCACCAGCTTCAACTGCACTTATGGGACTCACCACGTCACCAAGTGTTACTGCAGTGCTGGTTGTACTAGGTCCAGGGTGTACTAGGCCACTGGCGCTTGCCAGGCCACCAGAAGGATGAGCGGCACTAGTACCGACACTCTGTTCCATAAGAGCACCCTGCGATTCCTGCATCTCAACAACTCCAGAATGGGGTCGGGTACGCTTGATTCTAACAGGGACCCATCCTTCATTGGAGCTATCTGTGAGGGAGCGGCTGCTGTCATCAGGTTCGTATACTGACCCTGATTCTGCCAGTGAGGCTTCCCCATCGCTCTCATCTGACATGGTCAGTATACTGTAAGCCTCTGCACTACTGTACCACTGTTTGGTCATTTTAGTAACTAAATTTACCGGTAGAGTAGTGTGACTCACAGGTAAAAAAAGCACCTGGTTGTCAAGGACTATTTTAACCGCTACTAAAAAAAACTGCTAATGCTAGCAGGGATCAGGCCTGACTCTGCTAACACAGCGGTTTTGTGTGTTGTGTTTTTTGTAAGTGACAGTAATCTATTGATTACTACACTTGCCTGGGTGGGGTGGGGTGGGGTGGGGTGGACTGGGCGGAGGGGTCAAACGCAGGTGCTGTCAGGAATCAGTGCTGATCATGCAAACACTGAGTTTTGGGAACCCTAAACTATGGGGACACTAGTATAGTTCTGATCAGATCAGATATTGATCTGTTCAAACACTATACTAATAATGGAAGTGTGTGTGTGTGTATGTGGTAATCAAGGGGTTATTTCTAACTATGCGCCGGGGATCTGCGTTAAACCTACTTGGGACAGAAACTAATTTGCGAGCGCTATCTCAAGTCAAAATCACACGAATACAAAAATACATCAGGAGGAGATCAGGGGGTTAAATCTTTATTGGGGGGGGTTGGCGGGGGGCCCTAAACCTAAAAGTAACGGCCTCCTTACCATAGCAGCAGGAAGCCAGGCGGGGACTCGGCAATACTTTCAGACTTCCTGAATGCTGATGAGCAACACGGAAGCCCGGTAGGCTCCCAATGGTATCCCAAGCTGCTCTGCTTTTACGATTTTTATGCTGTTTTACCTAGTGTATATGTAAGTGCATTTGTGAAGGGGGGTTTTTGGGCATGAATAAACCTTTATCGGCAATACTGCTCTATGTGCCCCTTTATTTTCTCTTATGCACTATGCTGGAGCGCTGCACATCCAGGTGATCAGTGGTATACTTTTCTGCAAGTGGATCTTGGAGAGATTCCGGTCCGGATATATGAATGGATTTTTGGGCTATTGTCTTGCCAGTATCTGGTAAGTGTGCTTCCTTAGGGAGTGATGCACACGGTGAGGTGAAGGGATTGAGCATTCTTTTCCGGCTCCAACACTGGTGATTGATCCCTTTGTGGATTCCACAGAGACTTTTCTACCACTGTCCCTACGAACTTTATCTGGACTTGCATGTTTAGCGCTGCTTGTGTATATGGTTCTTGACAACTGTTGAGGTGATATGCACTTGATTTGTATTTAGTTTGCCATGTAGTTGCTCACCCCCTTTATAAAGTTTCTATTTCATATTGTAAAGGTATTGCCCTGATTTTCTTTGTATCATCAGCAAACACTGGGATTGAACTATTCATACCAACCTCAATATCATTTATGAGCACATTAAACAAAATTAGTCCCAGGACAGAGCCTTGGGGTACCCCACTTACAACTTCAGATCTTTCTGGAGATATCCTTTTTACCACCATCCTCTGTGCTTTTGGTAGCACCCACCAATGACACTAGTGCTATGATGGAGACAACCCTGTAGTGCTTAGGACTCTGGCAGTGGGTGAGTCTAGAGAAACCAGGACTCTTGATAAGATGTAGGAAATCCTGCAATATAAGGTAGTAAGAGTGCATATAGCAACAAGAGATCATAAGGTATAATGTGCCTATTAGGGCTGCTACATTTAATCGAAAGATCGATGCATCGCGATTCGACCCTTCGCGATTCTGCATTGATGCTGCGACCGGCTGTAATCGATGTTCTAATGACGTCATGAAGCGCCGCCCCCCTCCCTCTCCGCACAGCGATGGCTCTTTAAAATTCGTAGCCGCGCCCTCTTTTCCCGCCTCCCGCTGACATCATCCCCAGTCGCCCGGCGTCGCTGCAAGAGGAGACACGAGGAGCGAGTGTCCCTGACTGTTGGAGAGGAGAGAATGAGATGGACTACGGTGTGCAGTGTTCACGTTTACACTTTACACATGCCTGATCCCTCCAGTAAGCTGACACTGCACTCCGCTTATCACATGCAGTGAGACACTTCCCGATCAGCAGCTGCACAGATCGGGAAATGTCTCACTGCCTGTGATTACCGGAGTGCAGTGCCGGCTTCCTGGCGGGATCGGGCACGTGAGGACTGTCATCTCTACTCTCAGACACTCAGTCTGCTGCAGGAGACTTGAGTGTCTGTCAGAGCAAACATCCCCCGCTCCCACATGCGTGCGGGTCGTCCTCCTCCTCCAGCGAGTGTCTGTCCTGACTCCTGACCGTCCTCCAGCAAGTGTCCATGTGTCCATCCTCCTCACACAGGCCTCTGTGGGCAGAGGGAGACCCCGAGTCAGCGTCCTGGACCCCAACTCCCAGTCCTCCTTGGCTCAGGCGTCTGCAGTGACTCTCATCATCAGTGATCAGGTACTAATCTAAGTCTTCATACTATTACAAATGTTGTTAACAGGACACTGCCAGGGGGAGTGGCAGAGCCAGGTGAGGGGAGCACACTGAGGGAGAGGGGGAGCCGTACTATCCGTTTAGGTCACAGCACCGCAGATTCTCCAACCCGGATATCCCTGAGGAGACCCCTATCCAATGCCATGTATATAATATATATCACATCCCTGATATCCCTGAGGAGACCTCCATACACCAGTGTATGGGAGTCTCCTCAGGGATATCAGGGATGTGATATATACATGGCAGTGTATGGGGGTCTCCTCAGGGATGTGATATATACATGGCAGTGTATGGGGGTCTCCTCAGGGATGTGATATATACATGGCAGTGTATGGGGGTCTCCTCAGGGATGTGATATATACATGGCAGTGTATGGAGGTCTCCTCAGGGATATCAGGGATGTGATATATACATAGTGGCGTATGGGGGTCTCCTCAGGGATGTGATATATACATGGCAGTGTATGGAGGTCTCCTCAGGGATATCAGGGATGTGATATATACATGGTGGTGTATGGGGGTCTCCACAGGGATGTGATATATACATGGTGGTGTATGAAGGTCTCCTCAGGGATGCGATATATACATGGTGGTGTAACACCACCATGTATATATCACATCCCTGAGGAGACCCCCATACACCGCCATGTATATATCACATCCTGAATATCCCTGAGGAGACCCCCATACACCGCCATGTATATATCACATCCCTGATATCCCTGAGGAGACCCCCATACACCGTCATGTATATATCACATCCCGGATATCCCTGAGGAGACCCCCATACACCGCCATGTATATATCACATCCCGGATATCCCTGAGGAGACCTCCATACACCGCCATGTATTTATCACAACCCCGAGGACACCTCTATACACCACCATGTATTTATCACATCCCTTAGGAGACCTCCTATATGTTTGCAGTGCACTATGGGCTGGGCATGGGCATTGGGCAGTAATCGTGATGCATCGTGATGCATCGCGGAATCGAATCGTATCGAATCGCGACCCTAATAATCGTAATCGCATCGAATCGTGAGGTAAGTGAAGATGCACAGCCCTAGTGCCTATACTCAGCAGCAATGAGGCTAGAGTTCAGCTTTAAATTAATAAAAACACTATGAATGTGGGGAAATGTATTTGCAATGATCAGGACTGTGAACTCAAGACCCAGTGAACTCAACACAAGAATCCTCAGGATCATACCCACCACAGGGCAAGGGGAGACCTTTGATTTTGACTCTGGTGATGCCTTCAGTGGTGACATAAAAAATAACTCACTTCACCTCATAGACTCTTGACTATTTCCTGCTATTATGGATGCTAAGAAAGCATCACAAGAAGACATTTGTTCAATTGTATGCTATTTCGCTAGTGTGCATACAATAGTGAAAGGAAAGACATGTACAGTAATCTAAGCCAGCCTACAGGAGTCAGTATTGCCTACTGTAGAAAATACCCCAAGTAAGTCATTTATTTAGCATGTCATTTGCCAACAACGAGTAGTAACAAACTAGGGCTACTTGGGTTGAGGCACTAGGATTTTCATGGTACCATGCAAATTTGTGTAGCAAAATTGTTAAAAGTTGATAATTTTTTATTTATACATAATTAAAAATCCCACCTAATGAGTGTAACAATGCAATATGCAAGTTCAACCATGGCATCCATCAATAGGACATGAATTCATTTCAGTGTAATTAAAATCAAACACAATGAACAACAACATAGAAGAAAAAAAATCCTCTAATCAACATTAATTACAGTATGGTTTCTCATAATGTGGGACCATTCATACTCCTCCAGTTAACCTCTACATGTTTTGCAGGAATACCACTTCATCAGGAGTGAATTTTCTAGAGGAATAATCTAAAGAAAAAAAAAATATAAGTACACATAAAATAATAGTAATAGAAGTCCAACAAACAAAAACATGACAGAAATTCACAATACATTATAGCATGGGTGTCCAACCTTTTTGCTTCTCTGGGCCACATTGAGTGTAGAGAATTTTTCTCGGGCCGCATATAAAATATATACTATAGTTAAGGTATATAAGTAATAAAACGCCACCGCGCCCTTCCCTCACTGTCGCCCCCCGAGCACTAATTTAACACAACTAGAGGATGATCCCTTCCAAGGCAGCCTCTGCCTACAGTTAGTTAGAAGCCGCTGTAGCCGTGCCCCCGACCCAACTTCCTTCTTCCCCATCAAAAAAAAAAATAAAATTGTCAGGGGGCAGTGGGCTGCATTGCCTAGGGCTCTGGGACGCATGCGGCCCCTGGGCCGCAGGTTGGACATGCCTGCATTATAGTAAAGATTGTTAACATTATATGTGCATATGTTAAAGTACACATAAATAAGTGGACAGAGTCTATCTCTCTTGTCACAAGGATCTGAACAACGAGTAGTAGTTGCTTGACTGATTGTGTAATATGTTGTCCTTCGTGAAACTTTGAACATGAATTTCTTTACCTTGATTTATACTGAATATGTGCACATTGTAAAACCAACAATTTGCAACAAGGTGTCATGTATGCTGCCGGTTTTGGGACACAAAATAAATCAGCAAGTTTGGCATTTTGGGTAAACCACCCAGTGTGCTGGAAACTTCTGGGAATTCAGAAAAGAAATTACAAAGGCTTAATGGGTCCTGTGGGAGAAAAGAGAGGAGTGCAGAATAGGAAGGAAAAGAAAAAAAAATGGAGTGGAAAAAATGTTCTATTCCAGTTTAGGATTTTCCACTTTGTTCAACAATGTGAACTGTAAACATCTTACATGCAGTACGTGAAACAGTCTGCAATTAACATGTGGCACATTATGTAGCAATGTACTACATGAAGCAATAACATATAAGCCCAAACTGTACGTTTTTTAGATTTCTTTACATGCTATTGTAAGTAAATGTGAAAACAGACTTAGTGTCCTAGCCACAGATAGGAAAACACACATAATCTCAAATAACAAACTAAATTTCTTTCTGGTATATTCATGAACTGGTCCTACACATTCAGGCTATACTGCTACTTACAGGAGGACTGGCAGAGATGTATAGTAACGAAGTAGAACTACTTAAGTACTGTACTTAAGTACCGAAATGCGGTATCTGTACTTTCCTAGAGTAGAATTTTTTTCTCCTACTTCTACTTTTACTTCACTACATTTTTTCAATGATTTCGATACTTCTACTCAAGTATTTTTTTTTGTGCTGCATAGTTACTCGTTACTTTTAAAAAAATTACCACTGCCAGAACAGTAGATGGCAGGTTGCATAAAGCTCAAAAAAATGTGTATAATGTCATTTGTAAATCAGCGCATACGAAAATAAAGGCTGTGTATAATAAAAGCTGCTATACCAAATCTTTCCAATAAAAAGAAAATATGAAACAAACAAATAAATGGTGCTACAGCGCTTAAAGTGCATCAAGAAACTACTAACAAACACAGGTTAATCATTTGAATAAATCATTTGAAATAATAAAAAACAATATGATGTTCAAACTTTTGACTTCTTTCTTTAATAACTACATAACACAGTACTTGTACTTCTACTTTCAGTACTTGAGTAGAATTTTTTTTTCAAAACTACTGGTACTTTTTACTTTTAGTACTTAAGTAGCAAATTTTTTGAAAAAACTACTTGCAATGCTTAAGTAAAAAAAATGTTGAATACTTTAGTACTTCTACTTAAGTAACTTTTTCTGCGAGCACTTCCACTTCTACTCAAGTCACTTTTTGATCGAGCACTTGTACTTTTACTCAAGTAGAAATTTCGAGTACTTTATACAAGTCTGAGGACTGGACACCAGCAAACACAAAACTGTAGGCCAGCTCAGGATAACCCCTCCTACTACCAGCATGCTTCAGTTTTTGCTAGTGTCCTAGGAAGATTGACGTCTCCTTTTAGCTTTGCTGTGTGGAAGACTAACCTGTCTTTGCTAGTCTTTGCTAGCACTTGTACCCGGGAGGGGACTACGACAGCCTGATTCAGCCGACATAATCTCCACTTCTTAAGACTGTGCATATTCCCCCTAGTGCTGGAGTCAGATCAGATTGCATTATACTCTTGAGCCAGTGAGCAGAGTATCGTGGGAATTGTAGTCCTCTGCACATCCATCACTGTACTGCTGAATCCTTAGCAGACTACATCCCCCAGCATTCTTCCCTCTCCAGGGGAGTATTGTGGGATAGACTATAAGAGAGACCTCCCAGCAGACCCATGCTCCCTTCTTCCTGGGACCCATTGTGTGAACACCAGCCTCGGTGTGCTGCTGTGAGATTGCGTCCTGTCATGGCATCAGAGGCCACCGCTGTTCATGCCCAGACGGACCCGCTGTGCAACACCGCGCTGAAGATACCCTGCGACTTCCTCCTATGAGAGTAAGATAGGGCAGCAGGGGACAGCCCAGACCGCTGAAACCATCCAACCGATCCACCAAATCCAGACCCTGCTGACCAGTGTACAGACCCTGCATCACTTCCTGTGTGTGTGATAGCCGTCTCCAGGATCTGGTAAACAGGCTTGGGCCAAAATCATCTCCAGTCTGTAAGCATCATACATTATATGGACACTGCATGCAGACATCATAACCTGGATTATCAAGGGAACTGACACATTTGCCATAACTAGCAATCCTTTGCTGATTATTAACCTTTTATGTTACACACTGATTATTCCCTGTCCACATATGAGTTCTTATGCTGCTGGTGAGACAAGCTGGTGAAGACAATACTCAGGCTTAACATTAGGACTACTACTACTTTCTTGCCTTCAGAGGGTAGAGTGTCTGTTTCCTTTATAACTTAATCTCTCATTAGGATCAGAGTCTTTGTAGGCCTGCCTTTTTCCCCTTTTAGTGGTAGTATAATCAGTTAAGGAGTGTGACAACAGAGAGTAGGCAGGTAGTTAGTGGATAGTGTGTTGAGTCAGTTTAGTGCAGTCAGTGTAGTGTACAGGTATACTCCACTTTTAAAATGTATGAATATGTTGTAGTCCTGGGTCCCCTCTCAGTGCTCCCCAAGTTTTGTGTCCCTGTCACTTATAGTTCAGGAGCAGTGCCATGCCAAGCAGACCAATATTTGCCATAGACCCCAATGTTAGCCATTTGCCAACTACCAGCCGCATATATATTGCAGCAGGCTAGTTTGTCTGCGTGAATCGACGTATGTGTACGTCGGTTCGCGGAAGTGGTGGTGAGGGACGAGAGCGCGCCTCCGCCCAGCGCACTGCCACCCCCATTAGACAGCAGGGCTGCCGATCCACGCGATCGCTCCCTACTGAGAGAGGACAGTCAGCTGTTGTAAACACAGCAGACTGTTCTCCTCTCTAAAATGATCACAGCGCCTGTGATCCTTCTATATAGGATCACAGGTCTCTGTGGTCATTTCACAAGCCCATCCCCCATACAGTTAGAAAACACTCATTATTACAGTAACAGTGCATATTTTTAGTACCGATTACTGTATTAATGTCACTGGTCCCCCCAAAAGTGTCAAAAATGTCAGTTAGGGGTCCGATCTGTCCGCTGCATTGTCGCAGTCCCTCTAAAAATCGCTGATCGCCACCAGTACTAGTAAAAAATAAATAAATAAAAATTACATAAATCTTTCCCCTAGTTTATACACTCGATAACTTTTGCGCAAACCAATCAAAATATGCTTTTTGCAATTTTTTTTACCAAGAATATGTAGCAGAATACAAATTAGGCTGAAAGGATGAAACATTTAGATTTTTATATATTTTTTTGGGAATGTTATATAGCAGAAAGTGAAAAAAATTTTTTTTTTCAGAATTGTCGATCTTTTTTTTGTTTATAGCGTAAAAAAAAAAAAAAACACACAGGTGATCAAATACCACCAAAAGAAAGCTCTATTTGTGGGGAAAAAGGACATCAATTTTATTTTGGTACAATGTCGCACGACCACACAATTGTTCATTAAGTAATGCAGAGCCGAATCGCAAAAAATGGCCTGGTCATTTGGGGGCAAATCCTTCCTATCCAGTACTGGTTAAAGACAGGGAGCTGTGCCATGCCAAGCTAACTAAGATTTCCCATAGACGCCAATGTTAAAGACCGGGAACTGTGCCATGTCAAGCTGACCAATATTTCCCATAGATGCCATTGATCACTGAAAAAAAATCACTAAAAATTGGCCTAGGCAGAAAGGGGGTAAAAGTGCCCTGTATTTAAGTGGTTAAGGTGAACAATATGGGGTGGGGTGGGGTGGTCCCCCCAAATTCCATACCAGGACCTTTGGGTCTGGCACAGATTTTAAGGGGAACGCTAAGCCAAAAAAAAAAACAAAACAAAAAAAACAGCGTGGGGTCTCCCCCAAGATCCATACCCTTATCCGAGCGTGCAGCTTGGTAGGCCAGGAAAGGGGGGGAACAAGTGAGCGCCCCCCCTCCTGAACCACGCCAGGCCGCTTGCCCTCAAAATGGGGAGGGTGCTTTGGGGTGCCCTCATGTGGCGTCAGAAGGGGACGGCGCCACCGAGTGACATAACCCCTTGCCTATAAAAGAGCTGTCAAAGCTGAAGAGCGGCATACGTAGCCTCTGAAGAGGCTGAAGCGTTTTTTAATTTTTTTCTATTTTTCGGGTCCGATGGGCGTCGTGACTGATGATGGATTTACATCGATAAGACTATTTTTTTTTTCCTTTTTAATAATTAATAAGGATATGTTTTCTTCTCCTTTCACTTTCCTGCGCTTTTCTATATTCCTTCTATTCGTTCGTTTTTGGCCCTCAGGGTTCTTGACAGCACTTCAGGGTACAACATGCCAGATGTTAAATGTGGAACGGTTACTGTATTGGTTACTTTTGCTACTGAAGAGTGGATTGACTCAGGGTTCTGAAGTTGTTGAAGTATCCTGCCCCTATGACCACTCTTATTGCACTCTGCCTGTTTATGACATAATTTGATATGTGCATCTTCCTCCTTTTTTATAGTTTTGTGCTTTTGATTTATGAGCAGAACTGTACTATTGCTTTTTCTGTCTTTATAAATGACAATATAAATATTAAAGGTAAATGTATCTACACTCCCAACTGACACCATACCGACCACTCTATGGCTCCTCTCAGACAGGTGTTCTGATCAGGTCCACCTGCTTTTTCAGGCGGACATAGAGCAGAGCGGGCTCTGCCAGTGTCCACTCTGCAGAAACTGAGCAGACATAGATGTGTTATCTGCCTGCTTTGATCTGATCAGCAGGGGATCAGCTCACAGATCCCCTGCTGATTGCAATGGAATCCACCCCGTGTGAAAGGGGCCTGACAGTAAAGGACTCCTTTTGCAGTTTTATTATTGATCTGCTTTTTGTCCAGCTTCATTGCGTATCTACATGTCTTCTTTAGACATTGTAGATTAAATTGTTTCTCTCAATGATACAGTTACCATTTAAAGATTTGTATTACGATCATATCCCCTCTTAGGCACCTCTTCTCAAGGGAAAATAAGTTTAATTTTTATATCCAGTCCTTATAACTGAGGTCCTCCAGTCCCCTTTTTAGCTTCCTTGCCCTTTTCTAGACTCTCCAGTTCAAGGACATTCTTTCTAAAGATTGGTGACCAAAACTGGACTGCATACTCAAGATGTGGCCAAACCAGAGCTTTGCAAAGGGGTAGAATTATAGTTTTATCTCTTGAGTAAATGCCCTTGCAAGATAATAAAAAATATATCAATATTCAGCGCTGAACCTTACAGGTGGGAACAGAAAAAATTGACGGATTAGCAGCTGAACACTCAAGTCTAGGGCAATCGCATAAAACCTCCTGAATAAATAAAAAATAAAGTGCAGCGCAATCCTTATTCATACATTACACAGTAATGCATACATAATGTATAGATATCTCATATACTATAAGAACGTCCATAAATGTGTCAGTGTTGGGGTAGTTACTCAAAAAATGTAACTAGTTACTTCTGTAAATTGTAATGAGATTACTTTACTAGTTACTGCATTTGAAAAGTAACTTCACTACTTATTACTTTACTCTTTCTTAATTGACCGTGTAGAAGAAGATACATGACACTCTTTCTGCATAGAGTTTATTGTATAAACACAGGCTTTGGGAAACATGAGAACAAAACCTGAAAACAGTGTTAATTTTGGCAGCAAATTTCAATTTAGTTTTAGTCTTAGTCTTAGGACTAAAATGGCATTTTAGTTTTAGTCCCATTTTAGTCTTCTGCAAGTGTTTTAGTTTTAGTCGTATTTAGTCGACTAAAACTCCAGTACATTTTAGTTGACTAAATCGTCCTACATTTTAGTCGACTAAAACTCATTTTACTCATCTATAATCGAATGGGTGTAGTTCAATTGCAATTTGTAATGCATTATTCAAGCATTTCTCTACAATTTCCAAACTCATTTTATACTACTGCTGGTCCTGGAGTGAAAAATTTAATATGTTATTATTTATGGTATTAAGCTTTGAGCATGCACTAGTGTTAATTTTGGCAGCAAATTTCGATTTAGTTTTAGTTATAGTCTTTTGACTAAAATGCCATTTTAGTTTTAGTCGTATTTTAGTCATCTGAATTGTTTTAGTTTTAGTCGTATTTTAGTCGACTAAAATTGTGTTAATTTAGTCGACGAAAACGTTTTAGTCGGTTTTAGTCTACGAAATTAACACTGCCTAAAAAAACAGAATAAAACATAAAGTGCAATAAAAAGTCATAAACTTCATCCCTCTCTATTCTTGGAAATAACGATTGTATTGCACGGCTTGGGTAACGCAGGAAAGCGCGTTCCTATAGCCTAGTAAAGTAGTGTAGTTACCTCCTATAGCCTAGTAAAGTAGTGCAGTTACCAATATTAGTATTGTAACTTGTTACTTTACTTAGTTACCAAAAAAAGTAATGTAGTTACTGTAATCAGTTACTTTGTAACTAGTTACCCCCAACACTGATGGTGATAAGTAAGAGGAAAGCAAAGTCCTTCTTGATAGGTGATGTAGATTGAGATCCCAACAATAGGTGACATATAATCCACAATAATGTGTAATATGGTGCTCTTGCAAGATGATAGTCTGCAAGACTTGATTACTGCAGCTTGGCAGTCCATGCTTTTGCTCAGTATGTAATCTGCTAAGACCCCCAGATCCTTTCCCCCCTAGCGAGTAACTTGCATTCATATTTCTAGCTCCCAAGTCTATTACATTTTTCAGTATTAAACCTCACCTGCCATTTAGCTGCCCACACCCCTTTTTTTTTTAAACCAAGTTTTCTTGTAAAGTTGCTATATCCTGCTGTGAAGTTATTGCTCTGATTAGCTTTGTATCATCAGCAAACACGAAAACTGAACTATTCATTACAACGTCTATATTGCTTATGAACAAGTTAATCAGAATTGGTCTCAGTACAGAACCGTAAGGCACCCCACTTAGAAACCATTTAGAAAATATGCCTTTAATTACCACCCTTTGGATACACTCCTGCAACCAGTTTTCTATTCAGGTATATACAATATCATCAATGTTAAAAAAAACCCCTTAATTTGTAAATTAAGAGTTTGTGAGGTTCTGTGTCAAATGCCCTAGCGAAATCTAGATACATTACATCCACAGGCCTTTCTCTATTCAAAGTGATACTAAACAGAGAAGTGTTAATTGCCATATATCATTGACATAAATCATATACTGTATATCATGCCATTGTAGTTTACTTTTTTTTTTTTTTTTTAAATGTCCTCTAAGTACCTTATTCCTGCAGTGCTGTTATGCATTATATATTTTATTATATATATATATATATATATATATATATATACAGTATATATATATAAAGTGCATTATATATTTTATTATATATATATATATATATATATATATACTGTATATATATATATATATATATATATATATATATATATATATATATATATATATATATATATATATACAGTATATATATATATAAAGTGCTTTATATATGTGTATATAAATATATATATATGTAGTGCATTATATTTCCCTGTTCTTTGGCAGGGAAAGATCCTTGGGAGGGGCTTCTATTACTACAATGTGTGTCTGTGTTTGTGTCTGTGTCTGCACAGCCCTGGTTGTTGCTGATCCAGTCACATGACTAAAAAAAACTGTTTCAGAAGAACAATTTAAATTCAATTATAAACAACAAATACCTGTTTTACAGCTCCCTATAAATCATATTGATCATCCGATTTATATTTGTTGTCCTTTAATATGATGTAGACAGAGTCAAAGATGATTGACACTAGTTTTTATTTTGTTCAGACTTCATCTTTACTTTACAGGTATTAGCAATTACATCTGATATAGTCAGTAGTGATTTATATTTAACCAATCTTTTTTGAGAGTTTCTTAGTGAATGCAATTAATCAGCATATTATATCCCCTAGTGTTTAGCCATAAGAGGACATGAAGGAGGAGGGAAAGACTGAGCTGTCATTTATCCAAAGTGTATACACCCACATGTGCCTCTATTGTCATGTGGGTGGCACAGATAAAAAAAAATGAGGAAATGAAGAGCTTAAAAGGGAACTGAAATATGGACATGCTCAGTTGAGGACACCAGCCGGTCTACACAATCTCAGCCTGCAATGAGGACACAAAGAAGATGAGAGGCACAGCTGAAGGCAGGACCAACCAGGTATATTTCACTCTACACAAAACGAATGCTTTAGTGCCTTTGTCTGAACACTGTTATATAGCATGTAATGAGAGTTTTTCATAGTCTGGGTTTAACAAAACTTTAAAATATAAAGAGAAAATTCCCCTGTTGTTGGGACTTTTAAGGCACATAAATATACAGATTCAACGATCTATGCAAAAAATTATAAAGTTTATTAAAGTGACAAACATAGGAGCATAAATGTTAAAAACATTACAGGCGAAAATGTATGCATCAAGAATATATAACCGTAACCGTGAATGATGAAGGTTGTGGCCCAATATATTTCGGAAAATCAATTTCCTTCTTCAGGGGCAATTCACAGTAGAAGTGTTCTAATAATAGAGATAACAATATAATTAGACCCACCACACATGTTAAGCAGGATCATCATATATAGTATGACTATTGCACTTTAAACACAATAACAAGCAAGTACATTGTTATTATATGTTTTTTCTCTCCCCCCAAAAACAGTTGGAAAGAAAACACTTACATGGTTATTCTTGTCATACATATGGAGCCTGTAGGGTAGCTAAAAGCAGAGCTGATTGACCGCATATGTGAATCCACTATCACTGATGTCCATGCACTCCAGGATTTTTTAGGGGACCGGTGTATCAAATTAGTGATTGTGGGGTACTTTACATAGAAAACCCCCCGGGTTTCCCAGTCTCTGTGGTCACCTGAAGTCCCAATGTTGGCTGCGGCACACAGGAAACCGACAGTGGGGGCCAGCTATAAGGGAAAAGTGTATAGACAGGATGTCTTGATTAGTTTTTTGGGCTTAATATAAGTCTCCAAAAGTAGACATCTGGATCAATAAAGTATTCACCAGAGTGTCATATATAGGGGCATAAAAGTTGTAGTTACCTGTGTGTTATAAGACCCACCGATTCCACATACGAGATCGACCAGCACAAATTGAAGAGTGTGGATAAAAATGCTGACAATGTGGGGTGTTAAAGTATTACCTTAATTGGTCCTCAACTGCCGGCAGCTGGTGCTTAGCCTACGGGGCTTCCTGGATCACAAGCGCCAGGACCGCCCCGCCATCTGTGTGCGCATGACAAACCGTCATGACGCTAGGCGGAACCGGAAGTGGCGCTTGCGTTCCACCGGCACGGGTCACGCAACCGGAAGCGGAGAACTGCATCCGGTTTGCGATTGGCTAGGTCCGCCCATGTGTGCAGAAAACTGCAATGGGTAGGGCCAGCCAGGGACAGTGAACGCCACTTGGCGATCTGTCTCCCCGTGCCGGGGTGGCCACAGAGATCGGGAAAAATTGTGTGGGGGAAATAAGAATCTTAGATTACCCAGGTTTTAGATAAATTGGTGATTTTCCTAATTATTAGATGTTGTTCCCATATTTATATAAATAGAGCAATGACAAGTAACAAGAAATAGAGATAATGAGAAGTTTGAAAAATATATGTCAATACACCTTATGAAGGATTTACTGTGGTAGCAGAATATCATGCGGTAATATCTGGTCTGGAATTAGCTACTCCTTTTACAATTCTATATACAAAACACATCGACATCATGTGCATAAAGGAGTAAAGACATTGAGAAATAATATGGATGTTATGAGATATAAAATACAGTTATTTTTCCATCCCTCCTGATGAAAACCCTTCAAGGAAGGGTTTGAACGACATTGCTTCATTGAGGCCAGGAGACTCCGTCGCTTTTAACAGATGTATCCACCTCAGCTCGAGTTGGAGGAGACTTTTGTTCCAGTCTCCTCCTCTCGGGTTGGGGTGTATACGATCCAAAATAAGGAACTTAATTTTTGGAAATTTGCCCTTATGGACTAATTTTACGTGACGCCCTAGGGGGAGCTCGGGGTCTGATTTGCGCATACTAAGGATGTGGCGGTATGCGCGACGCCAGAACTCCTGTTTAGTTTTTCCTATGTAGAAGCATCCGCATGTACATAGGAGTAAGTAAATGACACCGATCGTGCGACAATTCGCAAAATGTCTTGCCCTAAAGATCTGACCATTGGGTAGACTAGGGGATTTGCTTGTCAGCATGTAGCCACAATAGTGGCATGCACCACAGATAAAGGTACCCTTGTATTTACAACAAGATGCATCATCGTTATTAAACTCACTTCGAACAAGTTTGTCCCGAAGTGCCGGGGCTCTTTTGTAAGTAAAACCCGGTGTATTAGATAGAAATTGACCTATTCTCTATTTCTTGTTACTTGTCATTGCTCTATTTATATAAATATGGGAACAACATCTAATAATTAGGAAAATCACCAATTTATCTAAAACCTGGGTAATCTAAGATTCTTATTTCCCCCACACAATTTTTCCCGATCTCTGTGGCCACCCCGGCACGGGGAGACAGATCGCCAAGTGGCGTTCACTGTCCCTGGCTGGCCCTACCCATTGCAGTTTTCTGCACACATGGGCGGACCTAGCCAATCGCAAACCGGATGCAGTTCTCCGCTTCCGGTTGCGTGACCCGTGCCGGTGGAACGCAAGCGCCACTTCCGGTTCCGCCTAGCGTCATGACGGTTTGTCATGCGCACACAGATGGCGGGGCGGTCCTGGCGCTTGTGATCCAGGAAGCCCCGTAGGCTAAGCACCAGCTGCCGGCAGTTGAGGACCAATTAAGGTAATACTTTAACACCCCACATTGTCAGCATTTTTATCCACACTCTTCAATTTGTGCTGGTCGATCTCGTATGTGGAATCGGTGGGTCTTATAACACACAGGTAACTACAACTTTTATGCCCCTATATATGACACTCTGGTGAATACTTTATTGATCCAGATGTCTACTTTTGGAGACTTATATTAAGCCCAAAAAACTAATCAAGACATCCTGTCTATACACTTTTCCCTTATAGCTGGCCCCCACTGTCGGTTTCCTGTGTGCCGCAGCCAACATTGGGACTTCAGGTGACCACAGAGACTGGGAAACCCGGGGGGTTTTCTATGTAAAGTACCCCACAATCACTAATTTGATACACCGGTCCCCTAAAAAATCCTGGAATGCATGGACATCAGTGATAGTGGATTCACATATGCGGTCAATCAGCTCTGCTTTTAGCTACCCTACAGGCTCCATATGTATGACAAGAATAACCATGTAAGTGTTTTCTTTCCAACTGTTTTTGGGGGGAGAGAAAAAACATATAATAACAATGTACTTGCTTGTTATTGTGTTTAAAGTGCAATAGTCATACTATATATGATGATCCTGCTTAACATGTGTGGTGGGTCTAATTATATTGTTATCTCTATTATTAGAACACTTCTACTGTGAATTGCCCCTGAAGAAGGAAATTGATTTTCCGAAATATATTGGGCCACAACCTTCATCATTCACGGTTACGGTTATATATTCTTGATGCATACATTTTCGCCTGTAATGTTTTTAACATTTATGCTCCTATGTTTGTCACTTTAATAAACTTTATAATTTTTTGCATAGATCGTTGAATCTGTATATTTATGTGCCTTAAAAGTCCCAACAACAGGGGAATTTTCTCTTTGTACTCTAATCTAGGGATGTGGCACACTTTTTGGACTACCTATCACGAGCAAACCCCATTTGTCTAATTGGGTAGAAAATACCCCTCCCCGCAGCTCGTGCTAGGCTATTCCTTTCATCTGAAATTATTTTCTTCATATATTCTTTAATGTAGTAATTTTAAGAATAATTACACATATATATCTTTGTGCAGTTTGGACAATAGACATTGTTTGTTTGTTTATTCACTTTCATAATCCTGTTGAAAATGTCTGGTTTCGTTGGGGATGACTGGAACACCTTAATGGCCAATTATTTGGATGAATATGAACACAAAGAGTTCATCGAAACCGAATTGGCCTCATTGTTTTTTCAGCTATCCAAATTAGTTGAAAAAAAGTCAACCCTTTTTTGGCACTGCAAATCCTTCCAGGACCATATTCAAGAGGGTGTCACCCCTTTCGGCCTTAGAATACAGGTGTTTCCCTCCCTAGAGGATATAACGCCGAATTTCAGGGCAAAATGGGAGGACACCCTACAAGCATGTTCAGGATCTCTTATGGGACTCCTCATTGAGGAATACTCTATAAGAGCCAAAAAATTAGATATTGACATTGCTCAAACTTGCCAAAAAATACAAAAATTTAAAAATCACAAAACATATATCGAAAGAGAGAAAAAACTAAAAGATCATTTGGATGTATTCAACAAGAACATCTTAATGAAAAAACAAAAAATCCTAAATAGAAGCAGGAATATTTCACAACAGGGTAAAGCCTATTTTTGGGCACAAAATAGAAACATCTACAATAGTGATAAAAAGGACAATTCTTCTATTCCTACTCAAAAAGACATACCCACTAATGCCAAAACTAGAACAAATGACCGCACAAAGCGTCCATTTCAAGACGATCTATCTTTCCAACAAAAAAACAAAAAATCCAATCTACCTCTAAACAAAAAAGACAATGTTTCTTTATTCCCTGCACATACCTATTCACGTGAGGCACCACCACTTCTAGCTTCACAACAACCCCAGGATCTTAGTATCCCACTTCCACCCACTAGCACTTCAACCAACATTAAGTTACAGGATTCCACTTTTTTAGACGTAATCCACCAGCGAGCACTCCAACTTACACCAGTCACAGACACTCTACCCTCATCCCCGATTCCAACACCATCACTTTAGATCACGCCTCTCCTTTAGTGCAGGATTTCTCTATTATCAATTTATCACACTATACTCTCACCCAAGCAGAAACAGAGATCCTTCACATGGGTCTCAGTTTCTGCCCTACATCCAATACTAATAAATTTGAGGTTATAAAAGACCTACATCTGTTTGCACGCAAACTCAACCTCAAATTGCTATTTCACAAAGGGAATAGCGAAAATATAAATAAGGACCCAGCTTTAGATATTCTAATTTCGCTATTAGAGGAGAACGAAAATTTAATCGATCGGATTGACATCGATGCGCTATTATCAGGTGCGGCATCAGACAAAACTAAAGACAACAAAAACAGCACGACGCTAAAAAAGAAATCGGATATGTATCCCCCCATCCAAAACCAGAACATCAACACATTTCTCAGGATTGTAACTAGTGAAATTGAAAAAATGAAAATTGACTCCACCCCCCATGCCAACATTTCCCCACAACATCGAGAAGCCATAAAAAAACTTTCAAATAATAAAAACATAATTATTAAACAAGCCGATAAGGGGGGCAATATTGTCATAATGGACGACACACAGTATGTACAGATGTGTAGTCAGATCCTCAAGAATACCAACTGGTATAGACGTATCACCTCTACCATTGTAGCAAAATTCTACCAGGAATTTTATCTCCTGGTAGATCAAGCCTACTTAAATAATGTCATCACCAAGGAAACTTGGGATTTTATTAGAACTAAATTCCCCAAAGTACCAACGTTCTATGGACTTCCTAAAGTCCATAAAAATCCCACTAACCCCCCTGGTAGACCCATCATATCAGGGAGAGGATCCATATCAGAAAATGCTAGTCGCTTGGTCGACACTTTTTTACAACCCTTCGTGCAGGAACTTCCTTCCTTCACGAAGGACACGATCCATTTCTTGAACAAGATTGAAGGCGTTCCTATGTCCTCCACAGCGGTACTTGTTACCATCGATGTAGAAGCTCTCTACAGCTCTATACCCCATGAAAAGGGTATAGCTGCAATTCAACACATTGTTTCCAAAAAAGCCACAAACAATGCATACAGTGAGCTCATAATCAACCTCCTGCGCTTTATTCTTACACATAACATCTTCATGTTCAATGGCTCCCACTACCTCCAGATACAGGGCGTAGCGATGGGCACTTGTTGTGCCCCATCCTACGCCAATTTGTACCTGGGGGAGTGGGAGTCATCCTTCCTAGATGACGAGGCCTTATCTCTATACACGGACCACATTTCCCTGTGGACCCGGTATATAGATGACGTGTTCCTCATCTGGGAGGGTCCCCTTGAACTGTTGTATACCTGTTTGGAAAGGATGAATAGGAACGAGTTCAACCTACTCTTCACGATGAATTGGGATCCTAATCGCGTGACATTCCTAGATGTTGAGATCTTTAGGGGAGAGGATGGCACTCTACAGAGTGAACTTTACCGTAAACCAACGGCAAGGAACACCATCCTCCATGGTTCAAGTTTCCACCCCGAGCCACTAATCCGATCAATTCCGATAAGTCAATACTTACGCCTACGGCGCAATTGTAGCGACTTACAGTCTTTCCAACTTGCGGCAAATGACCTACGTCAGAGATTGACACGAAGAGGGTACTCCAAAATGTCTCTCAAAAAGGCATATAAAAGAGCCCTCTTAAGTGATAGACGGGAACTTCTCAATCCATCTAAGCATAGTAATACCAATGATAGGAACAACATCAGGATAATTACCCCTTATATGTATCAACACAAAAAGATAAAACAAATAGTGACCAAACACTGGCACTTATTAACATCTGACCCAATATTAGGTCAATTTCTATCTAATACACCGGGTTTTACTTACAAAAGAGCCCCGGCACTTCGGGACAAACTTGTTCGAAGTGAGTTTAATAACGATGATGCATCTTGTTGTAAATACAAGGGTACCTTTATCTGTGGTGCATGCCACTATTGTGGCTACATGCTGACAAGCAAATCCCCTAGTCTACCCAATGGTCAGATCTTTAGGGCAAGACATTTTGCGAATTGTCGCACGATCGGTGTCATTTACTTACTCCTATGTACATGCGGATGCTTCTACATAGGAAAAACTAAACAGGAGTTCTGGCGTCGCGCATACCGCCACATCCTTAGTATGCGCAAATCAGACCCCGAGCTCCCCCTAGGGCGTCACGTAAAATTAGTCCATAAGGGCAAATTTCCAA
This sequence comes from Pelophylax lessonae, assembly GCF_965119305.1. Classification (NCBI taxonomy): domain Eukaryota; kingdom Metazoa; phylum Chordata; class Amphibia; order Anura; family Ranidae; genus Pelophylax; species Pelophylax lessonae. Next base: position 553,975,215 of record NC_138768.1, on the reverse strand, counting down.
AAATTAAGTTCCTTATTTTGGATCGTATACACCCCAACCCGAGAGGAGGAGACTGGAACAAAAGTCTCCTCCAACTCAAGCTGAGGTGGATACATCTGTTAAAAGCGACGGAGTCTCCTGGCCTCAATGAAGCAATGTCGTTCAAACCCTTCCTTGAAGGGTTTTCATCAGGAGGGATGGAAAAATAACTGTATTTTATATCTCATAACATCCATATTATTTCTCAATGTCTTTACTCCTTTATGCACATGATGTCGATGTGTTTTGTATATAGAATTGTAAAAGGAGTAGCTAATTCCAGACCAGATATTACCGCATGATATTCTGCTACCACAGTAAATCCTTCATAAGGTGTATTGACATATATTTTTCAAACTTCTCATTATCTCTATTTCTTGTTACTTGTCATTGCTCTATTTATATAAATATGGGAACAACATCTAATAATTAGGAAAATCACCAATTTATCTAAAACCTGGGTAATCTAAGATTCTTATTTCCCCCACACAACTTTTCCCGATCTCTGTGGCCACCCCGGCACGGGGAGACAGATCGCCAAGTGGCGTTCACTGTCCCTGGCTGGCCCTACCCATTGCAGTTTTCTGCACACATGGGCGGACCTAGCCAATCGCAAACCGGATGCAGTTCTCCGCTTCCGGTTGCGTGACCCGTGCCGGTGGAACGCAAGCGCCACTTCCGGTTCCGCCTAGCGTCATGACGGTTTGTCATGCGCACACAGATGGCGGGGCGGTCCTGGCGCTTGTGATCCAGGAAGCCCCGTAGGCTAAGCACCAGCTGCCGGCAGTTGAGGACCAATTAAGGTAATACTTTAACACCCCACATTGTCAGCATTTTTATCCACACTCTTCAATTTGTGCTGGTCGATCTCGTATGTGGAATCGGTGGGTCTTATAACACACAGGTAACTACAACTTTTATGCCCCTATAAATGACACTCTGGTGAATACTTTATTGATCCAGATGTCTACTTTTGGAGACTTATATTAAGCCCAAAAAACTAATCAAGACATCCTGTCTATACACTTTTCCCTTATAGCTGGCCCCCACTGTCGGTTTCCTGTGTGCCGCAGCCAACATTGGGACTTCAGGTGACCACAGAGACTGGGAAACCCGGGGGGTTTTCTATGTAAAGTACCCCACAATCACTAATTTGATACACCGGTCCCCTAAAAAATCCTGGAATGCATGGACATCAGTGATAGTGGATTCACATATGCGGTCAATCAGCTCTGCTTTTAGCTACCCTACAGGCTCCATATGTATGACAAGAATAACCATGTAAGTGTTTTCTTTCCAACTGTTTTTGGGGGGAGAGAAAAAACATATAATAACAATGTACTTGCTTGTTATTGTGTTTAAAGTGCAATAGTCATACTATATATGATGATCCTGCTTAACATGTGTGGTGGGTCTAATTATATTGTTATCTCTATTATTAGAACACTTCTACTGTGAATTGCCCCTGAAGAAGGAAATTGATTTTCCGAAATATATTGGGCCACAACCTTCATCATTCACGGTTACGGTTATATATTCTTGATGCATACATTTTCGCCTGTAATGTTTTTAACATTTATGCTCCTATGTTTGTCACTTTAATAAACTTTATAATTTTTTGCATAGATCGTTGAATCTGTATATTTATGTGCCTTAAAAGTCCCAACAACAGGGGAATTTTCTCTTTGTACTCTAATCTAGGGATGTGGCACACTTTTTGGACTACCTATCACGAGCAAACCCCATTAAACTTTAAAATATAGCTCTCCTCCTCACAGAATGTTAAAAGGGTTAGTCTGGCAGGAATGCTCTTTAAGAAATTCATGTTGGTTACTACTAATGATAATCACTGGCTATCTTATGCCTCGTTTCCACTGAGCGGATCGGTTCGGGTCGGTTCGGTACGGTACGCTAATTTGAGTGTTTCCATTATGAAAGTGGCCCATACAACCAAACCAAACCGCACCATTCCTGGTCCTGCTTCAGATGTAGGGCCATAGGAAATGGTACGGTACGGTTAGGGCGGAGCTACTGGCGTCACACGATAGAGTCCTCTGATTGGCGGACAGGAAACCATCAATGCTCACATCAAATGAAAGAGCAAAACAAACACCTCATTTGGTGTAAACCCCGCATGGTCCCTGGTGGCCCGACTTGCAGTGGAAACGCTCACCTGAATAGACCGGACCATTGTAACCCTTCCAAACTGTACCGACCCGAACCGTTCATGGCTAGGCATCAATAGTACCTTGCTTCTACTTCCTGTTACTCCTCCCCTCACACCAGCCCAAACAATACAGGTATTATACTTCAGAGTGTGCCTTGATATGAAGAAGACAGCTCAAAAGTACCAAGACCTGTAATGGCAAAGCACAGATTTGTTTTAAAATAGCAATTGTAAGCAAGGAAATGATTTATACTGTATACAGTAAGTAGGGGAATATCAATAAAATAATAGCATATTCACTGCTAAATTCGTTTGTAAATGGCCAGTACCATGTGAAGAAGACTCAGAAGCACCAGGAAAAAAATAAAATGGCGTGGGAAAATGTATCGCATTATATAAACACAAATATTCTGACAGTGGGTTAAAAGTTGTAGCTAAAGGAAACCTCTGGAAATGTTTATGCATGAGATTTTCATAAAGACCCACTTATAAGTATAGCAGCTGGTTAACTGATTTATTGCATCTATAACAGGAAGCTTTACAGCTCTTATTTCAGTGGGAAGGAAGAAACAACTTTCATTAGAAGGAATTTCAGCTGGTTTGTAAAAAATAAAATAAAAATCAGCAGCTACAAATACTACAGCTACTGACTTTTAAGAAACAGGTATTAGCCCATGAAATCTAGTGTGGTCATCCACCTGCTGCCATCTTGGATTTGGGGGGCTGGTTCAGAGCCAGCTTCCCACTGTGCCTACATGAGGATCAGCAGTGCAGTAAGACTGGTCCCACAGCCTCCTGTGACATCTCCCAGGACGCTTAAGGGTGGGAGGGGAGGATGGGTCAAACTAATGTCCTCTGCATCTAGGTAAGGATTATATATATATATATATATATGCAGTATCTCACAAAAGTGAGTACACCCCTCACATTTTTGTAAATATTTTATTATATCTTTTCATGTGACAACACTGAAGAAATGACACTTTGCTACAATGTAAAGTAGTGAGTGTACAGCTTGTATAACAGTGTAAATTTGCTGTCCCCTCAAAATAACTCAACACACAGCCATTAAGGTCTAAACCACTGGCAACTACACTGCAGAGTGCTTGAGCATTATTGGCAATAAAGTTCCAAAACATCTGGGGTGCCAAAGTTCTCCATCACTGGCCTAGGCTATAAGAAGTTTGCCAAGACTCTGAAACTGAGCTACAGCATGGTGGCCAAGTTAAAATGTCTAAATTGGGCCCAATTAGCCATTTTCTCTCCCCGCTGTCATGTGACTCGTTAGTGTTACAAGGTCTCAGGTGTGAATAGGAAGCAGGTGTGTTAAATTTGGTGTTATCATTCTCACTCTCTCATACTTGTCACTGGAAGTTAAACATGGCACCTTATGGCAAAGAACTCTCTGAGGATCTGAAAAAAATAATTCTTGCTCTACATAAGGATGCAGCATGGTGGCCAAGACCATACAGCGGTTTAACAGGACAGGTTCCACTCAGAACAGGCCTCGCCATGGTCGACCAAAGAAATAGAGTGCACATGTTCAGCGTCATATCCAGAGGTTGTCTTTGGGAAATAGACATATGAGTGCTGCCGGCATTGCTGCAGAGGTTGAAGGGGTGAGGGGGTCAGCCTGTCAGTGCTCAGACCATATGCCGCACACTGCATCAAATTGGTCTGCATTGCTGTCATCCCAGAAGGAAGCCTCTTCTAAAGATGATGAACAACAAAGCCTGCAAACAGTTTGCTGAAGACAAGCAGACTAAGGACATGGATTAAAGGAACCATGTCCTGTGATCTGATGTGACCAAGATAAACTTAGATGGTGTCAAGTGTGTGTGTGGCGGCAACCAGGTGAGGAGTACAAAGACAAGTGTGTCTTGCCTACAGTCAAGCTTGGTGGTGGGAGTGTCATGGTCTGGGGCTGCATGAGTGCTGCCGGCACTGAGGAGCCACAGTTGATTGAGGTAACTATGAATGCCAACATGTACTGTGACATACTGAAGCAGAGATGGACGGTCTATAACATCCACCAGGAGTGGAAGAGGACTCCAGTGGCAACCTGTGAAGCTCTGGTGAACTCAATGCCCAAGAGGGTTAAGGCAGTGCTGGAAAATAATGGTGGTCACACAAAATATTGACACTTTGGGCCCAAATTGGACATTTGAACTTAGGGGTGTACTCACTTTTGTTGCCAGCAGTTTAGACAATAATGGCTGTGTGTTGAGTTATTTTGAGGGGACAACAAATTTACACTGTTATACAAGCTGTACACTCACTACTTTACATTGTAGGAAAGTGTCATTTCTTCAGTGTTGTCACATGAAAAGATATAATAAAATATTTACTAAAATGTGAGGGGTGTACTCACTTTTGTGAGATACTATATATATATATATATATATATATATATATACATGCAAATACCTATAAAAGTGCTGCACCAGAAATACTTAATCAATATATAAACAGGTGATATTGATGGTGTAATAAATATCAAAAGAGTCTAGAATAAAGTCCATAATCTGTAGCAGCCTGGGGATTATCCTCTCCTAGTTCTCTCGGACAGCCCAACATAGATCACTCAGGTGGGGATGGATGAACTCCAATCAAACTCAGAAATCGGTGTATATATAAAACAAAGAGGACATATATAGTGCTCTCTGTCTGAATACCAATGTCTTTATTAGATATAGTAAAAGGTACTCACATTTAGCGGCACTCAGCGGTGCACGCAATGCAGACAGATACACATGCAGCTGGGACAAAGGGAAAGTACAACGTCAGGTACTAATAAAGACATTGGTATTCAGACAGAGAGCACTATATATGTCCCCTTTGCCACGCCCCCCATAGTTAGAATCACTCCCCTAGGCTCACATTTAACCCCTTGATCACCCACAAGGTTAACCCCTTCCGTGTCAATGGCATTATTACAGTAACAGTGCATATTTGTAGTACTGATTACTGTAGTAATGTCACTGGTACCCCCAAAAGTGTCAAAAATGTTAGTTAGGGGTCCAATCTGTCCGCCGCAATGTCGCAGTCCCGCAAAAAATCGCAGCCATTACTAGTAAAAAAAAAAAAAATTGATAAATAAAAATTACATAAATCATTTTTCTTTTTACCAAAAATATGTAGCAGAAAACAAATTGGCCTAAAATTTTTTTTTTGGGAATGTCCTATAGCAGAATGTGAAAAATATTGTTTTTTTTTTTCAAAATTGTGTATTTTTTTGTTTTTAGTGCAAAAATTAAAAATCACACAGGTGATGAAATACCACCAAAAGAAAGCTCTATTTGTGGGAAAAAAGGACGTAAATTTAATTTGGGTACATCGTCGCAAGACCGCGCAATTGTCCGTTAAAGTAATGCAGTGCGGAATCGCTAAATAGGGCATGGTCAAGAAGGGGGCAAATCCTTCAGGTCTTAAAGTGGTTAAAGAGGTTGTAAACCCACTCTTATAACTTATAATGTACGCCGTTTAGGGGATATTTACTTTTCATGCAGCTGATGACGTCATCGTCACATGCACTCTGAAGGAACAGCCACCCGTGCCATTCCTTCAGAGCCCTGTGCCGTGAACCGCTGCTCCCGCACGCATGCTAGCTCATTATGCCTTTGTCTTTCGGGGTTTTTTTTTTTTTCATTTTTTTTTTGAGTTTACAACCCCTTTAAAAGTTTGGGAGGACTTCAATAGTTTGCAATTTTTGACACGTGCATACCTGCAAGGGGTAAAGTAGGAAGAGGTACAAGGTAGTGGTAAACTTGTCAGATATAGTATTTATTTTGCACAGCACTTGGATGAAAATTTTAGTCAGTTGCATACACAGCATCACTTTGATAAACATCAGTTATCCATGACTGATTCATTTTTATATGGTTCCTGTATGTCTAGTAGAACAAGGATTGGGTGCCTGGCCCTTGGTAAAGGGTTTGTTGAGGATGTGTCTTAGTATTCGTTCGTGGACTTGGGTGGTGGATTTAGCTAGCAGTTTCCCAACCATGCAGGGGCTTTAAAGGTGGTCCTTGTAGAAACCTTCAAAGATAAGATTTGGAAGCTCCAACCTACTAGTAATTGTCCATAGTGTTTTTTTTTATTAGACATAGCAGTGAACAAAGTAAAGTCAATGCATTTCAGTAACTATAACAGTCCTCTTTCATTGCTGTTCTATTTCTAATGTAGGCTGATTCCACCAACTGGTATGGGACAGCTGCATTACCAGCCAAGTTGGCATTTACTTGGAGAAGAGTAAGGTTCCGTCATTGGACTATCCACCCTCTCACCATCACAGGAGCGAGCTCTCAAATTTTGAGCTCAGAGCTTCTGCTTCAGAGGATAGAAAGCATATGTCAAGTTTTTTAATCAGAGAAAGAGCTTGCTCCTGTGAATGGTGGAGGTGAACAGCAAGAGCTAGAAAATCTTCTAGCAACATCCTAGCAACAAGGAAGGACTGGATGATGCAATCTCTGGGAGTTTTTCAGTCAGGCTTTAGGAGGTAGGTAAATGGCTTACACCTATAGCAAGGGCATTTTTACAACTCTGGTCAAAGCTGCATAGTTTGTTTTTATCTACAGGCACCCCTTATCTGTATGGGCAGTTTTTTGGTAAAGGTAAACCATGCCTTTAAATTGAATAGACATGTCACATGGTTTCAAGATATGATGAAACCCATAGAGGGATTTAATGTCACCTCACCGGGGGACAAGCACATCATCGATGTAGTGCCACCAGGTGAGGATACCATAGCAACTTTTCATTATTGTTAATATGATTGCTCCTGGACGAAAGATTAGTTTGTTTGTCAGGATCAAGTACAACAGCTCCCTGAACAGATTTGAAATGGAATTGAGAATCCCCTGCACTAATAGGACCAACATTCTATACAAAAATATTGCAATTGGGACAGAATTTGAGCCTCTGATAATAGCAGGACCCTCTGATTCCTACTGTATTAAAGTGTATTGTAGTTGTACTGTCTACCCTCAAGTTGTAAAGTGCTGCGTAAACTGTTGGCGCTTAATAAATCCTGTATAAAAATATTAATAATAATAATAATAATATAGGTCTTCCAGGGGGTCACAACCCTTGTTTGTGAATCTATGGCGCACAAGGGTGTGTGGATTGAATATATTCAAATAAATCACTCGTAATGATGCCCATGGGCATCGCACACCCTTGTATGACCTGCCCAAATCATTACAGCACAGCCATGCAGTACTGGGGGGGGGGGGGGCTGAGAGAGACTAGATTTTACCAGCAGCCTGTTTTCCAGCCATGGCAGGCTACAGATGTGGTGCGTCTTACTAATATTATATGTGAATGTATTAATAAATTAATTCATTTTTAATTATTAGGTGGCATCTTTAAAAGCACTGTTCCAGATATAAAGTGTACAGTATCTCACAAAAGTGAGTACACCCCTCACATTTTTGTAAATATTTTATTATATCTTTTCATATGACAATACTGAAGAAATGACACTTTCCTACAATGTAAAGTAGTGAGTGTACAGCTTGTATAACAGTGTAAATTTGCTGTCCCTTCAAAATAACTCAACACACAGCCATTAAGGTGTAAACTGCTGGCAACAAAAATGAGTACACCCCTAAGTTAAAATGTCTAAATTGGGCCCAATTAGCCATTTTCTCTCCCCGCTGTCATGTGACTCGTTAGTGTTACAAGGTCTCAGGTGTGAATAGGAAGCAGGTGTGTTAAATTTGGTGTTATCATTCTCACTCTCTCATACTTGTCACTGGAAGTTCAACATGGCACCTTATGGCAAAGAACTCTCTGAGGATCTGAAAAAAATAATTCTTGCTCTACATAAGGATGCAGCATGGTGGCCAAGACCATACAGCGGTTTGACAGGACAGGTTCCACTCAGAACAGGCCTCGCCATGGTCGACCAAAGAAGTTTTGTGCACATGCTCAGCGTCATATCCAGAGGTTGTCTTTGGGAAATAGACATATGAGTGCTGCCAGCATTGCTGCAGAAGTTAAAGGAGTGGGTCAGCCTGTCAGTGCTCCGCCCATATGCCGCACACTGCATCAAATTGGTCTGCATGACTGTTGTCCCAGAATGAAGCCTCTTCTAAAGATGATGCACGACAAAGCCTGCAAACAGTTTGCTGAAGACAAGCAGACTAAGGACATGGATTATAGGAACCATGTCCTGTGGCCTGATGAGACCAAGATAAACTTAGATGGTGCCAAGCGTGTGTAGCGGCAACCAGGTGAGGAGTGCAAAGACAAGTGTGGGAGTGTCATGGTCTGCGACTGCATCAATGCTACCGGCACTGGGGAGCTACAGTTCATTGAGGGAACTATGAATGCCAACATGTACTGTGACATACTGAAGCAGAGCATGATCCCCTCCCTTCAGAGAATGGGCCGCAGGGCAGTATTCCAACATGATAATGACCCCAAACACACCTCCAGAACGACCACTGCCTTGCTAAAGAAGCTGAGGGTAAAGGTGATGGAGGGGCCAAGCCTGTCTCCAGACCTAAACCCTATTGAGCATCTGTGGGGCATCGTCAAAGAGAAGGTGGAGGAGCGCAAGGTCTCTAACATCCACCAGGAGTGGAAGAAGACTCCAATGGCAACCTGTGAAGCTCTGGTGAACTCAATGCCCAAGAGGGTTAAGGCAGTGCTGGAAAATAATGGTGAACACACAAAATATTGACACTTTGGGCCCAAATTGGACATTTTAACTTAGGGGTGTACTCACTTTTGTTGCCAGTGGTTTAGACAATAATGGCTGTGTGTTGAGTTATTTTGAGGGGACAGCAAATTTACACTGTTATACCAGCTGTACACTCACTACTTTACATTGTAGGAAAGTTTCATTTCTTCAGTGTTGTCACATGAAAAGGTATAATAAAACATTTACAAAAATGTGAGTGGTGTACTCACTTTTGTGAGATACTGTATGTCCTGAATTAGAGAAACCCCAAGAGTGTTCCTATTAAAAAGCAACCTGGTTGCAGTTTCTTTTAGCTGCCAGATGACTTTCAACACAGTCAGCTTGCCCTGGACATAGAACTTGACAAATAATGCTTCCTATTGTGATGAGCAAACTGTTTACATAAAGCTTGTGAGTGCAATTCCTTCTGTATAATATATCTTATATCTTAACATAATGGCTTTTTACGCTAGGTAAAAGCTGGGCTTTTATTACCTTGTGCTTTAGTGGTTATGCCTCACTAGAAATTGAGCCTGCCTGGAATCTATTATCTATTGGGAGACATGCCCCATCTATTAATTAGACAAATGGAGCTTGGAACTGCTTTCCACTTATACTATCTCCAACGACAGGAAGAGCAGTTGTAGTCTCACTTCTAGGTGACAGAAATTTACCCTTGAAAAAAGAGACCCTTGGTGGATCAATAAATTTGGGTATTTACACCTCCAGGGTCTTAACAAAGACTATGGCACATCGGTTTATGTAACTACTCTTGTTTCCACTTATGAATGTTTCTGAAGTTTATTTCAGCATGTTATTGAGCCACTTGTGAGATCTTTCAACTATCAACACTTGGTATGAAAGGACAGTACATTGATTTATTCAGTGATCTGTCAAGATGGTTACATGGCTATTGGAGAGATCATCAGCTTGTCCAATTAGGTTTTGAAAAAAAAAAAATAATCTGATTGCTTGCAATGCACAGCTGCTCAAGTGTCTGGCTGCTCTAGTTTTTATATAGATTCCCCCATCTGTTTTTATTTTTCACATTAATTATTGATACTTAGTTAAACTATCTTATCTTTTTCCATGCAGATTTATCAATGAAGAGTAATACCAGAGTAAGAGGTAGCCGCAGAATGGGGTTTGTGTAACTTTCATTATACTGTGTATTTGTTTGGTTCCTATCTGTACAAAAATTATACCAGCGCCAACGATGTTATTGGGAAATGTCTCTTTGACGGAAAGGATTAAATCAAACAGCTGCCACTAATAATTCAGTATGGAACCTACAACGTGAATAAAAGAAGACAATAAGCGGTGCTAGCCTGTAATCCTAACCTCAATCAAAGATAATCACAATGTGTATACAATTTCCATATGTGTAATCACACTTTAACTGCTTCTGGACATCCCACCTGTCAAGGTCTTACCTTGCCTTCCTGTTGGCAGTCATCTTGGACATGTGCAGACTGCTGTCTTTTATAAACTCTGTTTGCATCATCACTTGCCTGCTGCCTGGGCGTCACTCAGTGATGATGTTGCACACCTGACTAGATATATATCACCTGTTGGGTTGCAATCCTTGCCCTTGTGTTTGTGCTCCAAGGTGCATCACTACTAGCAGTCTTCTCTTCTACGTGTTCCTCCGTGCATGACCTGGCTTGGCTGATGACTTTCCTGGCTCTCGATTCTGCATCGGCAGACGACCCCGGCATCAGCAGACTACCCGCCTCTGGACTCGACCCCGGATTGGATGACTACCTGCTCTGGAATTGACCCCGGCTGTTCCTGATTTCGCTCCTCACTCTTGGTGTGCGTTTAATGTTGTTGCTCTAATAAACTGCTTTATTTTACTTGAATCTTCATGTGTTTTGGTTTCCTGGCACCCTGACACCAGCGCACATTTACTGAGGCAGGACGACCCGGCTGCACGAACCGACGTACCTGTACATCACATCTTCTTCCTGGTCTGAGGCGTGACGCGATGTCCGCCGCAACCCGCTGATTTTTCCCTAGGGAGGCAGAATGGCAGTCTGCCAACAAGGCAGATCACCGTTCTGTCAGGGGAGAAGATAGTTTTGTGTTCCTGCTAAACAGTAACATGGATCTCCCCCCAGTCAGACCATACCCCACACAGTTTGCAAGCACTCCTTAGGGACACATTTAACTCTTTGATCGCCCCTGATGTTAACCCCTTCCCTACCAGTGTTATTAGTAGAGTAACAGTGCATATTTTTAGCACTGATCACTGTAATAATGTCACTGGTCCCCAAAAAAGTGTCAAAAATGTCAGTTAGGTGTCTGATTTGTCTGCCGCAATGTTGCAGTCCAGCTAAAAATTGCCACCATTACTAGAAAAAAACATAAACAAATCAAAAAGCAATAAAATGTCCCATAGTTTGTGGACGTGATAACTTTTGTGCAAACCTTATTGGGATTTTTTTTTACCAAAAATATGTAGCAGTATATATACACGTGCCGACCGCCGCAAGTACATATGCTGTGGCGGTCAGCCCCGTGCAGGCAAAGTGACGTATGGGTACGTCACTCGCCTGCGAGCCAATAGGGGGCGAGCGCGCACCACGCTCGTTCATGGGAATCCCCACGCGAGTGACCGGCGGTTCCGATGTCCGCCGGTCACTCGCGATCTCCCGCTGGAGAGGGAGAAAGGCAGGCAGCTGATGTAAACAAAGCTGCCTGTCATTCTCCCTGAGGTAACAGCAGAGATCATACGATCCTGCTATGTAGGATCGTATGTCTCTGTGGTTAAATCAAAAGCCACACCCCTTTACAGTTAGAAGCACCCCCCTAGGGACACACTTAACCCCTTGCTCTATAATAAAGTTAACCCCTTCCCTGCCAGTGTCATTTTTACAGTAACAGTGCATATGTATAGCACTGATTACTGTAGTAATGTCACTGGTACCCCCAAAAGTCAAGGGTCCGATCTGTCTGCCGCAATGTCCCAGTCCCGTAAAAAAAATCGCAGATCGCTGCCATTACTAGTTAAAAAAAAAAAGAATAAAAATGACATAAATCTTTCCCGTAGTTAGTAAACGCAATAACTTTTGCGCAAACCAATCAAAATATGCTTATTGCGATTTTTTTCACCAAAAATATGTAGCAGAAAACAAATTGGCCTAAAATGTTAAAAAATTTTGATTTTTACTTTTCTTTTGGGGGGAATTTCATATAAAAAATGTGAAAAATATTGTTATTTTTTCAAAATTGACGCTCTTTTTTTGTTTATAGTGCAAAAAGAAAAAATTGCACAGGTGATCAAATACCACCAAAAGAAAGTTCTGTTTGTGGGAAAAAAAGGACGTCAATTTCATTTGGGTACAGCGTCGCACGACCGCGCAATTGTCCGTTAAAATCACGCAGTGCCGAATCGCAAGATAGGCCCTGGTCTTTGAGCAGCCAAATCCTCCGGGGCTTAAGTGGTTAATGGATTTGTTTAAGGCTCCGTTCACATGTAGGCGTTTTTGGGCGTTTTTGGGGAGTTTTTCTGCTCTAGGATCAGCTCTCAAAACCCCCAACAAGACAAATCCTATTCATTTCAATGGCCCCTGTTCACATCTGAGCGTTTTGATGCTGTATACAAAACGCCCAACGCTCAAAAAAGTACATGAGCTTCTTTTTTGGCAGATTACAGGAATTTCCATTGGTCTCTATTCAATCTAAAAACGCCTGCACAAAAATCGCGGTAAACATCGCGGTAAAATTACGGTAAAAATCGCGGTAAAAATCGCAGTAAAATCGCGGTTAAAAACGCGCGAAAACGCTACGCTCAGGTGTGAATGTAGCCTTATAGCAGAAAGTAAATTGTTTTTTTTTTTCTTTCTCAAAACAGTCGCTCTTTTTTTGTTTATAGTGCAAAAGCTAAAAACTACAGCAGTGATGAAATACCACCAAAAGAAAGCTCTATTTGTGAGAACTAAAGGACATACAGCGTTGCACGTCTGCTTAATTGTCAGTTAAAATAATGCAGTGCCGTATCGCAAAAAATGGCCTGGTCATTAAGGGGGTAAAACCATCTGGGGCTGAAGTGGTTATCATGATTTTTAAACGCTCCGGGAAGACGTCGAATGACAAAGTGCGTAGGGCGCGGCTAAGGCGCTGACGTCACCGTGCTGTGTTTTAATGTACTTGCGGCTTACGTTTACATCTGGAGACGATCGATGATCATAAGAGAGCCTTTACCACTTAGTGTCGGGGAGACACTTGTACTATGTGAGTGGTTTCATATTGTTTTAATAAAATCTAGTGCTGCTTATTGTCTTCTTTTATTTGTGTTGTTGGTTCCTATCTGTGGTTAATTACCTAGGACCTGATAAATAGCATGGACGCGCAAAACTGTTGTGCTGTGTACATGCCTTTGTGCTATCTTCCTTAAATGTTTAAGAAGATTGAAACAGAACCCTTTGGATTGCAAGTTCTTTTTAGATTATTTGTGCATATACCAGCATAGAACCTGTTTATCTCAAGCACACAGAGTATAAATTAAACATTGTAACACACATCCATCTCACCCTTTGAGATGTATATATAATAATACTCTTTGCCATGATATACATCTGGGGCTTTAAAGATTGTGATGTCACGGCCTTGCTTCTCCACCTTGTCCAATCAGAATACGCTTTTCAATCCTTGAGAAAATGTGTTTGAGAAAATGAGGTTGATTTACTAAAGGCAAATATACTGTGCACTGCAGGTGCACTTGCTCCAGAGCTTAGTAAATGAGATAAAGCTTCACTTTGAAAAGAATACTCAATCACATGCAAGTAAAGAAACAGCAATTTTGCTTGCAGATAATTGGATGATATAAATCAGCAGAGCTTCCTCTCATTTCAGAGCTTCCCCTCAGATCTAGAGCAACTGCAGTGCACAGTATATTTGTATTTAATAAATCAACCTCAATGTGTTCTCTGAATGGCACTAGTGCTGAGAAAGCGACCTCCTGTGTTCACTAAGCAGCAGCAGAGATGCTTGGCACAGGACCTGGAAGCTAGCGATTTCTAACCACTTCTGGACCGAAAGGATTTAACACCCCTAATGACCAGGCCATTTTTTGCGATACGGCACTGCGTTACTTTGACAATTGCACGTTCGTGAAACGCTGTACTCTAATAAAATTGATTTCCTTTTTCCCACAAATAGAGCTTTCTTTTGGTGGTATTTGATCACCTGTGTGATTTTTATTTTTTGCGCTATAAACAAAAATGGAGCGTCAATTCTGAATATATATATATTTTTTTAAAAATATATATATATATTTTTTTTTTTTTTCTTTCTGCTATATAACATTCCCAATAAAAAAAAAATTAAAAATCAAAATGTTTTCATCATTTTAGGCTAATTTGTATTCTGCTACATATTTTTGGTAAAAAATCCCAATAAGTATCTATTGATTGGTTTGCGCACCTACAAACTAGGGGAAAGATTTATGTAATTTTTATTTATTTAATTATTTATTAACTAGTACTGGTGGTGATCAGCGATTTTTTGCAGGACTGCGACAATGCAGCAGACAGACCGGATGCATAACTAACATTTTTGACACTTTTGGGGGGACCAGTAACATTACTAAAGTAATCAATGCTAAAAATATGCACTGTTACTGTACTAATGACACTGACAGGGAAGGGGTTAACACCAGGGGTGATCAAAAGGTTAAATGTGTCCCTAGGGGTGCTTTCTAATTGTGGGGGGATGGGCTTGCTGCATGAACACAGAAGCCTGTGTTCCTAAATAAGAAGAACACAGGATCCCTGTGTTCATAACTGACAGAACAGCGGTGTGCTGTGTTTATAATGGCAGACCGCCGTTCTGTCTACACAGGGAGCGATCGCGGGTGCCTGGTGGCAATCACGGCTGCTGGACCCACTGATCAGTTTCCCCTGTGGCGTATGGGTACGTCGTTTCGTTGGGCAGAGCCGACTTGCCGCTGTAAAACTACGGTGGCTGGTCGGCAAGTGGTTAAGGATGAGTCAATCTGCCTTGGGTTTGGTTCGAGCAGGGTTACACAAACTTCAAAGAAGTTCGGATGCTGAACCCAAACCCTTTTGAAATCAATGGGAACAGAATCTGTCACATCAAAAAAGCCAATTTTCTGGGCTAATAGGCAAAGGGTTGTCAAACAAAAAGCATGGGGAAGATAGGGGTTGGTTGAAGGGTGAGCATTGTCCTGGGGAGCATTGATTTATTTTTAGGAATTGAAATTTACAAAGGAAAAATGGTTTTAAATTACCAACAAGCGATAATTTCCTTCTGGCTTCTATAAAAAAATAAAAAAAAAAAGGCAAAAGGGCACACAGACTTTTCCAAAGCTCCTCCCAAAATATCAAAATAAACCAGACCCCTAATCCAAGCATGCAGCCTGGCTAGCCAGGAAAGGGAGGGGGGATGGGGGAGCATGGGCCTGTCTCTCTGAACCATACCAGGCCATATGCCCTTTGGGAGGTTGTCTTATCAGGGGGGACCACCCTGGGAAAGAACTTTGTTCCCATGTTGATGATGTCAGCCCTGGCCAGTGGAGATTATCTGAATCTGTAAGCCCCTTAAAAAATAAGGGGGACCTAGATACATAGTAACCCTACTCAAAAAAAAAAGTAACCCAGATTTTAAGATATTCAAACGCTTCACAAGTCCTTTACTAAAAAAAATTATTACTAAAATTGACCATGTTCTTATTTGGTCAATGTCATTGCCCAAATATGGCCAGCGACTATATTTGGGCAGTAATGTCAATGCTATCTCTGGCCCATCATTGCTTTACGTGACTAGAGATTCCTGGCCGTGTAAGCACTGTGTCCGTGACTGACGTTTTCTAGGGATGCATTGGGTGCCACCCAGTGTTACTTTCATCTACTAAAAGATTTTGGCGACACCATTTCAGTCTACTAAAATACAACTAAAACCAAAACAATTTAGATGACTGAAATACAACTAAAAATAAAATGGCATTTTTAGTCAAAAGACTATGATTAAAACTAAATTGAAATTTGACTTAAAAAAAAAATTAACACCTTGCGAAAGTATTCGGCCCCCTTGAACTTTGCGACCTTTTGCCACATTTTAGGCTTTAAACATAAAGATATAAAACTGCCATTTTTTGTGAAGAATCAACAACAAGTGGGACACAATCATGAAGTGGAACAAAATTTATTGAATATTTCAAACTTTTTTAACAAATAAAAAACTGAAAAATTGGGCGTGCAAAATTATTCAGCCCCTTTACTTTCAGTGCAGCAAACTCTCTCCAGAGGTTCAGTGAGGATCTCTGAACGATCCAATGTTGACCTAAATGACTAATGATGATAAATAGAATCCACCTGTGTTTAACCTCCCTGGCGGTATGATTATGTCAGGAATTACATACCAAAAGCGGTACAATTGTTTTCATGGAAATTTGGCGTTATGTATTATAGGCCTACAATTCTTAGTAATTACTGACTTAAACCTGACCAAAACAAGACTCTAGTAGACATCCCAGATGTGATAAATTTGAAACACAAACACGTGAATTATAATCGAATCAATAATATTATTTTATTATTTAATATATAATATATATAATAAAATTATATTATTGATTAGATTATAATTCATGCATTATATATTATTTATAGATATATGTGTGTATATATATATATATATATATATATATATATATATATGTATAATATATAACGCATGAATTACAATTGAATCAATAATCTAATTTTATATATATATATGTGTGTGTGTGCATATATATATATATATATATATATACACACATATATATATATATATGCATATATATATATATACATATATATATATATATATATATATATATATATACCGGTATATATATATATATGCGCATATATATATATATATATATATATATATATATATATATATATATATATATATATATATACATATATATATATATGCATATATGCATATATATATATATATATATATATATATATATATATATATATATATGCATATATATATATATATATATATATATAATATAAAATGTGTTTTGTGCAACGTTTTTTTTTTTTTTTAATTTCCCTCCCTAGTTCCGCTCCCATGCAGCATTGCTGCTGCAGGGAACGGAACTAGGAAGTGATCAGACCGACGGTGGACGGAGGAGCGGCGGGACTCTTGGCTGGCGATCTCAGCAATGAGAGATCATCGCTGGATCGCCAGGATAAGGTAAGAGAACACCGCTGCGCTCTCTGCACATCCACCCCGAGCGTGACTCGGGGTTACCGCTCCTGATATGAAAAATCAACCCCGAGTCACGCTCGGGATTACCGCCAAGGAGGTTAATAAGTCTCTGTATAAATGCCCCTGCACTGTGATAGTCTCAGAGGTCCGTTTAAAGCGCAGAGAGCATCATGAAGAACAAGGAACACACCAGGCAGGTCCGAGATACTGTTGTGGAGAAGTTTAAAGCCGGATTTGGATACAAAAAGATTTCCCAAGCATTAAACGTCCCAAGGAGCACTGTGGAAGCGATCTGGCCGTCCCTCTAAACTTTCAGCTCATACAAGGAGAAGACTGATCAGAGATGCAGCCAAGAGGCCCATGATCACTCTGGATTAACTGCAGAGATCTACAGCTGAGGTGGGAGACTCTGTCCATAGGACAACAATCAGTCGTATACTGCACAAATCTGGCCTTTATGGAAGAGTGGCAAGAAGAAAGCCATTTCTTAAAGATATCCATAAAAAGTGTCGTTTAAAGTTTGCCACAAGCACCTGGGAGACACACCAAACATGTGGAAGAAGGTGCTCTGGTCAGATGAAACCAAAATCAAACTTTTTGGCAACAATGCAAAACGTTATGTTTGGCGTAAAAGCAACACAGCTCATCACCCTGAACACACCATCCCCACTGTCAAACATGGTGGTGGCAGCATCATGGTTTGGGCCTGCTTTTCTTCAGCAGGGACAGGGAAGATGGTTAAAATTGATGGGAAGATTTTCCTTCCAACAAGACAATGATCCAAAACCTAAAGCAAAATCTACAATGGAATGGTTCACAAATAAACATATCCAGGTGTTAGAATGGCCAAGTCAAAGTCCAGACCTGAATCTGTGGAAAGAACTGAAAACTGCTGTTCACAAACGCTCTCCATCCAACCTCACTGAGCTAAAGCTGTTTTGCAAGGAGGAATGGGCAAAAATGTCAGTCTCTCGATGTGCAAAACTGATAGAGACATACCCCAAGCGACTTACAGCTGTAATCGCAGCAAAAGGTGGCGCTACAAAGTATTAACTTAAGGGGGCTGAATAATTTTGCACGCCCAATTTTTCAGTTTTTTTATTTGTTAAAAAAGTTTGAAATATCCAATAAATTTCGTCCCACTTCATGATTGTGTCCCACTTGTTTTTGATTCTTCACAAAAAAATGACAGTTTTATATCTTTATGTTTGAAGCCTGAAATGTGGCAAAAGGTCGAAAAGGTCAAGGGGGCCGAATACTTTCGCAAGGCACTGTATATAACAATGGCTAAATCTGTGTCTGTAGTGCACATTCCAACCTTAATGCTATAAATAATAACATGTTATTAGATTTTATACTCCAGGAGTATTTAATACATTTGGAAACTCTAGAGAAATGCTTAAATAATGCATTGCAATTTAACTAAACCCATTTGATTTTAGAAGACTAAAATGTACTGGAGATAAAACTAAAATAATTCAGATGACTAAAATGAGATTTTAGTAAAAAAAAAAAAAACTAGGACTAAAACTAAATTGAAATTTGATGTCAAAATTACCACTGCTTCTATATGCAATGCTTAGTTCTTGCCAAAGGGGGGGGGGGGGGTCAAAAGTTTGGTTGTTTGGACGAAATATAGGGTCGGACCACCAAACCTTTGGTTCATCTTTAGTAGCGGTCACTGTAGTTGTGGTGCTGACTATAGTGATTTCCCTTTTAAATGGGGATTGCCCAGGTATGGCATATGCATACTTACATTGGTTCAAGCTGGACCAATTATTATTAATATTATTATTATACAGGATTTATATAGCGCTAACAGTTTACGCAGCACTTAAAAATAGAAAAAGGGAGACAGTACAGTTACAATACAATAAAATACAAGAGGGTTAAGAGGGCCCTGCTCATAAAAGCTTACAATCTAATAGGGTGGGGTAAGTGGTACAAAAGAGTATAACTGTGGGCGGTGAGCTAACAGAAGTGATTAAAGATTAGTAGGCATGATATATTTCCCTGAAGAAATGAGTGTTCAGAGACAGATTGAGGTAGAGAGTTCCAGAGGAAGGGAGGTGCTCTGGAGAAGTCCTGGAGATGAGCATAGGAGGAGGAAACAAGGGAGCTTGAGAGCAGGAGGTCTTTTGAGTAGTGGAGAGGACAGTTTGGGTGATATTTGCAGACATGATTGGTGATGTAGCTCGGGGCAGAGTTGTGAATGGACCAATGTAACTATACCTGGGATTCAGCTATACCATTCATTGCTGCTGCTTGTTTGTGAAGTTGATGGATCTTCTGCTTTTTGGGTTGAGCTGTCCCTATGTAACCAAGCAGCACCAGTGAAGGAATAAGTTGTATGATTAAGCCACTTGTTAAGGCTTCTGTGTTGCAATATTTCTAATATTTTGCACAATTAAAGAGGCTTCAAACCCAGATTATCCATGTGCGATCCACATTTGTAGGAATGCTGTACATATATTGTACAAAATAAAGAATATACTGTATGAATTGATGAATCATGATCTCACATTCACCAGTAGGTGGCAACAGAGGTGCAATCTAAGACTGTTTAAACTTTAAACCGCAAGGAGCAGAGCTTGAAAACACTTCAAAGAAAAAATTCAAAGAAAACATTTATACTGTTCAAGCAACAAAATATCTTTATTAATTGTGGAAAAAATCAGCAATTTTAGTCATTTTCTAAACTAAGCAAGAAAAGATCCCAAATAAACCACCGGTTCTATACTATCAGTATACAGGTTATAGGTGTATAAGACCTTTATCCTATTTCCTTAGTTTCTGCTCCCACAGCCACCCTCCACAAGGAAATAGGAAATGGTAAGGTGACCCTGTCAGCACAGGGTCACTTGTGGTAAATTAGATACCTGCTAAAAGAACTGCCATTATACTTACATTTCCTGGAACCCAATTGTTGAACTGCCACCCGTGGCTGTAGGTTTTTTTTTTTTTTACTGGTTGGATATTTTGAATACCTGTTTCCCCACTGCATTTCATCCACAACTTCTATGTCCTGTAGTGACATACAAGCCAACAGGCACAACCACAATGTGCACAGGGGCAGGCATTTAACACACCCAGTAGTGTGAAAACATGCATTGCCCAACTCGCAGCAAAGTGGCAAGGTTTCAAAATGAGCTGTCTGGAAGGTAAGTATAGTGACTGTACTTTTACCAGGTATACTCTTTTTTATTTTTTTATTTTGTAAGGCTGCAATCAGACTTAGGTGTTATAGTAACATGCATTTACAGATATGATTTAGGACCCAGACACACCTGTCTGACCTTGAGTGTTATGTTAAGGCAACCCATTTGAACATGCTAAAATTATATCAGACCAGAAAAAAATAGCAAGCGTGTGTAGCACTGTCCTAATAGAGCTTGCTGTGTGTTGACTTCTTAGGCCTCCCTCTGATTACCTGCAGACAGTTGCTGGGGGATTTTTCACATATCTCTTCTTACTCCCGTTTGCTCATTATTACTCAATAAACAGTCCAGGATATTTGGTTTTGTATTTATTGTGGAACTTGGATGGGAGAATGGAATAGTCGGATACTCCATCTGAACTATTCAGAGTAAATAAGGACAACTTTCACTTGGCCTCACCAGATTACTTGTGGAAGCAAACACACTGCTTTTACCATACGGACACTTGTATAGAAGAATTCTTGCTCTCTCTAGCAGCAGACTTGATGCAACTACTTTATCTTCAGGACACTTGCTAGCATCCCCTTGACTGACACCCGTCCACTGACTCTTCTAGCCTAAGGGATGGCCTTCACAGGACAGGCCCCGTGACACAGATCTGTACTCACAATAGGCAGAATCAGATCCTTCCTTGTGTCTGCTCTCCAGTCAGCTCTGCAGGACCTCTGGGTTCAGCTTCTCTTTCTGACTTTCACGCCCTTCGGTCGATCACCCAAGACCGCATGGAAACTTTTACAGAGGAGGGGCAGCCTCTCCCTCCCTCCAGGCCCCGCTCTCCAGCCAAAGACCCTGAGCACATGTGCCCCTGGCATTTATACAGTCACCCAACAGGATACTTTCGTCTGCCAATCGCCATGGCTGTAACAATGCCTGTGCCCTCACTTATCAGGTTTCCTCCCACTGTCTAATACGCCTCCCTATTGGACCAGTGTGAAACATTCAGACAAGCTGAGCTACACCTGAGCACCATGAGCAGACCCTATCAATAGATCCTGCTCCCTGTTAGGCAAAGAGCACTCTAAATTTACCTGGCAATCTTCCTGGTAAGCAGACCCAAAAACTATACTCTCTTCTAGCACACACCTAGGAGGGTGCTACACGTGCACTGGTTGTGTTCATGGTAGTGCATTACTGTGCACTGTGGTGCCATTTACAATGAACAACAATACAACACCTGTAAGGTGCATTACTGTGTGTTGCAATATTGATTCATATGGGCTACTGACATGAGTTAATGGAAAACATATACTGTGGTGTGGCTATAATGGAACTGGAATTCAAATGTCTTCCCAATTTTGTCTATGTTCCATTCTCTCTAGTCCATGATCTGAGTTCCATGTTCTGAATTCTAATTTCTGTGTTCTGAGTTACATATTTCATGATCTGAGTTCAATATTCCGTAATCTAATATTTCAAGCTTGGAGGAGAGTGAACTGTCTAGTCTGCTTGGGGACCTTGACACAGTACCGCTGTAAGGCTTAATTTTAACCTGGAGAGTATAACAGAGGTTTTGAATTTTGGACCTCCACTTGACTCATTGATACAAATGTGGCCCTTTAATTTTTGAAACCACTGACTTATTATATATGTACTTTAACCAATCATTAAATCAGTCAGTGCTCTATGCCCTGCCCCTACAGTACTCACTGGAGCACCGGGCTGTGCAGGGGGCGGGGGCGTCTGTTTTAGGCTCTTATCAGGTCCTAGAGAGGCTGAGACAGTTGCCAATAATGCATCTGGGCACATCCAGACATTGTTATTGGGATACCCGCAGAGCCTGGACTAGCTCTGTGACGTCAGCCGACAGCTAATTTTAACCCCCTGTTAGCTGAATCTGGATCACAGAAGTGCAGAACTAAGTGCACTCCTGTGACCTACAGGAGAATTATGGCCAAAAGAACTTTGGCCATACTTCTCCTTTAAATGCCATACATTAATATTACTGTAATTGCAGTAATGCATAATTCGTTAATACTTAGGGAGTACAGATAGAGTGTTGCTTATAAATAGGTTAGTTGATCCTTGATTCTGTGAGCCCAATTACAACCCAATAACATCAACATTTTCTAAGGTCAAGGAAATTAAAGAAAAGAATGAGAAATAAGGATTCAGAGGTGGGCTGAGTAGAAAAGGGAAGGAGTGTCTGCAGTTGTCCATGCAGCATACAACCTCTATGTATGCTATTCTATTATTAATTTGTACAGGAGGACCATATTTTTTTGAAGGCCTCCACTTCATCATTAGTTAGGGTGTTAAGTTATTCTGTAACCACAAACTAAGATAGTATATGTTTAAACTAATGGTAGAAAATCTGTAATTCCATGTTACATTGCTAGTGATAGTGATGTAAAATTACAAACTGTCCACGTTCATTTGATGCTCATAGTTATGGCTTGTTAGAGGGGCTGATATGATGTTTCAGTACTAGTGATGTCACAAGTTGCCAGTCATGGGAAATTACTAGTAGGGATGTGATTGTGCCTGCAAAAATATCATGCTACCAGTCTGCTGCCAGAAATAATACTGCCAGTAATGTTACTTGTCCCTGCTCTTTCTCTCAGTTCCATCTCATTGGTTCCTTCTTCTTGCCCTCTGGTGCACTACAATGGTGCAGAATAGATACATCAGTCCCACAACGCAGCCAACTTATGGGAGCAGAGCTGCAACACTGTGCATAGAAGAGAGAGAAATATTTATATAGCTGAATTTGGAGCTAGTGCTTATAGGCCTTTGCGCACTATATTCTGAAATGATGGATGGTTTTGGATGGAATAAAGAAGGGTTAGGCCTTGTTCACATGCACACACTTTAAGTGTACACCTGTGCGAGGGTCTTGTTTGCCCGTACAGGGTTGCATAGCCCCACTGCATCCCAATTGACATGAATGGGACTTTGCCTGTACGGGGTTGCACAGACTCACTGCATCCCAATTGACATGAATAGGACTGCCTGCACGGAGATGCATGGAACACCTATGCATTCCCGTAAAGGCAAAAACAGCCCTCACACAGGTGATTGAGACCTTATAATCATTGTCTGTTTTTTATTGATTGTGTCTCTGGTACAGAAAATGATGGAAAATCCAACATTTCTGAGTTGTCACAGGAACATAGGGTGAAGTGAAATCTTTTAATAGGTAAACTTGTGACAAATACGAGGGGACTTCCTTTCACTTTGGAGAAAAATCCTTACTTCCTTTCTGTGTCTCTAGAACAGGGTTTCTCAACCAGGGTTCCATGGAACCATAGGGTTCCTCCAAAGGTTGCTAGGGGTTCCTTGAGCAATGAACAATTTTTGCCTCTCAGATAAGTTCCCATTGACACTATTGATCTTTTTAGTTTTCTGTAAGGTGGTAATTCTTCCCAATGACCCCAAGTGTAAGGAGCATTCTTCCCGCTGAATATAACAGTGATGTATTATGTGATGTAGATATAGTATTTTCTAGCAGGGGTTCCCCTGAGCCCGAAAAGTTATTTTTAAGGGTTCCTCTGTGTTGAAAAGGTTGAGAAAGGCTGCTCTAGAACAAGAAGAAAAAGGAAATTTTCCAAAAGGGGTGCAGACAGGAAAAAAAAACTGTCTTTACCTTTCCCTACACAATATAAAATAAAATTTTAAAAAAAGTTTTACATACTTTTTAGGATAGAGAAAAATCATTTACACAAGAGAGATTTTTTTTAATAGTAAAATTTTATTCAGGGTTAGATTTTACTGCACATCATATTCATTTAGGTAAATTGAATGTTTTTTGCAGGCCTGTTTTTACTCCTTTCTGTTCATTAAAACCCATTAACCACATCTCTATTAAAGTTTGCCTTAAATGAGAATCCAACTTTACTGACTTATCCTGCCAGAAATTGTTTCATGGAAAATATAGTGACCTAATCCACACAATCCAATTTGCTAGTCAAGAATTTAATTAAAGTCTGAACAGAGCTATATCATATGTCAAAAAGCTAAAAACAGAAACTGAGTAAACACTGGACATTTGTACTATTTTATCAGTAAATATTCTAGAGGTCCTTACAAGAAACTGATTACTAGCTCTTTGATGTGGAACATGTGGTAAAGTTGACTTAACACTTGCAGGTTATCATGGCAGGTGCAGCACTCTCGGGAAGCAGATGTAACTATACTAAGCAAAAAGATGTAGCAATAGAAAGGAAATATAGTTAAAGCTAACACTAATTCTACGTTTTTGCTTTCTTAGTATAGTAATCATCGCAAAGGGAACACAGTATATAGTCTTATTAATGTTTTATATGTACTGTACATGTAAAATATTTTTTAAGAATTTGATAGAGAGCTTTATGTTTTAAAATTTGTGTTTGTATATATTAACACTAAGATAGATTTATACACAATTTGGCGTTTTACTGCTCCTTTTCACAACAGAAGTTTATTGGGTTGATTTACTCAAGAAAAATCGACTGTCCAGTTGCACTCATTTTACTTAAATGTAATGCGGTAAAGCTTCATTTGCCCCCTTAATGACCAGGCCCTATTCAGCACTGCGTTACTTTAATGGACAATTGCGGTGTACCCAAATAAAATCGACATCCTTTTTTTCCCCACAAATAGAGCTTTCTTTTGGTGGCATTTGATCACCTGTGCGATTTTTATTTTTTGCGCTATAAACAAAAAATAGCGACAACTTTGAAAAAAAAAAAAAAAAAAACAATATTTTTCACATTCTTCTATGACATTCTCAAAAAAAAAAAATTAAAAAATAAAAATTTTTAACATTTTAGGCCAATTTTTTTTCCGCTACATATTTTTGGTAAAGAAAATCGCAATAAGCGTATTTTGATTGGTTTGCGCAAACATTATTGCGTCTACTAACTAGGGGAAAGATTTATGTCATTTTTATGTTTTTTTTATTTTTTTACTAGTAATGGCGGCAATCTGTGATTTTTTGCAGGACTGCGACATTGCGGCGGACAGATCGGACCCCTAACTGACATTTTTGACACTTTTGGGGGTACCAGTGACATTACTAGTGACTAGTGACATTACTACAGTGATTTAACTAGTTTCCATCAAAACTAGTTATGCAACCATCAATCCCTCCCCTCATGCCAGGATACTAGGTGTAATTCTGGACTCTGACCTGTCCTTTCAGCCCCCAAATACAATCATTGTCAAAAACTTGTAGACTTCACCTCCGCAACATCTCAAAAATTCGCCCCTTTTTAACAACTGAAACCACCAAGCTACTCATTCACTCCCTTGTTATTTCTCGCCTCGACTACTGCAACTCCCTTCTATTAGGCTTACCACTTCATAGGCTATCCCCTCTTCAGTCTATCATGAATGCTGCTGCCAGGCTTATACACCTTACCAACCACTCAGTGTCTTCCTCCCATCTCTGCCAATCCCTACACTGGCTCCCGATTGCCCAGCGAATTAAATTCAAAATACTAACCACAACATACAAAGCCATTCACAACTCTGCCCCGAGCTACATCACCAATCTTGTCTCCAAATATCACCCAAACCGTCCTCTCCGCTCCTCTCAAGACCTCCTACTCTCAAGCTTCCTTGTCTCCTCCTCTCATGCTCGTCTCCAGAATTTCTCCAGGGCCTCTCCCATCCTCTGGAACGCTCTACCTCAACCTGTACGGCTATCTCCTATTCTAGCTGCTTTCAGGCGATCCCTGAAAACTCATCTCTTCAGGGAAACCTATCACCCCTCCAACTAATCTTCCATCAGCTCATTCCCTACTGTTACAACCTCTTGTACCACCTGCCCCACCCTATTAGATTGTAAGCTTTTCTGTGCAGGGCCCTCTTAATCCTCTTGTATTTTATTGTAGAACCTTACATGTATTGTAGCTGTATTCTCTCCCTCTAACATTGTAAAGCGCTGTGTAAACTGCTGGCACTATAGAAATCCTGAATAATAATAATAATAATTACTACAGTAATCAGTGCTAAAAATATGCACTGTTATTGTAATAATGACACTGGCAGGGAAGGGGTTAACCCTGTGGGTGATCAAGGGGTTAAATGTGAGCCTAGGGGAGTGTTTCTAACTGTGGGGGGGGGGTGTGGCTTCTGAAATGACCATAGAGACATGTGATCCTATATAGAAGGATCACATGGGCTCTATGACCATTCCAGGGAGAAGAACGGTCGGCTGTGTTTACAACAGCCGACCGTGCTTCTCTCTCAGTGGGGAGCGATCGCAGGTGTCAGGCGGCAATAGGAGCTGCCTGACCCGTGCATCGGCTTCCCCACTGACAATCGGGGGCACACTCGCCCCCTAGCTGCCACCAAGCGACCGACGTCGGTTTGCCTGGGAGAGCCACCCTGGCGCAGTATATATGCGGTAAGCGGTCGGCAAGTGGTTAAGAATACCCATTCAGGTTAAAAAAAAAAAAAAAAAAAAAGCATGTTTGTTTGCACATTATTGGATGATGGAAAGCAGCAAAGCTTTAACACAATTACTAAGCTCTGGGGAAAATAAGTGCAACTGCAGTTGCAAAGTGCACAGTCTGTTTGCCTTTAGTAATTCCACCCCTATTTATTGAAAAGTTTATTTACCTGTGTGGCTCATAAACCAACAGTCCGATCCTTATAGAGATATTAAACTCCTCCAAAAAATTAATATATTGCAGCTTACCAATCCTTAGATGTGTCTGCATTAGTTTTCTGTTTTAATTTATTTTTGCTTTTATTTTAACCTGATTATTCAGCCAATAACACACTTCCTGTCTTAGGGTGGCTCCTCTATATAAGAGCAACAGAGCAACCCTAGGACAGCAGAGTCTGTCTGGAAAGGGTAGTGTTAGATATAAAAGTAGATTTACACCCCATTCACACGTATGCAACTTAATTTGGACATCAAAGTCGCATGACAAGTCGTACCTAGAGATGGGAAGGCCTGGAAAAAAATGAAAAATTGGGAAAAAAAAGAAAGAAGTGAGGAATATATTCTTTTATAAGGATAAATAATATATCTATGTCACAGTATTTAAATTATATAACATGAAGACCTTAACGGAAGTTTTCTGAGATTTTACGCAGTCTTACATTTTTGCGAGTTCTCTCAGTTGAAGACAAGCAAATTCTGAAATGCTGTTTAAACAACAATGTAGTTCTCAATGCAGTTCTCAAACAAGAGAAATATGCATTTCCGCCACTAATGGGACTACAGGGGAAAATCTCCAGTTTAATTTGCTTGTTGGCTCCATCTTGTACCTCCTACAGGTGGGTGATTGTCCTCTCAGGCCTTAATTGACAGGTAAGAGGGTAAATTTGTCTGGAAAATTTGTTTATCTTTTTTAACCTTTAAATGTGTCCTATTAATGTTCTCCGCCATTACAGCAAAACGTTTCCCTATAGTCTGGTCAGTAAATAGATTCTTCTTTTCCTCCTCTCAGTAAAATGGTGATACTAACATCTAAAGTTTGAAGACATTTCCACGGCGCAATGTCTGCTGAGAGCAAAGCTGCAATTTGAAAATATTTTGAGAAGAAATATTGTTTTTCAAATTCTACATAGATAACATATCACATCCTTGCATACCAGAGTTGCCTTAAAGGCATCAAAAATACGTTATGGAATGAAATGATGAGGACCAGAATGAAAGTGCAAGTAGCTTTTCCCTTCAGAGTTCTCATTCCAGAAACACCCTTTCTGCTGCTTCTGGATCATCACAAAGTGTTTCTCCACCAGCAGCATCCTCAAGTAAGGAAGTGTTGCAAACCACTGCCTCACAAAAATACACAATCCCTTCATTTATAGAGAAAATGAACCTGAAAATAAGGAGAAAATGAATCAAGCTCTTGCAAGAGCAATGTATGCTTCTTGATCAGCATTGTCTATAACTGAAAATGCAAATTGGCAAGAAGCTTTTTAATTATTATGAGGGAAATTGGGTTGGTGAGTGACCTGTTCTCATGTGTAGTTGAAATGTACTGAACATTTACAGTGCTTGTTTTTCCATTTGTAATAAGAAGTACAAGAAAAAGCAATTTTAGTTTATTTACAGAATAAGCTGTACTTTTATTCCAAGCATATTGCTATTATATACACTGCATTTTACGTTCCCAGTGTAATAAAATTACTTTCAATTTGTAAAACTAAAACACAAAAAGAGGGGTGGGTGGCGCTGCCTAGGAACAAGTAAGATGTAAACCTAGCAAAACTGGGGCCAGGTACAATATTACGTGATAGACAAAAAGGTGTACACATTGCAGGAAGGTATGAATACCACTAGTGGTTCAAAAAATAAATAAATTAATTAATTAAATATTATAGCTAAAAATACATCAAGAAACATTTGACACATTTCTTAATAAGTACTATAGCTCAAATTCATCAAAAAAAGTGACAAGTGATAAAAAGTGATGTGTGCTAATGAGTGAACCATTTTATCAAAAAACAAAGGACTGTAATATATACTGTAAATTTATCAAAGTGCTGTTGTGCAAAGATGAATAAATATATATATAAATCAATAAATAACCAAATGAAATCGAATCCACAATAAAATGAAAGTCCATAAAAATAACAATCCCAAGGCCATCTTGGAAGTGAATGGTGAGGTGAGTGAATTTGTGTTCCCCTCTCTCCCAGAACCGAACTCACCAAAAGGAAAAACCCCTAGAGGGGTATCAAGCTTCAATCACTGGTCAAGGTATGGCATATGCCCGATCATCTTAACCATGGTGTCCGTTTGTTTAGAAATCCCCAGGTGGATAAAGATGAGAGAATCTCATAGTGTAAGTCCGTATTACATTTGTTTTATTAGAGGTTTAAAAAAGATACTCACAAACAACAGGAATTGAAAGCGGTGATAGGAATAGTGTATCCGGAACGCATATGCGTTCCATAGGCCAGAAGCGTAAGTGACGTAATGACGCTCTACGCATTTTGTTAATGTGACATCATCAGGAGCAGCCTTTCCATATAATTTGTAAAAGTACTCCACATTGAATTTAAAATTTTCATAAAATTTCAATTTTTTTTCCCATGGCATCAAAATTTATCGAAATTTTACATCTTTAGTCATACCCCATGTTTTCCAATGATAACCATTCAAAAATGTGTGACTTCAAAGTACTGTAGTTCATGCACTACTTTGGTCCGACTTTCAGGCATCTTGTGGGCCATAGATTTTCATGTTAACCCTCAAAAATTGCATGAAAATCGTACCTGAATGTTTTACATGCAGCAGAAGGGCAACAATCAACAAGTCACATCCACGTTGCACCCACCCAAAGTTGTGTCAAAGTTGCATAAAATTACACTCCAAAGTTGTGCAAGTTTGGAGTCATGCAAGTGTGAATGGAGCCTTAAATACACTTTACATAAGTGGCTAACAAATTAAAATTTAACTCAAACTAACCATTTTTAAGTAGTTTTTCTTTTGGAGTAAAGATTTTAATTAAATGTCTAAAATCTAACCATAGAAAGCACCCTGTCAGTGTTAAAAGGTTTGTCTAAACCCTCTAACTTTTGCTGCATAGCCTAGTCTGTAAAAGGCAGTTGAAAAATAACAGGTGGGACTCAGAAAAACAAAGACAGCTTTGTTAATGGTAACAACAAACTGTATCCTATATGTCAAATCAAACCAAAATATACAGTATATCATTTGTTGCTACACTTTAAAGGATAGCTTTACTTTTAAGGAAATGTGAATAAAGCAGCTAAACTTTCTTATTGAACAGCATGTGGACAGTGTTGCTGGTATTAATGGCAGACAAGTGAGTGGGTGCACCTCTGACTGGCCATCCTTTTATAAGAGCCAGCAGATTCACCCACTGGTCTGGTCCTGGAAGACAGGAAGTAGTGTGGGGAGGTTGACAAAAATGCATTGAGACCTTGCTCTTAATAGACACATTGGATTTGCTTGGAAGGCATCCCAGGGCTGCTTAGTTTCCTCTGGCACTATTTATTTTAACTTTACTGCTACACCTTCATTTCTCTATATACATTATGCTTTTTGAAAGCTTAAGACTAACTTTTACAGGCTAAAGTCTCATACAGAATGTTTAAGGATAGAACCTGGTATTTTCCAAAACTTAACTTATTGATACAAAAAAACTCTAAGGCTAGGTTCACATATATGCAGGTTGTGGTTGATGCTAATGAGAAAGTATGACAGTTCTTTTCAAAGAGTGCGACTGTGATGTAACTTTACACTCTCTGGCACTTAAGTCACAAAAAAGTTTCATCAAGGTCACATCAATGTAGTGCAGGAACCTTTGTGTGTCCAAAGTCACATGTTAGGATTAAGGGCTAGGGTAAGGGTAAAGCGCTAGGGTTAGGGTTAAGGGCTAGGGTTAAATGTTAGGGTTTGAGTTAGAATTAGGTTTAGAGTTAGCAGTAATCATTAGGGTTAGGGTAAGTGGTAATCATTAGAGTTAGTATTAATTGTTAGGGTTAGTGTTCTAACCCTAACAATTTAACCACTTACCGACCGCCTGCCACAGTTTTACGTCGGTCCTTTGACACTAAATACCGGGGTTATGGCAGCAGATAGAGGTTTAAAAAACCCCCCCAGATAGCTGCCATAACCCTGGTATTTTTGAAAACAGCCAGCGATTGGCTTTCAGGTAAGGGTTGTCCCAGCAGCAGATTCGCTGTGGGATCACCCTTACGGTGCGGCGGAAGAGGTGCCCCCCCTCCTGCCTCGTCCTAGCCATTTTCCCCGCTTACTGGACCCGCCGGCAGCGGGGAAAACAGTCCGGTCCCGGATCCTCTAAGACAGGAAGTCGAGTAAGGGCAAGATGGCCCTCACTCGACTCTATGGTCTTGGAGGACGGAGAGACGTCAAACGTCGTTGCCTAGCAATCGGTTTAAAGGGCCAATTTTTTTCAACGTTTTTCTTTTTTAGTGTAGTTGTGAGGTGTGAGGTCTTTTTGACCCTAGATCTCACAATAAAGAGGACCTGTCATGCCTATTTCTATTACAAGGGATGTTTACATTCCTTGTAAGAGGAGTAAAAATAATCAAAAATTTCTTTTTTTAAAAACTGAGTAAAAATAAAAAAATTATAAAAAAATAAATAGGAAAAAAAAGCGCCCTGTCCCCGTTAGCTCACGCACAGAAGCGAACGCATATGGAAGTCCCGCCCACATATGTAAACGGCGTTCAAACCACACATGTAAGAGTTAGAGCGAGAGAAATCATTTGAGCCCTAGACCCCCTCTTTAACTCTAAGCTGGTAACCTCTAAAATTTTTTAAAGTGTCGCCTATGGGGATTTTAAGTACCAAAGTTTGTCGCCATTCCACGAGCGTGCGCAATTTTGAAGCATGACATGTTGGGTATCTATTTACTTATCTTTCACATTATGGAAACATTTTGGGCTAACTTTACTGTTTTCTTATTTTTTAATTCACAAAAGGGAATTTTTTCCAAAAAAGACCACTGCGCAAATAGGGTGTGATAAAAAATATTATTCAATACATCCCAGCAGACATCCAGTGACTTTTTCAACTTTGCTACTCCCATATGACATCAAGTTATACTTTCCTGGACCATAACAGGTTGATACATACAATACAACGTCCTTTTCTTGGATCGATCACTGGGATCCTTGTGGGAATTTTTGGTTGGGCGTGGCCATTCCTGCTGTGCAACGACATTGTGCTGCTTTTACAGCCCCCTTTTATTTTTCTCATCCTGCTGTAGCACTTTATACTTCTTTTTTCAGCAGAGAGATATTTGACCTTGTCAGGAGCATAGTAGTCCTTTTTGGATGCAGGTTCATACCTGCCTGTTTTTAATATTTGTGGCCTTACTTGTCACGGACTACTTTATGTGTCTGAGATTTATTCCTACTTGACCGTTGAAAAAGGCGACTGTCCGAAACGCGTCTGGTCGTCTTTGGAACTCTCAGCCACCTGCAGTCCAAGTGACATAATACATGGCCACATGTTCTTTTAAAGTGTTGTCTGTATTCCTTTTGATTTAATTTTCACATACTATTTTGTACAACATTATTAAATCTATTGAAATATACTTACTACTCAAGGTTTGGTTATTGCCCATAAAGTCCCATACCCAAGGGGAATTTCCTTTTTAGTCTTTATCCCTAATGAGGGTCTGGTATGGATGTCAAGGTAAACCCCACACTAAAATAAACAACAACAAAAAATGTCGGTACCCCCCAAAAATCAATACCAGATCCTTAACCTTGATGAGGGTCTGGTATGGATTTTGAGGGGGAAAGCCCCATCTAAAAAAAAAAAATCAATACCAGACTGTCATTCGACAATGCAATGTTGTAGGAGGGGTGCAGCAAGCATGCAGCCCCCCTCCTGAACCATACCAGACCACATACCCTTAACACAGATAGAGTACCTTGTCAGGCGCCCCCCTGTCAAAGCACCTTGCCCCCATGTTGATAGGGATATAGGCCTACTCCCCACAGGCATGGTGGATATGGGGGTTTGCAGGGGAGGTTATCTAATGTTGATGTAGCACCCTCCCAGGTAGGTGCTAGGTAAATACATATGTGGCCCTGTCTGCTTATCAGGGGGGCCTGAATTGTTAGCTAGCTGTCACATGTTTCCAGGTGTGTCTGTTGAGTCTGGGGAATCTCCCCAATGTATTCAATGAGGGATCTTGTTGGACGGTGGAAGAAACCTAGCCAATAGCACACCAGGGTTTATGACTGTCCCAGTGGGCGGGGTTTGCCGCAATGCACCCTGCGATTGGGAATAAATCTTGAGGGAGCATGTGACAGAGTGTCTTTTGGCGGGAGCATCAGTCCCAGGAGGAGGTGACGGCTGTTCCTCTCCTGAAAAGTGTGAAGGTGGTCCTGGCAGTCGACCTAGGGACCGGAGGTTGAGCTGGGCTGCAGAAAGGATCCAGAGTTGCTGACCGAGTAGAGCTGCGGGGCAGACGTCTCCAGGAAAAACAGTGTCGTGAGTACTTGAGATCTGCCCAGGGGTCTGCCTATGAGAGAGGGGACCACTCCTGAAGGTCAAGGGGATCCAGGAGCCAGCTAATCAGTGATTGTGGCAGTGAAAGGGGGTGTCATGCAAAGTATTAGAGCCCTGAAGATAGGGGAGTAAAGGGGGCGCCAGTGTGGGCCCTGAAGTGTTCAGCAGTACAGTTAAAGTGTACAGTCAGCTACCTCAGGAAGGAGTACCTCAGGGAGCTAAAAAGGACTTTGACAGTCAAAGGCAAAGTCACATTGTCAAGTTAGCGTTAACAGGCATCCGGCCAGCGTTAACCAGTGTCCAGTCAGCGTTAACAGGCATCCGGCCAGCTTTAACCAGTGTCAAGCAGCATTTTCTAGAGTCCCTGCCTAATTGTGTATAGTTTAATTGTTGGAGTATCCCACTCATCCCTTCTCCCATCCAAGTCCTTGAATAAACCTAAAAACCCAAAGATACTGGACTCGTTCTTGTCTCAGTGCTCACACTTGGAGCACTCTCTCTCTCTCTCTTTATCCCTCTCTCTCTCTCTCTATTTATCCCTCTCTCCCTCCCTGACTATTCTGATTCTAATCTTCCAGAAGCACATTTGTGAGGTCAGGGCTTCTCATCCAACATCTGTGCCTGTTATAGCTGCGAAGGGTGAGTCATTTTATGGTGGGGCATTTGGCAGGGGTGAGGGGGCGTGTATTGGGTTGAGCTTGGGCGGGACTTGTGGGAGGGGTTATCAAATTTACCTTCGGGCTGCAGCCCTGGTCTTTTTACCACCTAGCAACGCCCCTGCTCACCACACATTGCATTCAATACATCCATGTGTATAGCATATTGTAATATTCTCCACTTATTGGCTAGGATGCTGAATGTGCATTGAGTCATCCTGTGAGCACAGCATAGTCTATAGTTAAAATAACTTTTTGCTTGGCTAAGGCCTTTTTGGGAACTAGGATGCATAATATGTTGACCAATTCCAAATGCCTCCCATAAATGTGTAGCATCCTGCTAGATAGGTGCTAGATTAGGTACATTTAGTTACTGGGTCACTGTAATCATTTGAGCTGCATGTGATTATTTTGGTCTGTTCTGTGTTTCACTGGCTACAGGGTCGACTGCTTCACCCTGTTTGTCTGGAAAGGGTCTGAAAGATAGTTGGCTGGGAGAGTCAAATCAGCAGTTGAATATAAGTTAATTTCCAAAAAAGGTCAGCGATCTCTTGCCACTTTGCTTTTGTGGGTGTGGGCGTTTCAATCTGGCATACATTTCTCCTTGGCCTGGCAGGTTGGTAGGACAATGTAGTGTATTGTTGACTTGCCAAGGAGGGATTCAATATCCAATGAAGAGTACAATTTTCTTGTGCCTAGAATCAGGAAACCAAAAGCTGTCTGATAAATATTATGTCATTTTAGTTTTTTTCTTTTTTTCCAGTCAGGATCTTAAAAACAAATTGGAGGAGCATCTGTGACAATTTTCTTTCATGTGACAAAGCTTCTGCTGAGTGAGAATTGAACTGGTGCAGCGGCCAGCAACGTGTACCTTTGTAGATGAGGAGCAAGAAGAGGATGCTGTAGAGGAGGAGGTATGTGTTGACTCAATGAGTAAGTGTGGTGGTGCCATGTAATCCTTTCATCAACACAGCTGATCCCTCTGCATAACAGAAGGAGCGGTCTGGTACATCAAGTATTCAACCTAGGAACTGTTTTAGAAGACAGGTACTGTGGCCAACTGAGGATATGCTCTCATGAGGCAAATAGCAAATTATGGATTGAAGGAATGTGGATGTTATCAAAAAATACTACCTTGCCATGGCTCTTAGACATGTATAGGTCAACCATAGAGGCATTCTAATTATGGATATGTTCAATATTCTTTAATCTTACAATCCTACCCCAAAGTGCTTTGTACAATGTACAATATGCACTATTACCACCAATCCTGCTATAGATTAGGCTGCAGAAGTGTAAAAATATTGATTACAAGAATAGAAGTAAGTGTAAGGGAGAATGGAGGGTTACCCGACCCGTATTTACTGTGAAGAGACCCAACAATCCTCTCAAATACTACTTTTTTTATTTTGCTTTGCTGTGTGTGTCAGTAACAAGTTCTGTGGCTGTGTTGCTGATGTCCCCTATTTTTTTTTTTTTTTTTGAGGGGTTGGAGGTGGCAATTTGTCTTCATTTTAGTTTATATTCAGTTTTTACATTTTTTTTATGTTTAAAAAAAAAATACCAAGAAATGATTATATTTTGCTTAGAGTTTTAGGGTTGGTGTTTTATTTAATTGTTTTAACCCTGAGGAAAAGAGGATATTCTATGGGGATTTCTATATCATTTAAGGCCTTGTTCTTTTTTTTATGGGGTCAACAGCAGCAGGGTAAACTTGACACAGCAAAAACTGCCCTTTGTTAGCATCACAGTGTTAAGTGCATCAAAGCACCACACACTCTATGCCTCTTTTGCCACAGCTGCTAATAATAACTAGGGAATTACATTCCTGGGAGCCCTAATGGGAGCAGCAAAGGTTAATGCAGCTCTTAGGAAGCAAAAAGGTTGGTTGGAGAAAACTTGGGAGGCAGGGCACATCTGCCTTTCTTTTCTTGCAGAGGGTATGCTATATAGCCAGAGAATGCTGAGGAGATGATGGAGTAGGTAACCAAGTCATCATATGCCTCCTCTTTCTGCCAGATGTAGTGTAGCATAATGTCATATACAGCTGCAAAAACACCCTGTTCCTCCTCCTCACCTACAGATAATCCTGTTGTTGCCCTAAAATGGGCTTGGGGAGTTGGTGGAATTATTTGGCCACAGCATCGGCCACTTTCTGCAGGTGGATACGCAGCAATTAATTCTATCTTAGGTTGAGAAGGCAAGCAATGGGGCAAAGAGGGAGGGGAAAACAGGCAGGGGGAACCATTTGGCACTGATGTTCCTGCAGCTGCAACTTACTGGCAAGTTGACTCTAGGGCTGAGGAGAGTGGTGATGATGGTGATGTCTCCGGATGTACCTGGGTGCTAGAGGAGAGTGAAGGAAAATCAGAACAGCCAAACAGCAGGGGCAGTCCATTCCCCATAGCTCAGCTGTGTGGACCTTTTTCCACACAAGTGCTGTAGACTAACTGTAGTCATTTGCAGTCCTTGACAGTAGCATATCAACCGTGGTAAATCCATTAGTCATTTAGATATCACATATATGAAGAGACATACAAATACTTACCACAGAGATCAGTGGGAACAGCAAATCAATACTGGTCGGTGGAAAAGGGGCTTCCTCCTCCTCCTTTCTTTCTACCCCTCCCTTTCCACCTCTTCCTCCAGTACAAAAAGATTATCTATCTGCAACATTGAGAGATAGGGATTGTTGTATTTCAATGGGTGTAAAAGGCTTACCTTATGGCATTTGCATAGGGGAAGATGTTCAGCATGAACTGCAATCTTTCTCTGATTTTGCAAACCCCACCCTGCCACCTCCAGCCATAATGTTGATCTGACAGGTGTCTCTGCCTGCTGTCTCTGCAGCAATATAAGAAAAATGCATTCCCAGCCACCTTCCTGCCCAGCGTTTGCAAGCTTGACAAGTTGGCTGGCTTTACAGCTATTCCCATTCTAGGTGGTGGAGTCTGACCCCATTGTCACTTTGTGACCTTTGCTGTACTATAATGACAGGTTCATGGTCAACATTGTTTTACCAAGAAGGCCATCCCTGTCCTCCAACATCTTGTGAAAGCTAATGTGTTGATTGACCATGCAGTCAGTGGCAGGGTCTACATTACCTG
This sequence comes from Pelophylax lessonae, assembly GCF_965119305.1. Classification (NCBI taxonomy): domain Eukaryota; kingdom Metazoa; phylum Chordata; class Amphibia; order Anura; family Ranidae; genus Pelophylax; species Pelophylax lessonae. Next base: position 553,938,225 of record NC_138768.1, on the reverse strand, counting down.
TCGTCCAGCAAGCATGGGTATGGATCTTATATCTCCTTCAAAACCATCGGGTAACTCTGCTGGCTGGTGGGGAGGATGCAGGATGGGGCACACTGCTGGAGTCAGTTGTGCCATCTCACCTAAAATTCGGTGAATGTGACAGATCAGTCACCTCCATCCCCTCCTCTTTCTATGAGTCCTATTCAGAACCAGCAGTCCTCTCCAAGAAACCAAGAGGTTATGCATAGGCTCAGGTAAAAATGCCACCACAATGTTTTTCAGCTGGGGACAGTAGCCCCATTCTGTCAGCACTGTGGGGCAGTCCCAGAGGTGGCTAACCCCACACTATCTTGTGCCAGGACGAGTTGTCCATACAGCACTAACCTGCTGTCTGCCCTTTTGGAAAGGTACCCTGGCTTGTTGGATCTTCTGAGGCAGGCCAGAGGTGTTTGCAGCTATTTCAGCCAGTCATGCTCCGACAGTGTTCAGCAGAAACTTAATCTGCTCACAAACCACCTGATATGTGAGTGACTCCTCATTTAGGACACATGTACCATATTGCTATCATTTGAAGAGGCAACCAGAATGGTGAGCATTATCCCTGTAGTAAATATAATAAAGAATCGGCACTCGATTCTAAGTGGATAAATGAATAAATAATTAGATTCAACACATAAGTGTATACAAATGTATCACAAATATAAGAATATAATAGTGCAAGATGTGATGATAAATCCCAAAAGGTAAAAATATAATGGTGAATCAATAATGTACAGTGAATAAACTGCAGATAAATACAATAAAGTGCTGCTAGTGCAAAGTAAAGTGATCAGTGATTAGTGTACCGCAACTGGATACCATAAAAAAAATCCACACTATCTCCTAAGTGAGAGAAAAAGACCCACTGTAATAGGCACCCAAGAATTCAATACTATTAATTAATTGTAGCGTGTTGTGAATCACACAAAAACATATGTAGATATCTCAGAATGAAGTGGCAAGGTGCAAAGTGAGTACAAATCTAGAATCTATTGAAAGTGTCAGCGCAACCACTGAGTGCAATAAAAACTTCCCAAAGACATGTGCAATCCAAACGAAAAATAAACAAAAAAGAAACATGTATTGCACTAAATAAATGATCAATCATATACTATAATAATCAATCATAAAAAATGTCCATGTGTCCCGTGCTGGGAAACTGAAAAAATTATATTATTGCACTAGAGCTAAGGTAAAGTGTCCATGTGCAGAGTGCAAACTAATAAATAAATCAGACAGGTGTTCCAAATTGATAAAACTTTGTGAATCCTCAGTTTTCACACGGTGTGTCACCATACATGTGTGTCCCAAGGTGACTAGAAAATGAGTGAATCACCTCCAGCAACACTCAAAAGAGCATTTGTTTATAAGGTAGACTGTTCCTCTCTGTATGGACTGGTAGGGTCTAATCCTCGATCTCTTGTTTCATAATAGGGACTGGTACAGCGACTAATTGTCACAACAGTTCCAGGGGGTCACGGGACAAACTCCTTCATATTCCCCTCATGGTAAGGATACAAATGGGGACAATCTCATGGTGCAGTACGTAAAAGACTTTATTAATAAAAAAACAAGTATGACTTACAGTTTAGTAAGGATAAGCAGGTAAAAATACCACAGCTTGCGGTGGAATCGATGCTTCCGGTCATGGGCGTAGACCGGAAATGACGTCACCCGGCTCCTCACGATGCGTTGCGTCACAACCAATCGTGACTTTCTCAAGGGTCAAAATCCCTGTAGTGTTCCCACTGGAACACAAGCTGTATGGTGTAATAGACCAGGCACTGGAGACACAGCAGCAGGAAGAAGAGTAAGACTTCTTGGTGTCTCAGGGCCCACTTTATCCTGCCACTGTCTCCGTAGGGCCATATTAAACACAGAAGGAGAAGGGTTGCAGTGCTGGTGCTGAGGAGGAGGACATGAGGCATGTTTCTGCATACGGCTCTTTAATGGGCAAATTTTTGCTTTGATGCAGACTTAATTGTGTTTTTTTTTCTTGATCTTTCGGGCCTATTGCAGTGCACTGGCTTGATTGAGAATTTTTGTGGTTACAGGTTCTATAACAAAAACCTAAAAACATTTCAGAAAAAAATGTATAAAGTACCATAATACAATATTGTTGTATTTTGTCACAGGAAGAATACCATTTAAAAATGCAGTCTGCTTGCTCTCTCCATCAGAAAATGCATCCTATTACAAAGGCTAAGATTTTGTGCAGCCAATCTGTAATATTTTTTATGTTCTGGTAAATGGTAATTTAGTGTTTCTGGTTGAAATCTCCCTGCTCTCTTCCTCTCAGTTTGCATCTATTAAAAAGGGTGAGATTATGTGCAGCAAATCTGTACACTTTTTAATAAATTGTCGCTTAAAATATATAGGCTAATGTGACATTTGTGGATAAAAATACCTGCTATCTCCCTCTGAAATAGAAACCTATGTAAACAGGATTAAAAGTCGTGGTGCAATTCTGTAAAATGTTTCTTCAATTTTAAAAAAAGTACACATTTCAAGATGTAATCTGCCTTCATTTCCTTCAGAAATCGCAGCCTATCCAAAAAAAAAAAAAAAAAGGTTTAAAGGTGAGCTGCACGATTCTGGATAAAATGAGAATCACGATTTTTTTGCATAGAATAAAGATTCTCTCACGATTCTTGGCGTAATATCATAATTAATTAAATAAGTTAAAATCATTTTTTTTGCTAGAAAATAACTTAGAACCCCCCACATATTATTTAAATAAATAATATGTGGAGAGTTTTAAGTCATTTTCTAGCAAAAAATACTGATTTTAACTTGTAAGCAACAAGTGTCAGGGAAAGGCTTAGGCCCCTTTCAAACCTGTCCGCTCCGTCGGCGGACTCTGTTTTTCTCAGCGGGGATCGATCCGCCGAGAAGCTCTGTGTGCGGAGACGGAGGTTTCAGATCCCCACTGTCCTCTATGGGGGAATCGGATGAGAACGGACCGCCAGACGGATGGAAAATAGAGTTTCCATCCATCCAGATTTGATGGACAGGATCGGATCGGATGTCAGCGGACATGTCTCCGCTGACATCCGCTGCCCCATAGAGATGCATGGGGCATCTGTTCAGATCCCCCTGAAAAACTGACAGGCGGATCAGAACGGTCCGTGTGTGTGAAAGGGACCTAAGTCTTTCAGTGATTAAACTGCCCTCATTTACAGATGGAAGTTCATTCCTTTGATTTAAAATAACAAAATGATACTTTGTTTATTGTTATCTCCCAGCCTTAGAGATGTTGATAAACATTTGCTGGAGGCTCTTTTTTTTTGACAGCTGCGAGTGAGCAGAGAACGGCTCTGCACTGTATGAATCAAGCAATTGCCGTTTTAAGATTGTGAGGGCGTGAATCGAGATCACGATTTTTTACGATTCATTGTGCAGCTCTAGTGTGCTGCAAATTGGTAAATGTTTCTGTTTTCAGTTTCAAATAAACTGAACATAAAATACAATAATTTCTTTATTCCGAGACACAATCTGCTTGCTCGATCCCTCAGAAATAGTGGCCTGTCCACAAAAAGCTGTTACAAATCTGTTACAATTTTTCGTCCTTATTCAGATTTGGACAAAGACAGTTATTTTTTATTTTTCAATGCAATATGCCTCCTCAACTCCCCAGTATTTGCAGCAAGCCAAAGAGGGCTTAATAGTTGTGGTAGAAATGTGTGAAAATGATCCACTTCAGTCTCAGAGAAAAGACATTTTTTTATTTCTAGATGCAATATGTTCTACCCCCTTAGTAATTGGGACCTATTCAGTTAGGGCTTAAAAGATGTGCTGCAATTATTTTTCTTCAATATCAATAAAAATACATTTTTTTAAATTTATCAATTAAATCTGATTGCTTTCCCTCTCTGAGTTTGCAGACTATCAAAAAGTCTTTACAAACAACTTTGAATGCTGCAAACGTACAATTTTTTTTTCTCCAGTCCCACAAAAAGACACTGTTATTTGTTTATTACAAATTAAATCTGTCTGCTGCCTTCCTCTAATCTTAGAAACCAAGGTATCCAGCAAATCAGTTCTCTTTTTCTGGCCTTTGGTTATGGAAAAGTACACTCAAATTTTTATTTAATGATAAAATCTGCCTAGTTTCTCCAAGTTTCATTGCGACCTTTTAAGAATGCTTAAATGTTATGCATGCAATATTTCTGTCTGTTGACTGTGACATAATACATTGACATATATTTACATCATCAAATATGCCTCCTCTCTCCCTCTAGCATAGTGCAAAAATACTTACATAATGTGCAGCGATTTTATACAATATTTTTGCCTACTGTCTTTGAAATAACACTCTATAGTTTTTACTGTTTAATAAAAAAATAAAAAATACTCTCCCTCTTGCATTACTGCCAAGTACTGCTAACAAACTCTGTTGCCATATACGCTATATGTTTGACTATTGTCTTTGCAACAAGGCACTTTAATTCTTTAATTTGGCAATAAAACTGCCTCATCTGTGGAATTCGTGTTTGCAATTTTAGGTTGCTTTGGTGCACTCTGTATTGGCATTTTATTATACTTTGTAGATAATACAGTACTGAAATATGATTACAAGCTGTACTAGGTTTCTTTCACCATTATGTTCTGATTGTGAAAACATTTTCAACATTGGTACTATATTTCTTTTAAATATAGATTGATTTTAGCTCACTTGTGTTTGCTACTTTCACCATTTGATTCTGACCTACAAATATTACCTATTGAACACTTTTTGTTGGAGTGAAAATTAATCATATTGGTTTTCTGCTGCTATATGTAAGCCGAGGAATATTATAAGAGTAAACAAGTAAATACACTTGCAATTTATTTGATGCCAGAATACATTGTCACTGATGCTGTCCCAGAGAACTGTAATGTTCTGTAAAATTATGTACATATTTGAAGGATTTTTGTATTTTAAATTTTAAATGTTGCCCTTAAAGTGGTAGTAAACCCAGAATTTAAAATTTGCTGCTTTTTAATCCTTACTATTAAATGTACCCTTTTCCGTTCCTTTGCAATTGAGGCTGGAGCACTTGAATGATATCACTGGTGGATGCGCATATCTTGGGATATTTATGGCATGTATGGCAGGTGTTAGTCTGTTCTGGCAGATGCCGTGCCTCCATCATGTACTCTCTGCGGCATTGCATTGCAATACCGCGAGAATACAGCTCCCTGCACAGCTTCCTAATACACCCCTTGTGACTTGCTACATCACATGGGGGTGTAAACAGCAGGACAGATACAGGGATATGTGGAGAGAGTGTATTTGTTGGCTGCAGTCTGCTGTTTGCTTGATTAGCACTCAATGCACATGCGCGGGATTCCGGCCATTACCGCAAGTAAGGGCAGGAGTGCAAAGATGCGGAAGACAGCAGTAACAATGGGGCCTGCTTCGGAAGGGAGAAGAATAACCAAAAATAGGCAGGAAAACAGTAAGATGGAAATTATGTTATTTTCATGGTGGATCAATATAAAAAGGTATTGTGTAGTGGATACATTCTTTTTCACAATCACTTTGTCTGAGTTTACTACCAGTTTAAGTTGCATGAAAAGAACCTCGAAAATGTTTGTTTTCTTTTTTTTATTTTTGCATTGGTACATATCTCCCAGTGCAGTGCCCAGCTCTCCATTTGTAAAAAATATGCACTGTTTTAGGGAAGATGTGAAGTGCTCCTTAAATAAATACCAGACCACCTGGGATGCATGCTTGGATAAGAGTCTGGTATAGGTTTTGAGGCTGATCCCATACCTTTTTTTAAATTAAAGGAACAATAAACTTTATTAATAAAAAAACATTGTACTTTAAAAAAAAAAAAATATATGACTGGATAATGGTCTGTGTGAATCTTTAGGGGGTCCCTAAAGTGGGCTTCCAGATTCTAATAAGACCCCCCTAAGGCTTTTGTCCTCATTAACATGGGGACAAGGTACCTTATAAGGTACCTAACCAGTATTGATGGCATGTTTGCTTGGTGTGGTTCAGGCAGCTGGCATGCTCACTCCCCATCCTTCTCATTTCTTGCCCACCCACGCTGCAGGCCTGGATAAGAGACTGGTATGAATTTTGGGAGCCTCACACAATATGTTGTGCCCAGGATAAGAGTCTGCTATAAATTTTGAAGGGAACCCATATCATTTTTTTTTTTAAAAGACAGTACATTTTTTTGAAATCAATAAAATGTATCCCCTAATAATTCAATAAATGTACTGTCCCTTAAAGAAAAAAAAAAAAAAAACAATAGTGTAGGATTTGCCACATAATCCATACCAGACTCTTATTCAAGCATGCTGCCTAGATAGTCAGGCTGCATGATTGGATAAGGGTCTGATACGGCTTTTCAGGAGGACCCCATGCCATTTTTTGTATTGTATAATAAATTGTTCCCATTCTCCCCACATGAATGAGTGTGAGGTACATAGTATCCCTAATTACTGATTCACAAAATAAACTTGAAAAGTTAAATAAAAAAAAACAATTCCATGATAACTGATATGTAAAACTAAACTAGCATAAAAGAAAAGAAAAAAAAAAGTGCCGGTCTAGACATCAAGCAATATAGATCATCATAAATCACATTTAGCCATCGGCCACCACTTTGTACACACTGCAGTCTCATCTATAGAGTGAAAACACTAAAAATTATCTATAGCCTATGCGCCACTGATAAATTATGCAAGTCTATTAAAGAGAAAAATAAACCATGCCATCTGATGTAAATCAAAGGTCAGTCGGCTGTCCAGTGATGTAGGTCCACACATCAATCATGATGAGCCGTCTCCTGCCAAACTCCACACACCACAGGCACACTGCAACAATGACAGCTGTAATGGCTTATTTACTATTGATAAATTATGCAAATAATGACAGAAAAAATATTTGAATTAGTGCTGACATTGGGTATGAAAAATCACATTACATTTATCAATTAAGTCAAACTGGGTGCTAATGCTAAATATTAAATAAAGTGCTCACCATTGGCTGATTGCTGAGATTTTGATTGATGTTCCCAGTCAGAATAAATCTGTGACATATCCTGCCAAATAAGGGCCTTTTTACTGTTGTCCTTGCAGTTTTTGTCTAGCTGGTCATGCAACTAATTGTGGTGCTGCACCAGGATGACAAAGTGGTCAATATCAATCTAGCTGATGGACATTTTTCTTCTCTGAAATAGCTCTGCTCTACAAAAAACACCTTTTATTCTCCCCTCAAACATTCTTTCCTCTAAAAAATGGTTTCCCTACAGGTCACTGGAAGGGTCAGTTCTTTATCTGGTAGGATTCTAGACCAATCTTTAAAAAAAGATTCTATACCACCCTAAGTCCAAAGGGGGATTGGCAATATCTCATATTATCAATTACTTTCAAGCATCACTAATCATCCTTTTGATCTCTTATCACACAACCTCAAACATCCCATTATGCATCAGCATTGAGGCATACCTGCATACACCCACATTTCCCTTTGCCTTATATCTCCCAATGGCAAGAATATCCAGGTGAATTCTTGGAGCTGAAACAGGGGGCCCAGATTTGGGACACTAGACACATGCATCACTGAACTCATCAATAAATTAGGCCAAATATAAGCTATTGTTTAGGTGGTTCATGGTATCTCTTAGAATAACTAAATTTGGCCAGGGCACCTCAGACTGCTGTTTTTCAGTTGTGGAGCAACTAACACTTAATGCGGTTGAACTCTAAAAAAAAAAAAAAAATGATCCTGTTCCTTTAAAGCAAGATAAACAGCATAGAGCTTCTGCAGTGTCATCTGTCCCGTTCTATGCTGTAAAACACCTGGTTGATCCTGATGGTTCCTGTGTCTCCCTGGATGGGCTGACCATAGTAATCCATGGTCAGCCGTGGTTAGTTTACGTGTCTCCATCATCCCACTGTGTATCTCTCTCTCCCCCTCCCTCCCTGCCTGGTCAGCTAAGTGGTCTGTGCTGTGAGAGCTAATCTCCTCCCCACCCCTCCCTTCTTGCCGCAATTCTGTGTGACTGTAAAGTCATTGAGCACAATTACTGGCATCCTCTCTGTTATAGTAAACTCTATTGAACAGTGTGTGTGTGTGGTTTTTTTTTTTTACTGAGATCCCCTCCGTTATAGCAAGCTTTCAATTATGAAGCTAAATACCTTACTTCACAGCACTGCTGTGCAGTCACGTGACCTTCCGACTGATGCCAGAGAGGAATCTAAGCCACTCCCACTGTGGTCCTTAGATTGGGGAAGGATAGCAGTGGGAGGTCACGTGACCACACAGCGATGTTGTGAAATAAGGTATTTAGCTTCATAATTGAAAGCTTGCTATAACAGAGGGGATTTCAGTAATTGTTCTAAGTGACTTTACAACCACTTTAAATACATGTCTGATTAGAATGCTCTTGGATCAAAAGTTTCTGGACCAGGGACTATCAGCTTGTTTATACTGTCCTAAGCTCTAGTATTACAATGAACCCCTACCAAGCAACAGTGAAGCTCAAACTATCCAAATGCATTCTGGACCAGTTTAGGCTTTTAACTTTTATCTTCACTACTGCCAAACAGACTTTGGCTATAACCTGGTGGTCTGGAACCCCAACCATTACTTAGATAAAACAAAAACATGGTATATGTTCAACGAAAACCTGGCAGCCCTTCTACATGGTTAAATTAAAATAAATAAATAAAAAAAAGGTCTGGGATCAGAAGTTATCCTATTCTGGGAGAGATTTCAGTCAGTCTCTTTCGATGATTTAACCCTCCATGGACCGAGGTTTGAAGAGTCACCTTTCGTGTAGACATTTGGGATGGCCCAACTCCAACTGCTTGTTTTGCTCCCCATTCACCCTTGCATTCTTCTTTCCTACCCATCGCACTCCGCATACTTCCTCTTCTCAGCTTTTCTCTGCCTTCTGGGTATTATCTATCTGTACAGTACATATCTTTCTTGCAGTTGAATTGGCTAAAGGGGTACTGCCTCTGGCAGGGACAGCCCCACTACAGTATTAAAAGTTTTGATGGGGTGCTTTACCTTAAATCTCTTTAGATCTCCTGGTGAATACTAGACCACGTTGAGCTCCCCCTCCCAGAAACATATGCTTAGCACATACTGTATGTTGTGACGGGTGCCTTACAAATTCTCATCATGTGTGACACTTGCACCTGGATTTGTATTTTGTACCCTTTAAATCAGCTCTTGGATGTTTTAAGTTTATGTAAGCTTTTGAACTCTAGTTATATAGAACTCTTTTAATAAAATATTATTAAAACAAAATAATAATAATTTCCAGGAAAGCACACAATCCTTTAGACATTACACTTTTATTTTTTAAAATATTTAGCATTTTGACACATTTTTATACAAAATTACCTGGTACAAATAAAATTTTGAAGAATAAAAAGGAATAAATACATTTTCACAAAGCAAGATCCTAAAAACAACGTTTAAATAACAAAAGAAATAAAATAAACATATTTCTTGTTGGCTATGGTAATCATATATATAAATATACAGACACACACACACATAAATATATATGTATGCATCTATATATATATCTGAAACATGTAACATTTAAATGTACTGTTACACAAAATGATGTTTACGGAGCAGTATGGAAAACCTGTGACTTTGGAACAGTAATGTTATGTAAAATATTTTAGTCACTGTATTTTAGCCAGGTGAATTTAAATTAATCTCTTACAAAAAACTGCAATAGTGGAAATAATACTTTCTGAGCCAGCAATACAAATATTTATATATTTGACATTAGAGTGTGGCTTATAAAAATCACAAATGCCTATTTATCAATTATTTCACCGAAGATTCACACATTTTAAAATTTAATCTTAGGTGAAAAATGTGTAAATTTTGGGTAACAGTTGGGTGAACCTGGGCTGAAAACATGGAAATAAATAGACCAGATAATGATTAGAGTTCTCTGCCTAGTGGCTCTAAGATTTGGTATAAGTGGTCTTGAGGGAAAAAATCTCTGTGGTTGCTTTTTTGCACACTGCCAGGAGTGTTAAGTGCAGGGGCATTTAGACAGAAAGAGGAGCAATATACAAGATTACAAGTTCTAACCCATCTTCATTTTCAAAATATATTGTAATAACAATACATTAGTGTCCTTGGAGTTGTAATTACAAAGACAGGTACAGTGGTTGTGTACATATTTTCTTTATTTATTTATGAAGGTTAAGACTAAAATAATTACAATTTTAATATTTCTTGTGAGCATGGTGTTAAAAAAAAGCATTTTGCTTGAAATATCTCCAGTTAATCTACGTTAATTGAATATATCATCTTATGAGGGTCTCAAGCCTTATTGGAAACTGGTCAACTGGAAAGGAAAATATAACTGCTGCTGTGCTGTCTCTGCTTCACAAATCTTTTTCAACATATTATTTTAGTTTAAAAACTTGCAAATGTAAAATAAAAAAAAAAAATAAATAAAAATTACTTCAAACTTGTACAGGTTCCTTTTAAACTGCTGAATGCCAGTGAATGCAAGGGTTATATATGTTTTCTGGTCTTTGCACATCATTATTAGTGTGAGAAATGGAAACAAATCTAGATCTTGTTTAATTATATTACTGGATAGGTCAATGAATGGTGCTGTGGCTCTTTATCTGAAGATGAAGGGATTATGTCAGATTTCAAAACCTACTTCTCCAGAGTGGCTATCAATACCGCAGCCTGGTCTTGTCATTGGTTTCTTTATAATATTTTTGCCTTGCTATTTACTGAGTTGCACCCTGTGTTATAAAAACAAGGAGCAATCTGTTGCCCCATTTCCCCTAAAGCTGATGTTTAATCTCACAGTTGATATACTTTATCATGGACCCTTCAGCCCTCACTAGAAAAGAAGAGGATGGGAAAAGACCCCAGAAGAACGCGTAGTCTAATAGCATGGCACAGCTGAATTTTCACATGGCTTCTTCTGCATTTAGCTTGGCTTTATCCAAACTTTACAGCACCATTTGCAGGAAGGTTGCCATGAAGACTATAAAATGTGGACTAAGAGAAACAACCTCCATACACAATAATGATCCTAAACTACTCCTCTTTTATGCTGCAGATATTGTCTTGTAGATCGTACATGACACAGTACAAATATTATAAAAGCAGGGCACCACGTTATGTTTGCCAATATCAAAATGGTTCCATGGAGTTCACAAAACTGAGAGAATAATGATTGAACTTAAATAATAAAATATTCACTTTGCTCCCCTATTTATATGCATCTAACAGTAACTCTCCTAATTTTTTCCTACCAAAGAATTTTGTCTTGCATAAATAAATTATTAATTGAACCCACATCTGATACTTAGTCAGCTGTAGCTGTTCTATAGCTAAATTCAGTAGTAAGCATTATTCTACTTGTAATTTGTCATTAAACAGGCAGAAATCATGTTTATGTGATCATAACATTTTAGCATTAAATCCACTAGAGGGTGACTATTACCTGTGGAATCATCATCTCACTATCTTCAGGGGCAGGCTTAAACAGAACCTGTTTCAGAGCATAGAAATGTAACCCCCAGCGGGAACATAAATTCAGAGATCAAAACAGGCTGAAACAATAAGGGCTTTTACTGTGTTTTGCCTACCAAGTGCTTAACTAGAAATCCCTGCCAAATTCTACAAAGGTCCTAAAATTCTCATTAGCTTTCTGATATCATTAGCAGAAAGGCCAATATGGAAGATTATTCCCTTTTTGTATGTTTCTCATTTTTTTGGCTTTAATCAGAAGTGACAGGAAGCCAATGGTCAATAGTAGGTCAGATATTAGAATGCATGTATTAGGCAGTGTAAATAGCAGTTAAGATTTAAAAAGGAAAGTATCATCTTTTAATTTGAATGCATCAAACTAAAATCTGAGCTACCTTAGTAAATGGGTTTGACTGTATTCTTTATTATGTTTTAATTTACACACCGTGATTAGGCAAACAACTAACAAGCAAATTTAGCAGAAAAAAATAAAGGAAGCTGTACTTCACAATAAAAGCCATAAGAATTTAGTGAATGGTCCAATGCGCCAAAGCGCCTCTCTCTTTCAGACAGCGGCATTTCCGATGAGCTGTCTTGCAATGGGCTATTGATTGAGGATTTATCAAAAAAGACATACCATCTGAAACTCTGTCCTTTGAGGGGTAGCTGGTCTGTCTTACAGTGGATCATTCATTACATCCTTAACAATGGCTTTGAATCTGTGGTGAATCTATTTCTCTTGTTTCTACTATTGAATTGGAGGCGGAGAAGAACTATTTGTGAGCCAGTACCAGGCTCTGGAGGTGCATGGGTATAAATATCTGTAGTGCAGCGCAGCATCTTTGATCCTACGGAACCTATCAAGATTATTCACCTCATCTAACCACTAGCTTGTAAGGAAGAACTGTAATGCTTAATAATATTCATTCTGTTTGTCATCATTTCTATAGCTTTTTAAAAAAAAATGTCCTCAGAAGTACTACAGTAGCTATTCTAAGTGGTGCACCATATTGTTTCTGCTGGTGGAGAATGCACGCAAGGGCACAGGGATATTCACCAGATCTACTCCCCAACACCAGTTGAAAGCTGCCTGGATCTTCAATAGAAGACCCCTCCAGAACATTACAGCTATAGCTGTTGGCCTGTCTAGAGAGGTCTAATATTGCGTAAACTGCATGTGAGAGTGTGCAAAAGTGTCAGAGAGGGAAAATGCTGGGCTGAAGCAGAATGATCATATGTAAAAAAAAAAAATAGTGGGTTAAGTGGACAAGATGTTGTGGGCACAGTGCACAGAAGCTACAGAAGGTAAAAGAGATGAGGCAGTCAATAGTGTAGAATGATTGAAGCAGAAGAATTAAAAAAGTGGATAACAAGTGTTGTGGACTGAATGAGACAGATAGACAGAGGAGATATCGGATGGTCAACAATATAAGCAGAAGGTGGATTGGAGGAAGTTTGCCAAATGTATGGACTGAAAGGAATTGGACTGGACTATTGTGAAAATGTGCCTAACAGAGAAGCAGATGTGATGTGATAAAGCAAGAAGTGCTATTGAGACTAAAAACACCACATCTCAACTCAAGTAGACAGTAGAAGAGACTTTATCCTAGCAAATTGAGCATTCTTTCTTTTTTAATATATTTTAAAATATTTTTAAATCACTCCTTAGTGCTTATTTTCTACTTACATGAAGTTTAACTTTGCTTTTTGTTTTTTTTAGAACTTCATGTTGAATTGCTAATATCTTTTATTTTGTGATTTAACATAAAATCATTAAAAAGGTGTGTAAAAGTAAAATTTTTTGTCATATTTTTATCCCATAGATAAGACTCATAGATCATCAGGTTTAGCAGTTTAGACCTGGGTGCAGAAAGTACACGGCTGCTGTGTATCAGCTGCAGCTACTATGCACTTAATGCACTTAATAAAACATTGTTGCTTTAAAATGAATCACTTAAAAAAGGCAATACAATTTATCTCTGGGCAAAACTACAGTTTTGGACAAAATAGGAAAGGGTTAGACTCTCTGTCAAGTTGTTATTGCTGTACGTGTCCCAATTGGGCAGATTATCCCTATCTTTGTTGTGGTTACTGTTGTCTCTGAAATGGAATGTGATGAGCTATCCAACATTTTAGAGTTGTCCCACAGAACAATAGGTAAAGGCAAGTCTTCCAATGAGAATGCATGTTCTGGGGACAACTCTAAAAGTTTGGATTGTCCCCAGAACAATAGATAAGGTAATATCTTCCAATGGGAACACATGTTTTGGGAACAACTGTATAAAGTTGGGTATACACGTTCAGTTTGTTTTTTATTTTGCTCAAACAGCAAAAAAAAAAAAAAACCTGACAGATCTCCACATCACTGCAATGACGTGTGACTTATATTCAAAGGGGATATATGTCACCACAGATTGAGTGAAACCGTGGACATATAATTGTAGAACTGTGCCACTTCCTGAATTTCAGTCACAACTGAAATTACCGCAAAGGAAACAGGACTTTAAAGGCACCATAACAAACACTTGATTAAAAATCAACTGTCTTTATTTCACATATTATTAAAATACATATTGTATGAGAAATTCAACTATACAGGTACTACTCACTTGGTACTACTCACTTGGTTGGGAAATTGCAGCCACCTCAGGCATCTAGATCCAACTCAACATGTTTCGTGACTAAGTGCTTCTTCAGGAGCTTATAGAAATATCTCTAAGTAGATACAAGTAATGGGTCAATACATATCTATATGGTTTAATATCATTATAGATATGTATTGACCAGTTACATATCTATAAGAGAAATGCTTAGATCTAGATGCCCCGAGGTTGCTGCAACTCCCCAAACCAAGTGATATTTTCAAGTCTGTTTACACCATTTACTAGTTACTTCGGGGGGGGGGGGGGGGGGGACCTGGACAACCATAGACAGGGCAGATTATTTTTATCATGAATTATATCTATGTATAGTTGACTTGTTCATACAATATGTATTTTAATAATATGTTAAATGAAGACAGTTGATTTTTAATCAGATTTTAGTTATGGTGCCTTCAAAGTCCATTTTCCTTTGCAGTATTTTCTGTCGTGGCAATGATGTTTGATGCGGGGATCTCTCCCACTGTGCTATTGTATTCTGACAGGTAGACTCCCCCCCACCAGAATACACTGATCAGCATCTGCTGCCAGTGGTTGCAAGTGCTGATCGAATTCCAGTTTTCCAGCAAGACTGTTCGAAGAAGCCAGTTGTTAGTCTTCTGTTGAACTGCTGAACAGGTTGACTTTCGCTACATATGTACCGGACTTTAGTGGGAATTGTCTTCACTTTGGGAGAGTTCCACTAACTTCCAGTTGCATCTCTGGGATAGGAAGTGAAAAGGAAATCTTCTCAATGGTACATATACAGCAAAAAATAAACTGGCAGGAGTTTATCTTTCCCTACTCTATCCAAAACTAAAAATACGTTTTGACTATACATATAATTTAACTTGTGGGTATTGGTATACAATCACTTTTCTTGAACTTTAGCTCTTCAAAAGAGAGTAAAACAAGTGCAAGCATGCTAGGATGAATACCTACAGGTATAATTGGTTCGATTTAAATATATGTTTTCTAATGTTTAATAAAAGAATTGTACACAACACATTTATTTTTGTACGGTAATTCTTATACAATTTAGAAAGTTTTTAGCCCTTTGTATTATATTCCATACATGTACTGTATGTCTACAGTTTTTTCCATGGGAAAGTGTCGTTGCCATTTAAACAAAGGCTTTGAAGACGTAGAAAAGATTAGCCATTATATTTTAAGAGGATTAATTATAGCTGAAAATATAGATGCAGCTAGCTTTAACTGTAAGTTGTAATAGTGCAAAGAATCCTAAAGATCTAATTTTCTATTTCAGCAAACAACATCTATTCATCTAGAATAAATAAGTTGTCCAGGAAAGAATAAATGCAACTTTTGCCATTGAATAGATCAGTGTTTTCACCTGGCCCCCTACGGTATTTTCCACTGGGGCAAGCAAGGCTTAATGATGCTGCTGCTAAGCAAAGTCTGCCAGGGATGTGACAGATGACAGTGCTAATGGATCTCACTGCTGATTTTACAAACATATATAGGGTCACAAACCTATAAATATGCAAGCATGTGAGTCGCAATTACAGCAGATGGCTATATCCTGCACCTTTCCAGCAAATGTGAAACCATTTGTTTTGGATGGACTTTAGAACGGAGTTTAAGCATCTATGGGACAAAATGATTGTTCCTAACATTTCTGTTAAGCCACATCTAATGGATTCTGGGTAAATTGCAACATCTTTGTACTAAAATAGCTCATCATTTGTATTTATACAAGCATGTAAAATGTAAATACAAAAGTTCATCATGACTATGTGAAGATAATAGGGTAGGTCATATCTCTATTATATCCAATCCTGGCCTGCTGTGAAAGGTCTTCATAACACTTATAAATAATACCCTTATGGGAAAAATGTCAACCCATACCAATAGGCATTCAACGACATTTACAGGCAAAACGTGCACATATATAATTAAATATTGTTGATAATCTGTCGTCTGTATATTGATTAGGCTGTTGTAACTGCATAGTAAAATGCACACCAGCAACAAGTCACACATTTTTAAAGTGAAAAAAGCTAGGATTTTTGGCACAGATAACAATAACTGCTTAATATGTTTTACAATGGTCCCCACTCACATCTGTTTGCAAAGTAGCAAATTGTGTATTCTGTTGGTTAAATCAAGCCCTGAAACTTTGAAAGTGGCTATTGGAAGATGAACTGGCTAGACAGCCTTTAAAGTGAACTGGTATTTAGTTTATCATAGTAACAAGGAAGGAGATTCCACATGCAGCGCAAAACCAAATTCCCTTTTAATTTCTCCATGTTTACTGCACAGAAATGTCACAAAATAGAGGGGCCAAGGTATCCAAACTCTATATATGTTGCAGAGGACTTTCAACTGTCCAAATCCATCAAGTTGTTTTGATTTTTCGAAACCATTTGCTTAGGTCTTCATTCATTATAATTAAGTGAGGTAGAAATGATAAAGCTTGTGAACTCCTGTTTCCAGGTGACAAAAACAGCAGAGATAGGACATACTCATTATTTTTCTTTTAATTATCAGTATTTGTCAGACGCAGCCACAGTCTTTAGCTGAGACCTCTTTGATAGTATGGTAATGGTTTTTGGAGTCCAGAAAAGAAATATCGTCATCGTATGCTAGAGGCCTGCAGCAAGGTCTTGCTCTCACTTTCTCTTTTTTTATTTTCTTTTTTCCTCGAATGCTCTGTAAAGAGAGGTCGTAGTTGCGCACAGCAGCTTCGCATGTACCACTGCAATAGCGAAATAGGACTGTCTCGTCTGATACATATCCTAGCCCCAGCTCGCTGACTCTGACTTCCAGCTCCTTTATGGTGCATGGCTGTTTTCGAACACGTGCTCTCTTCATCCTGGGTACATTTTTTGGGTCGTCTCCAGAATGCAAGGACTGGCTGTACCTTTCTACCAGAGTAGATACAAGCTCTCGTATCTCCCCTTGAGTGTAGCTTTCGAAAAGAGCAGTGTCTGAAAAGAAATGTCAGAGTAAATAATGAGTGGCCAAATCTGTAATATAATCAAATATCATCAATCATAAAGAAAATATGACACCTTTTTATGTAAACGTTTGAAACTTTCCAACATCTCTCTCACAACTTTGGAATCAGATACAGTATAGGGCAATAGCACCATATTTGTTACTAACTCACCAAATGTATGTTTCTGGACATATTTCCTAGACTATTTAGACACCCTTCCTTGTGTCTTAGCTCATATCAAAATAAATTACTCCACCAGCCAAAATATATTGTTAGTGTTACTAATCAGAGTTATAAACATCAATATAATATGCAAGAGATTGTAAACCTTTCCCACTCAATCCATACTACAAAAAAAAAGAAAAAAGGTGGTATTCATCTGTAACCTAGTCAAACACAAAAAATAAAGATATGGGAAGGATTTAGGTAGGTAGGTAATTCAATTTTTTGATATTTTCGTTAAGAGGCTGCTTCTATCAGGTCAAAAGAGGAGGTCCAAGACATCCAAATAGGAGGTCTCTGTATTGAAAGAAGTAGGTTTGGTAGACTGAAATGAGTAGCAGATGTATAGCTGAGAGTTCAGTTTATCTTTTATTCTTAATGAGCTTAAAAACAATAACCAACATGTTTTGGAGGCTTTACCAACCCCCCTGCATCAAGGCTTGTGCAGGTGAGGGTTGGAAGGAAACAGGTTCATAACTGGGGTAATGGATGTGACATAAGTTACTAATTTGCATGTCCTACCCCTTGAACATGAAACCAAATCTGCATATAATTATATATCTATATATCTATATATATATATATATATATATATATATATATATATATTGTCAAAAGTATTGGGACATCTGCCTTTACCCGCACATGAACTTTAATGGCATCCCAGTCTTAGTCCATAGGGTTCAATATTGAGTTGGCCCACCCTTTGCCGCTATAACAGCTTCAACTCTTCTGGGAAAGCTGTCCACAAGGTGTAGGAGTGTGTCTGTGGGAATGTTTGACTATTCTTCCAGAAGCACATTTGTGAGGTTTATGAGGTTGTGTTGGATGAGAAGGCCTGGCTCACACTCTAATTCTTCCCAAAGGTGTTCTGTCAGGTTGAGGTCAGGACTTTGTGCAGGACAGTCAAGTTCCTCCACCCCAAACTTGCTCATCCATGTCTTTATGGACCTTTCTTTGTGCACTGGTGCACAGTCATGTTGGAACAGGAAGTGGCCATCCCCAAACTGTTCACACAAAGTCGGGAGCATGAAATTATCCAAAATGTCTTGGTATGTTGATGCCTTAAGAGTTCCCTTTACTGAACTAAGTGGCCAAGCTCGACCTCTGAAAAAACAACACCACACCATAATCCCACCCTCCACCAAATGATTTGGAGGGGTGGTCAAATACTTTTGGCAATATAGTGTGGATGAGCGAGTTTGGGGTGGAGGAACTTCACTGGCCTGCACAACAACCTCAACCCGATAGGACACCTTTGGGATGAATTAGAGCGGAGACTGCAAGCCAGGCCTTCTCATTCAACATCAGTGCCTGACCTCACAAATGCACTTCTGTAAGAATGGTCAAATATTCCCATAGACACAATCCTAAACCTTGTGGACAGCCTTCCCAGAAGAGTTGAAGCTGTTATAGTTGCAACGTGTGGGCCAACTCAATATTGAACCCTACAGACTAAGATTGGGATGCCATTAAAAACCATGTGCATGTGTGTACAGTATCTCACAAAAGTGAGTACACCCCTCACATTTATGTAAATATTTTACTATATCTTTTCATGTGACAACACTGAAGAAATTACACTTTGCTACAATGTAAAGTAGTGAGTGTACAGCTTGTATAACAGTGTAACTTTGCTTTCCCCTCAAAATAACTCAACACACAGCCATTAATGTCTAAACCGCTGGCAACAAAAGTGAGTACACCCCTAAGTGACAATGTCCAAATTGGGCCAAAAGCATCAATATTTTGTGCGGCCACCATTATTTTCCAGCACTGCCTTAACCCTTTTGGGCATGGAATTCACCAGAGCTTCACAGGTTGCCGCTGGAGTCCTCTCCTCCATGACGACATCAGGGAGCTGGTGGATGCTGGAGACCTTGCGCTCCTCCAACTTCCGTTTGAGGGTGCCCCACAGATGCTCAATAGGGTTTAGGTCTAGAGACATGCTTGGCCAGACCATCACCTTTACCCTCAGCTTCTTTAGCAAGACAGTGATCTTGGAGCTGTATTTGGGGTCGCTATCACGTTGGAATACTGCCCTGCGGCCCAGTCTCCGAAGGGAGGGGATCATGCTTTGCTTCAGTATGTCACAGTACATGTTGGCATTCACGGTTCCCTCAATGAACTGTAGCTCTCCAGTGCCAGAAGCACTTATGCAGCTCCAGACTGACACTCCCACCACCATGCTTGACAAGACACACTTGTCTTTGTACTCCTCACCTGGTTGCCGCCACACACGCTTGACACCATCTGAACCAAATAAGTTTATCTTGGTCTCATCGGACCACAGGACATGGTCCCTTAAATCTACATCTATTTCCCAAAGACAACCTCTGGATATGACGCTGAGCACATGTGCTCAACTTCTTTGATCAGCTATGGCGAGGCCTGTTCTGAGTGGAACCTCTCCTGTTAAACTGCTGTATGGTCTTGGCCACAGTGCTGCAGCTCAGTTTCAGGGTATTTGCCACCTTCTTATAGCCTAGGTCATCTTTATGTAGAACAACAATTCTTTTTTCAGATACTTAGAGAGTTCTTTGCCATGAGGTGCCATGTTGAACTTCCAGTGACCAGTATGAGAGAGTGAGAGCGATAACAACACCAAATTTAACACACCTGCTCCCCATTCACACCTGAGACCTTGTAACACAAATGAGTCACATGACACCGGGGAGGGAAAATGGCTAATTGGGCCCAATTTGGACATTTTAACTTATGGGTGTACTAACTTTTGCTGCTCGGGGTTTAGACATTAGTAGCTGTGTTTTGAGTTATTTTAAGGGGACAGCAAATTTACACTGTTATACAAAGCTGTACACTCACTACTTTACATTGTAGCAAAGTGTAATTTATTCAGTGTTGTCACATGAAAAGATATAATAAAATATTTACAAAAATGCGAGGGGTGCACTCACTTTTGTGAGATACTGTATATTAAACAGTTATTTCTGGCATTTCAATTATTAATTTTGATAAAATGACAACACAGGCAAGGCCAGATAGCATAAATAAGTGACAATAACTGAATTTAGTACAAAGATAGACAATTGTTGTTCAGTTTGTGCAATTGTTAAAGCTTATTTAATAAAAGAAAAATGTTACATTGCGAATTTGAGCTTAAAAATAGTATTTACCTTTTAGAAAAGTGATTACAAAGTTATATTTTCACCTCTTGTACATGTATACATGGCCTATACGGAAAATGTTAATGTTAAAGGGAGAGTATACAATATTTTCAGTGAGCGCATATTTTGAGTTCTTTTTGCAATGTTTACTTCACATGACATTTTTAAATTCTTGCTTGTTCCTAATTTTGTATTTGTCACTGGAGGCACAGTAGTTTAGCTGCTACATTGGCTTTGCATATATGCTTACCAGTTGAGATAAGCCATAATCCACAAAGGCAGTGCATTGAATTTATTAGGCTGGCTGACTGATAGAGACTGTGCAACAGGTCAGTAAAGCGCAACAATTGTACAGCACAGCAGGAATCAAAGCCTGCATACCGTATGTAATAAGCAAAATTCCCACTCCTTACATATATATTATTACATACCATACATGGTTTTAAAAATAAAATGACAAATATAGATAAGACTATTTACATTAAGCTTATCTAGACTATATGTTACCTTAAGGTTATCAATTAAAAACAAGGCAGTCCTTGTGATTGGAAAACGAGAGGTTTATTCTTTATCTTGGAAAATTGTTTGTACTGTAGGAGCCTTGAAAATATAGTATTCGCTTTCACATGAACTAGTTCTACCAGAATCAATATACTGTTTTGAGAAAAGGGTAAGACATGTTTGGGGCAAACAAATATCAGTAGCCTCTTACATTTGCAAAAATACAACCAACCACACTCAAGGAAAAGTAAATCATTGAGATAGTACCTGAGACCCCAGGAGAGTGTGAGCAGATGTGCTCAAAGGCCATTTTTTTGGAATGTGAAGGTGCTCCATAAAGGGATAAGCCAGTGGTGAAGGACAGAGCTTCATAGGTTTCTTAGATAGAGGGCCAGGAAGGAAAGGAATGGGACTTGAGGAAGTGGCATACAGTGGGGATCGAAAATTTGGGCACCCCAGGTAAAAATTTGTATTAATGTGCATAAAGAAGCCAAGGAAAGATGGAAAAATCTCCAAAAGACATCAAAATACAGATTAGAAATTCTTATAATATGTCAACAAAAGTTAGATTTTATTTCCATTATTTACACTTTCAAAATAACAGAAAACAAAAAAAAGGGTGTCTGCAAAAGTTTGGGCACCCTGCAGAGTTAATATCTTGTACTGCCCCCTTTGGCAAGTATCACAGCTTGTAAACGCTTTTTGTAGCCAGCCAAGAGTCTTTCAATTCTTGTTTGAGGTATCTTTGCCCATTCTTCCATACAAAAGTCTTCCAGTTCTTTGAGATTTCTGGGCTGTCTGTCACGCAGTGCTCTTTTAATGTCTATCCATAGATTTTCAATTATGTTGAGGTCAGGAGATTGTGAAGGCCATGGCAAAACCTTCAGTTTACGCCTCTTGATGTAATCCCCCATGGATTTTGAGGTGTGTTTAGGATCATTATCCATATGTAGAAGCCATGCTCTCTTTAACTTCAGCTTTTTCACAGATGGCATCAAGTTACCATCCAAAATTTGCTGAAATTTTATTGAATCCATTTATCCTTCTACTCGTGAGATGTTCCCTGTGCCACTAGCTGCAATACAACTTTTAACTAACTTTTGTTGACATATAAGAATTTCTAATCTGTAATTTGATGCCTTTTGGAGATTTTTCCATCTTTCCTTGGCTTCTTTATGCACATTAATACAAATTTTTACCTGGGGTGCCCAAACTTTCGATCCCCACGGTACATGTGCGAGGTCCACCAAGAAAACACCCCAGGCTGTTCGAGACCCGGATGGAAAAGTGGATTGTTCAGAAGTGGGAGCAAGGGTGTAATTGTCCGCTTATCACTTTAAATCTTTGTTCAGCACTTACTGCCAGGTGGAACCTTTCTGCCTTCCTTTTGGTTTCCTGAGGAATGTTTAATCAGCAGAACCACTAGACCACTCCTCCTACTCCTCCTTCTCTAGCTCTGAGGTAAACTTTCTTGTGACTCAGATTTCATACAGAGCATGTCAGCAGCATTTAATGGAAAGGCGATTGCTAAAGAGAGGATTTCTAAGGTTTAAAGTTTGCACCCCTTGGCAAGCGGAGCGAGGTATGCAGTAAGAGTGCATTATATATATAGAAGTATATGTTGTTAGATATAAATTTTGTCCATGCTGTTAGTTTAAATATGCTATAGATAATCCAAAGCATCCTGCATGTGGCCATGTTTCCTTAGATGTTTAATGTCATTTAGATATGTGTGCAGACAACTGTAATCCACCTTGTAACTTCACATTCGTAATTAACCTTCTAATCCCCTTTTTGGTGATCACTGTAAACAAATGTATTGTATGTCGTTTTACAGTTTTCATGGTGCTATGGTGTTTATGATGCTTACGGTTTACGGTGCTCACGGTGCTAAAGAGAACAACGTTCAACCCTCCTGCACACCTTTGATGCAAAAGAATAAAAGTACTGCACCCATCAGAAGCTCTCCTCTCGTTATTCACTCGATGCCAAAGGGGCCGCTACAAAGGGTATGAAGGGGGACATGAGGTTGCCTGTTTAACAAACCTTTATTTCTTCCTTTACCACTTTCCTACTGGGAACTTTCACCCCCTTCCTGCCCAGGCCAACTTTCAGCTTTCAGCGCTGTCACACTTTAAATGACAATTGTCATGCAACACTACCCAAGCAAAATATTTATCATTTTTTTGAGACAGATAGAGCTTTATTTTGGTGGTATTTAATCATCACTGTGTTTTTTTATTTTTTGCTAAACAAGGAAAAAATTACCGAAGAGTTTGAAAAAAAAAAAAAAGTTTCTTAGTTTTTGTTTTAAAAGTTTCTAAATAAGAAATCTTTCTTCTTCACTGATGTGCAATGATGAGGCTGCACTGATAGACAGTGATAGGCTGCACTGATGGGCACTGATTGGTAGTATTGATGTGCACTGATAGGTGGCACTGATAGGTGTCACTGATGGTCACTGATAGGTGGCACTAATAGGTGGCTTTGAAAGGCATCACTGATGGGCACTGACAGGCAGCACAGATGAGCACTAACAGGCAGCACTGATGGGCACTGCTTTGCAGCACTGATGGGCACTGATTGGCAGGACTGATGGGTAGAGATTAGCAACATTTGTGGGCACTGTTGGGGATGTACTGATAATCAGGACACTGATCAGTTCCCTGATTATCAGTGAAGATGTCCCTGTGTAGATTTGCCGGTTATCGGCTCTCCTCACACGTTAGTGTGAGGAAGGGACTACCAATAACCGACTAATCCTGTTTACAGTGTGATCAGCTGTGACTGGACACAGCTGGTCACATGGTAAAAAGCCTCTGTGATTGGCTCTTTACCCCAATCTGTGATCAGCTGTGTCCAAAGGCCACAGCGATCACATATCCCTGTCGATGCATGCCTTAGGGGGCACGTGGGCAACACGATCACGGGCAATGATAGTGTAAGCCCACGCTATAGCCGAAAGAAGAGGGGAAGAGGTTAAAAAATATGCAAAACCCAGTCACTAAAATACCAAATAAAACAGGGAAGCACAGATTGTAGAAAGGTGCTATCATTGATACAACGTATGTGAATTTTAAAAAATAATATTCAAAAATTTTCCTTTTGTACTACAATGATATTTACTTTGTTATGAACCTAGTTTTGATTGAAAATAGGTAAAATGGAAGAACACATCTAATAGGCAATATCAGAGGATTGCCTACTTAATGTAATAAAGGGTGGAAATCTACTAAGTTGTATGTTTAGTAAATAGACGGTTACTTCTAAATGTTTTTTACAATGACACTGCCCTTGTTCTCCCCACTTAAAAAAAGAAAAAAAAGAAAAAGGTGCTTGTCATGGCTACAGAATATTGAATTCATATTGCCAGTTGATCGAACACCTAAAACAATTTTTTTTTACTAAGGATAACCTGGAAAGGAACGAGTTAAAAGGGGGCTATTAATGGAAATGGTGCATTTGAAAGCACACTTAAAGCATATGACAAATGTGCCTACCGATTCAAATTTGGCTATGTGTCTACTATTGAGCTTCACCTCTTGATGATTTTTATTTTCTGTAAGCTATGTTTAGCCTAGTAAACCCTTGAAAATACATCTACAAATCAATATGTTGGTTGAAAATCATAAATATAATGCTAATATGTAGTTTTTAATATTTACAGAACAAAAATTAATCAAAAGAAAAAAGAAAATATACAA
Source organism: Pelophylax lessonae (assembly GCF_965119305.1). Taxonomy (NCBI): domain Eukaryota; kingdom Metazoa; phylum Chordata; class Amphibia; order Anura; family Ranidae; genus Pelophylax; species Pelophylax lessonae. Next base: position 553,913,569 of record NC_138768.1, on the reverse strand, counting down.
AATCGGTATACACTCTCTTTAAATAGTATTTATGGGGATAATTATAAATATATAGTCCTTTCTCCTCCTGTTTTTTTAAAATAGTAAAATGGATGTTGGACAAACAATGTTTCTTGAAAGTTTAAATAATAGCTTGATTTTTTTTTTTAACTGGTATAAGAACTAGATTTTCTTATTTGATATCATCAAGCTTCAGACATCTAGGGAATGGTTGGTGATATGCCCCGACTTTTTTTTTTTTCTCTTTTCATGGGCTGGTTTATAGTTGAAATTGCTGCAATGCACTTCATCTACTGTATAGCAGCCACATTTCACATATGTTGTACATGTTCTAGTATTTGGGTGCCCTGAGGCACACTAAGCTATAAAGCAGGGCAAAATATTGCACAGCGCAAAAAAATAATTAAAAATGTCTATGGCCTTTAAACAAGGTGAAAATGAATTACATAGGCATCTATGCTTCACTTATCTCTGGCCATAGAAATGGTTTTAATCACAGAGTGGAAACTAGAAGAAACCTTCAGAATGCTTTGTTTGAGTTACTGTAAATATTTCCTACTAAGACACAAGTCATTTAGTGTTTGGCAGCTCCTGAATAGAGATAAACAGCATTTTTGCTCGCCAAACTTTACCTAAAGTGGCTACCCCAAGTGGCCCATATTATTGTATCATAACATAAATTATTATATAAGCAGTGCAATGTTAATCTTTTTATTTTGTTTTCATATGGGAAATACCTCTATTTTAGTCTTGAAGTCGCGGTCACGTGTCCCCTCTCCTTTCCTTGTATGCAGCCGAAGGAGCAGAGTAGGAGGGGCCCAGATTCCTTCCAACGTATGCAAGATACGTCAGGAGAGGAATCTGCAATCTTTGACCCTATGGCCGTGCAGCGCCAACTGGCGCGGCGCCAGTCACAGGACATGTAAAACAAAAACAAAAAAAACGAATAAATAAAAAATAATTAAGTTTAATAGCATCAGACATATACCAGATAGTACAGCAAACATATATATATATGCTTTAAATCAATATTTTTACTGCTGGAAAATTAAATGTGTGGGTGGGGCAGGGTTTACTAATGGTAGACAGGCACATTATTTTTTTTTAGACTCGTGATCAGTGTGTGAGTCTATACTAGAGGAGAGGAGAGAGGCGGAGAGGGGTGGGGAGGGGAGTGAAGGAGATAGATTTCTCACTCCTGACTATGAGCTGACAGGGAGAGGTAGGGGGAGGAGGGGGGGGATGGAGAAACGCACAGAGGAGAGCTGCAGTGACGGAGACACGTACCCTGACCACGATTTGATAGCACAGCAGCCATGATAAACGTGGTCTGCTCTCGGGGGGGGGGAGTCAGGACCAAGCAGGATCAAACAGGTAAAGTAGGAGATACAAAGGGCTAGTATAAAAAATGAAAGCACTATGCTACAGCTTGCACATTAAAAGAACAGAAGCATTCTTTAACCACTTGCCGACTGCCTAACGCCGATCTACGTCGGCAGTCAGCCCCTCACAGACAAAGTGACGTAGGGCTACGTCACTAGCTTGTGAGGGTCTAGGGAGCGAGCGCGCGCCCCCGGAGTCGCAGTACCGCAAAAAAAATCGCAGATCGCCGCCATTACGCGTTAAAAAAAAACAACAAAAATGACAAAAATCTTTCCCTTTGTTAGTAAACACGATAACTTTTACGCAAACCAATCAAAATACGCTTTTTGCAATTTTTTTTACCAAACATAGGTAGCATAAAACAAATTGGCTGAAAATTTTAAAAAATTTTGATTTTTACTTTTTTTTGGGGGGGAATTTCATATAAAAAAATCTGAAAAATATTGTTATTTTTGCAAAATTGACGCTCTTTTTTTGTTTATAGCGCGTGATCAAAAAATCGCACAGGTGATCAAATACCACCAAAAGAAAGCTCTGTTTGTGGGAAAAAAAGGACGTCAAATTCGTTTAGGTACATCATTGCACGACAGCGCAATTGTCCGTTAAAGTCACGCAGTGCCGAATCGCAAAATACCCCCTGGTCAGGAAGGGGGTAAAATCTTCCGGGGCTTAAGTGGTTAATTTATTTTTTTGGGGGTAACAAACACTTTAAGACAGAACTGTGAATGAAGAAAGAAACCCGTATTCAATGGGGAATATTTAAAGCTAAGGACCCCCTCGTCACATACACACCCACAAACAATACCTGCCAGCCACCACCATTGTGGCTATCCCTACTCTGGTAAGGTTGCAATTGGAGTGGAGGTCTTTTTTTTTCTTTTTGCACAGGAGGGCTAGGGAGGTTTGGTTAGTGTACTTTTCCAGTAAGCATACTTACATTTACTCCGTCCCACTCTGGCCCAACTTACTTTTTCGCTTTTTCTCCTTACCCTGTGAAGCCAGATATACTGTACTCCCCTAAGTCCACCTCCAGGTCCCCCATTGTTGCTGGTTCTGGGTGGGAGGACTGCTGATTTGCAGTGCTGTGATGCCCCCCTCCCTCCCCCAGCATCGCCAGACCATGCTGCCCCTCTCTGATGGCATCCAACTTTTATGAGTCATGAGGGATCCCCACTATTGGACATACGTTAAAGCAGTGTTCCAGCCTCCAGCCCCCCCCCTCCAAAAATTAAAAGTCAGCAACTACACATACTGCAGCTGCTAACTTTTAATATTAGGACACTTACCTGTCCTGGAGTCCAGCGATGTCGGCACTGCAGCCGATGTTTCCATCAGCTGTCGGGTGCTCCCGCTGCCATTGCCGGTCAGAGAGCCCAACAGTGAAGCCTTGCGGCTTCACAGGTGGGTCCCTACTGCACATGCACGAAGCGCGCTGTGCATTCGGATTGGCTCAGCGGCGGAGGAGAGGTCCTCACTTCGCCGCGGCACCGTTCCCGGAAGTGGGGAAGGGTACCTGTCATAAACAGGTACCCGTTCCCCCATCCCCCCCTGAAAGGTGCCAAATGTGGCCCTGGAGGGGGAGGAAACAAATGAGCGAAAGTTCCACATTTGGGTGGAACTCGGCTTTAAGAGATGGCCACATCATGTGGGCTCTGACATGGACACCCAATGGGAAGGACCCAAATGGGAAGTTACCAAAAGAGGAGAAGACTTAGAGTTGTAACATCATGTTACCACAGCTTACAATGAGTGAAAAAAAAAAACATTTAGAAGGGAATTTTTTGATATAGAGAGTTATATGTGTATTAAATCGTTTTTATTCTTAACTTTGGTCCAGGTGAATTAGTTAAAGGATCAGTAACACCAGAGTGAACAGGTAGGCTGGACATGAACCTCGTCTTTTCCTGCTCTACATTTTTGCCTCCAAAGGCACAGAAGAGCCATGGTTTCTTCCTCAGTGGTAGAGCTGTGACAGTGCTGGACCTTATTGTTAGAAACACTATTGCACAATACAGATGGTGAAAAAAAAAAAATGAAAAATTTTTTTACATCATTTTTCTTTTTAATTTGTACTGTCGGTTTGGGTGCAGTGAAGGAATGCATGAGGTCCCTACACTGCCAGATAAGCAATACTGATCTAAGTGTATATTGGTATAACCTCGCGCTTATGGTAATGTGCAATTAAATAAATGAATAATTTAGAAAAGTGTCTGTCACAAGCTGCTTGCTGCAAATTAAAGTGCTAGTGCTCTTTAAAATAATGGGAACCCAATGTTGCAGCGCTGCTTAAAACAATACGTATAAATAGTGAAATATATATGTAAACTTGTGCCAATGTGCAAACAAGTGCAAAATATACCGTGCAAATTTCGCAAGATCACTTAATAAATACTTCATACAAAAATATCAAATTCATATAAATCATTTAGTCCATATAAAGTCCATCAAAGTGCTTACTATGTGCATGAATGGGCTACAGATGACGCTGTGATTGGACAGCGAAACGCGTCTAGCAATTGGCTGAGCGGACTGCCACGTCACTTCCGGCCGGTGAAGCGCATGCTGCGGGAGCAGCGAACCACTGTGCCGAGACATATATGCCTTCATTTTTATTATGTTTGTGAGTAGTTTTTTCTTGTCTTCAATAAAAATTGTTCAAACGTTCACTATGGATGGCTTTTCTTTTCCATGAGGGAACTCTGGGATGTTTTAGAACCACCATCGAAGATCTCACCAACTTAATCACAGATTCCAGGATGTTAAAGAACACTGGGACCATACTGCAAGATATCATTCTATGCTTCCTACCGAGCGCATTGTGGTAAGTAGAAAACCACAGCGGGATTATCCCCATTCATCCACATAGTAAGCACAGGAGAACCTTATCTGCACTTTGATGGACTTTATATGGACTAAATGATTTATATCAATTTGATATTTTTGTATGAATTTGAATTATTTATTACGTGATCTTGCGAAATTTGCATGGTATATTTTGCACTTGTTTGCACATTGGCACAAGTTTACATATTTATTTCACTATTTATACGTATTGTTTTAGGGTATGCGATTCCTTAAGGAGTTTATAGTTCAGTTTTAGCCATAATCCCTAAATATCTTTGAAGAAAGAGGTTTGGTGCCTCGAGTCAAGGTTTGTGGGACTTTAAAGGGGCTAATATACACAAAAGTATTCTAAGTATAAATATAATATTTATTTCAAAATAACATAAAAGAAATTATCATACATTTCTGGTTTAGCAGAACATATGTTACATGTGATGTATGGGCTAAGAACCCATAGGTGAGAGTGAAGGAGAATAGTATGAAAAAAGTGACATGGTGGAAATGTGACATTAGTCTCTCTCTTGTGGTCTAAACGTCTATGGTTGGCGTTGGATCTTTGTTTTGAGAGAGTATTTGGATTCCTACGCGTTTCGGCGGGGGGCCTTTGTCAAGGAAAAATGTCAACCATCTCTGCAAGATATGTGAAATGGTAGTAAGGGTATTTAGTTTTTTGACCATCCTGAGACATTTGTTTCATGGTAGGTCATGTGATACATACTTAGATAGAGAATTGCCTGGGCCTGCTTGTGGTCCTCCGGTCCTCATATGAATCAACAGGATAAAGCTACTGGGATGTATAAGGTGGCGGTATTAGTATACGTTTGTATGTTTATAGTACATGTGCCAGTGGTATTGGTTATGTACTTACTGGTTAAGTATATTCTCTAGACCAGTTGAGGGAAGAAGGTATTGGATCAACCCGTATTAGGTCAGGTCTGTATATGGAAGGGAGTATTTGGTTAAATATTTAAGAACAATATTTACTTTTATATGTTCCATATTGTTTTAGTACTTACTTTGTGACATAGGATTATATAAGCAATATTGGTTCCAGCATTTGTCCACTAGGTGGCGTGTTGTCCCGACTGGTCTTGTAATGCTATACAGTTCCAGTGGTCTCCACTGTGGGGTGCTGGTCCAACTGTTCCTGTTCTAAATATAGTGAACAGGAAAAGTCTTGTCAAAAGTGTATTCCAGTATAAAGATACCATCAGTGCATCTTTTGCACTATGGTATACTTACAGTTTTGTCCTTTGGTTAAGGGGGAAGAAGGGTGGAAGGTCCGAGTAGCGTGGTCCGAGCGTCCTCACCGTCCCTCAGCTCGAGGGAAGTGACGCCCTGTTTGAGATTCCCGGCCTTTTATATCGTTCACGCATGCGCAATAGACGCATGCTTGTGTAACAGAAGATCCTTGCCGGATGACGCGTCGCGGGTGCGCGCGCATCCTGTCTTCAATCTGAACGGTACATTTCATGCGGCCGCCGACACAGGAGGCGGAGTTTGGGTCCCAATTCAGGGTCCTATTGGCAGAGGATGATAGAAGGTCTGCTTAACTCCTTGTTCCCCGGTCTTGATCACCGGGGTTACCTGTGCCGGATGAGGTTTATTTGGGGGAGAAAACAAGCAGGCTTTTAAGTTTTCAGGCGATGTATAGCAATTAGTGAATTGATTTATTCTAAATAACGTGCCATTTGGAAGCCAATTTTAGGCTTTTTTGAAAACATCCAAACGGGAGAACGCCATTTAGGTTATATATAATAGAAATAAGTATAGATAAAAATAAATAATAAAAAAATAGGTTATTTATTTTATTTATTTTGAGCAGCAATTAGTATAGAGCTGTTCATGTGTGATATGGATGAAACATGAAGTTCTTGATTTTGGTCAGGGAATGTTCGATCCCAGCAGGGTGTTTTTAGATGTAATATCGGAAAGTTCCGAAAGGGGATAGTGTTTTTCAAGGTAGGTTGTCCTCCATGTGTGGAGGGGGGTTTTTTTGAAAAATAAATATCTGACGTTAGGTCTTTTGTTACTGTGCCTCAATCTGTTTTCCCAGATACAAAGCCCTCCAAAAAGGGGCGGTAGCTGACATTTTCATTCAGGCCCGGTGGGTGGGCTGCATTTAGTTTCTTTATCCAGCGAAGTTCCATCTGGAGGAGCACTTTATTCCAATCCCCCCCTCTGGGGGGGATATGAATCCTGTCCAGTATGGAGAATTGGACTTTGGGCATATGGTTTTTGTGATGATTGGCCACATGGCGGCCTAATGGTAAATAAAAGTTGCTTATGGACATACTTTGTAAGTGCTGGTTAACTCTTATGCCGAACTCTTGTCGCGTTTTCCCTACGTAGAAGCTGCCACATTCGCACTCCATAAGGTAGACCACCCCTTTGGTCTTGCAGTTTGCAAAATGTTTTGGGGTGAACTGGTCTCCGTTTGGTAGTGTCTTATATGTGGATTTTTTGATAACTGAACATTGTGCGCATGATCCGCATGGGAAAGTGCCTTTAGTCTGGCAAGGATCCTTTTTGGTTTTAAACTCGCTGTGAACCAGTGTTTCTTGTAGTGAGGTTGTTTTCCGGTAGGTAACAAGTGGTTTTTCTGTTACCAATTCTTTTATATTGGGGTCTTCGGTCAATATAGACCAATTTTTTTGTAGTATTTTTTTTAATTGTTTATGTTCATTGGAAAATCGTAAAATCAACCTTGTTGGTTGTTCCGTTTTGGCCTTAGGGGCATGTTTCTTGAAGAGGATGTCCTGTCTGTTTTTTTCCTGGACTTTGTTAAATGCCTTTCTGAGGCACGTTTTAGTATATCCTCGTTCCTGTAGTCTCAAATTTAAGTCATATGCTTCCTTTTTGTAGTCCATTTCTTTTGTGCAGTTCCTTTTTAGTCTCAGGAACTGACTATAGGGGATTGATTTTTTTAGAGATTCCGGATGAAAACTGGTGGCATGTAATATTGTGTTTCCTGCCGTTTCTTTTCTATAAAGTGTTGACATCACGTTCCCTTGGTTGTCCTTATAGATGTATGTGTCTAAAAATGGAATTTTGGTTTTATGAAAAGACATGGTAAAGAACATGTTATGGTTGTTTTTGTTCATTTTTTCAAGGCATTTTTTCAAGAGATCTTCAGGTCCATTCCAGATTACTAGGATGTCATCCAGGTATCTTTGCCACAAGAGGATGTTTTCTGTGTATTCTGAGTTTTCTTCTGCTGTCAAAAATTCGTTTTCCCAGTCACCGAGGTATATGTTGGCGTAGGCAGGTGCACAACTTGTGCCCATGGCAACTCCGCAGACCTGAAGGTAATAATTTCCACCGAAAGAGAATGTGTTGTGGTTCAATATAAACTTTAGCATGTTCAAGATAAATTGGTTAAACTTCCTGTCGCGGTTGCTCTGTTGGTTAAGAGTTTTTTCTACGGTTTTTAAGCCGTGTGAGTGAGGAATATTATTATATAAAGCCTCTACATCTATGGTAACCAGTAATGCGTCTTTTGGAACTGTGAGGCCTTCCAGGATCTGTAGCAGGTGTACCGTATCCTTTGTGTATGATGTCAGTTGGGTCACATGCGGTCTTAAGTAGTTGTCTATGACTTGACTTGCCTTCTCCGTAATATTCCCGTTCCCCGAGATTATGGGTCTGCCGGGTGGGTCTGTTGGATTCTTATGGATTTTTGGCAGTGAGTAGAAGGTTGGGGTTCTCGGATGTTTTGTTCTAATGAATTCCCAGAGGGGTTGAGATATAGCCTTGTCATTATACGCGCTGTCTACTAGTTGGTAAAATTCCTCCTTGTAGTTCCCTATCATGAGAGGTGAGATGGCTTTATAGCATTTTTTGTTTTCCAATATTTGCATACACATATATTCATAGTGGTCGTTGTCCATCACGACGACGTTTCCTCCCTTGTCTGAGGGTTTGATAGTGATATTTTCAATCTCTTTTAATTCTTGTAATGCTCTCTTTTGTGCGCGATTTAAGTTGGTTGTTCGGGTGTTTTTTTGTATTTTTTCGACGTCTTTTGACATTTGCCTGACAAATAGCGCGATGGTAGGGTTTGTACTTAGTGGTGGGAATTTGTGTGACTTTTTCCGGAACATGTCAGTTGTTGCGGCTTCCTCTATTTCATCCTCACTATCTGTGGGTTCATCATTTTCTTCAGAGTCACTCAGGCCTCCTTCTTCCAGTAATAAGTTTAGGTCTCGGATGGCTCGAAATTCCGCGGCCGTCAGTGGTGTGGGTTGTTCCTGGGTTATTGGTTTTTTCTGGTGCAGGAATTTCAATAATAGATTCCGTGCGAATAAGTTAATATCCTTTATAGCCTCAAAAGTATCCATAGTTTTATTGGGGCAAAAAGACAGTCCTAGTGATAGTACCTTTTTCTGTTCCGGTGTTAGGTTGTAGGAGGAGAGGTTGATCACGTTCAGTCCCTCGGTTCCTCTGGTTGTTGCTCCTGTTGTGCCTGTGTTAATGGTGGTTTGGTTTTGGTTTTGGTTTTTTCTCGGGCTAAAAAAGGCCCCTTTTGGGGTTGTTTTGGATTTTCATCCCTGTTTTTCTGGGATCTTGTGAAGATCTGGTAGTTGGTGGGTCTGCTGGTTGTGGGTACTTCAATAATTTCTTGTTCTTGGGTATCAAATTCCCCTGGTTCGTTATGTGTTCCCCATTCTCTTCTATCATAGTTCCTTTGCGAGTTTTGTTGATAATTTTTTGTTGTTTGGTTCCTACCTCTGCCTCTGTTGGTATCGGTCCCAGAGTTGTAGGATGATGAATCCGTAGAGTAGTTGGGGTTTTTTGTTGTTTTGTTCCTGTTTCTGTTTGCTCTTGATGTATTTGACCATCTATATGCTCTTCCTTGGGTAAATGCGTTTTTGTCTCGCCAGTATTTTCTTTCCTTTTTTTGTAGTATTTCTTTTCCATATTCCTCTAGGTGTGTCTTAAGTTTGGTTTCCTGTTCGCTATATAGTGGTGCGTTTTTAAGGGGGGTGAGTAATTCATATACTGATTTTATTTCCTCATCTAGGTTTTTAATTTGTCTCCGGTATTCCTCCTGTAGTAATATCATGAGGTTTTTGGAGCATTCATTTAAAGTATTTTCCCATTCTTTCTTCATCTGTTCAGTTATGTGGTCCATAGTTGGGAAAATTTGAATGCGTAGTCCAGCTGGGTTTATTTTTTCCTTTATGTATCTGTTAAAACTTTGGATATGCCAGTATAGTGCAGATTTTCTTACCAGGTGTTTCCTGAGGTTTGAAAATAATGCTAGTACGTCTGAGTCCATTTGTTCTTTCTCTTGAAATTTATCCTGAATCCCCTGCATTAGGGAGTCCCATTCCGTGCCCATCAGTTCCTCCATGTTTGTCTCCATCACACATGCACAGGTACTTACCAGGTCAATATTTTTTGGCCTGTATAGTAGTTATTATTTGGGGGTCAAATCCCTTCGTCACTCCTGTTACAGTTATATGCCGAACTGGAGGAAGGGTTTTTATTTGTACCCTTTAATATATTAGTTTTTCCTATGCCTTGCTGGTCAGCATAGGAGGGGAAAAAAGGGTCGTTTTTTTCTCCTTTGGGGAATCTGTGAGGCAGTGGGTGTGTTTTCCACCCGGGACAGAATTTTTGGGTATGCGATTCCTTAAGGAGTTTATAGTTCAGTTTTAGCCATAATCCCTAAATATCTTTGAAGAAAGAGGTTTGGTGCCTCGAGTCAAGGTTTGTGGGACTTTAAAGGGGCTAATATACACAAAAGTATTCTAAGTATAAATATAATATTTATTTCAAAATAACATAAAAGAAATTATCATACATTTCTGGTTTAGCAGAACATATGTTACATGTGATGTATGGGCTAAGAACCCATAGGTGAGAGTGAAGGAGAATAGTATGAAAAAAGTGACATGGTGGAAATGTGACATTAGTCTCTCTCTTGTGGTCTAAACGTCTATGGTTGGCGTTGGATCTTTGTTTTGAGAGAGTATTTGGATTCCTACGCGTTTCGGCGGGGGGCCTTTGTCAAGGAAAAATGTCAACCATCTCTGCAAGATATGTGAAATGGTAGTAAGGGTATTTAGTTTTTTGACCATCCTGAGACATTTGTTTCATGGTAGGTCATGTGATACATACTTAGATAGAGAATTGCCTGGGCCTGCTTGTGGTCCTCCGGTCCTCATATGAATCAACAGGATAAAGCTACTGGGATGTATAAGGTGGCGGTATTAGTATACGTTTGTATGTTTATAGTACATGTGCCAGTGGTATTGGTTATGTACTTGCTGGTTAAGTATATTCTCTAGACCAGTTGAGGGAAGAAGGTATTGGATCAACCCGTATTAGGTCAGGTCTGTATATGGAAGGGAGTATTTGGTTAAATATTTAAGAACAATATTTACTTTTATTTACTTTATAGAAAAGAAACGGCAGGAAACACAATATTACATGCCACCAGTTTTCATCCGGAATCTCTAAAAAAATCAATCCCCTATAGTCAGTTCCTGAGACTAAAAAGGAACTGCACAAAAGAAATGGACTACAAAAAGGAAGCATATGACTTAAATTTGAGACTACAGGAACGAGGATATACTAAAACGTGCCTCAGAAAGGCATTTAACAAAGTCCAGGAAAAAAACAGACAGGACATCCTCTTCAAGAAACATGCCCCTAAGGCCAAAACGGAACAACCAACAAGGTTGATTTTACGATTTTCCAATGAACATAAACAATTAAAAAAAATACTACAAAAAAATTGGTCTATATTGACCGAAGACCCCAATATAAAAGAATTGGTAACAGAAAAACCACTTGTTACCTACCGGAAAACAACCTCACTACAAGAAACACTGGTTCACAGCGAGTTTAAAACCAAAAAGGATCCTTGCCAGACTAAAGGCACTTTCCCATGCGGATCATGCGCACAATGTTCAGTTATCAAAAAATCCACATATAAGACACTACCAAACGGAGACCAGTTCACCCCAAAACATTTTGCAAACTGCAAGACCAAAGGGGTGGTCTACCTTATGGAGTGCGAATGTGGCAGCTTCTACGTAGGGAAAACGCGACAAGAGTTCGGCATAAGAGTTAACCAGCACTTACAAAGTATGTCCATAAGCAACTTTTATTTACCATTAGGCCGCCATGTGGCCAATCATCACAAAAACCATATGCCCAAAGTCCAATTCTCCATACTGGACAGGATTCATATCCCCCCCAGAGGGGGGGATTGGAATAAAGTGCTCCTCCAGATGGAACTTCGCTGGATAAAGAAACTAAATGCAGCCCACCCACCGGGCCTGAATGAAAATGTCAGCTACCGCCCCTTTTTGGAGGGCTTTGTATCTGGGAAAACAGATTGAGGCACAGTAACAAAAGACCTAACGTCAGATATTTATTTTTCAAAAAAACCCCCCTCCACACATGGAGGACAACCTACCTTGAAAAACACTATCCCCTTTCGGAACTTTCCGATATTACATCTAAAAACACCCTGCTGGGATCGAACATTCCCTGACCAAAATCAAGAACTTCATGTTTCATCCATATCACACATGAACAGCTCTATACTAATTGCTGCTCAAAATAAATAAAATAAATAACCTATTTTTTTATTATTTATTTTTATCTATACTTATTTCTATTATATATAACCTAAATGGCGTTCTCCCGTTTGGATGTTTTCAAAAAAGCCTAAAATTGGCTTCCAAATGGCACGTTATTTAGAATAAATCAATTCACTAATTGCTATACATCGCCTGAAAACTTAAAAGCCTGCTTGTTTTCTCCCCCAAATAAACCTCATCCGGCACAGGTAACCCCGGTGATCAAGACCGGGGAACAAGGAGTTAAGCAGACCTTCTATCATCCTCTGCCAATAGGACCCTGAATTGGGACCCAAACTCCGCCTCCTGTGTCGGCGGCCGCATGAAATGTACCGTTCAGATTGAAGACAGGATGCGCGCGCACCCGCGACGCGTCATCCGGCAAGGATCTTCTGTTACACAAGCATGCGTCTATTGCGCATGCGTGAACGATATAAAAGGCCGGGAATCTCAAACAGGGCGTCACTTCCCTCGAGCTGAGGGACGGTGAGGACGCTCGGACCACGCTACTCGGACCTTCCACCCTTCTTCCCCCTTAACCAAAGGACAAAACTGTAAGTATACCATAGTGCAAAAGATGCACTGATGGTATCTTTATACTGGAATACACTTTTGACAAGACTTTTCCTGTTCACTATATTTAGAACAGGAACAGTTGGACCAGCACCCCACAGTGGAGACCACTGGAACTGTATAGCATTACAAGACCAGTCGGGACAACACGCCACCTAGTGGACAAATGCTGGAACCAATATTGCTTATATAATCCTATGTCACAAAGTAAGTACTAAAACAATATGGAACATATAAAAGTAAATATTGTTCTTAAATATTTAACCAAATACTCCCTTCCATATACAGACCTGACCTAATACGGGTTGATCCAATACCTTCTTCCCTCAACTGGTCTAGAGAATATACTTAACCAGTAAGTACATAACCAATACCACTGGCACATGTACTATAAACATACAAACGTATACTAATACCGCCACCTTATACATCCCAGTAGCTTTATCCTGTTGATTCATATGAGGACCGGAGGACCACAAGCAGGCCCAGGCAATTCTCTATCTAAGTATGTATCACATGACCTACCATGAAACAAATGTCTCAGGATGGTCAAAAAACTAAATACCCTTACTACCATTTCACATATCTTGCAGAGATGGTTGACATTTTTCCTTGACAAAGGCCCCCCGCCGAAACGCGTAGGAATCCAAATACTCTCTCAAAACAAAGATCCAACGCCAACCATAGACGTTTAGACCACAAGAGAGAGACTAATGTCACATTTCCACCATGTCACTTTTTTCATACTATTCTCCTTCACTCTCACCTATGGGTTCTTAGCCCATACATCACATGTAACATATGTTCTGCTAAACCAGAAATGTATGATAATTTCTTTTATGTTATTTTGAAATAAATATTATATTTATACTTAGAATACTTTTGTGTATATTAGCCCCTTTAAAGTCCCACAAACCTTGACTCGAGGCACCAAACCTCTTTCTTCAAAGATATTTAGGGATTATGGCTAAAACTGAACTATAAACTCCTTAAGGAATCGCATACCCAAAAATTCTGTCCCGGGTGGAAAACACACCCACTGCCTCACAGATTCCCCAAAGGAGAAAAAAACGACCCTTTTTTCCCCTCCTATGCTGACCAGCAAGGCATAGGAAAAACTAATATATTAAAGGGTACAAATAAAAACCCTTCCTCCAGTTCGGCATATAACTGTAACAGGAGTGACGAAGGGATTTGACCCCCAAATAATAACTACTATACAGGCCAAAAAATATTGACCTGGTAAGTACCTGTGCATGTGTGATGGAGACAAACATGGAGGAACTGATGGGCACGGAATGGGACTCCCTAATGCAGGGGATTCAGGATAAATTTCAAGAGAAAGAACAAATGGACTCAGACGTACTAGCATTATTTTCAAACCTCAGGAAACACCTGGTAAGAAAATCTGCACTATACTGGCATATCCAAAGTTTTAACAGATACATAAAGGAAAAAATAAACCCAGCTGGACTACGCATTCAAATTTTCCCAACTATGGACCACATAACTGAACAGATGAAGAAAGAATGGGAAAATACTTTAAATGAATGCTCCAAAAACCTCATGATATTACTACAGGAGGAATACCGGAGACAAATTAAAAACCTAGATGAGGAAATAAAATCAGTATATGAATTACTCACCCCCCTTAAAAACGCACCACTATATAGCGAACAGGAAACCAAACTTAAGACACACCTAGAGGAATATGGAAAAGAAATACTACAAAAAAAGGAAAGAAAATACTGGCGAGACAAAAACGCATTTACCCAAGGAAGAGCATATAGATGGTCAAATACATCAAGAGCAAACAGAAACAGGAACAAAACAACAAAAAACCCCAACTACTCTACGGATTCATCATCCTACAACTCTGGGACCGATACCAACAGAGGCAGAGGTAGGAACCAAACAACAAAAAATTATCAACAAAACTCGCAAAGGAACTATGATAGAAGAGAATGGGGAACACATAACGAACCAGGGGAATTTGATACCCAAGAACAAGAAATTATTGAAGTACCCACAACCAGCAGACCCACCAACTACCAGATCTTCACAAGATCCCAGAAAAACAGGGATGAAAATCCAAAACAACCCCAAAAGGGGCCTTTTTTAGCCCGAGAAAAAACCAAAACCAAAACCAAACCACCATTAACACAGGCACAACAGGAGCAACAACCAGAGGAACCGAGGGACTGAACGTGATCAACCTCTCCTCCTACAACCTAACACCGGAACAGAAAAAGGTACTATCACTAGGACTGTCTTTTTGCCCCAATAAAACTATGGATACTTTTGAGGCTATAAAGGATATTAACTTATTCGCACGGAATCTATTATTGAAATTCCTGCACCAGAAAAAACCAATAACCCAGGAACAACCCACACCACTGACGGCCGCGGAATTTCGAGCCATCCGAGACCTAAACTTATTACTGGAAGAAGGAGGCCTGAGTGACTCTGAAGAAAATGATGAACCCACAGATAGTGAGGATGAAATAGAGGAAGCCGCAACAACTGACATGTTCCGGAAAAAGTCACACAAATTCCCACCACTAAGTACAAACCCTACCATCGCGCTATTTGTCAGGCAAATGTCAAAAGACGTCGAAAAAATACAAAAAAACACCCGAACAACCAACTTAAATCGCGCACAAAAGAGAGCATTACAAGAATTAAAAGAGATTGAAAATATCACTATCAAACCCTCAGACAAGGGAGGAAACGTCGTCGTGATGGACAACGACCACTATGAATATATGTGTATGCAAATATTGGAAAACAAAAAATGCTATAAAGCCATCTCACCTCTCATGATAGGGAACTACAAGGAGGAATTTTACCAACTAGTAGACAGCGCGTATAATGACAAGGCTATATCTCAACCCCTCTGGGAATTCATTAGAACAAAACATCCGAGAACCCCAACCTTCTACTCACTGCCAAAAATCCATAAGAATCCAACAGACCCACCCGGCAGACCCATAATCTCGGGGAACGGGAATATTACGGAGAAGGCAAGTCAAGTCATAGACAACTACTTAAGACCGCATGTGACCCAACTGACATCATACACAAAGGATACGGTACACCTGCTACAGATCCTGGAAGGCCTCACAGTTCCAAAAGACGCATTACTGGTTACCATAGATGTAGAGGCTTTATATAATAATATTCCTCACTCACACGGCTTAAAAACCGTAGAAAAAACTCTTAACCAACAGAGCAACCGCGACAGGAAGTTTAACCAATTTATCTTGAACATGCTAAAGTTTATATTGAACCACAACACATTCTCTTTCGGTGGAAATTATTACCTTCAGGTCTGCGGAGTTGCCATGGGCACAAGTTGTGCACCTGCCTACGCCAACATATACCTCGGTGACTGGGAAAACGAATTTTTGACAGCAGAAGAAAACTCAGAATACACAGAAAACATCCTCTTGTGGCAAAGATACCTGGATGACATCCTAGTAATCTGGAATGGACCTGAAGATCTCTTGAAAAAATGCCTTGAAAAAATGAACAAAAACAACCATAACATGTTCTTTACCATGTCTTTTCATAAAACCAAAATTCCATTTTTAGACACATACATCTATAAGGACAACCAAGGGAACGTGATGTCAACACTTTATAGAAAAGAAACGGCAGGAAACACAATATTACATGCCACCAGTTTTCATCCGGAATCTCTAAAAAAATCAATCCCCTATAGTCAGTTCCTGAGACTAAAAAGGAACTGCACAAAAGAAATGGACTACAAAAAGGAAGCATATGACTTAAATTTGAGACTACAGGAACGAGGATATACTAAAACGTGCCTCAGAAAGGCATTTAACAAAGTCCAGGAAAAAAACAGACAGGACATCCTCTTCAAGAAACATGCCCCTAAGGCCAAAACGGAACAACCAACAAGGTTGATTTTACGATTTTCCAATGAACATAAACAATTAAAAAAAATACTACAAAAAAATTGGTCTATATTGACCGAAGACCCCAATATAAAAGAATTGGTAACAGAAAAACCACTTGTTACCTACCGGAAAACAACCTCACTACAAGAAACACTGGTTCACAGCGAGTT
This sequence comes from Pelophylax lessonae, assembly GCF_965119305.1. Taxonomy (NCBI): domain Eukaryota; kingdom Metazoa; phylum Chordata; class Amphibia; order Anura; family Ranidae; genus Pelophylax; species Pelophylax lessonae. Next base: position 553,897,078 of record NC_138768.1, on the reverse strand, counting down.
TAAAACCAAAAAGGATCCTTGCCAGACTAAAGGCACTTTCCCATGCGGATCATGCGCACAATGTTCAGTTATCAAAAAATCCACATATAAGACACTACCAAACGGAGACCAGTTCACCCCAAAACATTTTGCAAACTGCAAGACCAAAGGGGTGGTCTACCTTATGGAGTGCGAATGTGGCAGCTTCTACGTAGGGAAAACGCGACAAGAGTTCGGCATAAGAGTTAACCAGCACTTACAAAGTATGTCCATAAGCAACTTTTATTTACCATTAGGCCGCCATGTGGCCAATCATCACAAAAACCATATGCCCAAAGTCCAATTCTCCATACTGGACAGGATTCATATCCCCCCCAGAGGGGGGGATTGGAATAAAGTGCTCCTCCAGATGGAACTTCGCTGGATAAAGAAACTAAATGCAGCCCACCCACCGGGCCTGAATGAAAATGTCAGCTACCGCCCCTTTTTGGAGGGCTTTGTATCTGGGAAAACAGATTGAGGCACAGTAACAAAAGACCTAACGTCAGATATTTATTTTTCAAAAAAACCCCCCTCCACACATGGAGGACAACCTACCTTGAAAAACACTATCCCCTTTCGGAACTTTCCGATATTACATCTAAAAACACCCTGCTGGGATCGAACATTCCCTGACCAAAATCAAGAACTTCATGTTTCATCCATATCACACATGAACAGCTCTATACTAATTGCTGCTCAAAATAAATAAAATAAATAACCTATTTTTTTATTATTTATTTTTATCTATACTTATTTCTATTATATATAACCTAAATGGCGTTCTCCCGTTTGGATGTTTTCAAAAAAGCCTAAAATTGGCTTCCAAATGGCACGTTATTTAGAATAAATCAATTCACTAATTGCTATACATCGCCTGAAAACTTAAAAGCCTGCTTGTTTTCTCCCCCAAATAAACCTCATCCGGCACAGGTAACCCCGGTGATCAAGACCGGGGAACAAGGAGTTAAGCAGACCTTCTATCATCCTCTGCCAATAGGACCCTGAATTGGGACCCAAACTCCGCCTCCTGTGTCGGCGGCCGCATGAAATGTACCGTTCAGATTGAAGACAGGATGCGCGCGCACCCGCGACGCGTCATCCGGCAAGGATCTTCTGTTACACAAGCATGCGTCTATTGCGCATGCGTGAACGATATAAAAGGCCGGGAATCTCAAACAGGGCGTCACTTCCCTCGAGCTGAGGGACGGTGAGGACGCTCGGACCACGCTACTCGGACCTTCCACCCTTCTTCCCCCTTAACCAAAGGACAAAACTGTAAGTATACCATAGTGCAAAAGATGCACTGATGGTATCTTTATACTGGAATACACTTTTGACAAGACTTTTCCTGTTCACTATATTTAGAACAGGAACAGTTGGACCAGCACCCCACAGTGGAGACCACTGGAACTGTATAGCATTACAAGACCAGTCGGGACAACACGCCACCTAGTGGACAAATGCTGGAACCAATATTGCTTATATAATCCTATGTCACAAAGTAAGTACTAAAACAATATGGAACATATAAAAGTAAATATTGTTCTTAAATATTTAACCAAATACTCCCTTCCATATACAGACCTGACCTAATACGGGTTGATCCAATACCTTCTTCCCTCAACTGGTCTAGAGAATATACTTAACCAGTAAGTACATAACCAATACCACTGGCACATGTACTATAAACATACAAACGTATACTAATACCGCCACCTTATACATCCCAGTAGCTTTATCCTGTTGATTCATATGAGGACCGGAGGACCACAAGCAGGCCCAGGCAATTCTCTATCTAAGTATGTATCACATGACCTACCATGAAACAAATGTCTCAGGATGGTCAAAAAACTAAATACCCTTACTACCATTTCACATATCTTGCAGAGATGGTTGACATTTTTCCTTGACAAAGGCCCCCCGCCGAAACGCGTAGGAATCCAAATACTCTCTCAAAACAAAGATCCAACGCCAACCATAGACGTTTAGACCACAAGAGAGAGACTAATGTCACATTTCCACCATGTCACTTTTTTCATACTATTCTCCTTCACTCTCACCTATGGGTTCTTAGCCCATACATCACATGTAACATATGTTCTGCTAAACCAGAAATGTATGATAATTTCTTTTATGTTATTTTGAAATAAATATTATATTTATACTTAGAATACTTTTGTGTATATTAGCCCCTTTAAAGTCCCACAAACCTTGACTCGAGGCACCAAACCTCTTTCTTCATACGTATTGTTTTAAGCAGCGCTGCAACATTGGGTTCACAATACTGATCTAAGCACATCATTTCCTAGGTACTATGAGGAGCAATCATGTGCAGTTATCCACAGCATACAAAACTACTTTTTTAGAGTTCATTATTTTAAAATATTCAGAGCACTAACCTTGCCCTTCAATTTCTTTTTCCATTTTGTATCTATTGTCATTTAGTTAGTCCCTTCCCCTGTACTACAATGATTTCCTATAGTTTTAAACACCTTTTTCTGATGCCACACACAAACCATCTGCATAGGCAGAGTTGCTTTTTATAACCTCTTTCTACAACTCACACTATTATTTACTGTAATTCCTTAATTTAACCTCTACCATTGCTCAATGTTAAAGTTCTTTATAACTCGGGTTATTACCCTTTTAAGTACTCCGCTATGTCTCTTGGTGTCAACTTAACACCTCAATATGCAGATCCTACAAACATTTTATACCAGTGTCATAAAAATACAGAATTTATTATCCAGGACATATGCAGATCCGCTGCATAAAAAATATTAGCTTTCATTTATTACTCCCAGGTGTAAAATGAAATTGGATTGTAAAGTGACATCTGGGAATAAAACCATTGCAGCAATGAACTATGTAAAGTATTTAACCCTGTAATTTCTTTTGGGTGGCTTAACATTCTCTTAATTCTTAAGGCAAGGAATTTGAGAAGTATACTGTTGTGGGTATCAATGCCTAAGAAAGGGTTAAGGGTCTGTATGTCAATGAAAGGGGTATGATACCTTTGATCAAAGGAACACTGTTTCCTGCAATGCAGGAGAACATTCCCAATGTTCTTTAAATTAAAACCACCAGATAGGGCCTGGGGAGCAGATAGATGTAGACCAAGTGGTTGTTTGTAAGGAGACTCGCTGTAATTTGATGTGGTCCTTTACTACCTGAATGGTTGGATAATATCTTCACAGCATATTGGGTTTCTACACTTTCAAAACATTTGTAAAACACTTTCTATAATCAAAAACAGCAACTGGTAGTGAGCAAATCAATTCTTAAACCAGGCAATCTATAGAGAAGCATTCAGTTTGTGAATCACCATTGCTGGGATTCCTAAACTGGGTGGTTCTTTATAGATCAAACAGATACACATGCAAATATTTGGGCAAAGCTGATTCTCCAGATTTGACCATCATCACTAATGCCTCGCACACACGCATCGATTATTGGCCGGGAATTTTCGGCCAACGTCCGATCGGCCGATTTTCGGCTTGTTAGTTTGATGCTTTCGACAACCGACTTTTCGGCCGAAAAAAATCTGGTGTGCAGGCTATAAAATTTTTGTTGGCCGTCAACACAATGGCCGATTTTCCGTCAGTCAGTACAGATTTCGGCAGACAAAAATCTGATGAGCAAGACTGGGCATGCTCAGAGAAGAAAAAACACACGGAAAGTAAACCATCACATGACATCACTTCTGAAGTAGATTTTTGTTGGCCAAGAAAAATCGTGCGCAGTCTAATCACATTCCAACCAACAAAACACCCCTCTGGACAAAAGTCGGACGATCGGTCGGCCGATAATCGTTGCGTGTGTACAAGGCATTACAGTAACGTCCATTGTAAATTCGGCTCAGGACACACTGGAACATTTGATTGCCCTAAAGGTTTTTTACTGATGTCTGTGTCTTTAGTAAGGAAATTTCCCTTGCTTCTTGTCCTAGTGTAAGAGCTACAGAGATCTTATTTGAATTTTCCAATTTTGCTCAAATTGATTGATTGATCAAATGAATTTTGGTGCTGACCCTTAATGACCTGCAAGCCGCTGACCTTCATAGACTCAGTTGAGGTATTTACTAAACCTGGAGATTGCAAAATCTGGTGCAGCTCTGCATAGAAACCAACCAGCTTGCAGGGTTTATTGGTAAAGCTTAATTGAACAAGTCAAAGTTAGAAGGGGATTGGCTATTATGTACAGCTGCACCAGATTTTGCACTCTCCCGTTTTAGCAAATCAAACCCAGTGTGTCAGGGATAGTGATAATGAAAGTAAAGTGAGAATGTTCAATAGAGAGAGATTAGTGTGATTTAGTGAACTGTGCTTGAGTTCTGTGTATTATAGTGATGATGCAAAATCTTTCTTCTTGTATCGAACCCAATAGTCCTTTTAAGTATTAAATATTGTAAAGCAACAAGAGATTGCTTTTCCTTTAGCATGTAACCTCTTAGCTTTTTTTTTCCTAACCACTTGCCGACCGCCCCACGCACATTTACTGCGGCAGGGCGGCTCAGCTGTGCATAATCAAGTAGATCTGTGATTAGACACAGACACAGTGGGAGCCAGACCATGGGAGGAGCGGGCTCGATCGCTGCCGGCCTCCTGCAATCTTCAGAGAAACTGACAGGAGAGCCGCCTGCCCATATAAACAAAGCAGGTGGCTCTCCTATCAAACAGGCACGGTGAGATTTGTGTTTTAGCTAAGCTGATACACCGATCTCTCTGTGCCTGTCAGAGAGCCCCCCCAAGTTAGAAAGCACATTTAAGTTTACATTTAACCCCTTGATCACGCCCAGTATTAACCCCTTCCGTGCCAGTGTCATTTATACAGTAACAGCGCATATTATTTAGCACTGGTTACTGTATTAATGTCGCTGGTCCCCAAAAAGTATCACTTAGTGTCAGATTTTGTCCGCCACAATGTCGTAGTCCCGATAAAAATCACTGAACACTGCCATTACTAATAAAAACAAAAAAAAAATAAAATAAAAAGTCCAAAAATGTATTCCGTAGTTTGTAAACGCTATAACTTATGCGCAAACCAATTAAAATATGCTTTTTGGGATTTTTTTTACCAAAAATATGTAGCAGAATACAAATTGGTCTAAACTGATAAAAAAAAATAGATTTTTTAAATTTTTTTATTGGGAATGTTTTATAGCAGAAAGTAAAAAATATTGTGTTTTTTTTTAAATTGTCTCTCTTTTTCTGTATATAGCACAAAATCTAAAAATCGCAGAGGTGATCAAATACCACCAAAAGAAAGCTCTATTTGTGGGAAAAAAAGGACATCAATTATATTTGGGTACAGCTTAGCACGACTGCGCAATTGTTAGGTAAAGTAACGCAGTGCCGAATCGCAAAAAAATGGTCTGGTCATTAAGGGGGTAAAACCTTCCGGAGCTGAAGTGGTTGATTGTTGTCTTTTCCCTAAACTTTAAAAATGTTTTTTAGTTTGATTTAGGTTGATTTGTGAGCAGCAGTCATTTTATAGGCTTTTCTTTTGGGGTAGGGTAATATCTGTTCACAATTTATTTTTTTTAAATATACATTGGGCACTGGTTTGTAAAAGAATCATTGTATTGTAATCACATTATTACATTATTATCACGTTATTTTTGTTAGAATTGTTTAGAGTCTTGACACTGGTTTTGTGCGGAGTTTAGCACGGTACGGATTCATTTACATAAGATGTGTTTTAACTTTGAGTGCTTCAGCTTTTTTACACAATCAATAGGTGGGCACAAAGATTATTAATTTATAAATGTATTAAAGTGTATATGTAATTAAAACTTTATGTATAGCAGTGCTCAATCACAAATACATGTTTTCCCCTGTTATTGTGATCTTGCCAGGATACCAAAATCCTTTAGAATACAGGATGCACCTAATTTCTTTCTATAGACTGACATTGGTGACACTGCTGCATTCAAATGATAATCAATGTTGTCAGCCCTTCATGTGAAGTTCATGGCTGAACTACAAGACAACGTGCCGACATTGCCTACTGTGGCATAACACTCTGATCATCTTTCCAACGTCAGTGACCATGGGAAGTGAAGCTCTGTGATTTGTTGCATATCAATGCGGCTCAGAAACTGCTCCAGGCAGCAGCAATGATTACAAGGCACTTTGTACACTAATAATGTTTGAGGAAAGCAGATTTGACATTTGCACTTTTATTTAAGGTAATATGCTACATATGACAATTGTTAAAGGACCTTTTTATCTACTTTCAAGCCCAGATTTGGCCAATTTCTAAAATAGATTTGGAAAAAGTTAATACTTCTGCTAGATTATTATTGCTGTCTGTGATCCTGCTTTTTGAAGATTTTACATCTCTTCCCATCTCTCTGACAACGGACAAAAAAATGAAGGAATCGGCCATTCTCAGAACAGGAAGTCACAGACAGCAATAATAGTCTTACAGAGATTGTAATCCTTCTCCATTTTACTGAAAACTAAATTTGTTTTGCTGCAGCCTGTGTCTCCACCAGTGCCATTTTAGGAGCATTAAAGGGCCCTGGGCAATGCAGTGCACTGGGGCCCTGCCTACACCTATCAGTCACGAGAATAAAAATGCAAATTATCAATAAGGCTATATTTATTGGTACAGCAGTGCCAGGTTAATGACAGCTTCCAAGTTCGGTGGCTGGGTCCAGTGAACGCATACACGGACGGGGGTCAGACTCGACTGTCCTGTGTGTGCCTGTTCCCATTGAGGTGGATAGACATTCCTGCAGTTGTGGGCTCCCCCTCCACCGCCCAAGTGGCCTGACAGCAGTGCAGAGCCCACTGGGGCTTGCCATCTGCTAAGTTTGGCGGCAGGATGCACATGGTAATCGGGACTAATGCTTGGCTGGGGCTGGGTCGCTGAGCAGGGGGGGCCCCCTGGACAAGTGGGGCCCCCGGGCAACTTCCCAGCGTGCCCATTCGGTAAGATGGCCCTGGTCTCCATGTGAAAGATTTCCCCTCACTTTCTTTTCTGACAGGATGTGAGAGGAAATCGCCCCACTAGGGAATCAGGCTGCTTTAAAAACCTTACTGGGGTTCTACATCTTCACCACCATGTCCAGAACTAAATCAGTTCAGGCCGGAGTAAAAGGAGATGTTTGGGGGTTTTAAAAAGATAAACATACTGTATATACTCACCCCTATGCTGCATATGATGCTGCAGATGTCCCACATCAGCTCTAAGACCAGGAACTGAGCGACCGCATGACCGCCGATCGCTCAGTTCCTGGTCTGCTCAGAGTGGAGAGCGGTGACTGTCAGTCACCCTTCTCAACTCAGCTCCTCCAGCGCTCACTGAAGCGCCATGCGGAGGAAGGAGCAGGCACAGCTGACTCCAGCTCTCTGCATGTTGGGAGGTGGAGGCAGCTGTCAGTTAGGCAGCTGGGTAGACCCCACCAATATTGTCCTTCCAGAGCCAACTATCGGTTGATTCTGGGTCAAGGAGAGCAAAACTAAGTGAACCCCTGTGACCAACAGGAGAAGTATGGTCATAAGAGCTTTGGCCATACTTCCATTTTCTGTTTCAGTAGTTTTTATTAGATTTTATTTTCCAAGTAAAAACAAGGCATAACAACAAAGCAATCTCTTACAGAGTACTGCACAAGCAGTGTGAAAGAAACCGTAATGACTGAGCTGGACTGTTCACCATACTGGTAAATGGCAACATTTTATTGAGTTAAGGCCTCGTTCACATGAGACATTTTCATGCACATGTGCAGCATCCAGCCTTGCTGCCAGCATCCTGTCAAGCTCTATGACAGGCTGAAATAGGAAGCAGCTGGATGGGGTACCGAGAGGTACTCACATTTAGGACCATATGCATTCAGAAATGTATGCACTGAATGCAGAATTCCCAAATGGGCAAATGTCCCTGAATGTACAGTATCTCACAAAAGTGAGTACATCCCTCACAATTTTGTAAATATTTTATTATATATTTTCATGTGACAACACTGGGCAGCACTCATATGTCTATTTGCCAAAGACCAACTTTGGATATGATGCTGAGCACATGCACTCAACTTCTTTGGCCGACCATGGGGAGGCCTGTTCGGAGTGGAACCGTTGTAATGCCTTGGCCACCATGCTGCAGGTCAGTTTCAGGGTCTTGGAAAACTTCTTATAGCCGAGGCCATCTTTATGTAGAGCAACAATTCTTTTTTTTCAGATGCTCAGAGAGTTCTTTGCCACGAAGTGCCATGTTGAACTTCCAGTGACCAGTATGTGAGAGAGATAACACCAAATTTAACACACCTGCTCCCCATTCACACCTGAGACCTTCTAACACTAATGAGTCACATGACACCGGGGAGGGAAAATGGCTAATTGGGCCCAATTTTGACATTTTCACTTAGGGGTGTACTCGCTTTAGTTGCCAGCGGTTTTAGCATTAATGGCTGTTTGTTGAGTTATTTTGAGGGGACAGCAAATTTACACTGTTATACAAGCTGCATACTCACTACTTTACATTGTAGCAAAGTGAAATTTCTTCAGTATTGTAAAATAAAAAGATATAATAAAATATTTACAAAAATGTGAGGGTGTACTCACTTTTGTGATATACTGTATTTAGCCCCTAGAGTACCTCTGGGTGCAGCACCCAGCTGTTTCCAGCCACTGTGCACCCATTGAAAGCAAACTTAAGCAAAAAAAAGTAAAATAAAAATAAAAAAAACCTTTGTGATAAATGATCAAACCTACAATAGGGGAAAAGATCGTAACCTCCAAATAGCAGTTAACCTGATACAGTCGAGGAAAATAATAAAACGTGTCGGAGACAAGTTCTGTCTTAAGTGGTGCAGTTGCCCATAACAACTAGCGGGATTCTATATTTTATTTTTTTCACAGCTGATTGGCTGTGCTCCATTTGAGACAAAGTTGGGACAAAGTTTGTCTCAGACACTCTTTTAAAGAGGAACGTCACCCTTATCATAAATATCACAACAAAGGCATCTTTAGAAATGCTTATTAGGGCCAATCTATGAACTGATTGCTTAGAGATAAAGAGTTTTTATTGTTTGCATAATTTATTTTCTTTTCCTACCTATCCTTCTCATGATGGCCATTCTTTTTAAGGACAGCAGAATCCATCTCCGTTTACTTCTTGTAACTCTA